>NW_028249857.1:606165-1212330 GCF_964263255.1 Lissotriton vulgaris | reverse complement strand
TATTTACTTACTGGGCAACAAAAGAATGGAGCAAGCAGCAGTGAAAGCGATCACGAAAGTGAAAGTGATCGCTATTGGAAAGCAAACAAGCCAGCGAGTGGTGCGCGTGCGCCCCACAGAGAGACATGTGATTTCAATTATCACGCCCGTGTCTGGGCACGATAATTGAAACCACATGGCAGGGTGTGGTTAACCGCCACCAATAGGCCATGGGCGGAGCAATGCGCCCGCCTTTGGCCAATTGCGTGCTGTCTTTGTTAAAAAGACGAACGCAAAGGCCAATTGCGTGGGCCAAAACGAAAAGCACACACACAAGTGTGTGCGATTCCTAGGTTCATTTTCAAACCCCCTACAAGAAGTCTCTAGCTGCGCGTACAGTGATGGGCACTGCAAGGCTAGGTTCGAGACCTAAAAAACCACAGAAGTATGACCCATGAACCAATTGAGATATGGGTAAATGTACGACACAAAACAACAATCTTTCAATTGGTATCAATAGGGGAGTCAGTTAAATCAGTATGTAAAATACATTACAAGGAAGGAAAGAGGGAGACTCAGGACAAGTGTTTCAAATATTCACCTGGCATCATATATTTAAGAAAAATTGTTTAGAAACGGTACAGTTGTATCGGCACTGTAGGCATGAAATGCATAAGCAGCCCAATTTGGATTTGGTGCACAAATGTGCTTGTGACACATATAAGTGGCGACGCAAGTGAAAAAGTGAAAACAGTGAAAAGGGGCGTAGTTTCATCAAGTGAAAATATATACAAGGTGTAGTTAAACATGAAATAATTCACAATGGTTGCATAGGAATAGATGGAGCGATTTAGATAGAACCACAAGGAGTAAGGGCGCCTTCAATTGCACTGAGTAGTCAACGACGTTTCGATCCTATGAACTCAGGATCATCTTCAGGATGGGGCTGCTGTTTAAGAAGTGCTGTGGGTGAGGCTGGTGGTGGTAGCAAGAGCGGGGGGGCCTGTAAGGGAGGAGGCGTGATGGGTGGTCACCAGGGTACATGGAAATGGAGGCTGAGTACGATACGGTCCAGTGTCCTCACTGGGAGGGTGGAATCATCCAGCGTTGTAAGAAGGTACACAACGTGGCGTGGAGGGTCCCGCGCAAGTCAGTCTGGGAGGGGTCCAGGGGGAGGCCGCACTGACGGGCAACTGGAAAGTGCGGTCGAGGACCCTTGAATAGTAAGTCGGAGTGCTGGGCACCGAGCGCCTGGCTGGTCAGGATCCTCTGTGAGTTTGGAGGGGGATGGCGGTTCCTAGTTTCAAGAGATGAGGAGTAAATCCATGAGGTAAGGGGCGGCACATCTGTCAGTCATAGACCGCCACGTTCGTGTCCGTAACCAGTTGAGATATTGTTGTTTTGTGTGGTCCTCCGACAAGGCACCTTCTGTCTCTTCTAGGTGCTCTCGCTCTCTCTTGCTCTTCATTTCCATAAGCTTTGTTCTAGCATTTTGCTATTTCTCTTTTGTTTTGCCTATTCTTGTGGTTGCATTTTCCCTACTGTTTTCTGACTGCCATTAGTATATTTCCAATCCTGCCTTTTGTTGTTATTTGCCTTTTCTGCATCTTTTGCTCACTGCCATCAGCATATTGCCACTCGCTCATTTCCTCTCTTCCATTTTCACTCTTGTTCTGCTCGATCTATTCTCAGTGCTTTTTCTCTGCGGCTTTGATCTTTCTCTGCTTGGCTCTCTCCCTTCCTGCCTCCCACACCTCTTCCAGCACCGCCCACTACTCCCTTCCCCTATGCTTTTCTCCAACTCCCAGGACATACTTAATGGTGTTTGCAGCATAAATGCCCTGCTGGAGTGCAGAAGGTGCACCAAAGGCAAGCCTGTAGATGCCCTGCCCATGCCCAGCACTGGGAACCCTGGTCCTCCGCCATACTACTGCTACCCCGCCACAACCCTCCATGTCCTCAACAGTGGCTGCTGCTCATCGCTCTGCTGCCACGCCACACCATGCAATAAAAGGGAAGCATTCTACAGCATCTCCTGGAATTTTGCATGCGCTCTCCCACACCCACCGTTCACCTCTCATGCAGCAGCAGTACCTGACAACTAAATCTCTTACACTCACACTTACAAGCCTCTTACCTAACAATCCACAGTCTCATGCACAAGTTCCTTATCACTGTGGACCCGATTTCTACCACCTTCAATAACATTACAGTTAACAAACCTACACTAATCACCGCAGACCACACATTTATCAAGTTCAGCCTCCAAGTTTCGCACCATTGCAGAAATACCACCACAGAACAGCCACCAAAACTGGAACAACATCCATGAGAAAGACGTAACTATTGAACTTACCACAAACTGCCTCGAACACAGCAGCTGCTTTCCAAAAGCTATCAAAAAATCCAACTGGATCACCACCTTACTGACACCCAGGACCCCTCGAGCATAGCAAATCTACAAGATCCAAACCCCAAGCCAGTACATGGAGATTAACTCAGAATGAAGAAGCACATCTGAAAACAACTGGAGCACAGATGGAGAAGTAGCCAAGACAAAACTGACAGGAACAACTTCATATCCACCCTGAGACACTACCATGAACGGATCTGGGCTACCAAACACACTGCTGCAACCATACACTAAATCCAGTCAATCAATCAATGAATAAATCAAAAAATCACATGTTTGTTAAGCGCAACTACTCACCTGTAAGGGTCTCAAGGTGCTAGGGAGGAGGGGATGTGCAGGTTCCAGTCCATCAAGGAGGGGGTCTGTCGAAGAGCCAGGTTTTGAGGTTTCTCATGAAGATGGGGAGTGATGTTGTCTGCCTGAAGCGGAGCGGTTTGGCTTTCCATGCTCTTGCCGCGAGGAAGGAGAAGGAGTGGCCTCCTGATCTGGTCATTCTGGATCGGGGAACCACGGCGTAGGATAGCTGGGTTGATCATAGGGTTCTTTAGGGTGCGGGGAAGTTGATTCAGCTGTTGAGGTATGCTGGCCCGGTGTTGCGGAGGGCTTTGTGTGCGTGGGTGAGGATCTTGAAGGTGAATCTAGCTTTGATGGGGAGCCAGTAGAGTGTGCGCAGGTGTTGGGAGATGTGGCAGTGTCGTGGTAGGGTGAGAACCTTTCTTATGGCAGCATTCTGGATGTTTTGTAGCTTGCGGGTGAGGTTTATGTTTATTTTGGTGTAGAGTGCATTGCCACAGTCAAGTCTGCTGGTGGCGAGGGCACGGGTGACAGTTTTTCTGTGTTCAAGGGGGATCCATTTGAAGGTTTTATGGAGGAGGCGGAGGATGTGGAAACAGGAGGATGTGATTTTGAGCTCGGAGTCTAGGATGTTTTCAAGGTTGTGTTCGTGGTCCGTGTGGGTGGGTGGCCTACCAAGTGTGGTGGGCCACCAGGTGTTGTTCCAGGCATCGAGGTGTGGGCCCATGAAGAGTACTTCTGTTTTGTCAGTGTTGAGTTGTAGGCAGCTGCTTTTCATCCATTTGGCAACATCTTCCATGGCTTCTTGGAAGTTGTGTTTGGCTGCGTTGACTTCGTTGGATAGGGTGAGGATGAGTTGGGTGTCATCTGCGTATCAAACAATGTTGAGTCCGTAGGTTCTGACGATGGGGGCGAGAGGAGCCATGTAGACGATGAAGAGCGATGGGCTGAGGGAGGACCCCTGGGGGACTCCCCAGGTGGTTGGTGTAGGGTCCGAGAGGAAAGGGGAGAGTCTGACCCACTGCGTTCTGTGGAGAGGAAAGAGTAGATTCAGTCAAGGGCCTTGTCCCGGATTCCTGCGTCGTGGAGTCTGAGTATTCGGGTGCAGTGTTATACAATGTCAAAGGCCGCTGAGAGGTCGAGGAGGATGAGGGATACTGTTTCTCCTTTATCCAGTTGGGAGGGGATGTCATTCGTTGTGGCGAGGAGGGCGGTTTCTGTGCTGTGATTTTTTCTGAAGCCGGATTGTGATGGGTCGAGAATGTTGTGATCTTCAATGAAGGTGGTGAGTTGAGTGTTGATGGCTTTATTGATGACTTTAGCTGGGAAAGAGAGCAGGGAGATGGGTCTGTATTTTTTTAGGTCGGTGAGGCCTGCAGAGGGCTTCTTCAGGAGGGGGTTGATCTTGGCGTGTTTCCAGTCATTGGGGAAGGAGGCGTTCACCAGGGAGCAGTGAATGGTATGGCAAAGAATGGGTGCAATGGTGTCGGCAGCTCTGTTGAAGATCTGGTGGGGCAGTGGTCCGTGGGGGCCTGGAATGTGGGTTGACTTCATTGTCTTCAGTGTGTCTTCCGTGGTGCGGGCTGTCCAGCTGTCAATCGTTGGCTTCAGGGTGTCGGGTGGCTAGTGGGGGTTCCATGTGTTGGTTGTCTTCATCAAAGTTATCATAGATGTTCTTGATTTTACCGTGGAAGAAGGTGCTGAATTTGTTGCAGAGGTCTTGTGAGGGGGGAATGTGAGTCAACTTGCTGGTGGGTTGGGCGAGCTCCTTGACAATGTTGAAGAGTTCTTTGCTGTTGTTTGTGGAGATTCTGTCTTCAATTGCAGTTTTACTTGTGTTTCTGATGAGCTGATGGTGGGCGGTGGTGGCGGCTTTGAAGTTGTTGTGGGCTTCTGTGGATTTGGAGTTCCTCCAGGTCTTCTCAAGAAGGTGCGCCTGGACTCTCGGAGTTTGAGGATAAGCCATCTGGCCTCTTGGCGTGTGCATTGTTGTTCTTCTTGAGGGGGGCTATGGTGTTGATGCTGTTGGTGATCCATCTGTGTAGAGTTCAGGTGGCGGTGTTGGGGGCGCCATCTTCTGCGGTGGTCGGGGTGGAGATGCTGAGTGAGGAGGTCAGTTGGTCGTCAGTGATTTTGGTGCAGTTTCTTCGTGGGAGCAGGTGCTGGTGTCTGTAGACGGTGGGTGTTCTGAAGGCGAAGTGGATGCACGATGGTCTGTGCACTGGAGTTTGGTGGTGTGGCTGAAAGTGATGGAGTTTTCTGTTGTGAAGAGGGCATCGAGGGAGTGTCCCGCTTAGTGCGTTGGTTCGTTCACGATCCCACAAAGTCCAATGTTGTGGAGGTCGTCCAGGAGGGATGCGGTGTTGGCGTCTAGTTGGTTGTCGAGGAGGAAGTTGATGTCTCCCAGCAGGGTGTAGTTGGTGGATGCAAGGGCATGCAGGAAGATGATCTCCGAGATGGAGTACGCGAATGGTCCACAGGGTCCCGGGGTCAGTAGATAAGGTTTCCCTGGAGTGTGGTGGTAGGGCTGGCCAGTATCTTGAAGTGCAGGTCTTCAATCATGTCTGTGGGCTCATCGGGGAGTGTGCTCAGGTGGAGGGTGAATTTGTGGATGATGACGATTCCTCCTCCCAGGCGGGTGGGGTGGTGCTTCCAGGAGATCTTGTATCCTTGGGGAATGGCGATGGCGATGCATGCTCTCGAGGTGGTGTTGGTCTAGGTTTCTGTGAAGAATGCTACGTCTGGTGTGGTGCTGTTGAGGAGGTCCCAGATTTCGATGGCGTGTTTGTGGATTGATCTGACGTTGAGAAGGATGCATTGTAGGAACTTCGGTTTGGGTGTGTTCTTGTCGGCGGGTTGTGCTGGGTTGGTGTTCCTGGTGGTGCTGTAGGTGTGCCGGCAGCAGTGACAGCTGAAGGGTCCATGATTGTTGGCTGGTGATCCTAGCTTGCAGTTTTTGTTGCGGCCTGGGTTGAGTGCGTGGAGTGCCGTTGGGTTGTAGCGTTGGAGGTGTGGAGGTCCAGGGTTCCTGGCGTTGGTCGCGGTTGGGTCGCGGACTGGCGCAGACAGGCTTGCCTTTCATGCGCCAGCGGCGCAGCTGCACAGCAGCTGCCATTAAGTAGGGGTCGGGGAGGGCTGGACAGCTGGGAGACGGGAGCGGGGAAGGGAACTGGATTGGGCTGGTCATGCTG
Organism: Lissotriton vulgaris; assembly: GCF_964263255.1. Lineage (NCBI taxonomy): Eukaryota > Metazoa > Chordata > Amphibia > Caudata > Salamandridae > Lissotriton > Lissotriton vulgaris. Next base: position 1,206,453 of record NW_028249857.1, on the reverse strand, counting down.
GTCGTTCTGGGGGGGTCTGCGGAGCAACAGCATCAGGGAAAAACGGGCTGAAAAGGGAAAAGAGCGGAATAAAAGTGGAATAAGGCTCAAAAGTGCAAGAAAAGTAGAGGAGAGAGATAGAAGGAGAGTGAAATGGTGAGATTAAAATGAGGGTAAAAATGAGTGAAACGGAGAGGAAAAGCGGAGCCAGACAATGGAGACAGATGTCCACTTGACCACCAGGGATGAGGCACAGGTATAACCTGCAGGTGGAGGAGGGCCTCAAACACCAACACTCGAGAGTGCAGGGGCTCGGTGGAGGCCTCACTTAATGGTGGAGCTGCAAGGGTGGGAGAGCAATTTCACTGACAATGAGTCAGTGGTCTTGCTCTCAAGTCTACCCACTCAGAGGCCCATTGGATCCTTGCCCACACCACGCCTTCAGCAAAGACTTGTAAAACCAGATCCAGTGGTCAGGCTTTCTCCTGAATCACTCTAAAAGTATGGAACAAGCTGCTGTTATCTATCAGAGCCTCCTCCTTGGTTCTCGAGTCCCAAAGAAGCTAAAGACCTGGTTGTTGCAATAGTTCCTTGTTGTAATTATCTTCAGTGGAATTTCTCTTTCTTTCTTTCTCCTTCTTCTTTTCCCTCATAGATCGTTCCATTCCCCCCTCATTTTCCTCTACTATGTGTTGCTCCTTGCTTAGAACATTCAATCGAGCGTTCCTACTGATGCTCTTGACAGTGATTGTTGTCAGTTTAACCATCTCTGTGGGGGATGGATGTTTATTAATAAAAGCTCTTCTCACTTACCTTGGGTTTTCTTCGTTATTCCACTGGCGACAATTTTTTTGGGTTGCGTGAAGGACAGTGTTGTTGACATCCCCCCATCCGAGTTGCCCCCAGACGTCCTATATGCGTTCAGCTTGGTATTTGATTGTTTTCTTCATGTAAGAATTGGATCTATTCCTGTCAGTTCTCGACTTCTATTTGGAATATCAACATTTCACAGAATATCCTGCATTTGTTGAGTGTTGAAGTACCGTTATGGAGTAACTTTTTTATGTAGCTCCTTAGTCCGGCATTTGTTTCCGACGGAGCTTGAGGCATCACACTCACAACATCACCTGCCAGATCCAGTGCACTTCCTCCATGGGGCACGAACTTCCTGTGTTGCCGAAGCGCTTTTGGTGGTCCTGTTCCAGGAGTGCTTTGCCCAATATACACATTGAGGCAACACAGCTGTGAATGCATCCAAGGCATCCAAGGAAGTTAGTCACATAAAGAAAGTTTTCCTTGTGCATCGCCTGGGATGGCATCTGTATCGAAATACTTAATTTACAAGGACAATTTGTCTTTGAAGGAGATTTTAACATCTTATAAGGTGGGAGATTCAATGTTGATTCAATGTTGATTTTGAGCATCTTCTCCGGCAGTGGTGACTTTTAAGAGAACCTTGACTCTTTTGTTCTTCAGAGTTATATTTTCTATTTGCTGTTTCAAGAACCCTGCATTCAAACACTTTTGGATGTACTACTCCCCACCTTAACATTTGATTTGCATGTTCACTTTAACATTCAAAGCAGATTTGGAAATATATATTCATTAACCACTTTCCTATTTTAATTGTTTTTCTTTTTTTTTTTTTTTAGACATGAGCAATTAACATTTAGGATTGTCATAGGGTAGAATTGAAATTTAGATTTTTTCCTTATCATTTTTTCCACTTTTTAGAATCTTGTTCTTGTACTATGGCAGCTGCAAGCAGGAATCAACCCCCGCCTTTTCTTTCTGATGCAGGTGAACCGATTTTGGCATGGAAGAATTGAATAACATTATTTGAAATGTATTTAATTGCCATTGGTGCCAGTGGGTTTTCTGCTATAAGAAAGCAACATATTTTATTACACAAACTAGGTGTGGGAGGAAGAAAGGTTTTTGACAGTCTACCTGATTTAGGGGTAAATGAGGAGGAAATTGAAGAGACAGATGTTTACTCTTGTACTATTAAAAAGTTGGAGCTACAATTTTCTGATAAAATAAATGTTGTTTTAGAGAGAAATAGGTTTTTTGGTAGAAGTCAAGGGAAAAACGAAAAAGTAGGAAATTACGTTGCTGTCCTAAGGGGATTGGGAAATACATGTGAATTTAATGACCTAACTGATTCTCTCATCCGTGATCAATTAGTATGTTGTACTAATAATAAGAAAATACAAGACAAGTTATTAGTTGGTAATCCTGACTTAAAAAATGCAATTGGTATTGCGAAGAGTGTGGAACACACAGCTGAATGCATTAGGGAGATGAGTGTAACTAATGAACAAGAGGTTAACGAAATTAGTAGTGATTTCTAAAATGTGTGTGCAGTAAGGAGGCAAAGGAAATATTAATTTATTGAGGAGTCAAGCAAAGAGAAGTACAGTTCAGAACATAGACTTAGGTGTTTCAGGTGCGGCAGTACAGGGCATTTGGCTAACAATGTTAATTGTTTACCAAGAACAGCATTGTGCAGAAAATGCAACCGTAAAGGACATTTTGCACAAGTTTGTAAAGATATGACGAGCAGAACTGTAAATAATATTGAAACTGTTTAAGGTAGAGGGAGGAAGTTCTTCAAGCATTTGTTGATTAAAAAAAGGAAAGAGCATGAAGATGACCTTCTGAAATGTGAAATAGGCCTTGATGGACAGAAAATAGAGGTTTATGCAGATTCTTGTTCACCCTTTACTTTTATTAACATGTAAAGTTCCATGCCTGTTTTGAAAACGCCTGTTCTCCTTTCTAAGAACCAGATGTGTTTCCTGTAGGGTACAATAAAGACCCCATACCTCTGGAGGGTGTGGTAACTATGAAGATTACATTCAAGGACGTAAGCACAGTAGGAAAAGTTTATATAGCAAAGCAAGGTTGAATCTTTTAGGTTGATCGTACAAAAAAGATCTAGGTATAAATTTGGATTCCTCAGCAGAAGTTCCAGTTTTGTTGGTTGAGAGATCTGTGTGTGGCACAGAGTTGTTGGATGATTCCCCGGACAAGTTAGGTTGCTTGAAGAAGTTCCAACATAATATTAAGTTAAAAGATGATGCCAAAACTGTTGCACATACGTGTAGAAAAATTCTATTATTGATGAGGGAACCACTCAGACAGGAACTGTATAAGTTGATTGATCAAGGAGTGATTGAGTCAATAGAATGTGCTGAATGGGCTGCTCCTATTGTTATTACATCAAAGGCGAACAGCAAAGCCATTAGTTTATGCATTGACTTAGGAAAATTAAATAAAAACATCTGGGTTGACAGGTATCCTTTGTCGAATATAAATGAAATGTTAAGTCTGGTGGGTAGAGCATAATATGTTACTGTTATTGGTCTATCTTCCTGCGTACCACCAGGTGGAACTACATCATAAGAGTAGAGCGTTATCATCCTTCATTACACCGTTTATGCGTTTAGATTTTGCAGAATGCCATTCGGTTCAGCTTCCTCTGCTGCATTTTTCAGACAGCAATGCAACAGATCTTGTTGGGGGTGGATCATGTGTTGTGCTTCCTGGATGACCTATACATTTTTGGGAAAACTGACTGAGAGCACAATAGTACATTTCACTTGGTTCTAAAAGCATTGAAGTCTGCTGGTTTAACATTAAAGAAAGAAAAATGTCAATTGTGATCAGATGTGTAACATATTTAGGACACGTCATATCGAAAGAAGGACTAAAAACAAAAGTTGATTTGGTGGAGGCAATTAGATCAGCCCCAGTTCCAAGTACTAAGGAGGAGGTAAAGTTCTTTTTAGGACTCTCAGAATAGTATTCTAAATTTGTAAAGAATTTGCTAATGTTACACTTCCTATGAGGAATTTATTCAAAAATTGTGAAAAATGTGTGTGGAACGAGGAATGTGATGTGGTTTTCAACAAACTTAAAAGTTTGATTGTAAATGCACCTTTTTTGGGACAGTTTGACACTAGTAAACACATGATACTCACCACTGATGCTAGTACTAAAGGAATAGGAGCTCCTCTTAGTCAAGATGTGGAGGGTGAAGAGAGAATTGTAGCTTTTGCTTCCAGGGCACTGACTGATGCTGAAGCAAGGTACTCTGTGGGGTAAAGAAAAGCGTTAGCTTTTTTTGGGGTCGTGCAACATTTCAGGGTGTTTGAGTGGGGCATACCTTTCATATTGAGTTAAGACCATAAACCTTTGGTCAATGCATTCTTTGTAGCAAACGTTGCAAGAACGATGCCTAGAATTTATCGATGGTTCCTAGGTTTAGAAGCTTTCAATTTTAAAATTGTGTATATTCCAGGGCCTAAGAATGAAGTGGCAGATTGCTTTTCTATACTTTCCCTACCTAACAAGGGTCTAGAAAATTGCATGGTGGATGAATTTGTGGTAGCATCCATCATGGATGGTTTAAACTAACAGGAACGGGAAAACATTATGGAAGATGAACCTGTGATCCAGAGTGTGAAGGGTTTTATTTTGAAAGGTTGGCCGAAGAAATGTGCCGATTTAAAAGATGATGAGAAAGGATTTTGTGAGGTGAGACGAATTGTACATTTGTGACCAGAATTTATATAGGAGTAACAAATTGGTACCTCCTGAAAAATTGCATACCAAAATCACATCTTTAGCTCATGAAGCTCATTAAGGGCATGCCCTAACAAAAAGTAAAGTTAGACTTTACTATTGGTGGCCTTGCATGAACTCCATGATTGAGAGAAATATCAGAGAATGTGAACGCAGTGCCTGCAGTGACAAAAGTAAACAGGTGATTAAGGTGATTAAGGGACCTGTTTTGGAAGTGGAAGTACCACCAGTTCCTTGGAACAAAGTGTCTTTGGAAATCATTGGTCCCACCCAAAGGGATTGGGTGAAATGTTTGTATTAAAATTGGTCGACTATCATTGAAAATGGGTAGTTATCAGAACCGTGGACAATGTCACTACTAGTACAGGCATTACATTTTTGCTAGATGCCATTTGTTATGAGGGGGTTACTCAAACTCTAGTAACAGACAATGGTGTTCAATTCACCTCATTACAAATAAAGGAATTTTTACTTAAAGTATCTGTAAAACATCTGCAAACTGCCCTTTATTGCCCAAGAGTAAATGGCTTAATTGAGTGAGTCTATCGTGTGATTAAAGAATGTATCCAGCTGAATAGTAATAGAGGAGTTGATCTTAAGTTATCGTTGAACGACATGATTTGATCATATCTTGTTACTCCACACTTGCTCACAGGAGTATCACCATTCAAATCCCTTAAAGGTAGGGAACCTGGAACAAAATGAAGTCCTCAGTGGTTATTTGTCAAAAATGAAGAAAGGGTTGATTGACAGAGGAGAAATCCTGGAAAATAATAAGCAAATATCAAAAGAAGTATGTAAATGATTACTACTGTAAAATACAAGGCAATGTGATAAAATGGAAGATTGGGGATGCAGTGAGAGTAAAACTGCCTACTTTTTCTGCACGAAAAAAGATATGTTAAGTTTTTAAAAATGTTGTGAGCTTAGATGAAGGTCAGGCATGAAGTTGTGACAGGATTATAAAATATAACATTGTGTTTGCATCTGAGGAAGCAATGGGTGATAGTACCCAATCCTGTAATAGCTTCTGTCCTTAACACGAAAGGGAGTTTCTATGGAATTTACACAGAAAACCGTTTTGGCACAAGGATTATAATATGTACTGATGCAGTCTCTGCCATGTTAAGAATTCCATTATTTTGCACAGTTTATCTGTCTATGAGGTTTGACAATATTTTCTTTTATAAGCCTATGCGTTTCTTTGCATTCTGCCTGTTTGTGACCGCAAAATAGGTGTGCCCAATGTACCAAACATATTTTGTGATTAGCGAACACCTTAGCAACTCGCAAAATATGGTTTGTGACACTCTATTAGGAAGGGGCATGCCAAGGTCGTCCCTCCTAAAAGCGAGTTTCAAACCTATGTATGATTGTTTTGCAACCGCATTTGTGGTGGCAAAATACTCATGGTTTAACACCCTTTTCGAAATGGTGGTAAGCCACTCGCAAACAAGAAGGGGTCCCCAGGGGACCCCTTCCCCTTTGTGAATGGGTTTACAAATATTTTTTGAGAGCAGGCAGTGGTTCCACGGACCACTGCCTGCCCTTAAAAAATGAAACTGAAAAGTTCCGGGCTGCATTTAGGGGAAAAACTGCTTTATTAAAAAAGCAGTCACAGACATTGTGGTCTGCTGACCCCAGCAGGCCACCTTCCCTTGGAGTGCTAGCCATTCAAAATGGGGTCGCAAATTGTGACAGCCTCATTAATATTCATGAGACCCCATTGGGAGTTGCAAACCGTGTCTGAGACACTGTTGTACTTTAAGTTAAGCGAGTCGCAAATTGCAAATCGCAATTTTGTGCAATTTGCGACTTGCTAAACTTAATGGTCGCACATCTGGCCTGTGGTGCCTCGTTCCAAAATTATGCTGAGACAGCCAAATCACGCCATTCAACAATGTCCTCGTATTTGTCTGCAACATATGCTTTGGTTATAAGCTCACAATCTTTGAACTTCAATGAGCCATAAAAATACAGAAACATGGTGCTATCGTGTTCACTGAATGTTTCAGGGATGTTTTCTGTCTCAGCAGTTTACCACAAAATTTACAATAAATAGTAATGATTATCTGAAATTATATTATAAGTGATCCTGAGTAAGCTATAACATTAATCATCATAATTTGACCTATGCGTACCATTGTAAAGGATTCCCTTAAAATGTATTACATCAAATTAATTAATTCCACTATCAACAGTAAGAACAAACGTATTATTATTTTTTCTTTCAAGCTCTTCAACACAATTCACCTTTTCTGGATTGAGGTTTTAAGACTCTTACATACACTCCAAGCAAGCAATGTTTGCAAAAGCTGGGCAGGCTTGGTTATTGCCTATTGATTCCTTGAATAACATCTAAAACAGATATACCATTTTTGTGAAAAATGTATAAATATTTGTTTTTAAGACAAAGCACAGTCAGAACCAACACTATCTGAGGAATCACTAGCTAAATCTTTAGCCAACATAATAGACCATTCAATGACCCCAGCAGTTGGATTTCTTCATTCCAATAAAGGCTCTGGAATATAGGGCCATATGTATCAAGCCTTTTTTGATTCGCAAAGGACGAAAATCGCCGAATTTCGGCCTTTGCGATTCGCAAAAGGCCTTTTTGCATGTTTTGGTATGTATGAAATATTCGCAAAATAAGGAATAGCAAAGATTTGCGATTCCTTATTTTGCCATAGCATTTAACCTCATGCGTGCTAGCGGAATTCCGCTCCTGCACTGAGATTTTTTAAATCGCACTTTACGTGACGAGCTGGGCTCATCATCAGCGTGCGAGGAGGCTACGCCATGACGAGCCCAGCTCGTCATCAGCCTGGAAGGGGTTAAGGAATCGCAATTTTGCGATTCCTTAAATGCTATGTATGTAGCATTTTTGGGCTGTGAATTATGGTTAAGAATTCGCAAATTACCACCAACTTGTAGTTGATGGTAACTTGCGAATTCTTCTAAAAATGCACAATTTGGCATTTTTGAAGGTGGCATGTGATGCACACACATGCCCATAGGGCATGTATGTGCGCCATATGCACACTCATGTACATTTCAGGGGTGCAGCAGGGTGTCTTTGAGACACCCCTGCACCCGTGAAATAATTCCCAAATTGCGATTAGCAAATTGCGAATTCGCAATTTGAGAATTAATTCGCAATCATTCCTATGGGCCTCTTGGCCCATAGGAATGCATTGGAAATTATTCCTTAATTGCGAATTCGCAAAATGCGAATTCGCAAGTAAGGAAGATTAAGGAATCGCAAAAAAAGCAAATTTCTTCATACATACCATTTTGCGATTCCAAAATAGCGATTCCTTAAAAATCGCTATTTAGGTATCGCAAAAGGGTTTGTTGATACATATGGCCCATACTTTGAAGCACAGTGAAACATAAACTGGTCTCATAGATAAGTATATATATATATATGTCCAGTGAAACCCCAAGGGCCGATATGCCCATGCAAGCAAGCAGCAGTTCAAATAATCGGGAGGCAGTAAACATTAGGGACATGTTAAAAAAACTTGAAAAGCTCATGAAACATGAGCAAGCAAATGGTGGAAGCACAAGTCACTGTATGATATCTGGAGGTGGGCAGGATCCCACACGGTTTAAGAATCATGATTGCGCCCAGTTTTGTAAATCCCAATCCCAATATATTACGGGAATGGGCAGAGAGCAATTCTGAGTCGTCGAGGAAGTTAGTACAAATATTAGTAAAGTATGCTGAAATTGATGGACTGAACTACAATAGAAATAGAGGAACTCAATGAACAAATCAACAAAGCAGAATCAAGTGAGGTACCAACAAAATATTGTGAGGAAATAACAATAAGATTGCAAAGGGAGGAAGAAATAAAAAAAAAAAGGAAGGCATTTAAATTCCGATGAGACAATCACAATTATGAAAGTGGCCAGATCTTTACATTCTCGAAAAAATATACCTAACTTATAGCCATTGAAAAAGGTGTCCGCTCCAAAAATCGACTAGGGGCTAACACCAGCACTAGTACTGACATGCAAATTACAACATCCATGTCAGATCTAAGCTCTGTAATTGAAAGTGAATCAGACTCTGAAGTGAATAGAGAGATAGCAGGCCAATCAACAATAAAGTTTTCACTGGCAGAAGAACTAGATATTTTACGCCAAGACAGGAGTCAAACGCTATGCCCCAGGACACAAAACTACAGACAAGACAAAGGAGGAACGTAAACATCGTCAGAAAAAAAAGAATGAGATTCAACAAGAAAGTGGCAAGCAGCAATTGGAAGCGCTATTAGATCAAAATGCCATGGATGAAAATCCCATAATCAATCTATCTCAGATCACCCTAAATGAGGTGTAAATGCGATTACTTTCTTTAGGTTTGTCTTTCTGTGTGGAAAGCAATTTCAATTGCTCCCCAAACAAGAATTTACATCTGCAAGTTTATACGCAAATTAAAGTTGCAAAATATCATCTTCTCTGTAAGTACACTGATTACAAACAATGCCGAACAGAAGTAGTTCCACCAATCAGTCCTAGCATCATGACAGCATTGGATGTACAATTACTATGTGATCTGCAAAAATTACAAAATGAACATACAGCAAATAACTCTGAAGTACCTACCAAAGGATTATAGAGCAACAGCAACTAAATACCTTTTTGTACTGTAAGCACAGGATTTAAACAGGAATCGCCATTCCAGCCCATTATGCCACTAGACACAATTGACATCTTTAATGAACAAATGACAGCTCAAATAAAAGAACTGAACCATCAAATACAAAGAGCGCAAGAGCAGCTGAGTCCACAAATTCATAGGTATCGCCAACTGATGAAGAAATTTCAAGGGAATGATCAAATCATCATTAGAAATTTCAACAAAGGGGAAAACATAGTTATTTGACAAAAGGCAGATTACATGGAGAACGCAATGAAACAACTCCTGGTTGTGACTGCTGTAAAAGAAGTAATAGCCAAATAACCAATGCTACCTGGAATGAATTCTATTCAAAGATAATTGCTTGGAAAAGTGCATGTCTCCTCAGCCAAAATGAATGCAAGTATTTGAAGAATGATCATCCAACGATGCCTGTAATATATTTAATTCCGAAAATACAGAAAGATCTTGCCAAACCACCGGGAAGACCAATAATTTCAGTGCAAAAGGGCCTCTTGGAGAATACATCGCGCTACATTGATTCATTTCTTCAGGAACATGTGCAGTCTTTATTATCCTAGACATGAGTGACTTCCTCAGACACATTCATAATTGCCAATGGGAAGATGATTATTTATTAATGACTCTGGATGTCACTTCACTTTATACATGTATCCCCCATCAAGAAATAAAAACCTTCTTAGGGGTTCACTGATACACCTGGTCCTTAAAACCAACAAAGAAGAGATTGGCACAGAAGCGGTAATATCAAGAAAACATATTTATTAACCTCACATGAGGGAGACTGCATCATACAGTCCCCTAAGGCCACTACAGGAGACAGCCTAAAGAGTACAGAGAACAGGGGCCTTATATAAGCATTTATTACATAGTCAGCATAAAACCAAGGGGAGGTCCTGGCACATACAAGCATGCTTATTGACTAATATGGGTATACAAAATGTGCTTGCTCCACAAAGTGGGAGGGGAGATGAAACTGAAGACATGAGTAATAGCCTGACAGTTCTATACTAGGAGCAGGTGCATTCTACCAGCTAGGCCTTTTTGAGCATGTGCAAGGCTCTGGAAGATGGAGAAAGCACATGGCGAGCACATGGCTAACTAAAATGGCTAATAAAGTACAAAATGGCTTTCAGCTCATGCTAACAGCGATTCCTACAATCTTTAACAACCACAAGGATGGTATAAGAGCCCTGGACATTGTTCTGCATTCTGTCCATCAATTGTTGTTTTTGAATTTGTCACCCCGAGTGGGATGGGTATGCTCAGATGTGAGTCCCATGCTCTCCACACCACGGGAGTCAAGCTATCCTGGCTGAAGACGGCTGATAGCCAGAAACCGGTCCTAGGATGCTTGATTCCGGTCCAGGAAAGACATGGCTTGGCAGTTCGGGCTGGACTGTTCCCATGAGGCACAGGGTCAAGGCTGATTTAACTAAACATAAACATATAGATTAAGCCCATCACTCCTGCAGTTTCGCAAGAAACTAAAGACATGGTTGTTTAATCAATAATGGTTATCTCTGAATCAATTTGGACACTACAGGCCGCACTGATCAATAATTCTGCAAATCTCAGCGCCAAGACGCCCTCGGGTATAAGCCGCGCTTTATAAATGATAAACATAAACATAAACATAAACATTTGCATATGGCCATGTCTGAACTGGGGTGGTGTGCAGTGCAAAAAACGATGGATTTAGGCCCAGATCTCTGTACTGGGGTGAATGTATGACATTGTTCTGCTTTCTGTCCATCAATTGTTGTTTTTGCATCTGGAACATTTCTTAGGCACTAGATTGATTTGTTCATACCAGCACAACAAGATGTTAATCAATATGAAAACATTTTGCCTAGAAAACAATTTCTTTATGTTCCAGCATCAAATATTCCAGCAGATCAGAGACGTTGCAATGGGGGATAGCTTTTCCCCAAGCTATGCCTGTCTACATATGGGGTGGTGGGAGGAGCTGGTCCTCAAAACAGATTTTAAGGAGGAACTTGATAGGCATGTTGTTAAATGGCTAAGGTATATTCATGATCTACTTGTAATTTGGCACGGTACTAAAGAAAGTGCAATGAATTTCATCTCATAGATTATTGTCAATGAAGTAATTTACATTTTACAGCAAATCTAGCCAATATTCAGTCTGTTTCTTAGTTGTAGAGGTGTTTATTGCAAATAAGCTAATTGAAACAAAACTACACCGGAAACAAACAGCTGGAAATGCCATTTTTATATGCCGCAAGTTTCCATCCTAAACACACAGGGACAGATTTATGTTGGACTTGCGCCACTTTTGCGCCACCGTTGCGTCACTTCTGTGTTGCAGCGGCGGCGTAAACCCTGCACCACGTTGTGACATACTTACATCGTGACGCATTTATGGAGATGCGTCACTGTGTAAGGCCTTGCACCACAAGAAACCTGCGTCAGGTTTCATGTGTGCGTTTCCACGCAAGGCGGGCGTTCCATCGCAGGAACGCCCCTGAAAAGTGACTCAGTGAAATGTACAAGAATTCACAGAGCCACTTTACCAACGCTGATGCGTGAAAGTCCTGTGCCTGCTTGAAGCAGGCGTAAGGCTTGACGCACCACGTTACAGATAGGGCAAGTTGGAAAAGTGCTGGAGTTGCGGGCTGCACGCAATACAACTTCAGCACTGCGCCAACTGCACATCCTAAATACGACACGCATCTGTTTATTCTTGCACCATGGTATGCCGCATTGTAAATGCGGCGCATCATGGGTGGCGCAAGGATAAACTTGCGTGCCGCATCTATCCTGGCGCATCTCTGCTGATTTGCAGAGATGCGTCAGGCAACATAAATCTGGCCCACAATACATAGCATTCCTTTTGGAGAAATGCTTAGGATCAGAAGAATATGTAGCAGTGATAACGACGTAAAGATAGCTCAAAGAGGCAGTAAAGAAAGGTTTCTGGGTAGGCGTTATTCAGAAAGCACCATCAATACAGGAATCAGAAAAACTCAAGCCTTATGAGGATCAGACTGTTACGACAGTAAGGCGGGTGCAGTAAAAACAAATCAAAAAGTACAGGAAAGGGAAAGAACAAGGCTGATCTTAACCTTTAGCAAACAGAAAAACAGACTTTGTAACATAATCAAGAAAAACAGGCCAATTGTTCTTAGTGATCCTGTGCTAGGAGATATATTACACAGGAGACCAGCTATCACATTCAGAAAAGCGATCTCTATGAGTGGCACTCTAGTCAGCAGCAGCCCTAAGACTATAACCAAAGCGAATTGGCTGATACAAAGGAAAGGTTTTGTAAAATGTACCACATGCTGCACATGCAGATTTGGTGTAAGTAAACATCTTACTCAATACCCTTTAGAGATCAACCAATGAAGATCCAAACATTTCTAACATGCTAAACTGACTATGCAATATATGTGCTGGAGTGCTCTTGTAAACTACGATATGTAGGCAGCACAAAGCTACAGGTTCACAAGAGAGTACTCCAATGGACCGAGCAGGTCAGAAATAATATCTATTCAATTATCTCCAATGGTATAACATACTCTACTGATGAAGAAATCAGGGGGGTTCTCTGGCAATTTTTTAGTGAAATATACCGTGAGGACAAAAAAATTGAAATCGAACAAGTTGAAGGTTGGTTGACGGGAGTCTCTCTTCCTACACTCACATTAGAACAACGTGCTGTTTTAGATGATCCAATCTCCCAGGAAGAAGTGAGATTGGCAATTATTAATAGTAAAAAGGGAAGGGCATCCGGCCCAGACGGCTTGCCATCAGAAATTTATAAGGTTTTGAATTTAACAATCCTCCCTTTCCTTACCGAGTTGTTTAATGATATCCTCCAAGATGGAATGCTCCCTACTATTTCTTGGAACAGTGCTTCAATAACATTGATACTGAAACCAGGAAAACCGGCAACTTGTAGTGGGTCATATAGACCAATCTCTATCCTGAACTCTGATTACAAAATCTTTGCATCAGTGTTAGCAAATAGGTTGGGGGCAGTTGCTGCAAGTATCCTGCACTCAGATCAAAAGGGGTTTGTAAAGGGACGCCAGCTCTATGAGTTGACCTATGATCTCATAGGAGCAATTGATATGGCTTCTGTAAAATCCCTTCCACTGGCTGTTCTCACTCTAGACGCCACCAAGGCTTTCGATAGGGTCAACTGGATATACCTATCGGAAGTCTTGGGAAAATTTAATATCGGCGAAAAATTTAGGCGTGCAGTGAGACTTTTGTATCAAAATCCATCTGCCTCTTTGTTAGTCAATGGTGAATTAACTAACCCATTTAACATCACGCGAGGGACCCGCCAGGGTTGCCCTCTTTCTCCCCTCCTATTCGACCTATATATTGAGCCATTCGCTCAGCGGCTACGTGACGACTGTAACATCAAGCCCTTTAGCTTCGAGGGATGGGAGAAGAAGGTATCCCTGTATGCGGATGACGTCCTTGTTTTTACCTCTGAACTCCGCTCGGCTTTTCGAGCTATAATTCCTTTGGCCCAGGATTAAGGTAACGTGTCTGGGTATGAAATCAATGCCTCGAAGACGGACATCATGGTCTGGAACGACCCTGAGCCTGTGGCAGGGGTTCAGTTAAGTTCTGTTTTATGCTACCTGGGCCTAAATATATATAATGATATAAACGAAATAGTTCCATCAAATTTTTCGTCTACTGCTAAGGAGTGTCGCAGATTGATGAAATCATGGTCTTCGCTTCCTTTATCTCTATTGGGCAGAGTCAACTTAATTAAAATGTCTATTCTCCCTAAAGTTACTTTTTTGTTTAATACCATCCCTCTTTTTTTTGAACCCTCTATGATAGCCAAACTTCAAAGCGATATAAGTTCTTTTATTTGGAATGATCACATCCCTAGAATAGCTTGGAAGAAACTAAGGCGCCGTAGGGAAAAGGGTGGTTTGGCAGCACCTGATATCCAGCTATATGCGTGGGCTTTTCAATTCTCGCACGCCAGGATGTTGGTAAAATCACCCATTAACTCTGCCTGTGGGTATATGTTTGCAGCATTGCTTAGAGGGGAAAAAATAGCTGAGCATGCATTTTTGTTTAAGTTTGGAGACCCCAAGTTTTTTAAGAAAATAAAATTGAAGGTTTTGCGAGATATATCTAAAACATGGTCGAAACTTAGGCGCTCCATAAAACTTGATTATTTCTCTGGTAGATCTCCACTCTGGAACTCACCCGGGTCCCCGAGTTGGCTTCTGGATGGTCTCGCAGCACCTCTGAGAGAGGCAGGATTGCAGGAGTGGGGGGACCTCTTTGCGGAGGGTAGATTACTCCCATGGGAGGTGTTATTCTCTAGGATAGGGCCAGGGCTCTCCAGGTTTAAATACCTGCAAATACGTAGCTGGGCACACTCACAGGTTTCTGCTAAGGGTAGATTTCAGTTAGGGGGTAATAGCAACATGGTCTCCCTCTTAATCGACAAGCCTATAACAAAGAAAGAGGTGTCATTCTGGTACAACCTACTACTGGAGGAGGTTGATGGTGAGTTTCATTTGCCCGACACATTGTGGGCCGCACACATCCCAAATCAAAATGTGGAGAACCTGTGGTTTGAGTCCCTTAAGATCTTGTGGAATAAATAAAAAACCATAGGTTTCACACCAGTTACAGTTAACTGGAAATTTTACTGTCATAAAACCAATGAAATTCCACGTTATAGTTAGTTGGACTCACTATAACTTGCGCGTGCAATGCACTGCTGATGACGTCACATATTACATCACTCATGACATGGTCAGTGACATCACTCATGACATCACTGATGACACCATCCAGTGAATGTGTGTCTTTCTAAAAAATAAATATGTTTTATATATGTATATGTAAAGGTCGATGGAAAAATAAATGTTTAAATAAGTGTCTATAAAGATATTTTTTTGAAAAAAAATTGTTTTGTTAACATGTCTTATTAAGTGTATCTTAGTGAATACATATATTAGTGAGTAATGTTTAAATATTTAAATGTTTGTAACAGTGTTTCACTTTGTGTATAAGTGGCTGCATGGGTTGGTGAGTAGCTACATGTGTGTGTATATGGGTTATTAGAAGTTTTTTTAGTATCAGTATGAGTGTCTGTATGGTTTGGTGGGGGTATTACTTAGCACATAGATGCATCAATGACTGACTCACTGTTTGTATGTGTTTTGAAGACAGTATATGTGCAGGACTGTATGGGTGGATGAGTGTGTATATGTGTGTGTTAGTGAGTGAATGGCTGCCTCACTAGTGTCTTTATCAGTAACAAGATATGTGTTAATCTAGTATATGTGACTATTGATGTATATAAGTGAGTATATGAGAGAGTGAGAGATTGTAAGAATTCCTGTTTAAATATGTATGTGTTTCTATAAGTGATTGCTTAAGTGAGTAAGTATGTGTAAGTTTCCTTAGAAGTAAGGTGGTAGTTTGTGTATAGTTGTATATGCAAATAAATGGATGTTCAATAGTTTATTTGCATGTGTGAGTAACTTTTGGATGACTGTCGGTGTGTAACAGGATGTATAGGTGTATCACTACATATGATGAGTGAGTATATGTATGGGTGACTATATAGAACTGTTGGTGAATGAGTGGATGTGTATATAGATGGTGTAATTTCTGAATTGGTTGGTGTAACTGGTATGGGTATCTCCATTTTTTTGAAAATGTTAGTTTCTATTTTTGAATATGTGTTTTAAGGGTTACATTACACTGAAAGGAGGTCTGTCACTCTGTCACACAGGATGGTGTCATCAGTGATGTCATGAGTGATGTCACTGACCATGTCATGAGTGATGTAATATGTGATGTCATCAGCATTGCATTGCACGCGCAAGTTATAGTGAGTCCAACTAACTATAACGTGGAATTTCATTGTTTTTATGACAGTAAAATTTCCAGCTAACTATAACTGGTGTGAAACCTATGGTTTTTTCTGTGAATTTCTTAGGTTTTTTAAATGCTAATTCCTAACTATAACTGGTGTGAAACCTATGGTTTTTTCAGTGAATTTCAAAGTTTTTTTTAATGCTAATTCCTTACTATTAGTCTCACTTTATAAGTAAGACTGTTAGCGCTCTAGTAGTTCTTTAGAACACTCTGGTACATTCTGTCATTGGGCTATAGTTGGGGTACATCTGGCTGATATTTGGGCTACATTAGTTTTTTTGTCTCTGGTGGCCATCTTTGGGCTACATTGGGCTACATTTGGGCTACATTTGGGCTCTAACATATATATAGCCCAATGTAGCCCAATATATATATCTTCAAAGTTAATTTTCTTAAAAACCACTTGAGCATATATCTTGAGACATAGCAAAGGCACATCGGGCTACCAGTCCCTACAATTTTGCCATTTTATTTTGTATTTTTAAAAAAAAAAATTGTTGCTTTGGAGCGCTCCCGGTGCGCGCCCCGGGGAGCGCCCCAAAAAGCGTACTTTTATAAAGCGCCCCGGGGCGCGCACCGGGGAGCGTCCCGTAAGCGCCAATATCGCGAACGAAAACATGATCATGACGTATCGCGTAGCCGCGTCCGCATGATACGCATGGCGTAAGCGCACCCAGAAGCACTTGAGCGAATACGATCGCGCAACGTAGGCATCCGACGCGCTTACGCGTCGCGCCCCGGGGCGCGTAGCGTAAGCGCGTCGGGTCATGTGACCTGAAAATAACACTTTTCATTGGTTCATAACAGTTTTGGTTTCATAATGATGAAGCCCCTGGTCATGTGACCTAAAAATAACACTTTTCATTGGTTCAATACATTTTTTTTTTCAAAAGGATGAAAGACCCCACCTTTTTTCCTTATTCTGACTTTGTCCTTTGACTTAGGAAGACCTGTTTGTAGCTCTCTCTACCTTTTTGCTCAATATAATGGCTTCAGCAGTAGCAGCAGCTGGTGCATCTGAACCACCACCACCACCACAACCACCAAGAGGACCACCTCAAGATATCATTGGTGGTCAACAAGAAGAGGAAGAGGAGGAGGAGGAGGAGGGGAGTTCAAGATGGTTAGAAGAAGACAATATCCCATACCAGCCAAGACCACACATTATTTGGGAGTTTTTTTCTATCCCAGAGGGGAAGAAAAAAGTAAATGCAGCCAAGGTGAGTTGCAAAATCTGTGGCATGGAACTTTCCAGGGGAAACCCAAATAAAAAATATTCATTTGGGAACAACACCATGATATGCCACATGCAACGCAAGCATCCAATAAATTATTCTGCTGCAGAGATGAGGGAACTGGCCAGTAACCCTCCCCAATCCACAAGGAAGCAACCCACTCCGTCGGCACCAGAGGAAAGTGAGACAATGCCTTGCATTCAGCCACGATTTGCAGATTTCAGAATTATCTGTAAATATTGTGGGACGACCATCTCCTACGGAGAACAGAGCGTAAAGCTCATCGTCCTTGCTGGGGACAACCATAAATGCCCCAATCAACCCTAATTTTTTCTTTTCTTTTTTTTTTGCTCCAGTTGAGCCATTTTCAATTCCCTGTTTTTTCGTTTCTCCCCATGAAAAATACAAATAAAATATAAAACTGTTCAGAAAACCCCAAAAAAGTAAACAATGTTCAAAAAAACAAAAGAAATATAAAACAACAGAAAGAAGAAAAAAACAGTTCTTTTTAGAACTACCTCCAATTTAAAAAAAAGGCTAAATTTTTTAAAAACTCTATTATTCATTTTTCCCCATGAGACGCTCCCCGGTCCGCTCCCCGGTGCGCGTCCCGGGCGCTCCCCCCCTTTTATGGCCCCCACATCAAGCCTAGGGGATCAGGGGGGTCTATCCCTGCCCCCTTATGGTGATTTCCCCCTTTGATTTTTCCACCTCTTATGTCTCGATTTTACCGAGATACATGATGGCGGCCGCTCCGGACTGTTTCGAATGTTTACAGACACCCGAGAGCCAATCAGCTTTCCGTGCGCAAGTCGCGTGGCGCGCCCGAAGCACTCCCCGGAGCGCGTACCGGGGCGCTGCCATAGAGATATATATATTTTTTTAACCTAAATTACTCAAAATCCACTGGAGCACATATCTTAGACATAGCAAAGGCACATCGGGCTACCAGTCCCTACAATTTTGCCAAGTTTGGTGGAAATCCATTCAGCCGTTCGGGCTAAAAGTGAGGTCGACCGCCCTATGGAAATTAACATGGGGAAAATGTGTTTTGGGACCCCCCTTTTATCTCGGCCCCCGCTTGACAAATCCCCCCCCCCAAACTTTCAGAGAAGGACCGGGGCGCCGCGAGGCCATTTTGAGTAAATTTTCAGGCAGATTCATCAACCGGCGCCAAGGTTATTCCAAATAGAATTTTGAGATTTAACATTGAAAAAAATCCTAACTATAACTACCTACTGGCGACCGCCAGTAGGTAATATATATATATATATATATATATATATATATATATATATATATATATATATATATATATATATATATATATATATATATATATATATATTTTTTTTTTCAGCAAAAGAATATTTGCACGCCACTCTCCTTGGCTTCAATGAGATTCTTTATTCAGACCTTTCCTTCTCCTCCAACGTGTTTCGAACACAAAGTTCTTGTTCACGGTAGTACACAGAGTCTGTCTTTGCTTTCTACCAGCTATACCTAGTCTCCACTTTACCCATAATGAGGCATTGTGGGACTGGTAGTTACAATTGTGAGTCGACTTTTTTTTATTTATATGTCCAACGTTACAGAAATCATTTTGTTGCAAATTCATTCAAAAGCCAAACCCATGAGTCCAAACTGTATCATTTCAGCCATATATCGACATATATTGGTATACTGTCACATTGTTCATATTATTCAGCTGTTCAAATTAGTGGTAATCTCATCCTGTGCCATGGTAATGACACATTTTGAGACATTGGAATCAATCTCCCAAATCAATTAAATGGGAAATGTAAACTCAGGTATTCTAACCCGTTGTTATTGCCACTAAGGGGTCGATTCCGATTTCGGTCGGAAATCGGTCTGACCGACTCGGACCGGGAACTGAGTCCGACCAACACCTACAGGCACCGTACGACCTGCGTAGTACGATGTAAAGCCCGTGATCTACAACCGACCCGTCCGGAAAACAAGCCGTACGACCGAGCCGTATAGAAACCAGCAATCCGGACCGAAACTGGATACGAGCCGCACCGACCGACGTGAACCTGGCATGAACCCGACCAGAATTAAGCGATGGAGACATTTCTAACGAGGATGCTATTTTGAATTTACATCATTAAGATGTTGACTTGCATGTTAATCCAGGCAGTGTATTTAAACCCAAAAGTGTCTTTCTTCCGACTATTGAATGTGATGCCATAGAGGTATTTGAGAGAGGCGTTCTGAAGGAACTAAACAAATTGAGAAGTTTTAAAATTCCAGGCTTTAAGAATAACCTAAATGTTGAACAAATACATGCATTAGAAAGCCTTAAGTCAGACACATCTATTGTTATACATCAGTCTGATAAAGGCGGAAACATTGTTGTTTTAGACAAAATGGCCTATCTCAGTGAGGGGTATAGACAGTTGTCACACAAAACATGTTACATGGTCTCGGATAAAAATGCTGTCATGGGATCAAATCTGAAATATGGAGAAATGTTGGTGGATTGGAGAGAGAGGAGCTTACTTGAATGGGAGGAGTTTAGTTATCTGAAATGCTTACATCCCAAGATTCCCCTATTATATCTGCTCCCCAAGCTGCACAAGGATCCTTTGAACCCACTGCGGAGACCGATTGTCTCATCGATGGGCTCATTATTAGAAAATACATCACAGTTTATTGATCATATCTAAGACCATTTGTGGCGGTTTTACCAGCTTATTTGCGAGACACAACTCACTTTCTGACTGTAATAGATGGTATTCATTGGGAGCCCACCTACACACTGGTGACACTTGATGTATGCAGTTTGTACTCAGGTATACAACACCAATTAGGGCTACAAGCCATCAGATACTTTCCTAAAACCCATTCAATTTCATTATTTTTTCATTCAGAGACGATATTGGACATGATTGAGTTTTTTTTGTGTAACAATTTTTTTCTGTTCGATTATGTCATCTGTCAACAGTCACAGGGCAGGGCAATGGGCGCCTGCTTCGCCCCCAGTTACGCCAATCTATTCATGGGCTGGTGGGAGGAGCAGGTGGCCGCCCAGTTGGAAGAATTTGCCAACTGTATCCTGTGACTTCAATATATAGATGACATCTTTTTAATTTGGAACAGAGATTCTGATTCTGCTAAAGCTTTCATACAGAATCTCAACGACAACACTTATAATCTGGCATTCACGGAACATATCAGCAAAGATAGAATTGAATTTCTTGATGTGGTTGTTGAGATCAAAGAACAAGTGATTCACACACATCTATTCCGCAAGAAGACCACGGGAAACAACATTCTCGATGCTTCCAGCTCTCATCCTCAGAAGCGGGTATATAATATACCGTATGGCGAGCTATTACACGCTAAGTGCAAATGTAGTTCGGATAACTCTTACAATAGAGAAAGAGAGATTATGTCTCAACGTTTTCAAGAGAGAGGAGATAGCCGTAAAACTATTCAAGACGCATGCAAGAGGGTAGATAATGTGACCCGAAATCAATTGTTACACCCAACAAAGGTTCAGGATGAACAAGAGACTTTAAGGTTCATTACCACCTATTCGGGTCAGGCACATGACATTCGCCAAGTGTTACAGAAACAATGGCATGCATTACTGACAGATACTCATTTGCAAAAACATCTGAAGAGTAGTCCCCAAATAACATTCAAGAAGAGCACTTTTTTGAGCACCATTTTCAAAATGAGAAACTCTTAGGGATGGTGGTCTTACATACCATTAATGCTAATGTTCGAGGGGGGAACAGGATGCTCCTTTTGAGACAACTTGAATCCAGGTACATTGTGGAATTGGGAACTATGAGTCCAATGGGACTATTTTCAAGTGAGGAACTGGCAGTCCACTTGCATATTTGATGTAGTACATTTGTAAGAAGATTGTGGCTATTTGATAATGTTTTCCGATGTTTTTATCCTATTTTTTAATCATTCACATTTTTGTATTTTTTCTAGGTGTGTTTATCACTCATTTCAGCCGCTTCATCGAAGCTGTGATGCAGGAATTTGTTGATTATTTATGCCCACTTGGGTGGGACTGTAACTGCTTAAAGTTTAGGTTGTGACACAGGATTGTGGCTTTTTCCTTTGCCCAGCAGGATAAGATTATAACTGCTTAAATGTTAAATTTGGACGTTTTAGGGCTTGTCTCTGATGTGAGATAGATGTATTGTTATTCAATGAATTTGTGGCATGAAGTATAATATTTTTGAAACCTCATAGGTTGACTATGTGCTTATAGGATGTGCTATTAGCATATTGATTCTATGATTGTCTTATTGAGACATAATATGATGCCTTATGAAGATTAGGAGCCCATTTGGGCCTTATTCGATCAGAGATGCAAGTCCCCTTATTGATAACAGGGATGCATCTTTGGGAAACCCCTATGAGGTTGAATTTCGTGCCTATTAGAAGCGCAGCAGGATTTTCTTAATTGTGCATGCGCTAGTCTCACTGAGCCATGATGCGATGGAGTATTAACGTCCTTACATTTTCTTTTTCTTTTTGCTTATATATTTTTGCTCTTAGCCTGAATATATTTATTGGATTCACATATCTGATCAAAACATGTGGAAAATATTTTATTATGGCATGTTAACAAAAACCATGTTAGTGCTGTGTATTGTAAAATGATCGAAAAATCATGAACTACAAGCAAACTTAAAATATGCAATGGATTATGTTAGTTTTGATATGTGTGCATGCACACAAGAATAGGTATGTGCCCTGTGAGATACAATACGTTTTGCCACAATCTTATCAAAAACTTTATTTAAACATTTCGTGTTTACAAATAAAACACTAGGCTAAGATGACAGCTGTTTCTTTTGTTTGTCACTTGGTTGGTACTAGTCCTCTTTCTATGTGGCTGTGATGGTGGCTTCATAAGGAACGCGTAGCTTTCAGCAGTAATAAGGGACATTTTCTGTTAATTATCAGAGTGTCTAGCCATCATTTCTGAAAATTCGGAGATTGGTGTTAAGCACATATATATATATATGTATATATATATATATATATATATATATATATATATATATATATATATATATATATATATATATATATATATATATATATATATATATATATATATATATATAGTTAGGATTTTTTCCCTACGGGATTTTTGACAATTCTATGTCTAATAACTTTGGCGTTTGTGGACGGAATCGGCTGAAATTTTCAGGAAAATGGCACATTTTGTTTCTGAGCAGCCCTTGAAAATTTGGGGGTGCTTCGTCAAGGGGGGGCCGAGAAAAAAGGGGTATCCCAAAACGCGTTTTTAACATTGAGTTTTCCATAGGGCGGTTGGCCTCACTTTTAGCTCGAACGGCTGAATGGATTTGCACGAAACTAGGCAAAATTGTAGGGACTGTTAGCCCGATGTGCCTTTGCTAGGTCTCAATATATGTGCTCCAGTGAATTTTGAGAAATTAACGTTCAAAACAAGATATATATCTGTAACAGCGCTCCGGGCTGCGCTCCGGTCCGCTTACTTTTCGCGAAACGGAACTTTGCGATGCGAAGCTGATTGGCTTTCCGGTGTCTGTCAACATTCTAAACAGTCCGGAGCGGCCGCCATCTTATCTCTCGGTAGGATCGAGAGAGAAGAAGAGGTGAAAAACGAAATGGGAATTTAATGAAAGGGGCAAGGTATACCCCTCTTGACCCCCTAGGAATGATGTTGGGGTTATTAAAGGGTCCCGTGGGGAAAATAAAAAAAAATTGATTTTTCACGGTAGAAGCGCTTCCCGGGCCGCAAACTGGGCCGCAAACTGGTAGCGAAACGGGAATTCGCCATTTTGTGTTTCGTTTTAATTAAATTACTAGGTATAAGGGGGTGCGGGAGACGTATCCTGATCCCTTATGTTTTCTGAGGGTGGCTGAGGAGGCTCATATATGTTGATACATGTCTTCCAGCGGCTGTGCGTGAGCTTTTTTTTTTTTTTTTACTGCGTGACGTCTGTTAACGTTCGATTCGATGGAAATCAGGAAGTGTTGACCGCCAATTTGTCAGTGCGATTTTGTTATAAATGAATCCTTATTGATAAACATTGTCTGCGCCATCTTGCCTTTTTTCCAATGCCACAATTTTGTCGTGTACGGCAGCCATTTTAGATGTCTTGACCAGACCCACTCTCTGTACGCCGTCGATTCTCAGCACGGCTCCCCACCCTCGCAAGCATCTCCCCCACGCACTGGTCACCCCCGCTCTCTCTCTCATGCATGGGCCATAAACTTCCCCCCATCTGCGCTGCTCTTCCCTGAGAATCACACCCTGTGCCCGCCCGACACCTCCCTTTCACCCTATTCACTACCGCACCCTCTGACACTCCTCTTCCTCTGTGTCCGATTGTCCAGGCCGGTCCCAGGCTATCACCTAGCCCTGCGGATGTAGTTTATGGCCCCAGCTGTAGAGAAACCAGACATGCCAACCCTCCCGATTCAGGCGTGAGACTACCGATTTCAGTGCTAGTCTCCCGCCTCCCGATTCCTGCAAGCAAAAACCCGATTCCTCTGGGGTTTCAGCTGACAGGGCTTGGTATTGTGTTACGTGCTAATTCTTCCAGGAAACGTCAGAGGGCCGATGCAGGGGCTCTAGAAGGGGTGATAAACCATTTAAGCCTCATTAACAAGCGCATGGTCTTTTAAAGATCTGTGAAGTACTCGGGGCGGCGGTGTGTGTGTGCCCTCTTTCAGGAGCGGGCGGGGGGAGGCACTGCCAGCAACTTGCCAGGCCAGGCAGTGTTCAACACTTGCATCACCCTTTCTCTGCCTGCTATTGCGCTCCATGCTTCGGAAAGGTAAGAAAAAGAACGTGCATTTGAGTTTGAAATGTCCGATCCTGTAGCAGTACACTTGCAAAGCCCACACATGACAATAACCCGATTCAAGGCCCCATTCACCCGATTTTTTAAAAATATATAGCACTCCAACAAAGTAGGATTATAAAACTTTATTAACTTATAAATATATCGAACGCAACAAAAACTGTAAATACATTTAAACATTTTTTGGCAAAAAGAAGCAACAATGGTCAGTAGCTGTCTTTTGTGCGAATAGTCCCAAGGCAGCACAACGTGCTGAGTTCTGGACGGCACCCAGGTGATGTTACCTGGGTGCCGCACTGGTTTTTGGTTTCCTACAATGCAGCTCAGAAAAACAGCGTGGGGCGTCCCGGGTGGTGCGGGGGGAGGCCTCGTCAGTAGCGGTCTGTTGTGCGAATAGTCCCAAGGCAGCAGAACGCGCTGAGATGTGGATGGCAGCCAGGTGATGTCCAGTAACTTGCCGCACTGGTTTTGGTATCCTACAATGCTGCTCCAAAAAACGGCGTGGGGCGCCCCGGGGGGGGCGTGGGGGAGGCGGCGTGAACGGGCCTCCCCAGGTGGATGCTCGTCTGCTGTACTGGGGCGCCCCTTTACCGTTTCAGTTGCCATTCCGCCCGCTTTTGCTACACTGTGCCTCATCCTCCATTCAGCTGTTTATCGCCCGCTCTTGCGGCTACAGCGTCTCGCTCACCATGTAGTTGAGTTGCGCCCACTCTTGCGGTGCAGCGATAGGCGGCTGCCATAGGACTCTTAAAATGGCGGACGGCTCTTCGGATTTGGGCCTGGTCCACTAAAATGGCGCTGGGACACCTTGGAACTCGGGCGCTTGCCTGCTAGGGCTTGGGCTCCATTCTCGAAAGCGTCCCCTCAGCCGTGAAGATTCTACAAAAGTCTTGGGGGCCCTCGACTCCTGCAGGCTTCCGGTGGGGAGCGGCTGCCATGATTGCTCGCGGAATGACCACGACGGAGCCACGAGATGGTGGTGCTCTCATGCTGACGCCAGCTTCAGTCTGAATCATCCAGAAACAAGGTGGGGCTTTCATCGTTTGGGAAAAAAAATGTTCTAAACCAATGAAAAGTGTTATTTTTAGGTCATATGACCAAGCCTTCCATCATTAGGAAACCAAAAGTAAAATGAACCAATGAAAAGTTTTATAAACAAGTCACATGACCTGTTATGCGGCATAGGGCTACAAAAAGCGTAGAAAATCCGTTGGCACGTGAGGCGGCGTCAGTAGCGGACCGATGTGCGAATAGGCCGAAGGCAGCACAACGCGCCGAGATCCGGATGGCACCGAGTTGGTGTCCAGCAAGTTGCTGCACTGGTGTGGCTATCCTACAATGCTGCTCCGAAAGTCGGCGTGGGGCGCCCCGTTGGCCTGTAAGGTCGCGTCAGTCAGTGGGGGCTGTGCGCCTCCCCCAAGATGGAGGCTCCTCGGCTGCAGTGGGGCACCCCTTAGCGTTTCACTCGCCGTCCAACTGAGTTGCGTCCGCACTTGCGGCTACAGTAGGCCGAAGGCAGCACAACGCGCCGAGATCCGGATGGCACCGAGGTGGTGTCCAGCAAGTTGCCGCACTGGTGTGGCCATCCTACAATGCTGCGCCGAAAGACGGCGTGTCCAGCTGAGTTGCGGTCACTCTTGCGGTACAGTGACTCGAACGTGCCGAGATCCGGATGGGACCGAGGTGGTGTCCAGCAAATTGCCGCACTGGTGTGGCCATCCTACAATGCTGCGCCGAAAGACGGCGTGTCCAGCTGAGTTCCGGTCACTCTTGCCGTACAGTGACTCGAACGCGCCGAGATCCGGATGGCACCGAGGTGGTGTCCAGCAAGTTGCCGCACTGGTGTGGCCATCCTACAATGCTGCGCCGAAAGTCGGCGTGGGGTGCCCCGTTGGCTTATGAGGTGATGTCAGTAGTGGACCGATGTGTGAATAGGTCGGAACCAGCACAAGGCGCCAAGATCCGGATGGCAAGTCCTGGATGTTGAGTGCCATAGTTGAGAGTTCTGAGCAGTGTTTGTAACACTGTCTGAAGCTTATTTGCACCTGCTGCAGCTTCATTATTGCCCTGGTGTGGCCAAAGATCGCCCATGACATAGGCGGCCGGCTCCCGAGGTCCGGCGGAACTTTTTTCCTTTTCTTTTCTGCATCTTGTCCCATAATCCGTTTGACCTGAAGACACGACCAGGTCCCTGAATGTGTGCAGGGGGACGTTATTGATTGAATCAAAATGGCGGCTTCACACAAAGCTGACTCAAGCGTTGCTGTTGATGCTATACAGACAAAAATTGGTTTTCAGTTTGTACATTCTTCAGGATTTTTTTTTCCATCCAAGGCTGATTGAGAGTTTGTAGAACAATGGCTTCAGATTTTCAACATACTACTCTTCAACATTCTTCCTAAATGTAACAATGTGAGACTCACTAGGAGAACGGCTGTTTATCTTTCCTTTCAAAATGCTGCCAACAATATTTTCTGAATGGAAGACACCATCTTGTAGCATAAAGGGCCGAAAGGGGTTCTGGTCTGGCCGATGGTTGGTGGAGACTCGTAACTCCTTGTTGTGTACTGGTTGAACAACCTTGATATCACGAGATATGAATGCAGTTTTGATACTCATGGCGGGCGGGGACGAGAATTGATTGAATATTTCGACATCCCTATTGATATTAAGTTCTGATGTGTTATTGATTACTGTACTATTGAAAGTTTGAATTAACGTCACCCATGGTACTTGCCCGCAAATGTATATCTAGATAATTTTTTTGTAAGTGGCCCTGTCGTATTTTAATTACAAAATGTACGTCCACCGATTCCGCAACTGTTAGACACCTTAGTTCTTGCAACCTAATGGCCCGCTCGTTACGTTCCTCTACAGTGTAAATGTCTCCTCATCATATACGATTTCAGTTTGCTCCGTGGCCGGCCCACGTGGTTATAGGCCCGTATTTGTATACTGACATTTTGACAATAAAGGTTTTTAAAACAAAACATGGTAGTAGTATTTACATTGGTAAAGTTTTTACTTTTAGTCACTGTTTTCGAATCAGTAAAAGGCAAGTGAAATAAAGCAGTCCAATTACATGACAGATAAAAGGTATAATACGTAGGAACGCAGTAAAGATAAATGGTTAAGGGCAGTTGTGTTTTCCACTCCTGCAACATAAAGTGATCGATAAGAATCTGATAATCAGGCGTATCGGCGACTAAGACAGCAGGCCGAGCCTCTTTTACTCAACGGCTCCGTCATGGGACGAAGAAACGCCCTTTTTCTCGAAAAAGGAATATATTTTACTTGCAGGACAGTTGTAAATTTTCCGGGAAAGTACATTAGCCTGGAACATTATAACATATATGTTTAAAAAAAATAATGTTCGAAACCAATAAAAAGCGTAATTTTTTGGTCATATGACCAAGCTTTTCATCATTAAAATAACAAAAGTAAAATAAACCAATGAAAAGTTTTATTAACAAGTCACATGACCTGTTATGCTTACGTTACGCGCATTACGCGACAACGTAGGTCAAGAATATAGTCAAAATGTCTCCACCAATCAGCGTTCGGAACACAACCCCTTTCAGCAGTCCAAAAAGTTCTGTTAAATGACAATAGAGGGGACAGGCAACAAGAACCATCAGTCAAAGAGGGGAGGGCAAGTTCTTCTCTAACGGGTCATGTTGGGGCGCTACCGGAACTGATCGAATTGGTAGTCTACAGTGTTTCTGGATGTTTCAGACTGAAGCTGGCGTCAGCATGAGAGCACCACCATCTCGTAGCTCCGTCGTGGCCATTCCACGAGCAATCATGGCAGCCGCTCCCCACCAGAAGCCTGCGGGAGTCGGGGGCCCCCAAGACTTTTGTAGAATCTTCACGGCTGAGGGGACGCTTTCGAGAATGGGACTCAAGCCCTATCAGGGAAGCGTCCGAGTTCCAAGGTGTCCCAGGGCCATTTTAGTGGACCACGCCCAAATCTGAAGAGCCGGCCGCCATTTTGAGAGTCCTGTGGCAGTCGCCTATCGTTGCATCGCAAAAGCGGGAGCAACTCAACTACATGGTGAGCGAGACGCTGTAGTCGCAAGAGCGGGCGGTAAACAGCTGAATGGCGGAGAGGCACAGTGTAGCAAAAGCGGGCGGAATGGCAACTAAAACGGTAAAGGGGCGCCCCACTACAGCGTGTCTTCAGGTCAAACGGATTGTGGGACAAGGTCCAGAATAGAAGAGTCATCAAAAGGCAAAAAGTTCCGCCGGACCCCGGGAGCCGGCCGCCTATGTCGGGGGCGATCTCAGGCTACACCAGTGCTATAAGACTTGGGGAGGGGGTCGGAGCCAAGCATCTTCTCCGAGTCCGTGCCATCACACCGCCCCTCGGGGGCCTCCGTCAAGCGGTTTAGGGAGGTACCATATCACATTGTTTTCAAATGCAGTCAGGTCCACAAACGACCCTCACTTACTTTGAGAATAGTGAAGCTGCAGTAGGTGCAAATAAGCTTCAGACAGTGTTACAAGCGCTGCTCAGAACTCTGAACTATGACACCCAACATCCAGAACTTATGCCATTTGAGAATGGCAGTGACATCGAAGCAACTCAGGGACCAAAACCATTAACGTACTTTCACGTATGAAAATCTTACTTGGGGAGGGGGCAGGAGCCAAGCGCCCCCTCCCAGTCCGCGCCAACTCACCGTATGTTTAAAATCTGAAGCCATCGTTCTACAAACTCAACCAACCTTGGATGGAAAAATCTAGAAGAATGTACAAACTGAAAACCAGTTTTGGTCTGCATAGCATCAGCAGCAACGCTTGCTATTAGAGTGCATGAGTTTCATGCTCGATCGATTGAGCTAGCCGGATCGGGCAACAAAAAGTATAAAATAGTTATGTAAATAGTTATATAATAAAATGTTTTACCCTGTTACTTTGCTGGTGTGTTGTATATATTTATAATATTTGCATAGAGTTTATCGTTATTTTGGGCGGGGTGGGTGGCGGAGCCGAGCTGTCTTGCAGCCATCATGGTGTCGAGCTCAGTTCATCTCACTATTTTTGTATTTCTCATGAAGGGTTGTTCCTAATTTTTCTATTTTAGCAAGGTCAAAAAGAGATCCAATTAGTGGCCTACTGATTTTGCTTGATTCCTTTTGTTTTTTTAAACAATTTTTCACTATCTGCAAAAACTAAACAGAGTATTGCGACTCTGTGCTTGTTTGTAAATAGAGAATGAACCAAAGAGAACCAATTCCAAAACAATAAATGCTTGGATAACAATCAATCAAATGGAGAGGGAAGCAGGCACGACGGATTACAACGGGGGCAAAGGCCTGTGTTACCTACTCTTCACTATTTGCAAAGAGAGAATACTCCTAAAAGAAAAGAGGAGGGGGGGGGGGCAGCGTTAAAAGCACATCAGCGTGCATAAATACGAAAATGTTTTTACCTACCACGTACTTGACATTTGACAGCTTTTGATATTTGCTATTAAAAAACCAATGAAATTCACTGAAAAAACCATAGGTTATAGACCATATATAGTTAGGAATTAGCATTTACAAAACCTTGAAAATTCACTGAAAAAAACATAGGTTATAGACCATATATAGTTAGGAATTTGCATTTACAAAACCTTATTTTACTCACATAAAACCATTGAAATTCCATATATAGTTAGTTGCACTAACTATATATCGCGCACCCGCAATCCACTGCTGATGATGTCACATATTACATCATTCATGACATGGTCAGTGACATCACTGATGACATCACTGATGACAACACCCAGTGACTGTATGTTTCTGTAAAGTTAAAATATGTCTTACATATTGAAGAATGAGTGGATGTATAAGTGTCTGGATGAAGGATTTAGTAGGTGCATGACTGACTGTATGAGTGAGTAATTAAATGTGTCTCACTGAGTGCATGGGTAAGTGATTAAACTGTCTTAATTTGTGCATCATTATGTCTGTTGTTCTGTAAACTGCTGCATGTGTTAATCAGTAGCTATATGAGTAACTATATGGGTTATTGATTGATTGACGAAGTATTAGTATGGGAGACTGAGTGTGTGTGTGGCTGGCTGGGAGATGTGTGACTGTGCAGATCAATGTGTTCTTGTATCAATGATTGTATAAGAGAGTAAGTATGTGTTAGTATATGTTTGAAAATGTAAGGTACTCTATGTTTAACTGTATTGATTAGAAAATGGAAGTGTGATTGATTCTTTACAGGACTGACTAGGCGTGTGAGTAACTCCATGGATGAGTGGCAGAGTGTGAGTGTCTATATTGGTGTATGAGTTCATATGATAGTGTTGTAAAGATGAGTGATTGTATGTATGAATGATTGTATGAATGAGTGAATCTGTGTGTAGACTTAGGAATCAGTGAGTGCGTATGTAGTAACTAGTATTGGTGTGTCAATGGTTTAAAAAATTATATTCTGTATTTTACACTGGATGTAACAGAGGTTATATTAAAGTGTGAGGAGATGCATTGTATTGTCACATGAATGATATCATCAGTGATGTCATCAGTGATGTCATTTGAGATGTCATCAGTGATGTCATTTGAGATGTCATCAGTGATGGCATCAGTGATGTCATTTGAGATGTCATCAGTGATGTCATCAGTGATGTCACTGACCATGTCATGAATGATGTAATATGTGACATCATCAGCAGTGGATTGCGGGTGCGCGATATATAGTTAGTGCAACTAACTATATATGAAATTTCAATGGTTTTATGTGAGTAAGATAAGGTTTTGTAAATGCAAATTCCTAACTATATATGGTCTATAACCTATGGTTTTTTCAGTGAATATATATATATATATATATATATATATATATATATATATATATATATATATAGGAGGACTATGCCCAAGGTCGGATTTACACGTTTGCACGGAAATTTGACAGTGCACAACGGACAAAACTGGTGCAACAAGTCCAACAAGCACAAGCTAAACAAGGCAAAAATACAAATCAAGCTGGCGCCTCCACTTCAGCTCAGGGAGCATCGCTTACAACTGTCAATCAAGAAATAAGTGACAATGAATCACTTACAAGTGGCCCCACATCTGATGAGGATGGCAACACTCCATGGGATAGCAACTCCCTGATCTTGGATTTCGGGGAGGAGGTCGATTTTTTAGTCTCGGATCGACTACAGACATTAAGGCCTCGGACAAAATTTCAACAGAAAGGACAACAGCAGCAATCAAGCGAACCAGATGCAACAAAAGGAGGAGTGAGCGCCGTAAAAGCGGAAAATCTAAAAAAAAACGAAGCGGCAGTACTGGCGCAAAAAAAGATAAGTGATAATACCATCATTAATTTATCTACTGTTACCCTAACTGAAGCAGAAAAACAACTTTTGAGTTTAGGGTTAACGTACTGTCCACCAACTGACTTTAACTATGCAAAGACTCGCATTGATGTCTATCTGTATATTAGAAAATTAAAAATTAAAAAATTCTTTAACATTAAGGAGGGGCTTAATGAACAAGGAAAAGAGTGGTCTCGTTCTGATGACAATGAAAATGTATCTCTGGCTCTACCGTCGAGGTACGCCAAATCTTTGTTGACTTTGCACCATTTGGCCTTTGAGAATGCAACATCTTCCAATCTTAACTCCACTCAGGAAGAATTAAGAGCAGCATCTATTCCACAAGTAGGGGCTAACATCAGCCCTTTCATACCTAAGTCTAAATTCAATCCGACCATGCCTAGGGATTCGATTGATGTGTTTCAGGACGTAGTGGTTGAGGACCTCAAGAAGTTACACTATAAAGTAAAACACAAAAAATGCTACAAAACCAAAAAAGAAAATGAGTATTTTTCACTCATCAAGAAACTGGGTAACAACCACAATATTATTGTAACTACTGCGGACAAAGGGGGAAATGTAGTTATCTGGCCCCAGGAAGCCTACTTCTCTGAAGCAAAAAGGCAACTAAACGATATAACATGTTACGCTAAAACCAATATCAAGCATTTCAATGATGCCAAGGATGGTTTGAAAAAGTTGCTATACCAATGTAAAATAGACGGTATGATTTCCGCTCAGGAGTTTGACTTTCTCCATGTAGAGTTTCCAATCTTGCCCAAGTTATATTTACTCCCAAAAGTTCATAAGCAGGTTGAACCAGTCCCTGGCCGGCCTATCATCTCGGCCATTGGGCCGGTGGCAGAACTTGTCACACAATATATTGACAATTTCTTGCAGAACTTGGTCATAGACTTACCTACTTATGTTAAGGACACCAGGGATTTCATTGCTAAAATTAACAACATTCCATGGAGCAGTGATATGTTAATGATTACTTTGGATATCGAATCGCTCTACACGAGCATAGAGCATACATCCGGACTAAGAGCGCTCGATTTCTTTCTTGGCAAAAGACCCATCAATTGCTACTGTCATAACAAAGTATTAATGGAATTAACTACTTGGTGTCTGAACAATAATTTCTTTTTATTTGGGAACGATATCTTTGTGCAGAAGCATGGAGTTGCTATGGGGGCCTGTTTTTCACCCAGCTATGCGTGTTTACACGTAGGCTGGTGGGAGGAACAGGTACTCAGGCGGCAACATGCGATTATTTTTGACAAACATGTTTTATTGTGGATTCGTTATATAGACGATGTTTTTGTTTTGTGGTGGGGAGATCTTGCCAGTGCTGACAACTTTGTAACCAGTCTGAATACCAACCTAGAAAATCTAAGATTTACTAAATCTATCAGTGACTGTGAGGCTGAGTTTTTGGATGTAAAAATTTTTGTACACAATGGACACCTAGCAACAAAACTACATAGAAAAAGCACTGCTGGCAACAGCATTTTGCATCCCAGCAGTGCCCACCCTAGACATGTAGTGGATAATATCCCATTAGGCGAGCTACTCAGGATCAAACGAATATGCAGTTCAGACATTGATCTTGAACTCTGCACGAAGGAAGCCTTGGAGAGATTCAGACAAAGGGGCTACCGTGAATCTACTCTTAAGGTGGCATTGCAGAAGGCTAACAACAGAACTCGTGAATCCTTGCTAGATCAGACGCCTAATACCAGGTCTGATAGTGTCCCAGATGACAACACTGAAGCACCTAGACTCAGAACGGCCTATAGCAGGCAAGCAAGACAAATAAGATCCATCATGTCACAAAGGTGGCCGGTCTTGTTAACTGATCAGGTGTTAAAACCCAGACTGCCTGATGGTCCCACTGTGACCTTTCGGAAGGGCCCTTCCCTGAGATCACATATCTGTCATGATTTTCCTGAGCTTAGGAAGAAGGAAGAGTGGATGAAATCTCGCCATGGTTTCAAATGCTGTACTTCGTGCAGGGCGTGCAAATTCGGCAAATCAACTACTCAGTATTACACACCTTTTAGTGCTGACCCAATTAACATCAGGGGTCAGTTTACTTGCAAAACTGAGTTTGCCATATATGTCCTGACATGCACATGTGGACTTAGATATGTCGGCAGTACACGACAACCTGTGCATGTCAGGATTCTCCAGCATCTGCGTGCCATCGTGAACAATGATCCATCATATCCGGTGGCCAGGCATTTTAAGAGTAATCATAAAAATGATTTACAATGCCTATCTTACTTTGTCATCGCCTCTGTAGACAAACCTGTGAGGGGTGGGGACAGAGACAGGATGCTTAGGAGACTTGAGTCCCAGTTCATTTTGGAATTAGATAGTAGATTTCCAAACGGGCTCAATAATACAGAAGATTTGTACGTTTTCCTGTAAACTTATGTTGCTCTATATTCTGATTTCTGATTACTGGAAATAACACCTAAAAGTATTATCCTTAGTTTTGGCATTATCTTTGTATACAGAATTTCACACATACACGTTATCACTTCCTTACTTTTTCCTCATCACATATT
Organism: Lissotriton vulgaris; assembly: GCF_964263255.1. Lineage (NCBI taxonomy): Eukaryota > Metazoa > Chordata > Amphibia > Caudata > Salamandridae > Lissotriton > Lissotriton vulgaris. The sequence continues at coordinate 1,172,317 of NW_028249857.1, read as the reverse complement.
GCTTCATGGTTGTTACCATATAAGCTTTTTCCCATTTTTATTTTTTTTGGGGTACACTTTTTTACTTGGAAATAGCCACATGGGACTATTTGCATATTTCTGTTTTCCTTACCTAAAACCACATCAATATCGTTAGTAGTTCTTTACTATTGTTCCATTTTTGGTTCAAAATTTATTGTTGGCCTCTTGCATTTCAGGCACTTAATTTCTTTGTTGCCGTGTTACTTGATGAAGACATATAGAACCCATTCATATTGGATTTTATCCAATTGTTTACATTTCTGCATTAGTTTGCACAATATTGCACTTCGTCACTTTATGATGTGTATATAAATAACATGAATTGCACATTGCATTTGCACTTTATTAGGATATCTTGCTAAAAAGTTTGCACGTGATTGCGTAATTTGCGCAAGGTATGGTTTTTATCTAAAGAAAATTGCATTGTCTTTTTAAATGAATTGTAACACGGCGTGTTTTTGCTTGATTTCTTCTTGCATTTTAGGCAATTTTATTATATGCGTCAAATTATATTATATTTTGTCGCATTTTTGGCCATTTGATGTACATTTGTTTGTTTTTTAAAAACAATGGACTTTAGTAATTCTTTCTTTTTTAACATTGTGGATTTGAACCCTTTACTTTTTTGTAGTATATAACAACTGTTGATACTACTGTTTGGAAAACAGACTTATCAGTGCTCAATATGGAGTATGTCCTTTCTTTCCATGATCACATGGTGCAGTGTTTGAAAAAAAGAAAAAAAGAAAAAAATGCTAATTGAAACAAAAAAACTGTGAGGCACTGGGTATTTAAATGTGTATGCCGCATAAACTGACTGTCTGTGAGCAAGGGCGGATGCCCAAAACGTGTGAGATTCTGTTGGACTTAAACTTTTAATAAACTCTGTGCCTTTATTTACATTTGGATTCGTGTGGTTTTCCTGGGTCGATGGAATGCGGAGCTTTTGAAATACTGCTGTTGCTGCACATATATATATATATATATATATATATATATACATATATATATATACATATATATATATATATATCCAAAAACCACTTCACTCGAGAAAAAAGCGCGGAGGCCAGAGGGGGAACCTTTGAAAATACTTTATTGCCAGGATGCACAGGTAGGTGGCGGCGAATGCATTGCGGCTCGTTTTGGCCTTCCTCAGCGCCCTGCACCCACCAAAGTCTCGAATAATGTCCAGTAGTTGGTGCTCCATCTATGTAGTGGTGACGTCACAGGTGCTCCTCCCCATCGAATGATTCGTTCACCTGCTGGATACCGCCCCCGATGAAGCAGACTCCAGCTCCCAGAATGCGCCACAGAGCTGCATGTGGGTCGGTGGTGTGGGGAGCTAGAACAAATGCTGCTGAATCCTGCGATTTGGGCACCGCTGGTAAGACTCCTGCTATTGCTGCCCGGATTTAAAGTACTTCCTCCGGTCCCCTCGGACTGTGACAACCGAAAAACAGCGTGATGCATTGATGCAGGGGCAGCCATGAGGCTCACAGCACCCTAGCGGAGGTGAAATGCCTCCTACCGCAAATGTCCTACTTTGTTCCCGGTGGACACCGGAACTCTTGGTACCTAAACACAACGGTACGCTGCAAGCAGTGTGTTGCCAGTTTCTGTCCGGGTCAACTTCAGTCACAGGGCCATCCGTGCTGCGCTTCTGGCATCGCGCAGATATATCCAAAAACCACTTCACTGGAGAGAAAAGTGCGAAGGCCAGAGGGGGAACCTTTGAAAATACTTTATTGCCAGGATGCACAGGTAGGTGGCGGCGAATGCATTTTGGCTCGTTTTTGCCTTCCTCAGCGCCCTGCACCCACCAAAGTCTCGAATAATGTCCAGTAGTTGGTGCTCCACCTATGTAGTGGTGACGTCACAGGTGCTCCTCCCCATCGAATGACTCGTTCACCTGCTGGATACTGCCCCCGATGAAGCAGACTCCAGCTCCCAGAATGCGCCACAGAGCTGCATGTGGGTCGGTGGTGTGGGGAGCTAGAACCAATGCTGCTGAATCTTGCGATTTAAGCACCGCTGGTAAGACTCCTGCTATTGCTGCCCGGATTTAAAGTACTTTCTCCGGTCCCCTCGGACTGTGACAACCGAAAAACAGCGTGATGCATTGATGCAGGGGCAGCCATGAGGCTCACAGCACTCTAGCGGAGGTGAAATACCTCCTACCGCAAATGTCCCACTTTGCTCCCGGTGGACACCGGAACTCTTGGTACCTCAAGACAACGGTACGCTGCAAGCAGTGTGTTGCCAGTTTCTGTCCGGGTCAGCTTCAGTCACAGGGCCATCCGTGCTGCTTTTCTGGCATCGCGCAGATATATCCAAAAACCACTTCACTGGAGAGAAAAGCGCAGAGGCCAGAGGGGGAACCTTTGAAAATACTTTATTGCCAGGATGCACAGGTAGGTGGCGGCGAATGCAGAATGAAGTTTAGTAGCCCATTTGGGCCTTATTCGATCAGAGATGCAAGTCCCCTTATAGATAACCGGGATGCATCTTTGGGAAACCCCTATGAGGTTGAATTTCGTGCCTATTAGGTGCGCAGCAGGATTTGCTTAATTGTGCATGCGCTAGTCTCACTGAGCCACGATGCGATGGAGTATTAACGTCCTTACATTTTCTTTTTCTTTTTGCTTATATATTTTTGCTCTTAGCCTGAATATATTTATTGGATTCACATATCTGATCAAAACATGTGGAACATATATTATTATGGCATGTTAACAAAAACCATGTTAGTGCTGTGTATTGTAAACTGATCGAAAAATCATGAACTACAAGCAAACTTAAAATATGCAATGGATTATGTTAGTTTTGATGTGCATGCATGCACACAAGAATCAGTATGTGTCAGGTTTCACCGAATGCGCCTACCTAACTAGCGAACTACTTCTCCCAGAATTCCAGAGAGGGGGCATGGCACTATAAAGGTAGGGCGGACCCACTACACTCTGTTCGTGATTTTGTACAACAAACAGTGTTTAGTAGAGACTTGAGAGGAGCGCCGTGCTGGTTTCCTCTATCTGGATTTCTTAGGGGATTTTGGTTCATGTTTCCTGGTTAGTAACCGCTTGAAGGGAACAAGGACGCGCTTGGGATTTAAGCGTCTTGTGGATTTTCCAGTAGCGCGTGCAATGCGCTTTCTGACTGTTTGTTTTGCTCTTGGAGTTCCCGTTACCTGCGAAGAGCTAGGCGTTTGAAGGAAACTCCAAGTGGTGATTGAAGGACCGGGACTACGCTGTTTCCAAACAGTGAGTTTCATAACGGCGCGTGATTTCAACGCGTTATGTTAGAGCGGAAGCTTTCAGCATAAGCGGCATAAGAGTACCTGGCAAGGTGAATTGAAAGCGCTTAAACTTTTCACAGTCGGATTGATTGTCTCGTTTGGTGGACTACAGTGAGAACGGAGTACAGCGGTTTGACGCCTACTGCGTACTACCGTTACGAAGTAAGTCACTGGTGTCTTTATAATTAAGTGCCAAAGCGGAAGGTAGTGGGGGGAGATCCTACACCTTTCCGTATTTGGAGTGGAGCAATCAAAGATACTGCATTGTGGAATTGAGAGCGGAAGATGGTAGTAGGTGGCTACGTCTTACCGTGTCCTTTTAGGATTGAAATTGGTATTTATGTACAAGAGTGAATTAGCTTCTCACAAGAAGAAGACTGTTTTGGATTTCACAAAGGTTGTGTGATATACACAAGTATAATTTCTGAGCACAGTTCAACACAAGGCAGGGTAGGTTCCACCACACTAGAAATATATTATTTTTGGGTTCTGTGAATAATCTGACAGTAACCGGTGTTTGTGTTCCTTAGGGGCTAGTGTGACTTTTAACACTATTCACGACACAGGGAGGAGGTGGAGCAATCTTCTTTTGATAAAGGTGAATATCTATGCATCAGTAGTGAGAATGAAATGAGAGTAGGATTTCCTAATTGCCAAAGTATAATTTGTGTGCTTGTTCTCTTGTCTTTCAGCTATCCCTTCCCTGCAGTCCCCTTCCGTCCCCTCCTTGTTTTGTTTCCTGTTATCCCTCGTCCTATCACTCGAACACGCTGTGTTGTTCATACGAGCGTGTTGGTGAGATCGGGAGGTGGAGTTATATGTGCATCAATCGGATCCGGCAGAATGGAGTCTGACAGAATCACGAACCCACGAATTGCATTCTGCCGGGTCTGATTGGGGTACATATGGCCACCTTGGATGATGTGTTGAGGGCTCTGGTATTGGTTCAACAAGAACTGGCAGGGTCCAAGGCGGAGGCTGTGCTTCTTAAGGATAGGGTTGAACAATTATCAAAAAATCCTTTTTCTTCAGGCTCTTCCCAGATTCAGGTTACTGTTCCACCCCCTATTCCGTTAGCTACCCCAGAACGATATGGGGGGACCCTCGTAAAACACAAGCCTTCATGACTCAAATCTTGCTTCATTTCTCCTGTAAGCCCGCCTCATTCCCTACGAATCATTCCAGGGTGGCGTTTGCGATCTCTTATCTGGTGGGGGACGCAGCCAATTGGGCAGTTCCTCTGGTGAAAAGAGATGATGCCATGTTGTCCAACTGGACTGCGTTCAGGGAAGAATTTGAGAAAGTCTTTGACAGGAGGGCCACAAATTTCAGTGCTGATAAGGAGTTATTGTCCCTGCGTCAGGGTAGGAGTGACTTGATTACTTATCTAACCACTTTCAATCGGTTAATAGCAGAAACAGATTGGCCAGAAGGCAAGAGAATGTCTCTGTTTTATCAGGGACTGAGGGATGAATTGAAAGACGCTGTAGCACACATTGACCCACAACCCACTACCTGTATAGATATGGTGAACCTGGTTTTGAGATTGGATGGGAGGCTGACTGAGCGGAGTGGGGATAGAAGAAAATGGGATAGGGGCTATGCCCGAAACATGGGTTTTCCTTCTAGGGCTTTGGGATCTGCCGAAGCAGGAGTAGAGCCGATGGAAATAGGTGCTATAAGACCTCCATTGTCCAAAACGGAAAGAGAGAGCAGAAGAGTACAAGGTCTTTGTATGTATTGTGGGAAGAAGGGACACTATGTTCGAGAGTGCCCTTCTAAGCCAAAGACGAATAATACATGGAACAAGAACCAAAGGGTGGCTGTTTCCAAAACTGCTAGTGAGGGAGACGAAGGGATGGCATCCCCGCCTAAAATGGAGGAGAACCCCGATTGGAAACTAACCTCATTGTCTTCCTCGGGGATAGGAGAAACAGAATCCCACCTGGTACTGGTTATGACCTTGGAGTGTGATCACAAATCCCATCAAGTACTGGTCATGCTGGACTCAGGGGCCACAGGTAATTTTGTCGACAATGGGTTGGTGGCTCGTTTGATGATACCTAGGGTGCCTCGATGCAATCCAGAGGAGGTTTTGGCTGTCAATGGACAACCCATTAAATCTGGTCTTATAACGGAGAAAACAGCTGAAGTAGAGTTGTCTATAGAAGTGTCAGAGGGAAGGCATGTGGAAACGGTGGAGTTGAATATAATAGACGCTCCACAATATGAGATAATTTTGGGGATGCCTTGGTTCACCTTCCACAACCCTTCCATTGATTGGAAAACACGCACTGTCCATTTCTCTTCGGGGTTTTGCAAGGAACATCTAGTGCCTTATGTATCTTCTCTAGTAGAGGTGTTAGCCTTGCAGTTTATGGTGGCTACTGCCGCTGAGAAGGAGGTGACCCTTCCTAAGTCATATGAAGCCTTTCCGGATGTTTTTAGCGAAAGCAATGCTGAAATTCTCCCCCCACACCGACCATATGATTGTAGGATTGATCTGGTGGATGGGGCAGTGATTCCCACGTGTCGAGTATATGCCTTATCTGTTCCTGAAACGGTGCACTTGAAGGAGTACATCGATCATTATGAACGTATCGGATTCATAAGACCTTCACGTTCCCCAGCTGCCTCTCCCCTTTTCTTTATAGCAAAAGCGAACGGTGATTTGAGGGCATGTGTGGACTACCGCGTTTTGAATAAAAACACCATTCGTAACCGGTACCCTCTCCCCCTCATTACGGTGTTGATTGATCAGGTGAGGGAGGCTGTGATATATACTCGCTTGGACTTACGAGGAGCCTATCACCTGGTCAGGCTACGAGAGGGGGATGAGTGGAAGACGGCATTCAAGACGCGGTATGGCCTGTATGAATATCTAGTCATGCCTTTTGGGCTATGTAATGCCCCTGCGGCATTTCAATTTCTGATTAACGATGTCCTAAAAGAATTCATTGATTTATTCGTTGTAGTGTACATCAATGACATACTGGTGTATTCTATGGATGAAGGCTGTCACGTAGAGCAGGTCAGTAAGGTACTGAGGAAGCTGAGAGAACATAGCCTCTTTGTGAAACTCAGTAAATGTGAGTTTAGTGTGTACAGTGTGGAATTCCTGGGGGTGATGATCAGTCCTTTGGGGTTACAGATGTCCGAGCGCAAGGTTGAGGCAGTGCGAGATTGGCCAGTACCGAAGAACGTGAGGGAAGTCCAGAGTTTCCTGGACTTCGCGAACTACTATCGGCGCTTCATTTTACATTTCTCATTACTGGCGGTGCCCATTACCAAACTTCTGAGAAAGGGAGTGCCGTTTGAGTGGTCCTCTGCTGCTGGGGAGGCTTTCCAGACCCTTAAAACTTCTTTTATTACTGCCCCAGTGCTGACACATCCCAATTTGGAACATCCTTTTGTGGTAGAGGCAGATGCTTCGGACGAAGCAATTGGGGCGGTATTGTCGCAGAGGGATGCAAGTACAGGGCAGTTGCACCCAGTGGCCTTCCTGTCAAAGAAATTGAGTTCGGCTGAGCTCAATTATACGATAGCAGAAACGGAATTGCTTTCAATAAAGAGAGCGTTTCAGGAATGGAGACAATACCTATGGGGGGCCTTACATACCATCACAGTGTACACTGACCATAGGAATCTGCAGTTTATGTCTTCTGCTAGACATCTGACAGCTAGGCAGATGAGATGGACGCTCTTTTTTGCAGAGTACAACTTTGTGGTCACTTTTCGCCCAGGGTCTGAGAATAGGAAGGCCGATGCATTATCTAGACAGACCATGCCAGTGGAAAGCGTGGAAGAGAAACAGGCAATCATTCCTACAGGGAAGGTTCTGTGTGTGGTGAGAGCTGAGACCTTTTTGGATGAGGTGAGAAACCATCAGTATCCGGGTGGATGGGGGTCATGGGCTCATGGCAGAGTGGATAGCAAAGTGAGAGACGGTTTGCCATTCTTTCAGGGGAAGTTGCTTTTGCCCTCGATTCCATTGCAGAAGAAGGCTTTTTGCTGGTGTCATGAGGGGGAACTGGTGGGACATCCTGGTATACGTAAAACCCTCGATACAGTCAGAAGACCTTTCTGGTGGGCTACCTTGAACAAGGATGTGTCTGAGTGGGTGGCTCGTTGTGATGTTTGTGCAAGAGCCAAGGGTGTAACCACCAAGAAAGCCGGGAAACCCATACCCATGCCTACCCCCAGTCAACCCTGGCAGCATATCAGTCTGGATTTTGTGTCTGGTCTTCCAATGGATAAGGGTTCCTCAGCAGTATTGGTAGTGGTAGATAGTCTCACCAAAATCGGGCACTTTATCCCTTGTAAGAACCTTCCGAATGCCAGCCAAACTGCACAACTATTAGCCAGTAACGTGGTCCGGTTGCACGGTATCCCTAGGGTTATTGTGTCAGACAGAGAACCGCAGTTTATTGCGCGTTTCTGGCGCATGTGGTGTCGGGCCCTGAATATAGAGTCCAATCTGTCCACTAGTTTTCACCCACAGACAGACGGGCAGACAGAACGTTTGAACCAGACGCTAAAGAAATACTTGAGGTGCTACTCTAAAGAAGCACATGAGTCTTGGGTGGATCTGTTGTGGATGGCGGAACTGTCCTATAATAACGCATGGCATAGTTCGACGGGGATGTCACCCTTCAAGGCTAATTATGGTTTTGATGCAAATACCTTGCCGGTTGACATACCTGCTGATCTCTGTGACCAGCCCTCGGTTAAAGAAAGGATCATGATGTTGAGGAGGGCACACAAGGGAGTGCAGGTGCATTTGAAAAGGGCAAAGGAGGTATACAAAAAATGGGAAGACCGTCACAGGATGGAGGGTCGTCAGTACATGGTGGGCGATAAGGTTTGGCTGTCTACAAAGAACATTAGGTTTAAATTGCGCAGCGTGTTCCACCCAAGATATATCGGCCCATACCCCATTGTGAAACAGGTGAACCCTGTAACTTACAAGCTGAAATTGCCAGGGTCCATGCGCATACACCCAGTGTTCCATGTTCAATTGCTGAAACCGGCACTCACGTCACGAAGAGCAGCCCCTCCACCTGTGTTATGTGATGGGGTATGGAGTACGAGGTGAGGAGTATAAGGGACTCCAAGTGGTGCCGGGGCGTACTGAAATATCTAGTGTCCTGGAAGGGGTATACTGCGGAAGACGATTCTTGGGAGTTGAGTTCGGATGTCCATGCTCCTGCTGCAGTGCGCTCTTTCCACAGGAGGTACCCAGCTAAACCGGGCCCTAGAAGGCGCTAGGGACGGGGACATACTGTCAGGTTTCACCGAATGCGCCTACCTAACTAGCGAACTACATCTCCCAGAATTCCAGAGAGGGGGCGTGGCACTATAAAGGTAGGGCGGACCCACTACACTCTGTTCGTGATTTTGTACAGCAAACAGTGTTTAGTAGAGACTTGAGAGGAGCGCCGTGCTGGTTTCCTCTATCTGGATTTCTTAGGGGATTTTGGTTCATGTTTCCTGGTTAGTAACTGCTTGAAGGGAACAAGGACGCGCTTGGGATTTAAGCGTCTTGTGGATTTTCCAGTAGCGCGTGGAATGCGCTTTCTGACTGTTCGTTTTGCTCTTGGAGTTCCCGTTACCTGCGAAGAGCTAGGCGTTTGAAGGAAACTCCAAGTGGTGATTGAAGGACCGGGACTACGCTGATTCCAAACAGTGAGTTTCATAACGGCGCGTGATTTCAATGCGTTGTTATGTTAGAGCGGAAGCTTTCAGCATAAGCGGCATAAGAGTACCTGGCAAGGTGAATTGAAAGCGCTTAAACTTTTCACAGTCGGATTGATTGTCTCGTTTGGTGGACTACAGTGAGAACGGAGTACAGCGGTTTGACGCCTATTGCGTACTACCGTTACGAAGTAAGTCACTGGTGTCTTTATAATTAAGTGCCAAAGCGGAAGGTAGTGGGGGGAGATCCTACACCTTTCCGTATTTGGAGTGGAGCAATCAAAGATACTGCATTGTGGAATTGAGAGCGGAAGACGGTAGTAGGTGGCTACGTCTTACCGTGTCCTTTTAGGATTGAAATTGGTATTTATGTACAAGAGTGAATTAGCTTCTCACAAGAAGAAGACTTTTGTGGATTTCACAAAGGTTGTGTGATATACACAAGTATAATTTCTGAGCACAGTTCAACACAAGGCAGGGTAGGTTCCACCACACTAGAAATATATTATTTTTGGGTTCTGTGAATAATCTGACAGTAACCGGTGTTTGTGTTCCTTAGGGGCTAGTGTGACTTTTAACACTATTCACGACACAGGGAGGAGGTGGAGCAATCTTCTTTTGATAAAGGTGAATATCTATGCATCAGTAGTGAGAATGAAATGAGAGTAGGATTTCCTAATTGCCAAAGTATAATTTGTGTGCTTGTTCTCTTGTCTTTCAGCTATCCCTTCTCTGCAGTCCCCTTCCGTCCCCTCCTTGTTTTGTTTCCTGTTATCCCTCGCCCTATCACTCGAACACGCTGTGTTGTTCATACGAGCGTGTTGGTGAGATCGGGAGGTGGAGTTATATGTGCATCAATCGGATCCGGCAGCGTGGAGTCTGACAGAATGTGCCCTGTGAGATACAATACGTTTTGCCTTACCTTATCAAAAACTTTATTTAAACATTTCGTGTTTACAAAGAAAACACTAGGCTAAGATGGCAGCTGTTTCTTTTGTTTGTCACTTGGTTGGTACTAGTCCTCTTTCTATGTGGCTGTGATGGTGGCTTCATAAGGAAGTGTGTTAGTTTACGTCTTCAGCGTGAACAAGGCTAATTGCTGAAACGCCTAGCTTTCAGCAGTAATAAAGGATATTTTCTGCAAATTATCAGAGTGTCTGGCCATCATTTCTGAAAATTCGGAGATTGGTGTTAAGCATATATATATATATATATATATATATATATATATGTCTTCAAAAATGCCCGAAAGCTTAAAGAACTCACTCGCAGCAACTGTAGCAACAGCTTTATTTCAAAGGAAGAACCGGCATTTCAGGAAAGCAGTTCGTGCCGACGCGTTTCGAGGATGAACCTCTTCTTCATGGGCAGCTCTCGCAATTGCACAGATGGCTCCAATCACTAATTTTAGACTGCATGCTGGACCCCCATTGGGTCATGTGACGTGTCTGCTTTAGTGGCTTGCATGCTGGTACGTGAAGTCTTTGTTGGAGTGCATTATTATATATATTCCAACAAAGACTTTAGCCCTCAGTGGAAGAAGCCACAAGAATGGTAACATTTGGATCCATTTCTTTAAGGAGCAGCTGCAACAGGAGACGCAGGGAGAACAGTCACCATCTGTTCGTGTACAGCCAGACCGGTTTCAGGAGTCTATCCCTTCTTCAATGGCTCCTGCTTGGCAATGATGATGCAGTATGCACTCTTGATTATTAAAACCTGCCTTCAAGGGTGTGGTCAGATGAAATGGCCTTCTGGGTCTTGCAGTGCATACACCATTTACCTCGTGTGAGTTCATCATTGTGGCAGTTAATAAATGTACGATTGATATTATTTTAACTCCTTGGGATCCCCTTTGTGTTTTTTATTATAGTGGTGCGCCACTGGATAAGACGAATCATTGTTTTTAATGGCTCTGATGTGCCGTAGCACTCTTTTGTGGCCTTGTAGTACAGTGCTCCCGACATATCTCAGCTTAAAGGACATTCCAGGATGTAGATAACGTGATCCGTTTTACAATTTAAGACTTTGACAATGACCCATTCTTTTTCACTGAAAGGGGTTATATATTTGGTCTTGATACCCTGTGTTGGCAAACCTTGCAAGTCTTACATTTAAGGAAGCCTTTTTGCTTAAATAGCCATGTGCCCTTTAACACTAGTCCACTTGGATAATTTTTTGCCAGTGTGTCTTTCATAGACTTCCCATGGCAGTATGTTATTGCCGGTTGTTTGGACACTAGTTTTTCAATTATTGGATCTTGTTTAATAAGATGCCAATTTCTCTTAATGATTTTTTGCACTGCACCTTCATGTTGGTTATATTGTAAAATAAACCTACATTTATCACTGCTCTGGGTTTTCGTGGGGAGCCTCTATTTAGTTTGCACTAAAATTTCCCTGTTCATTGCATTACCCTTGTTAAGGGCATCATCTAGACTCTTTTGACTGTAGCCTCTTTTTAGAAACCTTGTAATACTCTGTCCTTGCGCCGCTAATAGATCATGTTCATTACTACAAATACGTTTTAAGCGTAAAAGTTCTCCATAGGGAATACTCTGAATTAGATGCCCAGGATGGGCGCTGGTCGCATGCAGAACAGAGTTTCCTGCTGTAGGTTTCCTATGCAAGCGCGTTTCAAGGATTCCCTGTTGAACAAAGATTTCCATGTCTAGGAAATGTACTTGTTGGTCACTGATTTCAGTGGTGAAATTCAAATTATGGTCATTGACATTAATATCTGCGATAAATTTGTTAGCCTCACTTCTGATACCTTGCCATACCAGAAATAGGTCGTCAATGAACCTCCACCAAGTCCTGACATGTCTGGTCATAGTGTCCCTGTGTTTGTCCATGAGAACCAGCTCCTCCCACCAGCCCATATGCAAACAAGCATAGCTGGGGGAGAAGCTGGCTCCCATGGCAACACCTCTCGCTTGCTGGTAATAATTATTCTGAAACATGAAAATAATATTTGTCAGGCAACTCTCAACCATAGTTAATAACATATTTGTGTGTTCCTTGTGTTCAAGAGCTCTCCGTGACAAATAGCATTCAATGGCTCTAAGTCCATCTTTGTGCCTAATAGATGTGTATAAAGATGTCACATCCAGAGTAATTAAAAGACAATCATCGCCTCATTTAAAATCCAACATTTTCTCTAAAAATTCCCCTGTGTCACGGATATAGGACTTCAGAGATTGTACATGCGGTTGAAGAAAGAAGTCAGTGTAGATTGGAATTATTTCGAAAAAGCTATTCCGTGCGGATATTATGGGCCTACCTGGAGAGTTGGTTGCGTCCTTATGCATTTTTGGTATGAAGTATAAAATTGGCGTCTTTGGATGGTTATTCTTCAAATATTTATATTCCTCCATGGACAGCAAACCAGTACTTTTCCAGGCCGATAGCTTCAAATTGTAACATCCATATGATACCTCCAGGTTCTGTTTGCAACTGCAGTTGTAGCATTGCGTATCGTTGAGTTGTTGCATGGCTTCCTGGATATAACCCTCACGTTTCCATAAAACGACGTTGCTGCCTTTATCCGCACTTCTTACCACAAAGTTAACATTGCTGATTTTTGTCATTAGCATATGATATTGAAGCTCCCTTGTGTTTTTCTTTCCATTTTTTTTTATCACACGTTGTTGTACTTTGGATCTTCTTGTTTAAGGCTTTTAAATCCTGTGTTACTTGCTCTTGAAAACTATCAATGGTATCCTTAAGCATAACTGTATAAAATGTTAATGGTGCTTTGAATGAAGTATAGGCTCGGGTTGTGACGCAATCATGGGTGTATCACAGATCTCAGACGTAATGGCACCTTCGACCAACAATGCCTCCTGTGCATTTGCCAATTCATTTTCATTTGTTGTTGTGGTGCTTGTTTCCAAACTAGTGCTGCCTCCTTGTGTATGGTCTTGCACTGATGAAATTGGCCTGATCGATGTGTCCCCTATTTTGGTTTGTTTAAAGTATTTTTGGAGCTTCAATTTGCGTACACTTTTGTAGATATCCACCCTTGTTTCCGCATAATTGAATGAGCTTTCGGGGCAATATGAAAGCCCTTGGGATAACAATTGTTCCTCTGCTTTATTCAAAACCATGTATGCTAAATTAATTACAGTTTTTAAAGCTGATTCGGTACCACCCGAGCTCATTTGCGCCAAAATTGCTTCCGTTGGCGCTTCGTTTGCCTATGATTGCTGTTTCCATCTGCGCCTGCTTGCTTTGCGCCTCGCCCTGCGTTTGACACTTGCGTTTGTGATGGGCCGGCCTGTGGTTTTCGTGGGTGCAGAGTTTACAGGCACTCTTGGCATAAAAAATACACCTCTTCAGTGATTGAGAATTTTCTTGTTCTGTCCCTTCTGTTGACTGCATGAGCTTCCGTTTCATTTTCACTTTCAACATTGGAACTTGCATCTGAAGCTGACGTCAATTCCGCTTGGATACCAGTAGTAGTGGAATCTGTGTAGTTTTTATTGGGGTTCTTAGTTCCCCCTTTGTCAGTTTTTTAAGGCTTCAAATTTACGTGCAAATGTGAAATTCTTCCACTCTCGTATTCGCACCTATCGCGGTGAAACTTAAATGCCTTACGTTCTCATATTATGTCTTCTTCCTTCTTTAGTCTTTTTTTCATGTCATTGATTAGTTTCTCTAAATTTTCCTTTTCACCCATTGCTTCCAATGGGTGAAAAGGAAAATATATTACCTACTGGCGGTCGCCAGAAGGTAGTTATAGTTAGGATTATTTTCAATACAAAATCTCAACATTCTATTGTGAATAACTTTGACGCCGGTTGAGGTATCTGCCTGAAAATTTCCTCAAATTTGCCTCGTGGCGCCCCGGTCCTTCCCTGAAAGTTTGGGGGGGTTTGTCAAGCAGGGGCCGAGATAAAAGGGGGTCCCAAAACGTGTTTTCCCCATGTTAATTTCCAAAGGGAGGTCGCCCTCACTTTTAGCCCGAACGACTGAATGGATTTCCACCAAACTTGGCAAAATTGTAGGGACTGGTAGCCCGATGTGCCTTTGCTATGTCTCAAGATATGTGCTCCAGTGGATTTTGAGTAATTTAGGTTCAGAAAAATATATATATCTATGGCCGCGCTCCGGTACGCGCACCGGGGAGCGCTCCGGGCGCGCTACGTGACTTGCACGCGGAAAGCTGATTGGCTCTCGGGTGTCTGTAAACATTCCAAACAGTCCGGAGCGGCCGCCATCTTGTGTCTCGGTAGGATCGAGACACAAGAGGTGGCAAAAACAATGGGGGAAATGACCAAAAGGGGGCAGGGTAGACCCCCCTGAAACCCTAGGTTTGATGTGGGGGCCATAAAAGAGCCCCGTGGGGCAAAATTATTATTTTTTTTTCTCGATTTTCGTGGGGGGAGCGTACCGGGGAGCGTACCATTGGGAAAAAAGAATGACAGTTTTTTTAAAAAGTAGCTGTTTTAAAAAAAAAAATCATTTTGTTGTTTTTTTTAAAAATGTAAGTACCTACATGTAGGTACCAACGCAGAGACTTCAATTTAATGTACACCGTGTCCTCTGTAGATATCTTGCATGTTGGTATAGAAGTTATTGTGGTATATGGAATCCATACCATAGTCTGTCAGGAAAGCAGAAACAGATCCTTTAAGCACTCCCTGAGAAGTCCTAGGGGATCATGGGTAGTCTATCCTGCTCCCTTATGATGAAAAACAGATGTAAAATACACATTGGAGATAATATAGTGGGAGAAAGGTAGTAACTATGAGTAAACTTACTTTGTAACACAAAAAAGTTGCACAGTATACTATAAGTCTCACTTTATAATATAATCATTTTGGTACTACTTCATGAATTACATATAAAAATGAATAATGTCTCAAACAATTTAAAATGATTAAATATAAATTATAATAATAATATAAATTTATTCTTCTGATTCTTTTTCAAAATTTAATAAATCTTCTAACATAATATTGTCCGGAATTTCCTCATAATTATTAGTACATGATTCTATTTGTTCCAAACATTCTATTAACTGTCCAAAGATTCATCTATGAAATCAAATTCATCTTTTTGTTCTTCTGGATTTTCCACCATTACTTCGAAAGAAATAACAGTTGTTTTTCTCCTTCCATTTTCTTTCTGAAAATTGCATAAAAAATAACTATATTAGTAGAGTTATGGTACTGTTGGTTTTAAGTTCAGACAGGTACTTCTGAGTTTTTAATAGTGAAGTAATTTTTGGGCAGTGTATGGTTTCAGGCAGGAAGTAGAACTGTTAAAAAGTGCATGTGATGAAGCCTAAGTAAATTCATAATTATACCCGAGAAGCCTAACTCAATCCATAATTATAACAGAGAAGTATATCTCAATCTCTAACTCTTATAGAGGGACAGTATATAACTATCAGAAAATGTTTTCCCAAATTAACTTAAAGTGCACAACATAGTTCCCCGTCCAAATTAACAACTTACCTTTTTCAAAGTAATGAGCAGAAGCAACCAGCAGCTGACCAAGGTTTCGCACATCCACTTCGTCTGTTTCACAATTATTAGGCGGTGCGGCTACTCTCACCATCCGCTGCCAAGGATGTATATCAGACCAATAGTTATGTAAGAGCAGAGAGGCGCACACAGTGAAGTCAATAGTGTAAGAGAGTCCAAAAAGAATTGTAGATCTTCGGTTCTTATTTGTAAAAGTATTCTTTATTTTCACGTACAGCGGCACAGCCAACGCGTTTCATTCCCATTCGTGCCTTGGGAATTTCATCAGGGCATGTATTAGACAATCTAGTCTGTGCGGTGTCTCTCGAGGTCGTACTTCTTCGAGAACAGTTTAAAGGACAGTCACGGTAGGTCACAATGTGTACCTGCAAAATACTTAGTGTTTGGTTCCACGTAGAATGAAGATCCAAGTCCCCCCGAAATGTCAGGTCACTGTCACTATGGCAAATCAATAAAGGTAGAAATTCCGGACCCCTCGGGGGAACTCCGGAGGGGAAGGGGAGTCTGAGCGCTCGGAAAAGTGTCCGGCTTCAATGGGGTCTGCAAAAGCGTAGTGACACAACGGTGCCTTAGGTATGGCCCCCGTTCTCCGCTGCTCCTCCTCCTGGAATACTGGATCTTCATTCTACGTGGCAGTTGAAACAGTAGGAGTTTACAAAAAAATAATTGTGGAGTTTCCCTGCTCTTGAATCACAAGCAATGATTGGTGGATTTAGATAGTTGAAAACTAAAAGTTAGGGTGCATGGTTGTGTTTTGTGAAAGAAGCAATTTGAATGGTTTAGAAAAAGTCAATTAAAGCAATAATGCACCGGATAAGCTGGTGTATTGAGAGGTCAAACATCCTTGCTGACTTCATTTGCAACATTGTAGTATAAACTTTTGAACCTGAGAGAGAGTTCAGTAAGGAGGGAGTTGCTATGGTAACAGGTAGAAAGGTCTGAGAGGGGGAAGGGTGTTGGTTTGAAAATTGTGAGGGAAGAGTTTTGATTGGTTGAAATGAGGCATATGTGTGTAGAATTAGAGGTTTTCTGTGCCAGTCATGGTTGCAGTGTCTTGAGTGCATACCTTTTGCTCTGCTAAAGAAAAATTGGTGTGTGTGTCTGACACTGTTCTCAATCTCCCAAAGCATTTGTAAAGGTAAGTAATGATTAATTTAAGTTAGATAGAGACTTGTTCGCTCTATGTAGAAAATTTGGAAGCAGATAGTGAAGTTTCAGTAGTGAAATTGAATGCTTGTACATAGGACCTGTGCTGCGTTTGTAAAATGTTATTTCAAAAACGAATTTGGGGTAAATGAATGGCTTTTATATTTTTGAGAAGGAATTAATAGTGTCTGCCTCATTAAATAAATATATTTGAACCTTTCACAATGATGTCACCTGCGTTACCTCAGATTAGGAAGCAGATTGAGCTTCTTTCTTGTTGGTTTGTATCATGTTTTTTGATAATGCTTGGTAAATAGATTTTGCTGCATAGAGGAATTGCATTATGTAAAATTGAGAAGTTTCACTAGTGACATGGAATGCTTGTAGATAGGACCTGTGCTGTGTTTGAAAAATGTTATTTAAAAAACGATTTTGGGGTAAATGGATGTCTTTTATATTTTTGAGGAGGAATTAATAGTTGTGAAATTGTATGCTTGTACATAGGACCTGTGCTGTGTTTCTTAAATGTGATGCGAAAAACGATTTTCAGGCAAATTAATGTTTTTTACATTTTTGAGAAGGATTAAGTAGTGTAGATGGGGTGATGCTTGTCCAGGGGTGTAGATGAGGTGAGGTCTGTCCAGGGGTGCAGATGAGGTAAAGTCTGTTCAGGGTTGCAGATGAGGTGAGACTTGTATAGGGGTGCAAAGGAGGCGAGGCCTGTGTTCAAGAGTATAGTGGGAGAGAAGCCTGTCCTGGGGTGCAAAGGAGGTGAGGCTTGTGTCTAAGAATGCAGTGGGGGAGAGGCTTCATGAAGTCCAGTCCACTGCATTCTTAGACACAGGCCTCACCACCTCTGCTCCCCTGGACAGGCCTCACCTCCTCTGCGCTTCTGGAGAGGCCTCACCTCATCGGCACAATCTGCTTTCTAATCTGAGGAAACACAGGTGAAACGTGCAATCATGTACACAGTATCTAAACCTTGTGAATAATGTAAAAGCAATTTATGTGCTGTAAATCAATTTGTACATAACATTTAAAAAACAGAGCATAGGTCAAATTTACAAGTATTTCATTATACTACTGAAACCTCACTTTTTTACAAAATACAATTTCTTTATGCACTAACATTTTTTTTCCAAGCATTATCAAGAAATATGACACAAGAAAGAATAAAAAAGCTTAATGTGCTTCCTAACCTGGTAAATAGATTTTGCTGCATAGAGGAATTGCTTTATGTAAAATTGAGAAGTTTCACTAGTGACATGGAATGCTTGTACATAGGACCTGTGCTGTGTTTGTAAAATGTTATTTAAAAAACGATTTGGGGGTAAATGAATGGCTTTTATATTTTTGAGAAGGAATTAATAGTGTTTGCCTCATTAAATAAATATATTTGAACCTTTTACAATGATGTCACCTGTGTTACCTCAGATTAGGAAACATATTGAGGTTCTTTCTCGTTGCTTTGTGGCATGTTTTTTGGAAATGTTTGATATCAACATATTGAAGATAGAGGAATTGTCTTTTATGAAATAGTGAGGTTTCAGTAGTGAAATTGTATGCTTGTACATAGGACCTGTGCTGTGTTTCTTAAATGTGATGCGAAAAACGATTTTGGGGCAAATGATTGGTTTTTACATTTTTGAAAAGGAATAAATAGTGTAGATGAGGTGAGGCCTGTCCAGGGGTGCAGATGAGATGAAGCCTGTTTAGGGTTGTAGATTAGGTGAGGCTTGTACAGGGGTGCAGAGAAGGTGAGGCCCGTGTTCAAGAGTGTAGTGGGAGAGAAGCTTGTCCAGGGGTGCAAAGGAGGTGAGGCCTGTGTCTAAGAATGCAGTGGGGGAGAGGCTTCATGAAGTCCAGTCGACTGCATTCTTAGACACAGGCCTCACCATCTCTGCTCCCCTGGACAGGCTTCACCTCCTCTGCGCTTCTGGACAGGCCTCACCTCATCTGCATAAACTGCTTCCTAATCCGAGGAAACACAGGTAAAATGTGCAATCATGTAGATATGTTGTAAACTTGTGTTTATATCGTTTGCTTATTGCCATTCCTTTGTTGTTTGCTAATAGTGGTCTATAATGTGTTATTATTTTCTTTACCACAGATTGACATCAACAATTCAAAAGTTTTGGTAATATGCCTTCAAGGCAGAGGAGAAGGAAAGATGCCATATGGAAAAAAACAAAAACAGCAACGGAATTAAAGCACTCCCCTACAACAAGTACTTCAAATAACACAAAAAACCTCCTGGTAAGACAACTAAGTCTTTTTTTCGGAACATATGTAGAGCAAAAAAAAATGTTAATGAGAAAGAGAATACACAGAAGGAGAGAGCAAATTTGAAAAGGAAGGAGAGGCCCCCCCAAAAGTGTTACTACTGGACCAGGAGAGAACAGTATGTATAGTAGGAGAAGACAAAACCAATTTAGGGACATTCGTAAACGAATGTTCCGTAATAGGGTAGTTTTAAATTTGTTAAAAAATATGAAGAAAGGTACACAGAGAGCTGCTTTCTACAAGAAAAAGAAAAGTGTAGAGAAGATTGTTGATCAGGCTTTCGAAGTTAAGAAAAAAGTATTTATTTTAGTAATCAATAGAATTAGGAAACTTAACAAGGCAATTGATGTTTTCAAATCGAACAGTAGATGGAAAAGAATAATTAATTGGACTAATTTTTGTGAAGTATTTTCAGGAGAATGGATGCATAGTTCAAGTTCTGAGCCATTTTTTAATGAGGAGAGTTACTTTCAGGAGAATGATTTGGTGCATGCAGTTGACACCAGTGGTCGGGCATATGAGGTGAAAGACGGTTGTCTGATGGAAAAAGAGAAACTTGTTTCCAGAGATGCAGAAGAGGTGTTAGCTGATGAAGTTTTAGGGAGACGTACTAAGGGTCCAGTGTACACATGGAAGTGTAGTAGTATTTGTAGTGTTCATCAGGATTTAATCGATTTGCTTCAAAATTTCTTACGTACATATAGTAAGAAAAGTGTAAAACAGAAAATGAAGATCTTGCAAGAGTTAGATCCTTGCAGAGTGAGAGAAAACACAGGTTTGCATGGGCATTCACTGGCTTCTCTTTCTAGAAAAGTATGTCAGAGTGTTTTTCATCATTTTGGGATGTTAGCAGTGCATCATAATAAAGTGAGGAAATTAGTGAGAAGGTTGTATTATGCAAAAAGTCCAGCACTTAAGCTTAAAGAGTTAAACAGTGCTTTTTTGCATGGATCTGAATTACATGTGTAGAGCATTTGTGAAGAAATTGAGTTTTGTTATTTTGGGGACAAAGAGGACAGTGTAGAAATGGATATAGTAATAGATGGTAATGTGGAAGACAATGTACAGATTTTAAGTACAGAAAAGTCTGACGAGGAGATTACCAAGTTTAAGGTGAAATCAAGTGAAAGGCCTAATTTTACTTGTGTGTGTTGTGGACGGACTCATTATAAGATTCAGACTAGATTAGTTGATTTATATGCAAAAAGTGAAATGGAAAACAATAGTGAATGGCAGGATTTTGTAACTTATTTGTTGGTGGAGAATTCCTTTGATTTGAGTTCTGATCAGCGTATTTGTAATTATTGTTTAAAAAAATTAAATGAAAACAGAATGCCTGCTAGAGCTGTTAATAATAATCTTCAGTTGGTAGATATTCCTTCTGAATTGATGGATTTAAATACTTATGAATCTATTTTGATTCAATGTGTCCATCCTTTTCAGGCTATTGTTCGCATGGAGCCTAAGATAGGGAAATTGCCTCCTTCAGATTTACAAAGAGGATTAAAGGGAAGAGTTGTTTATTTGCCTCTGTATGTCAAGACAAATATTGATACAATCGGTGTTGAAAGAGTAGAAGAGGATCCTCTGGGTATTCTAGTTAATGGAGTTCTGACAAAGAGTAATACAAATCTGGCAAGATTTAGTGGATGTTAGGAAAGTCAAAAAGGCAACGTTGTATTTGGTCAAAAACAATGAGTACTACAAACATGTATGTGTTGGAACAGAAGAAACAGCTACAGAAGAAGACAGTGATTGTTCAGTCGGCCAAATTGAAAAAGTTGATGTGTCTAGAAGTGAAGAAATATATGAACATTATACTGTTCATCCTTTGCATTCCAAAGAAGTAATGGGGAATGCAATTGACTTGTTTCAAATGAAAGCAGCAAAAGGAAGTCCCATTAGTGTATTGGAAGAAAGTTTGGAAGCTCATTGTTTTCCACAGTTATTTCCAACAGGTCGAGGTGGACGGTATGACGATCGACCAGTTCAAATTCCTGCAGCTGAATACCGGACTTTAAGATTATATGCTGAAGATCCAAGGTTTTGTCAATGCATTCCGTATTTGTTTCATCTACTGTATGAAAGTGACTTGTCTGGACTTTCTTATGCAGTGAAACATATACTGAAAAGTGGAGCACATCTGCAAAATGTTTCGGCGAGGGACTTTATGGAGAAAGTCAATCTGCAAGACAGTATTTTGGAATCTCAGCTAATCAATCTCATGGCATGTCAGCGTGGTACAAACGAGTATTGGTTCCGTCGTCATGGGGAATTGAAATATATGCTAAGAAACATAGGAACTCCTACATGGTTCCTCACTCTTAGATGTGCTGAGTATGCATGGGATGGCTTACTTCAATTTCTACGAGAGGCAAATGGAAACATACAAAATATAGAATTCAAAACACCTGGAGAACTGTGTTCTTTGGATACAGTGAATGTATGCAGATATTTCAATCATAGATTTGAAGCTATGATGTCTTTTATTACCAACAAAAAAATCCTCCCCTTGGAGAGGTTTTGGATTTCTTTTGGAGGAAGGAGTATCAAGCGAGAGGTGCTCCTCATATACATATGTTGTTATGGATTAAAGATGCACCCAAATTTGGAACTGATTCGGATGACACAGTGATGAGTTTCATTGAAGAGTATTCAACATGTGCTGTTCCGAAAACTACTGAAGAAAACAATTTAAGGCAACAAGTTTTACGATTTCAATCCCATCGTCGTCGAAAATTCAGAAACAAGGACAAGTTCTTCACAAAATGTGGTTTCGCGTTTCCACGACCAGTGATTTCTAAAGGAAGAGTAAATAATTTTATGTCTTCTCTGCGACATACTGTGACGAGGAAATCACCAAAAAATACATACAACTTAAAAAGAAACGAAGAGTCCAAGTATATTAACGACTACAACCCAGTGATTTTGTCCATGTGGAACGCTAACATGGATATTCAGTTCGTTGCTGACAACTCTATTGCTGTGGCTCGATATGTGACGTCTTACATCACAAAAAAAGAAAAGACAGAACTGAAGGAAATGTGGGAGGACATTTCACATGAAAAGAGTGTAAGTAAAAAATTATACAGTTTCAGTCTGAAGATGTTATCGCATCGAGAAATTGAAGCATATGAATGTTCTGATCGGTTATCATCAGCAAGTCTCTATGCAAAATCTAGAACAATCATTTGGGTGAGTCTAGGTCTTGCTGCGACACGAAACCGAGTTTTGAAATCTGTACAAGAAATTGAGTATTTGGCGGAGAAAGAACCAAACAGTACAGATATTTTGAAGACAAACATGTTGGATACATACTATCCAAATAGAAGTACTCACCTTGAGAACACTTGTTTGTATGAAGTTCTGCAAAACTATAGTTATAAGAGGAACATTACAGAAGATATCAATAATGGAAAATATGCTGTTATTGGGTATGAAGGATGTCTAGTGAAGCAGAGAAAAGGACATTTGATTAATCATCGAAAATTGAGTTGCGAATCTCCAGACAAAAGAGACTTTTACTATTTAGCTCTTTTGCAACTCTTTAAGCCATGGCGTACAGAAGAGGAACTACTTGGAGATTTTCTCTGTTACGAAGATTCTTTTAATGCAACCAAGGATACCATAGAATGTCCTGTTTTTCCAAATTATCTGCAAATGTTGAACGAAGAAATACAGCAAGAAGCCACAATTGCTGAAGAGACTGCTAGAGACAGTTCTCAAGACAGTCAGAGTTCTACTTCATGGAGTCAGGATCCACTAGGAGGACCAATTATCCAAAATGAAGCTGCCACTGCCATGGATGAGGTGGAAAGAGCTATGGAACAAGCTCAAGAGGATGTAGTTAACTTAGAAGATTTGGTAAAGCAACTAAACGTGGAGCAGAAAAAGATATATGACAAAGTCACAGAACAGATTGAACATGGATTCAGACATGAGAAAAAAGAGTGCTCATGTACATCATTTAAACCTGTCCGACTGTACGTAAGTGGAGAAGCGGGAACAGGAAAACTTTTTCTGATTAAAGCAGTTGTAACTTATCTGCAGAAAAGGACTGAATCACCGCTGTCTTGTGTTGTAACTGCTCCAACTGGACTGGCAGCACATAATATTAAAGGGATTACTCTACATCGTTTACTGATGCTGCCAGTTGAGCATGATAATAAATTGCATTACAACAAGTTATCTGGAGATGCGTGTTCTGAAGTTTCCAGAGTCCTGAAGAAAATGAAACTTCTTATCATTGATGAAGTAAGCATGGTCTCAAATCTAATGCTTGCTTTTGTGCATTTGAGATTGCAAGAAATTCTTAGAACAGAGTATGATGTGTTATTTGGAGGAAAACACATTATTGTTTTTGGAGATCTACTGCAGTTGACTCCAGTAAAAGAACAACCAGTGTTTAAAATACTTATACATGAAGATACCAGGAAGTTCCTTGGAAGCATTGGAAACGTTAATATATGGTTAAATTTCAAATATGCAGAACTGTTTCAAAATATGCGACAGGCAAAGGATGAAGATTATAAAAAAATTCTACAATATATAAGAATGGGAAAGAAGCTTTACGTGCACGATTAATTTCAAATTTGTATCCCAATGAAAACATTCTTCCAGAGAATATTTTTTCAGAAAATTACTTAGAACAAATCTGGAATATGTTTGATGCCAACTCTGCAAGAATGTTCCATCTTCAACAACAAAATGTTAAAGTTAGAAAATGAAGAGATTGTGAAACTAGAAGCAATAGATAAAATTGAGCATATGGGAGCAACAATTATTTTGTCAGAAAATTTGAAATCAAAATTGGATTCATTAGAGAAGAGTATATCTAAAACAGCTGGTTTTGAAAAGACTCTGAATGTGTGTTTTTATTGTCGCAATATTTTGAGAAGGAATTTAAATGTTGAAAGAGGTCTGGTAAATGGAGCAATGGGTAATGTTGTTGATTTTGTGAATTATAGAAATAGAGATGGAATTGAATTTCTAAAAATTAAATTTGATGGCATTGAGCAAGTACAACAAATTAGTCGTTGTTCTGCTAGATTTTTGCTTGTAAAAGACTTATATGTTCGCAGAAAACAGTTTCCTATTTGTTTGGCATATGCAGTGACAATTCATAAATCTCAAGGTTTAAGTGTAGGCAGTGCTTTGGTGAATATTGGAAGTTCTGTGTTCAAAGATGGTATGGCATTTATGGCGTTATCACGAGTCAGAACTTTATCAGGATTGCACTTGATTAAGTGTGATGAGACAAAGATTTGTGCAGATCTAGATTGTGTTAAAGAATACAATAGGTTAAGAAGAGAGTATGCTCCACATTTGCCTCAATATCCTCTGTTTTAAAAACGTGTTGTAGGCCAAAAAAGAAGAGATGAGAATAATTGCAGTGAGGTAGTAGCAAAAAGACAAAAAGTAGATGAAAATGTAATTGAAAACAGAAAGAAAAAGGATTCTGATGAAAATGTTGTTGGATTTCAGTTTGAAAACAGTTTTGGTGTCAACTGCCATGCTAATGTAGTGGTTAATGTTGTTTTTCTTCAAACTTTACAAGAACAGATTGTTGAAAATCGGGAACAAAGATTGTGTGGTTTATTGAATTCTGTGTTTGAGAAATGTAGCAGTGATAGAGCAAAAATAGAAAGTGTAACAGAAATTCGAAATATTTTAGACATATGTTCTGGTCACGAAAAATTTTCACGGAACATTCAGCAGGATTGTCAGGAATTTTTAATGTATATGTTTGGTGTTTTGGAAGATGAAGGTGTAGATGTAGAAAATCTTTTTAGCCTTTCTTACCAATGGCAGCATGACTGCAAAAATTTTAGTTTATCAAGTACTAATAGAATAGACACTGAAAGATTTATATATTTGACTTTACCAGACTGCAAATCAGTGTCATTTAATAATCTAGTTAAAGCAGCTGATCATAATATGGTGTGTACCCAATGTAAGTGCCCAATGCTGTCTACATTATTTATACAAACTTATGGTCAGTATGTCATTTTAGTTTTCCAACGATGTAGACCTGATGGAACTAAATTGACAACTTGTATCAGAAATTTCGTGGCTTCTCAGTTATCAATTTCAGGAAGAACCTTTGCAACTGTAGCTATTATTTATCATGGCGGTCATTCGACAACATCAGGGCATTATACAGCTTATTTAAAATGTCAAAAAGGTTGGACTTACTGCAATGATTCTCAATTGACTTATAAACAACGTTTGCCTTTTGACTTAAAAAATTCTTACCTAGTGTTTTTAGAATCAAAGTTTAAGTAAAGGTAATTGGCCTATGAAGACGGGAGCAGTTAATAAAAGTTAGTCTACTGTTTGAAATTATATTGTGAGTAAAAGTGATCAACATAATATAAAAAATCCAGTTCTCATATAGGTACTGTAAGTGGATCTCATAGTAAGTGATATCAGTATTATAGGAAATGTTGAACATGAGTGATCAAAAAAGGGAATATGAATATTTAAACATTGTGAAAATGTCATATGAGCTTTTCTTTCCAAACATCGGGTAAACAGTAATTTCAGAGTTTTATTTGAGAAATTTAAAAACATACTGATATATCTGACACTATTTGGCCGTAAGGAAAGTTGAAGGTATGAGCAAAGAGTCATAACTTAACACAAGGAGGAAAATGAAAACGTAGAGAATTATTTCAGATGTTCTTAGATCTTTTTTTATAGAAAGTCGATGAAATGGAAATTTAAAAGAACAGCAGAGTATTTTCCAACAAAAAGGACCTTCACGATCTACTATTTGGCCTCAAGGAAAAGTAAGTGAATAAAAGATTAGTGTACATATATGATTTGTAAGTTTATATGGGTTTTTTAAAACACAATCTTTTAGATTGTGGTTTTTTTTCCCGCTCTCTCCCTTGCACCACTTTTCAGCTTTCTCACATTCTCTGAGTGATGTCACTGACCATGTCATGAGTGATGTAATATGTGACGTCATCAGCAGTGCATTGCAGGCGCGCAAGTTATAGTGAGTCCAACGAAATATAACGTGGAATTTCAATGGTTTTATGTCAGTAAAATTTCCAGCTAACTATAACTGGTGTGAAACCTATGGTTTTTTCAGTGAATTTAATAGGTTTTTTAAATGCTAAATCCTAACTATAACTGGTGTGAAACCTATGGTTTTTTCAGTGAATATATATACATATATATATATATATTCACTGAAAAAACCATAGGTTATAGACCATATATAGTTAGAGATTAGCATTTAAAAAACCTTATTTTATTTGCACAAAACCATTGAAATTCCATATATAGTTAGTTGCACTAACTATATATCGCGGACCCGCAATCCACTGCTAATGATGTCACATATTACATCATTCATGACATGGTCAGTGACATCACTGATGACATCACTGATGACATCTCAAATGACATCACT
This sequence comes from Lissotriton vulgaris, assembly GCF_964263255.1. NCBI lineage: Eukaryota > Metazoa > Chordata > Amphibia > Caudata > Salamandridae > Lissotriton > Lissotriton vulgaris. Next base: position 1,145,959 of record NW_028249857.1, on the reverse strand, counting down.
GATGACATCACTGATGACAACACCCAGTGACTGTATGTTTCTGTAAAGTTAAAATATGTCTTACATATTGAAGAATGAGTGGATGTATAAGTGTCTGGATGAAGGATTTAGTAGGTGCATGACTGACTGTATGAGAGAATGATTAAATGTGTCTCACTGAGTGCATGGGTTAGTGATTAAAGTGTCTTAATTTGGCAATTATTATTTATGTTGTTCTGTAAACTGCTGCATGTTTAAATCAGTAGCTATATCAGAAACTATATGGGTTATTGAATGGTTGCCCAAGTATTTGTATGGGAGACTGAGTATGTGTGTGGGTGGCTGGGAGGTGTATAAATCTGTGCATAGATGTGTGAGCAGTTGATTCCCTAGGTGTATGGGTTCAAAAGTGCATGTAGAAACAGCTGTATGGACAGTTGACTGTGTGCATGAGTATATTGGTGAGTGAATGGATATCTCAGTGCTACATGTCAAAGTAAGTACATATGTAAAACACACTCCATGTGAGAGTTGACATATATAAATAACTGAACATAAGAGCCAGTGAATGTGAGAGTGGCTGTATGAATCATTGTGAACTTGTATCAAGGATTGTATAAGAGAGTAAATATGTGTTAGTATATGTTTGAATAAGTAAGGTGTGTATACCTGTATAGTTGAGGAAATGGAGATGTGATTGATTCTTTGCATGACTGACTAGGTGTGTGAGTAACTCCATGGATGTGTGACAGTCTGTGAGTGCCTGTTTACACTGAGTGTATCTAAGGTTATATTAGAGTCTGAAGATATATTATCACATAAATGATATCATCAGTGATGTAATCAGTAATGTCAAATGAGATGTCAGTGATGTCATCAGTGATGTCATTTGAGATGTCATCAGTGATGTCATCAGTGATGTCATTTGAGATGTCATCAGTGATGTCATCAGTGATGTCACTGACCATGTCATGAATGATGTAATATGTGACATCATTAGCAGTGGATTGCGGGTCCGCGATATATAGTTAGTGCAACTAACTATATATGGAATTTCAATGGTTTTGTGCAAATAAAATAAGGATTTTTAAATGCTAATCTCTAACTATATATGGTCTATAACCTATGGTTTTTTCAGTGAATTTTCAAGGTTTTGTAAATGCAAATTCCTAACTATATATGGTCTATAACCTATGGTTTTTTCTGTGATTTTCATTGGTTTTTTAAAAGCTAATATCTATAGCTGTAAAATATATTCTTTATTAAGTGACGTATCACGTAGCCCGTGAGACGCCTCATGATGCATCGCATAACAGTGACGTATCGTCTCTGCAGCGCAAACCAAACCCAAAACGTAAGCGCGCCAGAACACGCTTAAAGATATATATATATTTTTTAACCTTAATTAGACAAAATCCACACGTGCACATATCACAAACGTTCAAAAAACACAATATGTCAAACTCCCGTTACGCTGCCGGTTAGCTGCCCAGTTAACGTACCAGGAAGCACCTTTACCACGAAAAATCAAAAAAAAAATTTCTTTTGCCCCGCAGGGAACTTTAATAGCCCCCTCATCAATCCTAGGGGTTCAGGAGGGGTCTGCCTTACCCCTTTCATTCATTTACACCTTTTTTTTTTCCACCTCTTGTCTCTCGATCCCACAGAGAGACAAGATGGCGGCCGCTCCAGACTGTTTACAATGATAACAGCCAATCAGCTTCTCCTCAGACTCCCGTTACACTGCCGGTTAGCTTCCCGGTTAGCTGCCCGGTTAGCTGCCCGGTTCGCGTACCAAGACGCGTCTCTACGGCGAAAAAATCCGTTTTTTTTTTTTTTGGGCCCCGCGTGGCTTTATAATATCCCCCTCATCAATCCTAGGCGGTCAGAAGGGGTCTACCTTGCCCTCTTTCCTTCATTTCCCCCTTTGTTTTGGCCTCCTCTTGTCTCTCGATCCTACCGAGAGACAAGATGGCGGCCGCTCCGGAATGTTTACAATGTTGACAGCCAATCAGCTACTCCTCAGACTCCCGTTACACTGCCGGTTAGCTTCCCGGTTAGCTGCCCGGTTAGCTGCCCGGTTAGCTGCCCAGTTCGCGTACCGGGGCGCGCCTCTACGGCGAAAAAATCGGATTTTTTTTTTTGGGGGGCCCGCGTGGCTCTATAATATCCCCCTCATCAATCCTAGGGGGTCAGAAGGGGTCTACCTTGCCCCCTTTCCTTCATTTCCCCCTTTGTTTTGGCCTCCTCTTGTCTCTCGATCCTACCGAGAGACAAGATGGCGGCCGCTCCGGACTGTTTAGAATGTTGACAGACACCGGAGAGCCAATCAGCTTCGCATCGCAAAGTTCCGTTACGCGAAAAGTACGCGAACCGGAGCGCTGCCTGGAGCGCTATTACAGATATATATCTTATTTTAAACGTTAATTTCTCAAAATCCACTGAAGCACATATATTGAGACCTAGCAAAGGCACATCGGGCTAACAGTCCCTACAATTTTGCCAAGTTTCGTGCAAATCCATTCAGCCGTTCGAGCTAAAAGTGAGGCCAACCGCCCTATGGAAAAATGAATGGGAAAAACGTGTTTTGGGACCCCCCTTTTTTCTCGGCCCCCCCCTTGACGACCCCCCCCAAATTTTCAGGGGCTGCTCAGAAACAAAATGTGCCATTTTCCTGAAAATTTCAGCCAATCCGTCCACAAACGCCAAAGTTATTAGACATAGAATTTTCAAAAGTTCCATATAGAAAAAATCCTAACTATATAGAGACAAGATGGCGGCCGCTCCGGACTGTTTACAATGTTGACAGCCAATCAGCTACTCCTCAGACTCCCGTTACACTGCCGGTTAGCTTCCCGGTTAGCTTCCCGGTTAGCTGCCTGGTTAGCTGCCCGGTTCGCGTACCGGGGCGCGCCTCTACGGCGAAAAAATCAGATTTTTTCTTTTTTTTTTTTGGGCCCCGCGTGGCTCTATAATATCCCCCTGTAATAAGTCCAATGAGCCATAGGTATTCTTCAAGATGAGTGCTTTATTGATACTATCTTAGATGGATATAAGTATCAAGCATTAGCATCATAGGTAAGTAAGCCCAAAGGGAGAGCCCCACCAGGAACAGCTTCCTTGCCGCTCAGCCCATCCACTCCAACTGTCACTCCACACAGACATACCAGCATTCCATTCACACATCACACATACCAACATTCCAAGCTCACTCACACAGGCTGAGCAGCAAGGGAGATAACAAGGAAAGGTACAATATACTAAATACAAGCATACTACATACCTTCCCCCTTATAAACAACAACAAAAGAAATGTGAAAGTCCAAAGCATAAAACATCAGTAAACATAGGAAAAACATTGCATTAAATAAATTAACTTTCCCATTTAACGGAGAAGAAATAGAAAATGCAAGACGTAAGATAAATACAATTAAAGACACGACTCGCAAGAAAGATTTGAGGAAGAAACAGAATAAATCAAGGAAATGCAAAAAGAAGAAGAAAGTGGAAAATAAGTAGCAAGACTAAAATAAGAACAAGAACTTGAGATCAGAGTTACCATCAAGACAAACCAGTAGGCCAGACTAGTAAGCAGATGACAAACAGTGAACATCAACTAAAGGAGAAAATAGAAAACAATTAAAAGAACAAGAAAAAGTACTCCCACATACAGAGAAAAAGGTTGGTCGCGATCCAACACAAAATCCAAGTAAGAGAGACTAGAGATAATGAACAGAAAAGAAGATTATGACAATTCTCAGTTAGATTTTAAACATAATCCAACAGGACAGTAAATAAGTGTGAAATCACATACGAGAAAATCAGAAAAAAGAGTGAAAATCACACACTGTCAGAATATACAACAGTAGATTCTACACACAGAGAAATAAACAATCCAACTGAAAATTAAAGAAAAGACGTAGAATCACTGTAGGTGATATTACAATATCACATTGCATATAAGCAATAAAAATGTATGCATCAAGTAAGATATCCCCGTGGAATATGGTATAGCTTGTCAGCCATCTAAACTTATATATGCATACCATCCAGCAACATATTCACACAGCAGTGGAATAACACCTATAGCCAATAGGCTATTAAAAACAAATACTCTAAACCATGGCACTGCCCTAACCAAACATGCCAATATAATGTGCCGGTAAATTATTTAAAATAAAACAGGTGACCACCCCACTTAACGGTGTAAGGCCACATAGCCAAGAAGCTATTACAATGCAAATTTAGAATCCTTACTAAAACTTGCGGAGAAATCATTTTTAAAAATAGGTGACAAATCCACTTGACGGTGTAATGTCACATAGCCATAAAGCTATACCCAAACCAAACATTTCCCCAAACAGGTGACCAGTCCACTTAACGGTGTAAGGCCACATAGCCAAGAAGCTATTACAATGCAAATTTAGGATCCTTACTAAAACTTGCGGAGAAATAATTTGTTTTAAAATAGGTGACATAAAATTAATAAATGTAACCTACGTCACACTGAATATGACAGTAACAAAATTCCACTTGAAAAATATTCAAACTAATGAATGCATGTAAACCATTACATTATCATTAAAAAGATGAGAATTAAAACAGAGAAAAATAAATGCTTGATAGAAATAGAACCATGCAAATAATTAACATGACCCAAAGACGGCGCTCTATTTATATCATAAAGCACAAGTGATAGTCCTATATAGACTGTAAAGTATCTTAGAAAAACGTTTTTAAATAAACATATTCCTAAATTGCCAAGATAACTAGCTGTACATTTTTACAATAAATATATTTTTGACTTCACTGTACGAATGAAAGGATAGCTAGAAGATGTATTACTAAAGCGACAACACTTTCTTCAGATTTGCCTATTTTTCTTTTCCTGGAACGACAACACCAGTCTCCTTCGTTTTGTTGGCCTCATAAAAAGAAATGAATTCCAATCCAAGTAGAACACCGTTTGAGGAATAATATCAGCATGTATCTCCAAGGTCTGAAGAAATCCAGAAGTCCCCACAGACGATCGGAACGATGAAATCCCAAAGGAAGACACTGAAAGACTCCAAATGAAGACACGTTTTTGACGCTGAGCCGAATGGCTCGAGGCACGTTAGTGAGGCAGAGCGTCAAAGAGAAGGCTCAACACGAAGAGGCAGGACGATGATCTCACGTCAGGACAATGCCGGTAAGATCGCGTGCCAGGAACCACGCGCACTTTTATTTAAAAGCGGAGATCACAGTTAAACCGGCAATTTTATAAACTCAAGGCAAAATGGACAATACTTAAAACATATCCATATGCCCAAAAATAAATAAAAAATGATATTGTTATCGATAGTCTTACCCCTCAAATTCTTCTCGCAGTCCACAAAAACAGCTTCTGTGCAGTGAACAACTGACGGCTGCTGCAACTGACTGAAAGATAAGAAGTGCTTCGTGAAAATGAAAATCCGATGGCCAAATTAAAATGTGAAATTGCTCCATTAGGTGGCAGCAAATATCCATTGTCTCTCTCAGGCAAAAACAAAGAAATTACACCACCGCTTCCAAATATGAAATGCCCTTCAACTCGGTTCACGAGGGACTCAATCAGCCCACTGTTATATAAACCTTGTAACTGAAAATGACCACTTTCAAGGGTTTTAATACACAAACGCTGACCATTGGCTCCGGTTCTGGTTTTCTCCATTCCTTTAATTTTCCGATCTGATTACCAATTTCCTTCCCCTACTCACGATTAAGATGTGATCCTTAAGGGACTGGGAAATCTCAGATGCCAGGTAACAGGCAGCCAGGTAATCGCGTTATAGATGAGTAGTGGCACACTTCAATTGTGAAATTAGAAGCAAGGCAGCCGGATATCAGAAACAGCTGCAAACAGGAACAGTAAAAAGAAACTGGCACCTTACCGTTGTGGGCGACCGATGGAGGTCACTGGTGGGGCTCTTGTCGGGGTGCCAGTAACTTTGAGTTTCTGAAAAAATGTCTGTTATCTTGCTTGAAGGTCTCCCATTCCAAGTTACATGGGGTTGCTTGAGGTGTAGGTTGTTTCCCAGCGTCGCCAAATGTAATAAGTCCAATGAGCCATAGGTATTCTTCAAGATGAGTGCTTTATTGATACTATCTTAGATGGATATAAGTATCAAGCATTAGCATCATAGGTAAGTAAGCCCAAAGGGAGAGCCCCACCAGGAACAGCTTCCTTGCCGCTCAGCCCATCCACTCCAACTGTCACTCCACACAGACATACCAGCATTCCATTCACACATCACACATACCAACATTCCAAGCTCACTCACACAGGCTGAGCAGCAAGGGAGATAACAAGGAAAGGTACAATATACTAAATACAAGCATACTACATACAACATTATGGCGACGATCCGGAAAAACCTGCATGTGCTGTATTGAAGGATGTTGAACTTGAAACGGAATTTAACAAAGGTGAAACAACTAAAACGAAATTGAAAATGGAACTTTAAAAAAGATAAAGCAGCTGTTTTTGGGAGCCTGACACCTGGGGACCCCACCAGTGACTATCACCGTCGCCCGCTGAATTGTGTCAGGACTCGGAGCTCTTCATGCGACAGTTGTCTGTTTGCTGCTTTTGTATTCGTAAATATACCGGACCTGTTTCTACCAATTTCGGATTTATCTATCGCTCTCCCAATAATCTTGGATCAGTATGAGCCCCATCTGAGGAGAATCCGACTAATCCAAGGCACTGCGGAGCTCTTATAACAAGTAAAAGAGAGATCGGTAAAGTGATCTGGCTCGCTCGACATCGATTTCAATGTCAGGTCAGAGTTGTGTAATTTATCCATTGAGCGGGAGAGAACGGATGGTTGCTGCCATCTTCTGGATGGAAAAGGAACTTTTCTTTGGGCTTTAAATTAATTCGAGGAGTAAGACTATTCAATTTAGTTTTTTCTGGGAGTCTGCACAATTTCGTCTCATACTGATTGGCACCTGGGTGAGCAGTGTACGTCTGTGGGCAATGTTTATTTACTTGGATTTGGCCCTACACATTTCTTGGAGCTTTCTATGTCAGTTAAGCCGCAGTCAGTTTGAATTTAGCTCGAGCCACGCTCACCTGCATCTTTTCACGAGACGATTCTATCTTCATGACATCAGAGTTACTGCTGGACGTCTGTGTTTACTGACGTACCGTGAACCACCTGGGTCTACGTCTACGTCGAAAAACGCGCCGCCATTTTGTGTTTTCACTGGAGCTCTACATTTAGTCACGCAATCTTCCGCTTCTGCCAATCATCTTTCCTCATCTGTGCCTGGCTAGATGTTGAAGCGTCTGAGTGAAACTATCAACATCTTTGTTGTCATTGGCCTCATTGGCCACAGGGTGCAAGTTTTTCTCTCTCCACTCGAAGAACCCTAAGGATTTTCTGATCGGCGTGGGACATGTTCAACTTAAACCAATTACTGATTGGTGTGGGGCATGTGCAGCACTATTCTCGGGTGAGAGAGTTCGCTCACCGGCGGCTATCCTATTCGCTTTACTGTGTTTTTAATTTAAAATTATTAGAGAGTTGGTAATAATTTTCGTTTTTAAAAAAAAAAAATCTTAAAGTTGAATTTGCCTGTGTTGCACCTTTAGCAACACCATGCTTTTGGCTTATTTATAATTATAATGAATTTGCCTATGTTGCGCAGTTTTGCTTTTAGCAACACCAAGCCTTTAGCTACTTTATTTACAAAAAAAAAAAATGCAATGAATTTGCCTGTGTTGCACAGTTACGTATTCAGCAGCACCAAGCTTTTAGCTTATTTGTTTAAAAAAAAAGGTAATGAATTTGCCTGTGTTGCGCAGTTTCGCGTTCAGCAACACCAAGCTTTTAGCTTATTTGTTTTAAAAAAATATGTAATGAATTTGCCTGTGTTGCACAGTTACGCTTTCAGCAACACCAAGCTTTTAGCTACTTTATTTTAAAAGATGTCATTAATTTGCCTGTGTTGTGCTTATAGCAACACCAAGCTTGGTAGCTTATTTAGTTAAAAAGAAAATGGTTTGGCCTATGTCGCACTTACAGCAACACCGAGCTTTTTAAGCTTCATCTGCCACTGTTTATGTTAACCATTTAATTTGCTTGTGATAATTTATGCAAGTATTTACATAGGTGCTACAGTTTTATTTATAGGCTGTAGGCTATACTATTTGTAACTCGTACATTAGTTGAGTGTCTTGCTTTCAGGGAATGCATTTATATGTTATGGTTTTGGCCAATCTATTTATTATCAATACTCTAAGCTTTGACTGTTTTTAGGGTAGTTATGTTTGGGAGCTGGTCTCCTTACACTTGTTTTATGCTTCAGTGTGGGTGATGCGCACACCTTTTTACACTGAGTTCTTCCTATACAGTTTTGTGCTTTATGCAAATATAGATTGTTGCCTACAGCTTCTTAATTCAGCCAGTAACAGAATTTTCATAACACGCATTCATTGCCCGTGTCATTTTAGTCATACTGGAAATGGCACATAACTCATTAATGTATGTTATTTAATTTAACTATATGATTATAGTTTGTTTTATCAAGGTTCACTTTGTTGTAGCCTTTGGCTACGTGGTCTTCCTGGCTTGTGGATTTTCCATTTAGTTAAGGGGTTGCCACTTTTTCCTGTGTACGGGAATTTCCACTTTATGTGGATAGGTCACTTCGTGATATTCACTTTTTCGTGCATATATCACCTGCTGTGTCTCTACTTATTTTGTTTTAATTTAATGGGTTTAATTATCCACTGTGTGTAGATTCTACAGCTTCTGTAATTTTGTGATGATTTACCTATTGCTGTAATTGATGATCATAACGCAAAAGTTCAAGAAATTTTGGCAGAATTTAAACCTGTATTCATGGAAACGGTAGGGAGTGTCAAAGGATTTGAGCATAAGATTAGACTGATACCCGGGGCACAACCAGTTAGTCATAAAGTTAGAGCTGTCCCACTGAGTGTCAGATCTGAATTAAAAATGATGTTGGATGATTTGTGTAAACAAGGTATCATTTCCCCCATCAATTCTTCACAATGGGTCGCACCAATTGTAGTCGCACACAAAAAGACTGGGGAAATTAGATTATGTGCGGACTTACGCTCATTAAATAAGAACATTATTGTTGACTGTCACCCGCTACCGAGAATCCACGAGCTTCTGGCTAACATAGGCGACGCTAAATGGTTTTCTTTGATCGATCTGAGGTCAGCGTACCATCAGGTGTCTTTAGCGAAGGAATCCCAAGAACTTACCTCTTTTATTACTCCTTTTGGAGCTTTTAAATTCCTTCGCCTCCCTTTTGGGTTAGCGTCTGCTGGAAGCGTTTTCCAGAAGCTGATGGATGTGATGTTTCAAGGCATAGCGGGTGTGCAGGCATACCTTGATGACATCCTGATTTTTGCCAAATCACTAAATGAACACGACGTTATTCTTAGAAATGTACTTTCAATTTTAATGTCTAGGAATATGACTGTTCGTGCAGACAAATGCAAGTTTGCAGTTAACAAAATTGATTATCTAGGGCATACAGTATCGGACCAAGGTATCACTCCCAAGTTTTCAGTCATTAGAGCCATTGAAGACGCAAAACCTCCTCCTGATAAGGATGCCTTACGGTCCTTCCTAGGACTTGCAGAATATTATGCAAGGTTTGTCCAGTCGTATTCGCAAATAGTGGAACCTTTGCGAAAGCTTTTGAGGAAAGGGTCTAGTTTTGTTTGGACGCAAGAGTTAGACAAGGTTTTTTGTGAGATCAAGAAGATGATCGTTTCTGCTAAAGCCATACATGCCTTCAGAGAAGATGCCATCTCAGTTATCACTGTAGATGCGAGTATTTCTGGCCTAGGGGCAGTTCTTACACAAAAGGTGAATGGTCAGGAACAAACTGTAGCATTTGCGTCTAGAGCACTCAAAGAGTTCGAACAGAGATACAGCACTATCGAAAGGGAAGCTCTAGCTTGTGCTTGGGCGGTCCACAAGTTTAAAATGTACATTTGGGGTAGAAGATTTGAGTTGGTCACTGATCACAAGCCACTAATTTACATCTTTGATAAATCCAGTTCAACGTCAATGTCAGCTAGACTGATGAGATTAGTCTCGAAATTACAAGAGTTCAATTTTTCTGTTAAGCATATAGTTGGTGGCAAGAATTTTCGGGCTGATTGCCTATCTAGAATGGCTATGGAGAAGGACGATGAGGAGGATTTTCTGGTAGAGGACGTAGAATGTGTTACCTTGGTGGATGCAGTGAACATTCCAAGCTCACTCACACAGGCTGAGCAGCAAGGGAGATAACAAGGAAAGGTACAATATACTAAATACAAGCATACTACACCCCCTCATATATCCTAGGGGGTCCGAAGGGGTCTACCTTGCCCCCTTTCCTTTATTTCCCCTTTGTTTTGGCCTCCTCTTGTCTCTCGATCCTACCGAGAGACAAGATGGCAGCCGCTCCGGACTGTTTAGAATGTTGACAGACACCGGAGAGCCAATCAGCTTCGCTTCGCAAAGTTCCGTTACGCGAAAAGTACGCGAAAAGTACGCGAAAAGTACGCGAACCGGAGCGCTGCCCGGAGCGCTGTTACAGATATATATCTTGTTTTAAACGTTAATTTCTCAAAAACCACTGGAGCACATATATTGAGACCCAGCAAAGGCACATCGGGCTAACAGTCCCTACAATTTTGCCAAGTTTGGTGGAAATCCATTCAGCCTTTCGGGCTAAAAGTGAGGCCAACCGCCCTATGGAAATTAACATGGGAAAAACGCGTTTTGGGACCCCCCTTTTTTCTCGGCCCCCCCTTGACGACCCCCCCCCAAATTTTCAGGGGCTGCTCAGAAACAAAATGTGGCATTTTCCTGAAAATTTCAGCCGATTCCGTCCACAAACGCCAAAGTTATTAGACATAGAATTTTCAAAAGTTCCATAGAGAAAAAATCCTAACTATATATACCTACTGGCTATCGCCAGTAGGTAATATATATATATATATATCCGCATCGTAGATTCCAAATAACAGTGCACTCTCATTCCTGATGTGTGATCAAGAGAGCTGAATCTCGAAACGCGTAACATTGGAAAATAAAAAATCAGTTATTTGCCTGCAACTGAGACTGCACTGTTATTTGGAATCTATGAAGCAAAATTATTGTTGGCAGTAGCTCCACCGACCTTATAGCGGCAACAGACTACGGGCGGATTTTTCAGGAGGAGCTTGTCTGCTTTAAAAAAAAAAATTATATATATATATTGACATTTGATGAAGCTGCTAAGCACTTGCACTTTATATCGTATATGCATTTATTATCTTATTGTGTAAATTTTTTGTATTTGTACAGTTGATATGTGGCGTATTTGCACATTTATTATCTTTGCGTATTTGCACAAATAATATGTTTACATGAGTGCAACTACTAATTTGCACTTTATGTATATAATTCCCTGCTTAAATAGCCAAAAATTCCAGCACAACTTCCAAAGTTAAGGGTTAATTCCTCATTGTATAATTATCAATGTTCGGGCACCGAAACAAATATCTTGGCTCCACTGTGTCATGGCCGAACCATTACGTTCATACAATGCATACAGGTTACAGCCTTAGTCCGTTCTTTGTTTTAATGTCACTGAATGGGACCTTTTTGGCGCGTTTTGTACAATTAACCAATGTATTTAAACTATGTCGATACCGCTTTCCCGCTGACAGTGAGCAAGGGCGTTCACGCCCGAAACGCGTCTGTTTGGCAGTGTGTTGCACCTCCTGCACGTTATATGAAATAAAAGGAAAAAAGAATACCTTCAAAAAGTCTGGCTGTGGATTTATCGATCTGTGTCTGCGTCCTGGGTTTTGTTGTGGAAGCGCCGCATCAACCTTCGGCTGGAATCTATATATATATATATATATATATATATATATATATATATATTCACTGAAAAAACCATAGGTTATAGACCATATATAGTTAGGGATTAGCATTTAAAAAACCTTATTTTATTTGCACAAAACCATTGAAATTCCATATATAGTTAGTTGCACTAACTATATATCGCGGACCCGCAATCCACTGCTAATGATGTCACATATTACATCATTCATGACATGGTCAGTGACATCACTGATGACATCACTGATGACATCTCAAATGACATCACTGATGACATCACTGATGACATCACTGATGACAACACCCAGTGACTGTATGTTTCTGTAAAGTTAAAATATGTCTTACATATTGAAGAATGAGTGGATGTATAAGTGTCTGGATGAAGGATTTAGTAGGTGCATGACTGACTGTATGAGAGAATGATTAAATGTGTCTCACTGAGTGTATGGGTTAGTGATTAAAGTGTCTTAATTTGGCAATCATTAATTATGTTGTTCTGTAAACTGCTGCATGTTTAAATCAGTAGCTATATCAGTAACTATATGGGTTATTGAATGGTTGCCCAAGTATTTGTATGGGAGTCTGAGTATGTGTGTGGGTGGCTGGGAGGTGTATAACTCTGTGCATAGATGTGTGAGCAGTTGATTCCCTAGGTGTATGGGTTCAAAAGTGCATGTAGAAACAGCTGTATGGACAGTTGACTGTGTGCATGAGTATATTGGTGAGTGAATGGATATCTCAGTGCTACATGTCAAAGTAAGTACATATGTAAAACACACTCCATGTGAGAGTTGACATATATAAATAACTGAACATAAGAGCCAGTGAATGTGTGAGTGGCTGTATGAATCATTGTGAACTTGTATCAAGGATTGTATAAGAGAGTAAATATGTGTTACTATATGTTTGAATAAGTAAGGTGTGTATAACTGTATAGTTGAGGAAATGGAGATGTGATTGATTCTTTCCATGACTGACTAGGTGTGTGAGTAACTCCATGGATGTGTGACAGTCTGTGAGTGCCTGTTTACACTGAGTGTATCTAAGGTTATATTAGAGTCTGAAGATGTATTATCACACAAATGATATCATCAGTGATGTAATCAGTAATGTCAAATGAGATGTCAGTGATGTCATCAGTGATGTCATTTGAGATGTCATCAGTGATGTCATCAGTGATGTCATTTGAGATGTCATCAGTGATGTCATCAGTGATGTCACTGACCATGTCATGAATGATGTAATATGTGACATCATTAGCAGTGGATTGCGGGTCCGCGATATATAGTTAGTGCAACTAACTATATATGGAATTTCAATGGTTTTGTGCAAATAAAATAAGGTTTTTTAAATGCTAATCCCTAACTATATATGGTCTATAACCTATGGATTTTTCAGTGAATTTTCAAGGTTTTGTAAATGCAAATTCCTAACTATATATGGTCTATAACCTATGGTTTTTTCTGTGAATTTCATTGGTTTTTTAAAAGCTAATATCTATAGCTGTAAAATATATTCTTTATTAAGTGACGTATCACGTAGCCCGTGAGACGCCTCATGATGCATCGCATAACCGTGACGTATCGTCTCTGCAGCGCAAACCAAACCCAAAACGTAAGCGCGCCAGAACACGCTTAAAGATATATATATTTTTTTAACCTTAATTAGACAAAATCCACACGTGCACATATCACAAACGTTCAAAAAACACAATATGTCGGACTCCCGTTACGCTGCCGGTTAGCTGCCCGGTTAACGTACCAGGAAGCACCTTTACCGCTAAAAATCGCAATTTTTTTTCTTTTGCCCCGCAGGGAACTTTAATAGCCCCCTCATCAATCCTAGGGGTTCAGGAGGGGTCTGCCTTACCCCTTTCATTCATTTACACCTTTTTTTTTCCACCTCTTGTCTCTCGATCCCACAGAGAGACAAGATGGCGGCCGCTCCAGACTGTTTACAATGATAACAGCCAATCAGCTTCTCCTCAGACTCCTGTTACACTGCCGGTTAGCTTCCCGGTTAGCTGCCCGGTTAGCTGCCCGGTTCGCGTACCAAGACGCGTCTCTACGGCGAAAAAATCGTTTTTTTTGGGGGGTTTTTTTGGCCCCGCGTGGCTTTATAATATCCCCCTCATCAATCCTATGGGGTCAGAAGGGGTCTACCTTGCCCTCTTTCCTTCATTTCCCTCTTTGTTTTGGTCTCCTCTTGTCTCTCGATCCTACCGAGAGACAAGATGGCGGCCGCTCCGGACTGTTTACAATGTTGACAGCCAATCAGCTGCTCCTCAGACTCCCGTTACACTGCCGGTTAGCTTCCCGGTTAGCTGCCCAGTTAGCTGCCTGGTTCGCGTACCAAGACGCGTCTCTACGGCGAAAAAATCGTATTTTTTTTTTTTTTTTTTGGGGCCCCGCGTGGCTCTATAATATCCCCCTCATCAATCCTAGGGGGTCAGAAGGGGTCTACCTTGCCCCCTTTCCTTCATTTCCCCCTTTGTTTTGGCCTCCTCTTGCCTCTCGATCCTACCGAGAGACAAGATGGCGGCCGCTCCGGACTGTTTAGAATGTTGACAGACACCGGAGAGCCAATCAGCTTCGCTTCGCAAAGTTCCGATACGCGAAAAATTCGCGAACCGGAGCGCTACCCGGAGCGCTGTTACAGATATATATCTCGTTTTAAACATTAATTTCTCAAAATCCACTGAAGCACATATATTGAGACCTAGCAAAGGCACATCGGGCTAACAGTCCCTACAATTTTGCCAAGTTTCGTGGAAATCCATTCAGCCGTTCGGGCTAAAAGTGAGGCCAACCGCCCTATGGAAATTAACATGGGAAAAACGCGTTTTGGGACCCCCCTTTTTTCTCGGCCCCCCCTTGACGAACCCCCCCAAATTTCCAGGAGCTGCTCAGAATCAAAATGTGCCATTTTCCTGAAAATTTCAGCCAATTCCGTCCACAAACGCCAAAGTTATTAGGCATAGAATTTTCAAAACTTCCATAGAGAAAAAATCCTAACTATATATACCTACTGGCTATCGCCAGTAGGTAATATATATATATATATATATATATATATATATATATATATATATATATATTACCTACTGGCGATAGCCAGTAGGTATATATAGTTAGGATTTTTTCTCTATGGAACTTTTGAAAATTCTATGTCTAATAACTTTGGCGTTTGTGGACGGAATCGGCAGAAATTTTCAGGAAAATGGCACATTTTGTTTCTGAGCAGCCCCTGAAAATTTGGGGGGGTTCCGTCAAGGGGGGGCAGAGAAAAAAGGGGGGTCCCAAAACGCGTTTTTCCCATTCATTTTTCCATAGGGCCTTTGGCCTCACTTTTAGCTCGAACGGCTGAATGGATTTACACGAAACTTGGCAAAATTGTAGGGACTGTTAGCCCGATGTGCCTTTGCTGGGTCTCAATATATGTGCTCCAGTGGATTTTGAGAAATTAACGTTTTAAAAAACAGATATATCTGTGACAGCGTCCTAGATAGCGCTCCAGATCGCGTACTTTTCGCGTAACGGAGCTTTGCAAAGAGAAGCTGATTGGCTCTCCGGTGTCTGTCAACATTCTAAACAGTCCGGTGCGGCCGCCATCTTGTCTCTCGGTAGGATCGAGAGACAAGAGGAGGAGAAAAATGAAGGGGGAATTTAATGAAAGGGGGCAAGGTAGACCCCTCTTGACCCCCTAGGAATGATGTTGGGGTTATTAAAGGGTCCCGTGGGGCAAATAAAAAAATTTGATTTTTCGCGGTGGAAGCGCTTCTCGGTTCGCGAACCGGGTCGCAAACTGGTAGCGAAACGTGAATTTGCCATTTTGTGTTTCGATTTAATTAAATTACTAGATGGAGGAAAAGCAATGTGAGTATTGGGTATAAGGGGGTATGGGAGACGTATCCTGACTTCCTATGTTTTCTGAGGGTGGTTGAGGAGGCTCATATATGTTGATACTTGTCTTCCAGCGGTTGCGCGTGAGCGTTTTTTTTTTTTTTTTTTGCCGCTTGACTTCTGTTAACGATCGATTCGAAGGAAATTAGGAAGTGTTGATCGCCATTTTGACACTGCGAGTAAATATATTGTTAAAAATAATTGTTATAAATTAATTCGTATTGATAAACATTGTCTGCGCCATCTTGCCTTTTTTGCAATTCCACACTTTTGTTGAGCACGGCAGCCATTTTAGATGCCTTGATCAGACCCACTCTCTGCACGCCGCCGATCCTCAGCATGGCTCCCCACCCTCGCAAGCATCTCCCCGACGCACTGGTCACCCCCGCTCTCTCTCTCATGCATGGGCCAGAAACCTCCTCCCATCTGCGCTGTTCTTCTCTGAGAATCACACTCTGTGCCCGCCCGACACCTCCCTTTCACCCTATTCACTACCGCACCCTCTGACACTCCTCTTCCTCTGTGTCCGATTGTCCAGGCCGGTCCCAGGCTATCACCTAGTCCTGCAGATGTAGTTTATGGCCCCAGCTGTAGAGAATCACCCCTCTTCGAAGGAGTTACAGTAGATCAAGGCCCCCACCCAATGACATCCGTCACACCACACGCGTTCCTACTATCTGATAACCATCCTGTATTGTGCTTGGGGAGGGGATTCTCACTGTGAGGGTGTGTGGGTCCGAGACTGAAGCGGAAGATTTCAGAGATGCCTCTTTGTACATCAAAGTTTTTACAATTATGTGTCACATTAAAAATATATAGCACTCCAACAAAGTAGTAGTATTATGACACTTTAATAACTTATAAATATATACAACGCAACAAAAACAGTAAATACATTTAAAAATTTTTTTGAAAAAAGAAGCAACAATGGTCAGTAGCTGTGTTTTGTGCGAATAGTCCCAAGGCAGCACAACGTGCTGAGTTCTGGATGGCACCCAGGTGATGTTACCTGGGTGCCGCACTGGTTTTTGGTATCCTACAATGCAGCTCCGAAAAATGGCGTGGGGGGTCCCGGAGGGTGCGGGGGGAGGCCTCGTCAGTAGCGGTCTGTAGTGCGAATAGTCCCAAGGCAGCAGAACGCGCTGAGATGTGGATGGCACCCAGGTGATGTCCAGTAAGTTGCCGCACTGGTTTTGGTATCCTACAATGCTGCTCCGAAAAACGGCGTGGGGCGCTCCGGGGGGGGGAGGGTGGATACGGAGTGAACAGGCCTTCACAGGTGGAGGCTCGTCTGCTGTAGTGGGGCGCCCCTTTGCCGTTTCAGTTGCCATTCCGCCCACTTTTGCTACACTGTGCCTCATCCGCCATTCAGCTGTTTATCGCCCGCTCTTGCGGCTACAGCGTCTCGCTCACCATGTAGTTGAGTTGCGCCCACTCTTGCGGTGCAGCGATAGGCAGCTGCCACAGGACTCTTAAAATGGCGGACGGCTCTTCGGATTTGGGCCTGGTCCACTAAAATGGCCCTGGGACACCTTGGAACTCGGACGCTTGTCTGCTAGGTCTTGGACCCCATTCTCAAAAGCGTCCCCTGAGCCTTGAAGATTCTACAAAAGTCTTGGGGGCCCCCGACTCCTGCAGGCTTCCGGTGGGGAGCGGCTGCCATGATTGCTCGTGGAATGACCACGACGGAGCCACGAGATGGTGGTGCTCTCACGCTGACGCCAGCTTCAGTCTGAAACATCCAGAAACAAGGTGGGGCTTTCATCGTTTGGGAAAAAAAAATGTTTTAATCCAATGAAAAGTGTTATTTTTAGGTCATATGATCAAGCCTTCCATCATTAGGAAACCAAAAGTAAAATGAACCAATGAAAAGTTTTATAAACAAGTCACATGACCTGTTATGCGGCATAGGGCTATAAAAAGCGTCGAAAATCCGTTGGCACGTGAGGCGCCGTCAGTAGCGGACCGATGTGCGAATAGGCCGAAGGCAGCACAACGCGCCAAGATCCGGATGGCACCGAGATGGTGTCCAGCAAGTTGCCGCACTGGTGTGGCCATCCTACAATGCTGCGCCGAAAGTCGGCGTGGGGGCGCCCCGTTGGCCTGTGAGGTCGCGTCAGTCAGTGGGGGCTGTTTGAGGATCTGACTGCATTGGAAAGCAATGTGATGCTGTGCGTCGCCCCCAAGATGGAGGCTCCTCGGCTGCAGTGGGGCGCCCCTTGGTGTTTCACCCGCTATCCAGCTGAGTTGCGTCCGCACTTGCGGCTACAGTAGGCCGAAGGCAGCACAACGCGCCGAGATCTGGATGGCACCGAGGTGGTGTGCGTTGCCCCCAAGATGGAGGCTCCTCGGCTGCAGTGGGGCGCCACTTGGTGTTTCACTCGCTATCCAGCTGAGTTGCGTCCGCACTTGCGGCTACAGTAGGCCGAAGGCAGCACAACGCGCCGAGATCTGGATGGCACCGAGGTGGTGTCCAGCAAGTTGCCGCACTGGTGTGGCCATCCTACAATGCTGTGCCGAAAGTCGGCGTGGGGTGCCCCGTTGGCCTGTGAGGTGGTGTCAGTAGCAGACCGATGTGTGAATAGGCCGGAACCAGTACAAGGCGCCAAGATCCGGATGGCACCGAGGTGATGTCATAGTTGAGAGTTCTGAGCAGCGCTTGTAACACTGTCTGAAGCTTATTTGCACCTGCTGCAGCTTCACTATTGCCCTGGTGTGGCCAAAGATCGCCCATGACATAGGCGGCCGGCTCCCGGGGTCCGGCGGAACTTTTTTCCTTTTCCTTTCTGCATCTTGTCCCACAATCCGTTTGACCTGAAGACACGACTAGGTCCCTGAATGTGTGCAGGGGGACGCTATTGATTGAATCAAAATGGCGGCTTCACACAAAGCTGACTCAAGCGTTGCTGCTGATGCTATACAGACAAAAACTGGTTTTCAGTTTGTACATTCTTCAGGATTTTTCCATCCAAGGCTGGTTGAGAGTTTGTAGAACAATGGCTTCAGATCTTGCCCACCCCTCTTTTGACTGATAGTTCTTGTTGCCTATCTCTTCTGTTGTCATTTAACTGAACCTTTTTTGACTGCCGAAAGGGGTTCTGGTCCGACCGCTGGTTGGTGGAAACATTTTGACTAGATCCTTAACCTGCCCGGCCTCGCCCAAAATGGCGCCGGTATAAATGGGACTCGTAACTCCTTGTTGTGTACTGGTTGCACAACCTTGATATCACGAGATACGTATGCAGTTTTGAAGCACATGGCAAGGCGGGGACGAGAATTGATTGAATATTTCGACATCCCTATTGATATTAAGTTCTGATGTGTTATTGATTACTGTACTATTGAAAGTTCGAATTAACGTTACCCATGGTACTTGCCCGCAAATGTACATCTAGATAATTTTATTGTAAGTGGCCCTATCGTATTTTTATAACAAAATGTACGTCCACCGATTCCGCAACTGTTAGACACCTTAGTTCTTGCAACCTAATGGGCCGCTCGTTACGTTCCTCTACAGTGTAAATGTCTCCTCCTCATATACGATTCCAGTTTGCTCCGGGGCCGGCCCACGTGGTTATAGGCCCGTATTTGTATACTGACATTTTCACAATAAAGGTTTTTAAAACAAAACATGGTAGTAGTATTTACATTGGTAAAGTTTTTTATTTTAGTCACTGTTTTCGAATCAGTAAAAGGCAAGTGAAATAAAGCAGTCCAATTACATGACGGATAAAAGGTATAATACGCAGGAACGCAGTAAAGATAAATGGTCAAGGGCTGTTGTGTTTTCTACTCCTGCAACATAAAGTGATCGATAAGAATCTGATATTCGGCGACTAAGACAGCAGGCCGAGCCTCTTTTGCTCAACGGCTCCGTCATGGGACGAAGAAACGCCCTTTTTCTAGAAAAAGGAATATATTTTACTTGCAGGACAGTTGTAAATTTTCCGGGAAAGTACATTAGCCTGGAACATTATAACATATATGTTTAAGAAAAAATAATGTTCGAAAGCAATAAAAAGCGTAATTTTAAGGTCATATGACCAAGCCTTTCATCATTAGAATAACAAAAGTAAAATGAACCAATGAAATGTTTTATTAACAAGTCACATGACCTGTTATGCTTACGTTACGCGCTGCGCGCCGCGCCCCGGATCGCTTCCGGGAAGCTGCGCTTCGCGCACCGGAGCACTTCATTTGAGATGTCATCAGTGATGTCATTTGAGATGTCATCAGTGATGTCATCAGTGATGTCACTGACCATATCATGAATGATGTAATATGTGACATCATCAGCAGTGGGTTGCGGGTGCGCGATATATAGTTATTGCATTTAACTATATAGGCGAATTTCTATGGTTTTGTGCGAGTAAATTAAGGTTTTGTAAATGCTAATCCCTAACTATATATGGGCTAAAACCTATGGTTTTTTCAGTGAATATATATATATATATATATATATATATATATATATATATATATATATATATATATATATATACATACATATATATTCACTGAAAAAAACATAGGTTTCAGACATGTTATAGTTAGGAATTAGCATTTAAAAAAACCTTAGAACTTCACTGAAAAAAACATAGGTTTCTGGGGTGTTATAGTTAGCTGGACATGTCACTCGTACAAAACCATGAAAAAATTCCTCTGTCAGAGTTAGTTCTACTAACTATAACTCGAGCGCCCGCCATCCATTGCTGATGATGTCACATATTACATCATTCATGACAGGGTCCGTGACATCGCTGATGACATCACTGATGACATCTCAAATGACATCACTGATGACATCACTTCAAAGATTTTTTAAATGCTAATTCCTAACTATAACATGTCTGAAACCTATGGTTTTTTTCAATGACTTTCAAAGGTGTTGTAAATGACAATTTTTAAATGTATTAATTTTTATATTTATTTTTTTGATACTGATTTACTAAATTTTTTTAACTATTTATTTTTAGATATTTTATTTTTTAAATTACATTATGATTACATTATACATTATATTTACAAAATATACTTTCTCAGAATAAAAAACTTTAGTTTAAGTACTTTGCAAATAGGCAATAGACTTTTAAGTTCAGTAGTTACAGTTGTTGCAATGGGCAAGACAATTTCAAACAAAATGCAACATTGAGCTCAAAGTGAATTTCTAGTTAAATGCAATTAGTTACTTTATGGATTACTTTTCTAACCACAGGACTAAATCCTAGATTCAGTATTGGGACATCTCCTGTAAACAGTTGAGTAAAAGTGTTTTGGTTACAGTAGTGATTTTTAAGAAATATTATTGGATTTTAAAAGTTGACAGAAATGTTTTCACATAGAATCACCAATGTTATCCTATGGGAGGAAATTCACTTCAGTAAGTAGTGTTATTGTTACTTTTTCTTACTCAGTGGTGAATCCTGGATCCAGCACGGGTGCATCCCCTGTAAACAGTTGAAAGAATGCGTTTACGCCATACAGGCAATTTTTAAGGAATATTTTTAGTTTGTGAAAATAGAAACTTTTCTATTGAAAACCAGACAATGGATTCCTATGGAAGAAAATACAAGTTACTCACAAGTACGGTTAGAATTACTTTTCAGGGACAGTGCTGGGCTAAAAGATGCAGCACTGGGTTTTCTCCTGATAACAGGTGATTGAATCGGAATTCGGATGATTTTAGGTGAATATTTTAAAGTTCCAAAACTCCACAGAATTTCCAAGTGAAACCAGTCAATGTTAGCCTATGGAAGGAAATTCAAATTACTGGTAATTATGGTTAGAATTACTTTTCAGGATCAGTACTGGGCTCAAAGATGCACCACTGAGATCTCTCTTGATAACAAGTGAGTAAATCGGAATTTGTAGTTCGGCTGATTTTAGAGGAATATTTGTAAATTTTAAAAATCAACACTTAGAAACTTTTTCAGCAAATAGCAGGCAATGATATCCTATGGAAGGAAATTCAAGTTACTGGTAAGAACGGTTAGAATTACTCTTAAGGATCAGTACTGGGCTCAAAGATGCAGCACTGTGGTCTCTCCTGATAACAGGTGGGTAAATTGGATTTCGTAGTTCGGCTGATTTTATAGGAATGTTTTAAAGTTCCAAAACTCCACACTTAAAAGAATTTCCAAGTGAAACCAGTCAATGTTAGCCTATGGAAGGAAATTCACTTAGCAGGTAAGTAGTGTTATCATTACTTTTTCTCACTCAGTGGTAGATCCTTGATCCAGCACTAGTGCATCTCCTGTAAACAGTTGAAAGAATGCGTTAAAGTCATACAGGCGATTTTTAAGGAATATTTGGAGTTTGTGAAAATAGACACTTTCCGATTGAAGGAAATTCAAGTTACTGGTAAGTACGGTTAGAATTACTTTTCAGGGTCAGTGCTGGGCTAAAAGATGCAGCAGCGAGGTCTCTCTTGATAACATGTGAGTCAATGGGAATTTGTAGTTCGGATGACTTTAGAGGAATATTTATAGGTTTCTTAAATCAACACTTAGAAAACTTTTTCAGCAAAAAGCAGGCAATGATATCCTATGTAAAGAAATTCAAGTTTCTGGTAAGTACGGTTAAAATTACTTTTCAGGATCAGTACTGGGCTCAAAGATGCAGCACTGAAGTCTCTCTTGATAACAGATAAGTAAATCAGAATTCGTAGTTCGGCTGATTTCACTTCGGTCCAGTATATATAGAGCCACTTTCGTACACCATCCCCTCCCTTGACCACTGTGCAAATACGCCCTCTACCGTGTTTTAAGTTGGGGAAATAATTCCCCCGAAATCCTGAGGGTCCCTAGAGTCCAACGAACCCACTACGTACATCCAGTAAGAGCCACAGAGCTGCGTAGAAGAGAGATGTAAAAAGGGGCACAGCCGCTGCTCCTTCCAGCCAAGTTGTTCAGCTGCCGTCCTCTGCCATGCAAACCTGCAGAGGAGAAAGCAAAAAAAAAGAATTTATGGGGCCCACAGCCGACTCGGTTACGCGCTCAGTGCGGGGAGCAGGAACAAGAGACGGGTCCGCTCTCCACCGTCCCCTTATAAGGGGGAGCACCCAGGCAATCCGGACCAGACCGGAATCACTGAGCGTACGATGGACGTTGAGCCAGAAGCACTGAAGTGCTTCCGGTTCAAGTGTGAGGAACCTCGCAACCTAATTGGCTGTGACGCGGGGAGAGCCGTGACATTGCTGACGTGGTCTCCCCCCTTCCTACTGTCCGGGGACTAGGGCGACCACCATAATGGCGGCATTTCCTATTCTAGTCTGCGCTTTCCCCAGGGCCACAGCCTGCACCACCTCTCTGCAACGGAGCGCTGTGGTGCTTCCTGCAAGCACCTGGTGGGCTACTTGGCCCCCATGGTCCTTCAGGATTGAAGGGGAATTTTTTTCCCAACTTAAAATGCACCACAGAGCATGTTTACACACATCACCTCAGGCCCTTTCACCACTGTGCAAATGCGCCCTGTGGCAGTTCTAAGTTAAGAGATTAAGTCCACTTCAATCCTAAGGGTCCCTAAGGTCAAACTAGCCCACTAGGCACCTCCAATAAACGCCACAGAGCTGCGCTGCGCAGGTGTAAAAATGGGTGTGGCCTCTGAACACCTGTCTGCAATGCAGCTCCCTGGCGCATACTGGAGATACCTGTTGGGCTATTTGGCCCTCAGGGACCCTCAGTATAGAAAGATAATTAATTCCCCAACTTAAAACATGCCACTGGGTGCGTTTGCACAGTGGTGAAGGAAGGGCCTGAGGTGACATGTCTGCAAACATGACATGTGGCGCGTTTTAAGGTACAGAATTAATTTCTCCTCAATCCTGTGGGTCCCTCGGGACCGACTAGCCCACCAGGTACCTCCAGTATGCGCCAGGAGGCTGATTTGCAGAGAGGTGTTCAGAGGCCACGCCCCTTTGTAGAACACTCTGCAACGCAGCTCCGTGGTGCAAACAGCAGTGTCCTGGGGTGGGCACCCCGGGACATTGCAGGAGCTGGCCCTGGGGGGTGGCGGTACCCAGGGCCCTCGAGGGCACCAGGAGGGGGCTGTGCGGCCCCCTTCTTCAAAGGCCTAAGGGGTGGTGGACCCCCGGGCTGGGGGGTCTGTCACGGGCTCCCCCAATTTACATATTTAGAGGCCTGGGGAGGTGGCGGTCCCTGGGATGTGTGGGGGGTTCAAGCCCCCCGACACAGGTTTTTGTTTTATTAAATAAAAATAAGCCCCGAGGGGTGGCGGTTTCCGGGGCTGCAGGGAGCAGTGTGTCCCCCGCAATTTTAATTACACTGAGCCCCAGGGGGTGGTGGTTCCCAGGGCTCGGGGGCCTTAGAGGCCCCCAAAAATTATAGTATTAAGCCCCAGGGTTGGCAGTACCGGGGGCTGCTGGGGGCCGTGTACCCCCCATATATTATGTAAAGCCCCGGAGAGTGGTGGTCTCCAGGGCAGTGTGGAAGGGAATTTGCCCCCCAAAATCTTTCATCATGCCCCCGGTATTTGGCCCCCCCGGGGGCTAATTAGACTTCGTTTTGTTTTGTTGATCAGCAGAATCCGCTCATCCTGCGCGGATTTTGCTGATTTAAATAAAAAAATTTGTAGGCCTTGGGGGTCCTTGTGGGAATCCCCTGAACAGGCCTAGGGGATGAGGGTGTTTCTACCCTGCCCCCTTTTCGCGTTTTGTGTGTGTTTTTTTATAGGTTTCTTGTGCCTCAGTTCTACTGAGGCACAAGATGGCTTCCAACACTTCATGATTTGGAGTGTTGACAGCCAATTAGAATACAGCTCGTGCACGGCAGGCTGCGCTTAGGGTGCGCGGATTCTGCGCTTCCATAGATATACATGTACTTATAATTGTCATGTTCTCAGGAACCTCTGAACGGATTTACACCATTCAAGCAAAACGCACGAGTTTGAACCACAGACTACCTCTGTGCCAAAAATATATATATATATATATATATATATATATATATATATATATATATATATATATATGCAAATCCAGCCTGGCACGCAGACAACAGAATTGGCACTCCGAGGCGAGGTATATTTCCAACTGCTAAATTTATTTGTGCAACATGTGTGTAAAAGCTGCCATCAGACGCGTTTTGGGCACGTCCGTGCCCTTGCTCACTGACAATATATATATATCCAATTTCCACTCTCCATGTAATTTGTATTCACGCCTAAAAAAAGACGCGAGAGACGGACTCTTGAATTCAACAGCAGCCGCTGGTAACTTTATTGATTTTTTCTTCTTTTCAAGTGCAATGCTGTGCCCTCCACCATATATATATATATATATATATATATATACAAAATCGCTGCTCCAAAGCTGCCTCCAAAGAATGCACACAGCAAGCAGACGCAGACACGGACCCAAAATATATACATATATATCAAAGCTCCAAGGTTCCCACCTGTTGGAGACGCACTCTGACATCCACTGCAGCAATCTTCATGAGGTAAAAGCCGGATCGTCGAGCGGATCCAGTTTACTGCATGCCTGTCGATTCACGCCGGATGCGTTTCGTGCACATTGCACTCTTCAACGGCACAACAGTCATTTTGGCATAGAGGCCACACCTCCCACTTAAAAATATGAGCTCTTCAATGGGCGACTCGAATGAGTCTGCGTTGGTTTGTTGGTCTTGTAGTGTGTGCTTCAGTTATGTGCAGCTGTCTGAAATGTTTCAAGCCCACCAATAGGCCTCCACTCGCACATCAGACTTGTCAATCCTCCATGGATGCCTCCACATTGAGACTTAGTGATTGGGAGCTCCGTGGCCCCAAATTTCCGGGTGGTGCATCTCCTGCGGCTGGGAGGCCAGGCATAAATCAAAGCTCCAAGGTTCCCACCTGTTGGAGACGCACTCTGAGATCCACTGCAGCAACCTTCATGAGGTTAAAGCCGGATCGGCAAGTGGATCCAGTTAACAGCATGCCTGCCGATTCACACCGGATGCGTTTTGTGCTTCAGTTATGTGCCTCTGTCTGAAATGTTTCAAGTCAACACCATCACAACCTCATTCTGCAAGTATGTCCACATGCTGCAAATGATCTTCAGATAGATCCACTCATAGTCAAGACAGACAGTCACCCAGGTCCATGACACCAGCCAGTTAAACTATGGAAAAACCCTCTACGCAGGGACAAGAGCCAGACTCCAGGAGGACTTGTGAACATCCAGGGTGCATGCGCACACCTCAGCCTCAACATCCCCTGCAACAGCCACATGACCGTCCACCTGAGATACCTACAATTGTCTCACTTTCAACTGCAGGATCACCTTCATACTCATCAGCCACACTCAGTAGGCATTCCACAACCCCTGCCCCAAAGTCGAACATGGACGTCTCCCATCCAACACCCCATTGCCCCAACTCCGTCCAGCCACCCGTGCCCTGGGCACAATTCATCACATCCACAGTGTAACTGCATGCAGGAGATAGTTCTCCCACATCACCAAACAGACCTAGTACTCCCTCCCTGGGCACCTCAACATGACCCATGACCTCTTCACCTTCATGAAACTCTTCCAGAACTGGCTGTCAGAGCAGTAGGGCAAGCCCCCCCCCCCTCAGCAGATTGAAACCATCACAGGTGACTATTGCGCTCCATGTAAATGTTTGTTGGTACATTGTGACCTATGTGTGTCCTCAACCGGACTCAGATCCCAGTGTATTGATGGCTTGAGTTTGTTGCACACTCTGGCATACTTTGAGATTTCCCCACACATATGTTGTTGACTCATGTGAAAAGAATGCGACATGAAAATCTATTGTTTCTTTTGTTTATTTTTCTATCTTGTGCGGGAAACGTGAATGAGTGCTAGGTGCTGTACAAAAAGGGGGGAATCCAAAGTTCACAGAGGGATATGTGATGCCTTCCATTTTGAGTCAACAGAGTCCAGATAACAGTGCTTGGCATCATTGGTCAGACTGCAACCAGCAAGTCCTTGTGGGTGAGTGGAACAGTCAATAATGTCATGCTGTTGCACACAACGGCAAGATGCCAGACCAGGTGACCTGGGAGATGTGCATGGCCCGCTGCCTCTCACTCTCTATTGCGTGGACGGCCCACCTTCCTCAGGGGACCCTCATATGCAGGCCTTGACGATGCATGGGACCCTCCGTCGGACGATTCCCTCTCCTCCTCCCTCCTTGTGCCTGTTGGGGGTCTTCGCCTCGATGTTTCTTGTCTGGTGACGCAGGGAGGGTGCTGCATGCTGTCAGCGAATCGACGGAGTGGATGGCTTATGTCCCTGTGCACTGCCAGAGCTCATCCAGTCTTGCCTCCATCCGTCCTTGGTGTTGTCGTTGACTGGCGTGTTGCTCAGCCTGCACATTTTTTACTTCTGTGAGGGCCCCCACCACCTGGCTGAACTCCCTGGTGTTCCGCCGGTATGCCTCCATGATGTTTCGTACTTCAGACATACCGGGCCTTGCAGCTGGGTGGTCAGGTTCTTGCCTACGCCTGGTGCCACTCCCACCACCCCTGCCCACACGAGCCTGGCCTGCGGTTGTGGGCACATCGGGTCAACAGGATCCCTGAGGGACGGCAGTGGTGGTGTTGCCTGCCACCTCGTGGGTGCCCGGCGAACCTTATCCCTCTTTGTCAGACTGGCTCAGTTGTCGAGTGTGGGCAGGTCTCCGAGCTGTCTGCAGGGATGTGGCAGGAATGGGTGTGGTGGTTTGCGCAGATGTCCCTGATCCAACTGCTGCACGGGTTTGGGCTCCAGAGGTGCCAGGTTGGTCGGGGTCATCCATGGAATGGTGAGAGGCGTCGCTGTTGGTGGGATCAGGGTCCTGCGTAGCCTGGGACTGTGTTTCATCACCCCCTGATTGGGGGTAGATTCTGCACGTTGCCCTGTGGGTGTTAGAGACAGACAATGTTAATGCCATTTCATGGAACATCCAATTTTCATATACATTGTTGTTGGCACTGTTCCACCTGGTAGTTGTCTATGCTTTGGATTGTTCTCAATGTTCACTTGTGGATGGGTATGTTGTGGGGTCAGATTGATCTGTGCTCCGGAGTCATTGACATGTGAGTGACTATTTACAATGACTGGCACAGCCATGCATGCCAGCAGTGATTTGCCAGTCATTGTACACCACAGCTATGCCAGCATGTATGCAACACATTGACACTGCGTATCACCATGGTGGAACAACGGCACAGCTGCGTCACGCATCTGTGCCATAGAAGTGGCACATTGCTGGAGTTGTGTCGCCGGTGCAACGCAGATCCAGCAATGCTCTGTGTGGCCCTATCTGCACAATGCAGCGTTAATCCTTACGCCTGCTTCAAGCATGCACATGGTTTGTTCCAGCATGTGTATAAAAGTGAGTGAGTGAAATCTTGAAGATTTCAATCAGCTTCTTTTGTGAGGTGTTGCTGTGCCGTGACAGCCACCCCCCACCCCACACCCCTCCCGGACCAGTACACCTACTTCTGGCGCAGGGCTTTATAACGTGGCACATCTCCCAGATGCATCACCTTGTAAATACCCAGCACCATGGCGCAACTTTTGTGCATCAGCTGCGTCACTAAGGTAAAGCAACGGCGTCGTGAAAGAAGCGCAAGGGACTTGTGAATCAGCACCGTGCATTGTTTTTGCTTGGATGCTTAATCTGATCTGTATTTGTTTTGTTGTGTTACATGACGATTGTGACAGTGGGGCACTCCATTGCCCGTCCCGAGAGGCTATGTTTATGTAAGGGGTGGGTGTGACAGACAGTGCTGGTAGTTGAAGTCTGATTTGGAACTGGGCCCCCCTCGTGGTGCGGCTGTCCCCCCCTGGGGCATGCTGCCTTGAAAGTGTTTTTGAGCTCCTGTCCAAGATATCTGACCTTGTTGTCTTGGTGTTAGTGTTTGCACTGGTCACAGGAGGGCCTTGTGCTGCTTCACCAGGGCCCAGTGTCAGCTTTCTTGTCAGTACTTTCACACTCCCTGTGCATTGAGCATGGTGCATAGGTGTGTGCATGGGCCATATGGGATGAGTGCAATTGGCCATGGGCATACACAGAAATGTTGATATCGGTTTCCAAATTTTTTGCCTCATCCCCATCCCACTTGCACCCTTCGGGACCTCTGCCTTGCACCCTCATCACCCTCCCCTTGCA
The DNA here is from genome assembly GCF_964263255.1 of Lissotriton vulgaris. NCBI lineage: Eukaryota > Metazoa > Chordata > Amphibia > Caudata > Salamandridae > Lissotriton > Lissotriton vulgaris. The sequence continues at coordinate 1,117,063 of NW_028249857.1, read as the reverse complement.
CCCTCCTCCCCTCTGTCTTGCTTCCTCATCTCCTCTGCCTTGCACCCTTCTCACCCTCCGCCTTGCACCCTCCTCCCCTCTGCCTTGCACCCTTCTCGCCCTCTGCCTTGCACCCTTCTCACACTCCCCCTTGTACACTTCTCGCCCTCCCCCTTGCACCCTCCTCCTCTCTGCCTTGCTCCCTCATCCCCTCCTCCTTGCACCCTCCTACCCTCTGCCTTGCACAATTCTCGGCAACCCTCTTGCACCCTTCCAACCAAATGGAGGGTGCTGCCAGCTGGGACAATGGCAGCATTTCAAAAGCATGATGGACTAGGGCCGGCCCTGACTTGGCCCACACCAGACACACTGGTGATCCAGGGGGGCCAAGAGCCACCCTTGCCCCCCCCCTGCGGACACCCATGCAATTGGGTCTTATTTAGAGTCCCACAATGCATTTTGTGACAGCCACCGTCCCAGGATACCGGACATCCATTGGGGGGTCAAGGGGCTATTTTGAAGGCATGCAGTGTGCTCACTCAGGCCTGCACCCAGTCCTTGCTTTCATCCATTATGCCCAGGGGTACTCAGTGGTGCATGGACCAAGTCTTTCTGTGGGGTGTCTTGAATGTAAACATCGTTGAGGGCATGGATGGCATTGGATTGTGGTAATTATTGTGTGTTTTTTTTACTTTTTGGGGTGTTGTTGGGGCCTGGCCATGTGGGTGGGGGCCATTTTGAGGCCTGGTACAGGCAGGGCCTAGCCATGTGGTGGGGGATCAAGGGGCCATTTTGAAGCCAGGCAGTGTGCTCAGGCCTGCACCCAGTTTGCCTTGCTTTCAACCATTATGCCCAGTGGTACTCAGTGGTGCATGGACCTAGTCTTTCTGTGGGGTGTCTTGAATTTAAACATCATTGAGGGCATGGATTGCATGGGATTGTTTTGATTTTTATGTGTTTTTCGACTTTTTGGGGTGTTGTTGGGGCCTGGCCATGTGGGTGGGGGCAATTTTGAGGCCTGGTACAGGCAGGGCCTGGCCATGTGGTGGGGGTCAAGGGGCTATTTTGAAGCCAGGCAGTGTGCTCAGGCCTGTACCCAGTTTGCCTTGCTTTCAACCATTATGCCCAGTGGTACTCAGTGGTGCATGTACCTAGTCTTTCTTTGGGGTGTCTTGAATGTAAACATCATTGAGGGCATGGATGGCATTGGATTGTGGTAATTTTTGTGTGTTTTTTTACTTTTTGGGGTGTTGTTGGGGCCTGGCCATGTGGGTGGGGGTAATTTTAAGGCCTGGTCCAGGCAGGGCCTGGCCATGTGGTGGGGGTCAAGGGGCCATTTTGAAGCCAGGCAGTGTGCTCAGGCCTGCACCCAGTTTGCCTTGCTTTCATCCATTATGTCCAGGGGTACTCAGTGGTGCATGGACCAAGTCTTTCTGTGGGGTGTTTTGAATGTAGACATCATTGAGGGCATGGATGGCATTGGATTGTGGTGATTTTTGTGTGTTTTTCGACTTTTTGGGGTGTTTAACTGATGTTCCTCTGGCTTCCATTGCTTTTAGGTGCACAAGAGAACCACCAGTGCCAGGAAGAAGTCCTGCAGCGGGGTGTGCAGTACAACGTCACGTGACATCACATGTGGCCACAGAAAAGACAACTCTACAACTCGTGCAACTGCGGCCTGCTGTTCTGACATCTGAAGAAGATGGGCCCCAAGAAAGGTGGCTGTAGCGCCTCAGCAAATAAAGTTGCCAGTGCCACTGCCAGTAAGAAGGAGCAGAAGAAGCAAGTGGCACCACCTACCAAGGAGACTGGTGTGCCCACCGACACCTTTTTTGGGAGAAAAAAAAACTACGCCTGCAGCAGCAGCGGTGTCTGCCGGGGACCAAGCTGGAAGCAGCACCTCCGCTTCATTGGGGTAAGTGCCACCAGCCAAGTTAGGTCCAAGACCATGAGTGCTGCTGAGGCAGCCACTTTACTTTCTCAATCACCATCGACCAGTGATGTTGGCTCATCACAAGAAAGTACCATCCAATCAACGCCGGGTGTAACTCAGCTGACGAGTGTTCAACAACCACAGCCACAATGACAGCCACAGGTGCAACTAGTACAAGCGCAAGTACATCGGCAAGGAGAGGCGCAAGGAGAGGCCCAAGTAGAGGTGCAAGGAGAGGCACAAGTAGAGGTGCAAGGAGAGGCGCAAGTAGAGCCGCAAGGAGAGGCGCAAGTTGAGGCGCAAGGAGACGCGCATGAACAGGTGCATGGAGAGGTGCAACTAGAGGTTCATGGAGTGGCACAACTGCCTACAACGCTTGTACCTCCAGAAGTAGGGGCACATCAGGAAATTGATATTGAAGCAGAGCTATCATCCGAGGAAGCCACTCCTCCTGATGATGATCCATTGTCTTCCAGATCCCAAGCAAGAAAAAGGTCAAGGAGGGCTACTACTACTAGAAGTTCTTCTTCAAGCCCCCTTCATTCTGATGACCTTGATCTTGAAAGGAACCCACAAATACAGTCTGAGAGTGAGGCTCGCCATGAGCCGACAAAGGTAGCTAAGCCTAAAAGGAAGGCTCCCGCAAGGCTTCAACTTATGGGTGATGACGATGAACAAGAAGTGGTGTCTTTGGCTGCTGATGAACAGTCTGAAGATGACCAAGTCATCACAGTCGTCCCTCCAGCCCCAGTGGGCATGCAGCAGACAGACATTTTTACCCTATCCCGAATGGCTGCTGAGCGGGATGCGGGCGGTGTGGCACTGGTACCACCACTAACACAGTTAACTACAACACCAACACGACCTACAGCTTCCATATTTTTTAGTCAGAATGGCCGGCAGGGACCTCCATCCAGCTCAACCTCAAGTAGTGGTGCTGTAAGTGAACAACAGAAACAATTTCAGCCACACCCATCCTCCACTTCATCTGGCATTGAAACTCAAAGTCGCACCTGCACCACCAGCAGACATCTCCAGTCCCCAGTTTGGGACTTCTTTACTGGTAGCCAAAGGGCAGAAAACATGGTCGTTTGTTCGATTTGTAAAACATTAGTTAGTCGGGGTATGCTTGGTACCAACTATGGTACTGGAGGCCAGAGAAGTCATCTCAAAACACACCACACTATCGAGTGGGAGGCGCACCTAAGTAAGATCCAGGAAGCCAAAAGAAAAACAAATCCAAATGTATCCTTTGATATTGCATCTGATGATGACGAGGGGCTGATTGTGCAGGGGGGAAGTGAACAGTGACAGACTTTTTTTCTGGTACACCCAGTACCACTGGCAGCAGCACTGCAGTGGTATCACCCACACCCTCTACCCCTGCAACGTGTATGAGGAACACTAAGAGTCTGGGAGAGACACAAATGCAAAAAAGTACATCACTGGGCCTAACTGGTTTGAAGAAGTCATCATCATCATCACGTAAAATGGTCCAGCCCACCATTAACAGAATGTTGTGGTCGGAGGCGCCATTTGAACGCAACCACCCAACGGTACGTCTGTATAACGCAAAGCTGGCAAAAATGCTAGCGCTGGACCTTCTTCCTTTTTCTTTCGTGGAAGGGGTGGGTTTTCTAGAATTTGTGGCAACAGTCTACCCTAAATGGAAGGTTCCTAGCCGGTCCTATTTTGCCAGAGTTGCGGTTCCAGCGCTACATCAAGATGTGCTGGAGGTGATTGGGGCAGCTTTGCAGAAGAGTGCTGTTCACACTATCCACTTGACAACAGACATGTGGACCAGTTGCCAAGCCCTTGATTACATGTGCATCACTGCACACTGGGTCCCTTTTGCAGGGGTTAGAGACAAGAGAAATGCAGGTGTTGAACCGGACACACTTTTTCAAGCTACTCGGAAACATGCAAAATTAGCCATGTTTGCCATGGAGAAAACTCATACTGCACCTAACCTTTTGGAGGAGTTTGATAGGAAGGTCTCTGAATGGCTGCATCCAAGAAATCGCATAGTTGGTTATGTTTCCACGGATAATGGCAGTAATATAGTTGAGGCCATGCATGATGGTAACTACTTCAGAGTACCGTGTTTGGCGCACAGTATTAACGTCGTGATGCAAGATTTCTTGAAAAATGAAAACACAGTCTGCAAGTTACTGACCACCTGCCGAAGAATCTGCACACATTTCAGCTATTCTTTTAAGGCCCGGAAGCAGCTGATGAGCATGCAACATGAACGTAGACTGCCAGTCAAAGGACTCATCCAGGAGGTGGCACCACGTTGGGACTCAACCTTTTACATGCTTGAGCGTCTGTCAGAGCAGCGCATGGTAATCAATGAGTATGTCTTTCAACGGGGTTCTACTATGAAAGACATGAGACTAGAGTTGGAGGAATGGAAGCTAGTTGCAAGCCTAACAGACATGCTTCGTCCTTTTGAGGTCTTCACATGTGAAGTCAGCTGGGAGGACTGTTCTTTGGGCAAAGCTATCCCATTGTTGGTCATGCTAGAGCACCAACTGAGAGGTTATTAAGCCGCCTAGTTGACAATGAAAGGCTTAAAAACCTACATACAGAACAACATTACATTTGTGCCACTATTCTGGATCCACTGTACAAAAAGGCAGTGGCCAACAAAGCATTCATTCCTTTTGATGAAGCAGATGTTTCAAAGTACAAACATTGGCTAGCTGTGTCAGCCACTCGGTTCGTAAAAAGATCGGCAGAAAATTCAAGGAGCCGGCAGAAGTCCAACTGAATCAGCAGGCCATCCGGCGTCACGTTCCACTTCTGAATCTGTGGGCGAAGGGAGTCCCTTTCCCTCACAGCCGTTAACGACACCAGCAGCAGCAGTATCATCATCCTCACCTGCACAAGGCCCAGCTATAATATTGTCGGAAGCGGATTGGCTAACTCATCAAGGGTTTGCTCGTTCCAGTGCTGCTAAGGCCACAGATGGTACGCAAAGTGGAGCAACCAAGGAGAACCTTAAGTCGATGGTGCAGGCCTATCTGGATGACCCAACGGAGGTCTTTGTTAATCAGAACCCATTGCTGTATTGGAATAGGAAAAGGCCTCTATGGCCACCTATCACCAACCTGGCTCTAAATTATTTGTCTTGCCCACTCGCAAGTGTGTCTTCTTAACGTGTTTTCAGTGGTGCTGCGACGTGCCATTGTAACTTCAAAAAGAACCCGCCTCTCGCCCAAAAATGTGGAGAGGTTAACACTGATCAAGATGAATCAGCACTTCATACCACCAGATTACAAAATACGTGAATGCACGCAGGAAGAAGAGGACACCGACCTAGGTGACAGACGTTCTTCTCTGTTAGCTGACCTACTCCCGTCTCAATTCATAGAGTTTGAGGACGAGCTCTACTTCCCTGACAGCCAGGCCTGAAAATGACTTCCTTTTTTTCGTCCTTATTCACTTTTATTCCTGTGTGTCTTTCTTTGTTTTGCAACTTTTACCACAATAAAACTCTCACAACAAGTCCATCAGCAGCACTGTCTTCATCTTATTTTCCTTATTGATTTGAAGGTGCCGCAGTCTGCATTCCTGAGGTTCACAAGTTCACAACTCAATCATGCTCCTCTATCCTCCTCCTCCAGACTCCACCTATCCATTTTCCTCAAGGCAGATGGATCAATTACGAATAATAAAGAAACTTTGTTTTCATAGACGAGTCCCCTCAAGTGGGACTGAAATTACTGACTGACTACATGCTTGCTGATAGCTGACAGAGTTACTTCTGAAATTGACAGGAGAGGCTGCCCTGTGGGCCCTCTCTTTCCGAAGAAGATGCGTACAAAAAGTAGAACAGGTAATGAATAATTGAGAAGATGGCATGCAGTGGACAGCAATGGCTGTCTGGCTCTGATGAAACCAATTGATGTTTTTTTTTGTGTGCATGAAATTAATCATATGTGTTGTCTTAGTTATTTTTTAATCTTTTACACAGTATCATGTCTACTACTCTTTTTTTTTACCTGATTTAATTCAAATTGTACTTCAAATTCAGGGGCCACTATGCTGCATTTTACAATATGCAAAATGTCCTTGGAGTGGACTCACTTGCCAATATACCATGATGATTGATTAAATAATATATCTTTTTTCTTTACAGTCACTCACTGGGATGAATGGATCATCAGGGTCGGTTTACGGAAGAACTATGGCCAATTCGTGAGTGGCAAACAGGTAAGCCAGTCTACAACAACCACTACAGCAGAACTACATGTCTGTCTATTCGTGGTATGTAGTGGTTGAGGGCGAGGCAGTGTACTGTTGTTGTTATACCAAGCAGAGTCAACTCCAGACAGCAGTTCATGTAAAATTGGGGCTATGTGGCTTGCTGCATTCAATTAGATATGCTTTGTCTGTCTGACAAAGAGCCTAGGTATGCTACATCAGGTTGCTTCACTCAGTGGTACCTGCCTTGACTGTCTGCATGGCACTGCCTCAAGCTTGGGCCAAATTTTCTAAGTGTGAGTTTTTGCATTTTTGCTTTTTGCCTGTTTGGGGGTGTTCTACTTTTTGTGGGTGGGTTGACGGGTCTGGGGGCATTGCTGGGAAGGTCTAATATTGGGCGCAAGTGGTTTGGAGAAAATCCATGGTGAAAAAGTTTTTCCGTTTTTGCTCACTTGCTGTTTTTGGGGGGCTGTTTGGGGGTTCTAGGTTTTTGGAGGTGGGTTTTGGGGTCTCGGAGCACTGCTGGCACAGTCTAATTTTGATTGAAAGTGGTTTGAAGGAAATCCATGGTGGGAAAGGGGAGTTAGGGTCTAGCTGCAGATTGCGTTTGGAGTGATTTGGACTGGTAGGCCGAAAGTTTTCTGTGTCACATTTTCCATTTTTGCTTTTGGCCTGTTTGGGGGTGTTCTACCTTTTTGCGGGTAGGTTGAGGGGTCTGGGGCATTGCTGGGAAGGTCTAATATCGAACGCAAGTGGTTTGGAGAAAATGCATGGTCAAAAAGTGTTTCCATTTTTGCTCGCTTGCCTGTTTTTGGGGGGCTGTTTGGGGGGGTTCTAGGTTTCTGGGGTTGGTTTTGGGGTCTGGGAGCACTGCTGGCACAGTCTAATTGTGATTGCATTTGCTTTTAAGAAAATTCATGGTAAAAAATGGGAGCTAGGGCCTAGCTGCAGAGCGTGTTTGGACTGATTTGAAGGTAGGCCCTAAATTTCAAAGTGTGAGTTTTTGCATTTTTGCTTTTTGCCTGTTTGGGGGTGTTCTACTTTTTTGCGGGTGGGTTGAGGGGTCTGGGGGCATTGCTGGGAAGGTCTAATATCGGACGCAAGTGGTTTGGAGAAAATCCATGGTCAAAAAGTGTTTCCATTTTTGCTCACTTGCCTGTTTTTGGGGGGCTGTTTGGGGGGGGTTTGTAAAGAAGATATCTTCAATCCAGGTTATATAGTTGAAGTAAGTCTTTATTAGTCAGAAGTGAAGAGACCTCCAGCTCCTTCCACAGCTTCCTCTGTACCGTCTGCTATTCACATCATAACATTCTAACCTCCTAGCAACATCCCCACAATTCCAAGAAGCATAGATCCCAACAGGGTTCTAGGTTTCTGGGGTTGGTTTTGGGGTCTGGGGGCACTGCTGGCACAGTCTAATTTAGATTGCATATGTTTTTAAGAAAATCCATGGTGGAAAAGGGGAGGTAGGGCCTAGCTGCAGAGCGCGTTTGGACTAAGCATGGGCGAATTTTGCGAATCTGGCGTTCGCGAATTTGCATATTTGCATACTCGCAATCCACAAAATCCGCGAATTCTTGTGAATTTTTTTTTGTGTCCGCAAGGGTTTCTGCCAGTTCGCGAGGGTTTTGTTCCAGTTCGCAATTGCGAACTTACTTGTTGGCTAGCAACGGTCGCGACTATGTTGTTTCTACGTCTGGTTCATCATCACAGGTTCCCAGCACCCTCTGTTTCACCACTGCCACCCTCTGTTTCACCCATGCCACCCTCTGATACATCAATGCCACCCTCTGGTTCATCATCACTGTAGATTATGGGGGGGAAAAGCAAGCACACCTGCCCTGCTTCAACTGACATGAATTAATTTGGGGTTGATTTATTAATGTGTCACTGTTTTAAAATTCCAGTCTGGCACCTGCTTCCTTATCTGTAATTTGCTTTCTGTTGCAGTGCAATTTTTTTTCCCAGGACCTTTGTGGCCTACTTGTAGCTATTCTATGAGCCTGCTGTGAGGGTCAGAGCAGGGTCATAGAATTGTTGCAACTAGCAACTGAACTCTGGAGGGGCCCCAGTCAGGAAGCACTACAGGGAATGGTTACTATTACTAATGATGAGTTTGAACTTTTGCACCTGCTGAGTGCTTTCAGTTTAGCAAAACTCGTTTTTCTGCAGAACAGCAACTGTAATGCCCCAAACAAACATAGGCAACTGAACTCTGGAGGGGCCCCTCAGGAAGTACTACAGGGAATGGTTACTAATGATGAGTGAACTTTTGCTCATGCTGAGCGCTTTCAGTTTTGCAAAACTCATTTTTTCTGCAGAACAGCAACTGTAATGCCCCAAACAAACTTACTTGTGAAAGTTGATTTCTAATCCAAAAGTGATCCAAAGAAAGTCAAAAGGCCTCAAATCCAAAAAAGTGCAGGCAAATGTCAACCTGAGGAGTTATTCTGATAAAAATCATCATTTTCAGATGGTCTATGCTGCTTGCTAGTGGATTTCTTGTGCAGAATTGCAAATATTGTAATTTCGCGAGTGCGAGATTGTTGCTGCCCGCCGCACCTACATGTTCGCAATTGCGAACTCTCACGATGCGCCGCCAAACTCCAGCGGAATCCCGCAGCAAGATCTAAAATGGCGCAGCACTCGCAAAATATCGAGAAAAACAACTCGGCAAACGCTGAATGATGGTAAGTGAACGCCACAAGCCACAAAATTGTATCACCAAGAAAAAGAAATCTGCTGCGTGCGAATTTGCGGATTTTCGGTAAATTCGCGAGCGTTCGCGGATTTGCGAATTTACCGAAAATCCGCGAGCGGACGGATTTTCCGGTCATGCTTAGTTTGGACTGATTTGAAGGTAGGCCCTACATTTTCTAAGTGTGAGTTTTTGCATTTTTGCTTTTTGCCTGTTTGGGGGTGTTCTACTTTTTTGCGGGTGGGTTGACGGGTCTGGGGGCATTGCTGGGAAGGTCTATTATCGGGCACAAGTGGTTTGGAGAAAATCCATGTTCATAAAGGGGGGTTAGTTCCTAGGTTTAGGATTAGGGTTCTAAAATCGCAGTTTACACTTTACACCTAGCTTGAGGAGAAAGATCAGCAAATTTCGCCCACACTTATTTATCATTGAATAGGAGACTCAGAGTACGCACTTTCGAAATGATGCTTGTATGCTTTGTAATACTGTCGACTCTGAAACTGAAAGTGTTATTTTTGCACTACACAGCGTATCGTATATTTTTTTCTCCGTGGTGTTTTAATATCACTTCCTGTTTTTCCATCAACAATTACAGGCTGGCTTTTACCCTGTGCAATGGCAAAAAGGAAGACCTCAGGCTTAGCGACTCGCAATTCAGCATCCGCCAGGCAGGCAGTGGACAAGGTGTCTTCTGGTCCCCAACATTGATCGGCGGAGCGTCAGATGGAATGGAGGAGTATCGCGAAAAAGAGGAATGGCTGGATGCATGCAACTTCCCAAATTCAACAGGACAACTACAACAACATACAGTTACAGTATCCATCTTCATTTCTACTTATCTTTTAAGTAATGTTATTGCTGTGAACTTCTGTGAGTGTGACTCTGTGCATTTGTTTGCTCTCTGCTTCAATTCATCCCTCCAGCCATTGTATACTTTTTTCTTTGCTATTTTTTAAACTAATTTAATGTACTAAGTGGTTCTTCTCTCTGAGGGCAGATAGGCAAGTGAAATTGCATAATTACTGCAGCCCTGTACTGTCACATTGTTTCTTCATAGTTAGTACATTGTAGAAAGTACTACTTACTTTACAGTAACCTATCCATTTAGCAACTTCATGCATGCAGTAGTGCATGCACTTCCTTTATGTCCCTTAACAGAATTATGGATAGCTTTGTATCCAAAGATTTGTTTATCTTCATTTGTTGTTTGCCATGCTCTGTTTTTTTCCTCTCTCTACAAACTTTCCCCACAAACCCCATTCTCATCCAAGTTTCAAACCCTAACCCTCTTTTCCCGGGCTGTGTGGTTTTCATTGAGGTGTGAGTAAATTACAACAATAATTCCACACACTTGCTGGGAAGGATAAGGTCAAAGCAACAGAAAAACAATTTCAAGGCTGGTGAAGGAATCCGAGGAGATATTCTTACTCAACTTTACACAGACCCAGGACTATTTGAAAATCAAATTTGATTTTCATGGGCGCCACCAACTGTATTGATCATCAAGAACATCCTCTTCCTACACATGGCAAATGATTACACTGCTGTGTCCTTCACCTTCAGCACTATTTCTTGTAGTAGCCAAAGCCAAGCTCCGAGCAACTAGTATACTTTGGAAACATTAGCATTTGTTAGGCTAAATTATGGCACTGTTCTTGTGTACTATGCTATCTATCGTACTGTTGTAATGATCCACTCAGGCCACTCAAGGTTTCATTTTCTTTTTTTTTTCATATGCTGCTACTGCCACTGTGTACCACCACTACTAACACCACAACGATACCATTTCATCCACGCAAGATTGCTAACCTTCATAGCCAGTTGCCATGCAGCCAGCTAAGCATGGGCGGAAAATCCGTTCCGCTCGCGGATTGCGCGGATTTTCGGTAAATTCGCAATCCGCGAGATTCGCGAATTTCCTGCAAAATCCGCGAGCGGAACGGATTGGGTCAAAAGTTCAAGCTGACTTTTGTAACTCTTTTAGAATGGCGCTTGCAAGCTGCTAGAGCCATTCTAAAATAATTACAAAAGTCAGCTTCAACAGGAAGCTCTAATAGATAAAGTAAAGCAGGTGCTGCTCAAATTCAGTTACACAATCATTAATCACCCCAAACTTGGGGTGATTAATGATTGTGTAACTTAATTTGACCTTCAACTGGAGCACCTGCTTTACTTTATCTATTAGTGCTTCCTGTTGAAGCTATTTCTAGCTATTTTAGAATGGCGCTGGTAGCTTGCCGGCGCGATTCTAAGTGGGGCTGAAGGCAGAAGGGCACAAAAGTGGGCCAGAGGGCAGAAGGGGACAAAAAATGAGTGGGGCAGAGGGCAGAAGGGCACAGAAACGAGTGGTATAGAGGGCAGATGGGCATAAAAAACGAGAGGGTGGCAGTGATTAAGCAGGCAAACTCCCCCCTGCGAAATTGCATATGCTGCTACTGCCACTGTGTACCACCACTACTAACACCACAACGATACCATTTCATCCACGCAAGATTGCTAACCTTCATAGCCAGTTGCCATGCAGCCAGCTAAGTATTGGCGGAAAATCCGTTCCGCTCGCGGATTGCGCGGATTTTCGGTAAATTCGCAATCCGCGAGATTCGCAAATTTCCTGCAAAATCCGCGAGCGGAACGGATTGGGTCAAAAGTTCAAGCTGACTTTTGTAACTCTTTTAGAATGGCGCTTGCAAGCTGCTAGAGCCATTCTAAAATAATTACAAAAGTCAGCTTCAACAGGAAGCTCTAATAGATAAAGTAAAGCAGGTGCTGCTCAAATTCAGTTACACAATCATTAATCACCCCAAACTTGGGGTGATTAATGATTGTGTAACTTAATTTGACCTTCAACTGGAGCACCTGCTTTACTTTATCTATTAGTGCTTCCTGTTGAAGCTATTTCTAGCTATTTTAGAATGGCGCTGGCAGCTTGCCGGCGCGATTCTAAGTGGGGCTGAAGGCAGAAGGGCACAAAAGTGGGCCAGAGGGCAGAAGGGGACAAAAAATGAGTGGGGCAGAGGGCAGAAGGGCACAGAAACGAGTGGTATAGAGGGCAGATGGGCATAAAAAACGAGAGGGTGGCAGTGATTAAGCAGGCAAACTCCCCCCTGCGAAATTGCAAAGCGCCTCGCGAACACCCGCGAACATGCAAAAACAAAAAAATCCACAAATTCGCGAATTTTGATGATTGCCAATTCGCAAATCCGCAAATTCGCGAATTGCGAATTCGCAAACTTCGCCCATGCTTACAGCCAGCCCTGTGCCTAGCCCTAGGCCTATTCTCAAACATGAATCACAGGTAAGATAAGCGTTTGGGGGGAGGAAGAATAATGGAGGAGGAGGAGAGAGGAGGGACTGGCGGTAGTACTACTAAAGTAGTAGGACAATTGAATTCACTAACTCTGTGAGTGGCACTTACTTTTGTAAACATTTGGCGATTACTTAGACAATTTGAATCAAGCAGCCAGTTATGTTTCCGGAAAACAAATGAACAGTTAACCCCCCACACCCCCGCCTCCCCGGCAAAACAGTAAACACTCGTCAGCAATGTTTAACTTGAAAGTAAATAATTATTTCAATCCATAACAAAAATAAACTATCCCGCAAGACCTGACCCACCCCCCTCCCTAACCGCAAAGAATGTCAGTGAAAAAGTCCCCAAAGTCCAAGAAAAAACTCAACTCCCAATTCCCAACCCCCCAAAAGTCTTTAAAAAAGGGGCAAGGAACAATCTCTCCTCCTCTAGTGCTGCTGGCGGTTTCCTTTGGCCAGGTGGGTCCGTTGCTCCCCGCGGAGGTTCTTCTTGAGCAAGCTCTTCATTCTCTCCATCTCCTGCTCAAGATTGGACACCCTGAGGCTTAGGTGGTGGATGCGGGCCTTGTACCTGCTGTGGGGGGCAGCTGATTTTTTGGCTACTTGGCGGTGGCGGGTGGCTGCGATACCACGGCTCCGTACTGCTGGAGACTTGCACTGACTGGCTGACCCAGGGAGCGCAGAGGAGGAGCCAGCTGTCGCGGTGGGTGTTGTGGTGGACTGCGACTGCGTGTCCTCCTCCTCCTGGGCCACCAGCCACCGATATTCGGCGACAATCGCCTCCAGCTTCCTTTGCCGGGCCCATCTAGCCAGCTCCTTCCATGTAAGTTTGGAAGGAGTATCTATATGAAGAAAGAAAGACATACTGTAACCAATGTTCTTTAAGATTAACACAAAATAATTCAGCAGAAAGTTGTGTCACAGTAGAACTAGCAACTTTCAAGCCCAGTACATAACATTTGTGGCCTGTATGTATCTAACCTCCCACTTTGTCAGCCTCTGCTCTAACATTAGTGGGAGTTTCAGGAATCAATTCTATGAGCACTATATGAACTCACTACATTAGAGCCGACTATGACAGTACACCAGGCTTATTCTTATTCTTCTCTCTTGTTTAGCGAAATTGGTACGTAAACTTCTGGAAGCCGGCATAATGCCAGCGCAGTCAACTTGCACCCGAGAAAAACAGACGCAAGCCATGATTACACAGACTTGCGTTACTGTACCAGTCCAGTACATGCAGGTGGTTAAGCTCTTACTTTTCTATTACGGGTGGCACTGAGAATACTCTGTTACAAGGGTTACTGCTTAATTAATTTAACTTTCACCCTACAGTGCCAATGACTACTAGAAAAGGAAAAGGAAGAAGATAAATAATATGATTATCCATCCCTTCACAGGATATTTGCTTACATATGGGATGACTTTAGGTACTTTGCTTTTTATTGAGTGAACACTGATAGGCCACACATGAATGACAGAGTTGTACTAAAATTATTAACAGAGGTAGTGAGTGGCCCCCATAATCGTCGGATATATGCTGTGCTTGCAATACAAACTACTGCTACTGTTCATGGTAGTATTCAGAAAAATTACAACTTCTTTTCCTTGCCTTTGCTACACTGGAACAGATGTGAGGGTGCGGTGTTACATGCTCTTCAAAGTAACACTTACTTTATCCAGTGACCCTCTACTCTGTCTACATACACATATGCTATCTATGAGTCAGATAGTACCATGATCCAGGCATCCATCCATTCAAAGTAAATGTCAATCATTCTTCTTAATGTCTCAACTGGACAAACCTAAGTTTTTCTCACGGAAAAATAACTTTTTCATTTTATTTTGGAAACCGCAAGCCATGCATCCGTGTTTGACTTGCATGTGAATTTGAACCAAAGGATATATTGCGCACACATACAGTTTCTGTTTCACTCACCCAGGCAGTCCTCTTCCCTTTCTCCTTCCACCCATCCTTGCTTCATCCTTCAACCGGCCATGCATCATATTCCCAGCCACCTCGGGCAGCATTCAAAAACACGTATCATTCTTTGACAGCTATCATTACTTTGAACTCGCTCGTCCTTCCACACTTACTAACACCCTTCTTTCCCTTTTCGTTCATCACATCCATCAAGTTTATCTCTGATCTGACTTGGCTTCTCGATAAAACTTTCACAGCTGAGTTGAAGTCAATTTAGAGGAGGCTACTACCTGGTTGATAAAAACATATTTCTAAATTTGTAAGTCTTCTTAACAGTAAAGTATACTTGTACTGTACAACATATACAACCGTGCAGAGAGCACACTCTGCAGTCTGCAATCTCAATACATAAGGAATATAATAGCTTACCACTACCCGCCACTCCCGTGGCATCCCCCACAGCAGTTCCCGCTGGCTGTTGCACCGCCTCCGCCCCAGGAGTACCCACCTCTGCGCTGGCCCCGGCACCGGTGAATGGCTGTGCCGATGTTCCGCCTAGAAAATACACTTTAGATTCTTAGATGCCATATACACCACTCCGTAGTATTTTGTCTAGGAATGAAAAAAATTTACTATGACTACACAAACAAATTTAATAATTTGTGACTCTCTAGTCTAAACTACAAATTGCCCTTTTTTCAGGGAAGGGTGTTTTTTAGTTATGCTTAGCCGTAACATGTCTTGCTACACTTTTTGGCACAACTGATGAATGCTTGCTTTTTAACACGCACCATTTTTCTCATAACAGACAGAAGCTTCCCTTCTAAGAACAAGAGCAAGATCAGATCATCATCACTTGGACGGAATCAGCAACGATTCAGCACCACAAAGAAGACTTGAAGTTCCAACCAGGTGAGGGCTAGACCACAATTAATGTGTGAAATCACTAAGCACTTTTCAATTTTTAATCCACTGTTTATGTTGTATGATGAACTTGATTTTAATAAATGTTTTTACTCATAATAAAGCTTTAAAACTTACATTGACTCTGTGGTTTTTGGTCATGAGTGAGTGAGCGAAAGGGTTTGCAATTTGCAAGCCTGAGTCCGTGGCTCTGAGAGGTCGGGACTCTGACTCCGTAGTCTTATGTCCTGGGTTCTATAATCATTGGGGATCAATCATCGATGAATTCGGGAGCTAAATGACTCTGACATACTAGCTAGTCAGTAAGGAGATTGGGGGTTCGAATTCTGTTATTATTGAGGTATGTGGAAAGTCTAACTGCACCTATTATAATTGATACACAATGTACTATTTCGTGTCCATAGTTCTGTTTGTCCAGAATAGTCCCTGCAACAGTAGTAGTATGGATTGTCCTCCTATCCAATCAAAAAGTAAACTAGTATCTTATTCTTTCTTGGTGGCCATTGACATTTTATTGTTGGGAATTGTCAAAGCATAAACATTTAGAAGACTTCAAAAGACATTATGGACAACCCAGAGGACTGCACTCAGTGCATAGAGCTATTGCTGAATAGAATGGGAGTTTTGTTTAACACCTTCTGCCAACTGTGCAAGCTTAGTTAGCTACACAGACAGACTAACAATAATCTAGTAGTACCACAGGGAGTCATAGTAGAGGTAGGATAAAAATTTAGAAACAGTCTACAAGAAGATCAAAGACGATTTAGAAAAAATCGAATGAGGAACGTTAGGAAAAAATAGGTGATGTAACAGATAGGGAAGTATAATTATTAATATTAACAGGAAAACTTACTGGGGCCAGCAGAGGAGCCCTCGCCAGACCGATCCGGGCCTTCCTTATCTTGTCCCTTCTCCGCCGGCGCCGCTACCTCCTCCTGTGTCCCCTTTTCCCTGGGGGATGCTGATGTACAACATGAAAAAAAGACATAAACATGGATGATTGTTGTCAATCAAATCAAACATTTCAAAAAAACAATAAATTATTTCGGGGAAATAGACAACAATTGCACAAAATGTATTGACCTATCTGATGTGGTCTGCTAGGATATTAGTATTGCTGGATTTGCGTACCGTCTACTTGGAAAGTTATGTAACTCACTAAACCAACTACAAAAAGGTTCGACTAGGACTGGCAGGCAGCACTCCGCAGCACGAGAAGTGACACACACAGTCCATAGTGATTGCAGACCAGTGAGAAAAATAAAAAGTTTCCTACTAAAGAACCAGTCATAATATACTCAAACTATCAATCCACCACCACTATCTCTTCTTAGTGGCAGGAGAACAAAGGAAGGATGGGACTTGAGTCTCTAGGGGCAGATTTACAAGCCCCTTGCAGTTCTTTTGCTCCGTCGTTGCGTGACATTTGTGACGCAGCGGCAGCGCAAAAGAGGCACCATGGTATGGGGTATATTAACAACGTGATGCATCTAGGAGATGCATCACATTGTAAAGCCCTGCGCCCTCAGGTGGCGTTCTGGCGCAAGGGAGGTGGTTCCTGCGCAGGAACGCCTCCTAAAAGTGGCTGAGTGAAATCTACAAGATTTCACTCAGTCACTTTTAGGCCAATGCTGCGTCAAAACCCTGCGCCTGCTTGAAGCAGACATACGGCTTGACGCAGCATTGGGGAGATAGGGCACACCAGAGCATTGCTGGAGCTGCGTCGTGCTTGCAATGCAACTCCAGCAATGCGCCGCTTGTGTCATCTCAATTTATGGTCCCTGGGTTAGTGCTGTTTTGGGTCTGTCTCCTGCTGTTTTAGTTACTGTTCATTCAAGCTTGTGTCACATGTGTCTGTTGGGATCCTTCTCATCTTACAATACCTGATTGCCCACTAAGGGGTGCCCAATTAATGGCTCACTTTTGTATGGCACTGTGTCCACATCTGTGTCATTGTGGTTCAGCTCCCCTCATGTGTTGTGTAGTTGCCTATGGATACCGAGACACACACAAACACATGTTGTGTGAGATGTGCAGTGTGAGGTTGCCTGTTTGTGTTTGTACATCTGCACCAGTGCATTGGTATTGCTGTAATGGGCAATCGTTTGGATGTTGTTTGGGTGATTTTCCCTGCTGTCCCTGTGAGTCATATCTCTATCTCATCATTCTGCACAGTGATCCTAGTTGTTAGGTCCCATAGCTGCCATGGAATGGGATTTTGTGACCTGATACCTACAGTTTACACAAGATGTATTGCTTTGTGTCTATTTTCGAGATATGAGTATGCATTATGATGGTCACTTCTGCGTTTGTGTCATTGTACACTGTATGCAATGACAGCCCCCATGAGTGGTGCTTGTCTGCACATTGCCGAGAGTATGTTTTATTTTCACAGCACTGTTTGCCTCACCACATCTCTGTGGGTATGTGACACAACCACTACTTTGTCACAAAAGTGTTTCATGTGTTGAGACCAGGAATCATACATGCTGTTTGGCATTTGCTGCTTTTACCATGATGACACTTACCTTTTGGTCACTATGATGATGGGGGTTAGACCCATTACCACAATGCTCAACTTTTGCTGCAGTTTGGAACCACACAATTTACATTTGATCTACACAGTGATGGGAGTTAGAGAACATTGACACAGTGCTATTGTGATGCTTGACTTGTGTAGCCCCCACTCAGTTATTGGTCACACGTGTGATGGTAGTTACATTGTATGTTCTAACTCAGATTCACTGTTGGGGCATTTGTCAAAGAGTACACACTGTTGTCATGATATTAGGAGGGAGGGGTGTAATTTGCTGACATACCTGAGGTTGATGTACGATGGATGTGTGGCTCATCACCTATCCTATGGGTGAGGTATTGATATTGATAGTCACACAGCCCCCTATGAGTGGGGGTGGCAGGAGTGATAGGGAACATTCAACGTATGTGTGGGGGTGGCAGTAGTGATAGGCCACATTCAACATATGGGTGGGGGTGGCAGTAGTGAAAGGCAACATAACCCCTATGAGTGGGGTGGCAGTTGTGATAGGCAATATAGCCCCTTTGAGTGGGGGTGGCAGTAGTCATAGGCAACATACCACATATGGGTAGGGGTGGCAGTAGTGATAGGCAACATAGCCCCTATGAGTGGGGGTGGCAGTTGTGATAGGCAACATAGCCCCTATGAGTGTGGGTGGCAGTAGTGATAGGCAACATACCACATATGGGTGGCGGTGGCAGTGTTGATAGGCAACATACCACATATAGGTGGGGGTGGCAGTAGTGATAGGCAACATACCACATATGGGTGGGGGTGGCAGTTGTGATAGGCAACATTCAACATATGGATGGGGGTGGCAGTAGTGATAGGCAACATTCAACGTATGGGTGGGGGTTGCAGTAGTGATAGGCAACATACCACATATGGGTGGCGGTGGCAGTGTTGATAGGCAACATACCACATATAGGTGGGGGTGGCAGTAGTGATAGGCAACATACCACATATGGGTGGGGTGGCAGTAGTGATAGGCAATATTCAACATATGGACGGGGTGGCAGTAGTGATAGGCAACATAGCCCCTATGAGTGGGGGTGGCAGTTGTGATAGGCAACATAGCCCCCATGATTGGGGGTGGCGGTAGTGATAGGCAACATACCAAGTGGTTTGGAGAAAATCCATGGTCAAAAAGTGTTTCCGTTTTTGCTCACTTGCCTGTTTTTGGGGGGCTGTTTGGGGGGGGTTTGTAAAGAAGATATCTTCAATCCAGGTTATATAGTTGAAGTAAGTCTATATTAGTCAGAAGTGAAGAGACCTCCAGCTCCTTCCACAGCTTCCTCTGTACCGTCTGCTATTCACATCATAACATTCTAACCTCCTAGCAACATCCCCACAATTCCAAGAAGCATAGATCCCAACAGGGTTCTAGGTTTCTGGGGTTGGTTTTGGGGTCTGGGGGCACTGCTGGCACAGTCTAATTTAGATTGCATATGTTTTTAAGAAAATCCATGGTGGAAAAGGGGAGGTAGGGCCTAGCTGCAGAGCGCGTTTGGACTAAGCATGGGCGAATTTTGCGAATCTGGCGTTCGCAAATTTGCATATATGCATACTCGCGATCCGCAAAATCCGCGAATTCTTGTGAATTTTTTTTTTTTGTGTCCGCAAGGGTTTCTGCCAGTTCGCGAGGGTTTTGTTCCAGTTCGCAATTGCGAACTTACTTGTTGGCTCGCAACGGTCGCGACTATGTTGTTTCTACGTCTGGTTCATCATCACAGGTTCCCAGCACCCTCTGTTTCACCACTGCCACCCTCTGTTTCACCCATGCCACCCTCTGATACATCAATGCCACCCTCTGGTTCATCATCACTGTAGATTATGGGGGGGAAAAGCAAGCACACCTGCCCTGCTTCAACTGACATGAATTAATTTGGGGTTGATTTATTAATGTGTCACTGTTTTAAAATTCCAGTCTGGCACCTGCTTCCTTATCTGTAATTTGCTTTCTGTTGCAGTGCAATTTTTTTTCCCAGGACCTTTGTGGCCTACTTGTAGCTATTCTATGAGCCTGCTGTGAGGGTCAGAGCAGGGTCATAGAATTGTTGCAACTAGCAACTGAACTCTGGAGGGGCCCCAGTCAGGAAGCACTACAGGGAATGGTTACTATTACTAATGATGAGTTTGAACTTTTGCACCTGCTGAGTGCTTTCAGTTTAGCAAAACTCGTTTTTCTGCAGAACAGCAACTGTAATGCCCCAAACAAACATAGGCAACTGAACTCTGGAGGGGCCCCTCAGGAAGTACTACAGGGAATGGTTACTAATGATGAGTGAACTTTTGCTCATGCTGAGCGCTTTCAGTTTTGCAAAACTCATTTTTTCTGCAGAACAGCAACTGTAATGCCCCAAACAAACTTACTTGTGAAAGTTGATTTCTAATCCAAAAGTGATCCAAAGAAAGTCAAAAGGCCTCAAATCCAAAAAAGTGCAGGCAAATGTCAACCTGAGGAGTTATTCTGATAAAAGTCATCATTTTCAGAAGGTCTATGCTGCTTGCTAGTGGATTTCTTGTGCAGAATTGCAAATATTGTAATTTCGCGAGTGCGAGATTGTTGCTGCCCGTCGCAATTGCGAACTCTCACGATGCGCCGCCAAACTCCCGCGGGATCCCGCAGCAAGATCTAAAATGGCGCAGCACTCGCAAAATATCGAGAAAAACAACTCGGCAAACGCTGAATGATGGTAAGTGAACGCCACAAGCCACAAAATTGTATCACCAAGAAAAAGAAATCTGCTGCGTGCGAATTTGCGGATTTTCGGTAAATTCGCGAGCGTTCGCGGATTTGCGAATTTACCGAAAATCCGCGAGCGGAACGGATTTTCCGCCCATGCTTATTTTGGACTGATTTGAAAGTAGGCCCTACATTTTCTAAGTGTGAGTTTTTGCATTTTTGCTTTTTGCCTGTTTGGGGGTGTTCTACTTTTTTGCGGGTGGGTTGACGGGTCTGGGGGCATTGCTGGGAAGGTCTATTATCGGGCACAAGTGGTTTGGAGAAAATCCATGTTCATAAAGGGGGGTTAGGGCCTAGGTTTAGGATTAGGGTTCTAAAATCGCAGTTTACACTTTACACCTAGCTTGAGGAGAAAGATCCGCAAATTTCGCCCACACTTATTTATCTTTGAATAGGAGACTCAGAGTACGCACTTTCGAAATGATGCTTGTATGCTTTGTAATACTGTCGACTCTGAAACTGAAAGTGTTATTTTTGCACTACACAGCGTATCGTATATTTTTTTCTCCGTGGTGTTTTAATATCACTTCCTGTTTTTCCATCAACAATTACAGGCTGGCTTTTACCCTGTGCAATGGCAAAAAGGAAGACCTCAGGCTTAGCGACTCGCAATTCAGCATCCGCCAGGCAGGCAGTGGACAAGGTGTCTTCTGGTCCCCAACATTGATCGGCGGAGCGTCAGATGGAATGGAGGAGTATCGCGAAAAAGAGGAATGGCTGGATGCATGAAACTTCCCAAATTCAACAGGACAACTACAACAACATACAGTTACAGTATCCATCTTCATTTCTACTTATCTTTTAAGTAATGTTATTGCTGTGAACTTCTGTGAGTGTGACTCTGTGCATTTGTTTGCTCTCTGCTTCAATTCATCCCTCCAGCCATTGTATACTTTTTTCTTTGCTATTTTTTAAACTAATTTAATGTACTAAGTGGTTCTTCTCTCTGAGGGCAGATAGGCAAGTGAAATTGCATAATTACTGCAGCCCTGTACTGTCACATTGTGTCTTCATAGTTAGTACATTGTAGAAAGTACTACTTACTTTACAGTAACCTATCCATTTAGCAACTTCATGCATGCAGTAGTGCATGCACTTCCTTTATGTCCCTTAACAGATTTATGGATAGCTTTGTATCCAAAGATTTGTTTATCTTCATTTGTTGTTTGCCATGCTCTGTTTTTTTCCTCTCTCTACAAACTTTCCCCACAAACCCCATTCTCATCCAAGTTTCAAACCCTAACCCTCTTTTCCCGGGCTGTGTGGTTTTCATTGAGTTGTGAGTAAATTACAATAATAATTCCACACACTTGCTGGGAAGGATAAGGTCAAAGCAACAGAAAATCAATTTCAAGGCTGGTGAAGGAATCCGAGGAGATATTCTTACTCAGCTTTACACAGACCCAGGACTATTTGAAAATCAAATTTGATTTTCATGGGCGCCACCAACTGTGTTGATCATCAAGAACATCCTCTTCCTACACATGGCAAATGATTACACTGCTGTGTCCTTCACCTTCAGCACTATTTCTTGTAGTAGCCAAAGCCAAGCTCCAAGCAACTAGTATACTTTGGAAACATTAGCATTTGTTAGGCTAAATTATGGCACTGTTCTTGTGTACTATGCTATCTATCGTACTGTTGTAATGATCCACTCAGGCCACTCAAGGTTTCATTTTCTTTTTTTTTTCATATGCTGCTACTGCCACTGTGTACCACCACTACTACCACCACAACGATACCATTTCATCCACGCAAGATTGCTAACCTTCATAGCCAGTTGCCATGCAGCCAGCTAAGCATGGGCGGAAAATCCGTTCCGCTCGCGGATTTCGCGGATTTTTGGTAAATTCGCAATCCGCGAGATTCGCGAATTTCCTGCAAAATCCGCGAGCGGAACGGATTGGGTCAAAAGTTCAAGCTGACTTTTGTAACTCTTTTAGAATGGCGCTTGCAAGCTGCTAGAGCCATTCTAAAATAGTTACAAAAGTCAGCTTCAACAGGAAGCTCTAATAGATAAAGTAAAGCAGGTGCTGCTCAAATTCAGTTACACAATCATTAATCACCCCAAACTTGGGGTGATTAATGATTGTGTAACTTAATTTGACCTTCAACTGGAGCACCTGCTTTACTTTATCTATTAGTGCTTCCTGTTGAAGCTATTTCTAGCTATTTTAGAATGGCGCTGGCAGCTTGCCGGCGCCATTCTAAGTGGGGCTGAGGGCAGAAGGGCACAAAAGTGGGACAGAGGGCAGAAGGGGACAAAAAATGAGTGGGGCAGAGGGCAGAAGGGCACAGAAACGAGTGGTATAGAGGGCAGATGGGCATAAAAAACGAGAGGGTGGCAGTGATTAAGCAGGCAAACTCCCCCCTGCGAAATTGCAAAGCGCCTCGCGAACACCCGCGAACATGCAAAAACAAAAAAATCCACAAATTCGCGAATTTTGCTGATTGCCAATTCGCAAATCCGCAAATTCGCGAATTGCGAATTCGCAAAATTCGCCCATGCTTACAGCCAGCCCTGTGCCTAGCCCTAGGCCTATTCTCAAACATGAATCACAGGTAAGATAAGCGTTTGGGGGGGAGGAAGAATAATGGAGGAGGAGGAGAGAGGAGAGACTGACGGTAGTACTACTAAAGTAGAAGGACAATTGAATTCACTAACTCTGTGAGTGGCACTTACTTTTGTAAACATTTGGCGATTACTTAGACAATTTGAATCAAGCAGCCAGTTATGTTTCCGGAAAACAAATGAACAGTTAACCCCCCCGCCCCCCGCCTCCCCGGCAAAACAGTAAACACTCGTCAGCAATGTTTAACTTGAAAGTAAATAATTATTTCAATCCATAATAAAAATAAACAAACCCGCAAGACCTGACCCACCCCCCTCCCTAACCGCAAAGAATGTCAGTGAAAAAGTCCCCAAAGTCCAAGAAAAAACTCAACTCCCAATTCCCACCCCCCCAAAAGTCTTTAAAAAAGGGGCAAGGAACAGTCTCTCCTCCTCTAGTGCTGCTGGCGGTTTCCTTTGGCCAGGTGGGTCCGTTGCTCCCCGCGGAGGTTCTTCTTGAGCAAGCTCTTCATTCTCTCCATCTCCTGCTCAAGATTGGACACCCTGAGGCTTAGGTGGTGGATGCGGGCCTTGTACCTGCTGTGGGGGGCAGCTGATTTTTTGGCTACTTGGCGGTGGCGGGTGGCTGCGGTACCACGGCTCCGTACTGCTGGAGACTTGCACTGACTGGCTGACCCAGGGAGCGCAGAGGAGGAGCCAGCTGTCGCGGTGGGTGTTGTGGTGGACTGCGACTGCGTGTCCTCCTCCTCCTGGGCCACCAGCCACCGATATTCGGCGACAATCGCCTCCAGCTTCCTTTGCCGGGCCCATCTAGCCAGCTCCTTCCATGTAAGTTTGGAAGGAGTATCTATATGAAGAAAGAAAGACATACTGTAACCAATGTTCTTTAAGATTAACACAAAATAATTCAGCAGAAAGTTGTGTCACAGTAGAACTAGCAACTTTCAAGCACAGTACATAACATTTGTGGCCTGTATGTATCTAACCTCCCACTTCGTCAGCCTCTGCTCTAACATTAGTGGGAGTTTCAGGAATCAATTCTATGAGCACTATATGGACTCACTACATTAGAGCCGACTATGACAGTACACCAGGCTTATTCTTATTCTTCTCTCTTGTTTAGCGAAATTGGTACGTAAACTTCTGGAAGCCGGCATAATGCCAGCGTAGTCAACTTGCACCCGAGAAAAACAGACGCAAGCCATGATTACACAGACTTGCGTTACTGTACCAGTCCAGTACATGCAGGTGGTGAAGCTCTTACTTTTCTATTACGGGTGGCACTGAGAATACTCTGTTACAAGGGTTACTGCTTAATTAATTTAACTTTCACCCTACAGTGCCAATGACTACTAGAAAAGGAAAAGGAAGAAGATAAATAATATGATTATCCATCCCTTCACAGGATATTTGCTTACATATGGGATGACTTTAGGTACTTTGCTTTTTATTGAGTGAACACTGATAGGCCACACATGAATGACAGAGTTGTACTAAAATTATTAACAGAGGTAGTGAGTGGCCCCCATAATCGTCGGATATATGCTGTGCTTGCAATACAAACTACTGCTACTGTTCATGGTAGTATTCAGAAAAATTACAACTTCTTTTCCTTGCCTTTGCTAAACTGGAACAGATGTGAGGGTGCGGTGTTACATGCTCTTCAAAGTAACACTTACTTTATCCAGTGACCCTCTACTCTGTCTACATACACATATGCTATCTATGAGTCAGATAGTACCATGATCCAGGCATCCATCCATTCAAAGTAAATGTCAATCATTCTTCTTAATGTCTCAACTGGACAAACCTAAGTTTTTCTCACGGAAAAATAACTTTTTCATTTTATTTTGGAAACCGCAAGCCATGCATCCGTGTTTGACTTGCATGTGAATTTGAACCAAAGGATATATTGCGCACACATACAGTTTCTGTTTTACTCACCCAGGCAGTCCTCTTCCCTTTCTCCTTCCACCCATCCTTGCTTCATCCTTCAACCGGCCATGCATCATATTCCCAGCCACCTCGGGCAGCATTCAAAAACACGTATCATTCTTTGACAGCTATCATTACTTTGAACTCGCTCGTCCTTCCACACTTACTAACACCCTTCTTTCCCTTTTCGTTCATCACATCCATCAAGTTTATCTCTGATCTGACTTGGCTTCTCGATAAAACTTTCACAGCTGAGTTGAAGTCAATTTAGAGGAGGCTACTACCTGGTTGATAAAAACTTAGTTCTAAATTTGTAAGTCTTCTTAACAGTAAAGTATACTTGTACTGTACAACATATACAACCGTGCAGAGAGCACACTCTGCAGTCTGCAATCTCAATACATAAGGAATATAATAGCTTACCACTACCCGCCACTCCCGTGGCATCCCCCACAGCAGTTCCCGCTGGCTGTTGCACCGCCTCCGCCCCAGGAGTACCCACCTCTGCGCTGGCCCCGGAACCGGTGAATGGCTGTGCCGATGTTCCGCCTAGAAAATACATTTTAGATTCTTAGATGCCATATACACCACTCCCTAGTATTTTGTCTAGGAATGAAAAAAATTTACTATGACTACACAAACAAATTTAATAATTTGTGACTCTCTAGTCTAAACTACAAATTGCCCTTTTTTCAGGGAAGGGTGTTTTTTAGTTATGCTTAGCCGTAACATGTCTTGCTACACTTTTTGGCACAACTGATGAATGCTTGCTTTTTAACACGCACCATTTTTCTCATAACAGACAGAAGCTTCCCTTCTAAGAACAAGAGCAAGATCAGATCATCATCACTTGGACGGAATCAGCAACGATTCAGCACCACAAAGAAGACTTGAAGTTCCAACCAGGTGAGGGCTAGACCACAATTAATGTGTGAAATCACTAAGCACTTTTCAATTTTTAATCCACTGTTTATGTTGTATGATGAACTTGATTTTAATAAATGTTTTTACTTATAATAAAGCTTTAAAACTTACATTGACTCTGTGGTTTTTGGTCATGAGTGAGTGAGCGAAAGGGTTTGCAATTTGCAAGCCTGAGTCCGTGGCTCTGAGAGGTCGGGACTCTGACTCCGTAGTCTTATGTCCTGGGTTCTATAATCATTGGGGATCAATCATCGATGAATTCGGGAGCTAAATGACTCTGACATACTAGCTAGTCAGTAAGGAGATTGGGGTTTCAAATTCTGTTATTATTGAGGTATGTGGAAAGTCTAACTGCGCCTATTATAATTGATACACAATGTACTATTTCGTGTCCATAGTTCTGTTTGTCCAGAATAGTCCCTGCAACAGTAGTAGTATGGATTGTCCTCCTATCCAATCAAAAAGTAAACTAGTATCTTATTCTTTCTTGGTGGCCATTGACATTTTATTGTTGGGAATTGTCAAAGCATAAACATTTAGAAGACTTCAAAAGACATTATGGACAACCCAGAGGACTGCACTCAGTGCATGGAGCTTTTGTTGAATAGATTGGGAGTTTTGTTTAACACCTTCTGCCAACTGTGCAAGCTTAGTTAGCTACACAGACAGACTAACAATAATCTAGTAGTACCACAGGGAGTCATAGTAGAGGTAGGATAAAAATTTAGAAACAGTCTACAAGAAGATCAAAGACGATTTAGAAAAAATCGAATGAGGAACGTTAGGAAAAAATAGGTGCTGTAACAGATAGGGAAGTATAATTATTAATATTAACAGGAAAACTTACTGGGGCCAGCAGAGGAGCCCTCGGCAGACCGATCTGGGCCTTCCTTATCTTGTCCCTTCTCCGCCGGTGCCGCTACCTCCTCCTGTGTCCCCTTTTCCCTGGGGGATGCTGATGTACAACATGAAAGAAAGACACAAACATGGATGATTGTTGTCAACCAAATCAAACATTTCAAAAAAACAATAAATTATTTTGGGGAAATAGACAACAATTGAACAAAATGTATTGACCTATCTGATGTGGTCTACTAGGATATTAGTATTGCTGGATTTGCGTACCGTCTACTTGGAAAGTTATGTAACTCACTA
Source organism: Lissotriton vulgaris (assembly GCF_964263255.1). NCBI lineage: Eukaryota > Metazoa > Chordata > Amphibia > Caudata > Salamandridae > Lissotriton > Lissotriton vulgaris. The sequence goes on along the minus strand of NW_028249857.1, from coordinate 1,090,219 downwards.
AACCAACTACAAAAAGGTTCGACTAGGACTGGCAGGCAGCACTCCGCAGCACGAGAAGTGACACACACAGTCCATCGTGATTGCAGACCAGTGGGAAAAATAAAAAGTTTCCTACTAAAGAACCAGTCATAATATACTCAAACTATCAATCCACCACCACTATCTCTTCTTAGTGGCAGGAGAACAAAGGAAGGATGGGACTTGAGTCTCTAGGGGCAGATTTACAAGCCCCTTGCAGCTCTTTTGCTCCGTCGTTGCGTGACATTTGTGACGCAGCGGCAGCGCAAAAGAGGCACCATGGTATGGGGTATATTAACAACGTGATGCATCTAGGAGATGCATCACATTGTAAAGCCCTGCGCCCTCAGGGGGCATTCTGGCGCAAGGGAGGGGGTTCCTGCGCAGGAACGCCTCCTAAAAGTGGCTGAGTGAAATCTACAAGATTTCACTCAGTCACTTTTAGGCCAATGCTGCGTCAAAACCCTGCGCCTGCTTGAAGCAGACATACGGCTTGACGCAGCATTGGGAAGATAGGACACACCAGAGCATTGCTGGAGCTGCGTCTTGCTTGCAATGCAACTCCAGCAATGCGCCGCTTGTGCCACCTCAATTTATGGTCCCTGGGGTTAGTGCTGTTTTGGGTCTGTCTCCTGCTGTTTTAGTTACTGTTCATTCAAGCTTGTGTCACATGTGTCTGTTGGGATCCTTCTCATCTTACAATACCTGATTGCCCACTAAGGGGTGCCCAATTAATGGCTCACTTTTGTATGGCACTGTGTCCCCATCTGTTTCATTGTGGTTCAGCTCCCCTCATGTGTTGTGTAGTTGCCTATGGATACCGAGACACACACAAACACATGTTGTGTGAGATGTGCAGTGTGAGGTTGCCTGTTTGTGTTTGTACATCGGCACCAGTGCATTGGTATTGCTGTAATGGGCAATCGTTTGGATGTTGTTTGGGTGATTTTCCCTGCTGTCCCTGTGAGTCATATCTCTATCTCATCATTCTGCACAGTGATCCTAGTTGTTAGGTCCCATAGCTGCCATGGAATGGGGTATTTGTGACCTGATACCTACAGTTTACGCAAGATGTATTGCTTTGTGTCTATTTTCGAGACATGAGTATGCATTTTGATGGTCACTTCTGCGTTTGTGTCATTGTACACTGTATGCAATGACAGCCCCCATGAGTGGTGCTTGTCTGCACATTGCCGAGAGTATGTTTTATTTTCACAGCACTGTTTGCCTCACCACATCTCTGTGGGTATGTGACACAACCACTACTTTGTCACAGAAGTGTTTCATGTGTTGAGACCAGGGATCATACATGCTGTTTGGCATTTGCTGCTTTTGCCATGATGACACTTACCTTTTGGTCACTATGATGATGGGGGTTAGACCCATTACCACAATGCTCAACTTTTGCGGCAGTTTGGAACCACACAATTTACATTTGATCTACACAGTGATGGGAGTTAGAGAACATTGACACAGTGCTAATGTGATGCTTGACTTGTGTAGCCCCCACTCAGTTATTGGTCACACGTGTGATGGTAGTTACATTGTATGTTCTAACTCATATTCACTGTTGGGGCATTTGTCAAAGAGTACACACTGTTGTCATGATATTAGGGGGGGGTGTAATTTGCTGACATACCTGAGGTTGATGTATGATGGATGTGTGGCTCATCACCTATCCTATGGGTGAGGTGTTGATATGGATAGTCACACAGCCCCCTATGAGTGGGGGTGGCAGGAGTGATAGGGAACATTCAACGTATGTGTGGGGGTGGCAGTAGTGATAGGCCACATTCAACATATGGGTGGGGGTGGCAGTAGTGAAAGGCAACATAACCCCTATGAGTGGGGTGACAGTTGTGATAGGCAATATAGCCCCTTTGAGTGGGGGTGGCAGTAGTCATAGGCAACATACCACATATGGGTAGGGGTGGCAGTAGTGATAGGCAACATAGCCCCTATGAGTGGGGGTGGCAGTTGTGATAGGCAACATAGCCCCTATGAGTGTGGGTGGCAGTAGTGATAGGCAACATACCACATATGGGTGGCGGTGGCAGTGTTGATAGGCAACATACCACATATAGGTGGGGGTGGCAGTAGTGATAGGCAACATACCACATATGGGTGGGGGTGGCAGTAGTGATAGGCAACATTCAACATATGGATGGGGGTGGCAGTAGTGATAGGCAACATTCAACGTATGGGTGGGGGTTGCAGTAGTGAGAGGCAACATACCACATATGGGTGGCGGTGGCAGTGTTGATAGGCAACATACCACATATAGGTGGGGGTGGCAGTAGTGATAGGCAACATACCACATATGGGTGGGGTGGCAGTAGTGATAGGCAATATTCAACATATGGACGGGGTGGCAGTAGTGATAGGCAACATACCACATATGGGTGGGGTGACAGTAGTGATAGGCAACATAGCCCCTATGAGTGGGGGTGGCAGCTGTGATAGGCAACAAAACCCCTATGAGTGGGGGTGGCAGTAGTGCTAGGCAACATGCCACATATGAGTGGGGGTGGCAGTAGTGATAGGCAACATACCACAAATGGGTGGGGGTGGCTGTAGTGATAGGCAACATCCCACATATGGGTGGGGGTGGCAGAAGTGATAGGCAACATTCAACATATGGGTGGGGGTAGCAGTAGTGATAGGCAACATAGCCCATAGGACAGGGGGTGGCAGTAGTGATAGGCAACATACCACACATGTTTGGGGGTGGCAGTAGTGATAGGCAACATACCACATATGGGTGGGGTGGCAGTAGTGATAGGCAACATAGCCCCTATGAGTGGGGTTGGCAGCAGTGATAGGCAACCTTCAACATATGGGTGGGAGTGGCAGTAGTGATAGCCGTGCGACCCCTATAGTGGCCTGTTGCTAGTGGACAGGATATGGACCCCCTGGATGTGTGTGACATTTGGCGGGTACGTGTCGTTTCTTTGTGTGGTGGGTGTCTGACTTACCATTTGCGCCGTCCGCGTCTATTCCTGATCCGGGCAAGATGTACAGTACTGGTATGACCTGCGCGATGGGATTCATGATGTGTTCGTCTTGTACACGATGCTTGTTGCTCCGTCTCTTACCCGTTGCTAGCTAGTCTGTCTCATAGCTATTGAGTGTGTTCCGACGCGAATTGTACCTGATATGCTGCTTTCCCGGATGCTGTGACATGCTGCAAGTGGCAATCCATCCTGCGCGTAGGAAGTACGCATTGTACTTGACCGGACGGAAATTGCAGTGATAATGGTACCGTGCGACTCAAATTGGGCGTTTACAGATCCGGCTCGTACGGAAATTGTGGATGGAGTCTAAGCGTGAGCTCAAAATCCGTTCCGCTCGCGAATTTCGCGGATTTTCGGTAAATCCGCAATCCACGAACTCCCGCGAATTTACCGAAAATCCGCGAATCTGCGAGCGGCGGATTCGGGGGGCAAAAGTTCAAGCCTTCAAGCTTGAAGTTGTTGTTGTAACTATTTTAGGATGGCACCGGCAAGCTGCCTGCGCCATCCTAAAATAGTTACTAAGCTAGCTTAAACAGGAAGCACAGGAAGCACTAATAGATAAAATAAAGCAGGTGCTCGAGCACCTGCTTTATTTTATCTATTCGTGAAGCTAATTTAGTAACTATTTTAGGATGGCGCTGGCAGCTTGCTGGCGATATCCTAAAATAGTTACAAGATGATGGATGGACAGCTCACTCAAGGGACCCCTGCGTACATCGGTGCGATTGCATAGTAACACACACATGGTCGCTGGAACTAGTTGAAGCTCAAATTCAGTGACTCATTCATCAGCCCAAAAACAATTGTGAGCGTCGTCGAGGCTCGGCAGGTGTGCCTTCTTCCCAAATCTACCGTCGAAAATCAGCTGTGATGCTGGATAGAGGCCTTTGCATCCTTGACTTTCACGAGTGCAATCCTCGTGCTGTTCCTGTGACCATGAGCTTCTTTCTCTTGATCTGCTGCTCTGATCGGTCTCTGACCTTTTATACACACAAGAGGCATGTGAACTTGCATGGAGACCCCGCCCGTTTGGCCCCGCTCACACACTCGCGGTGTGCACCGTCTTCCCGCCATTTACCCACTATGATGGACAGCTCACTCAAGGGACCCCTGCGCCCTTCGGGGCGATTGCATAGTAACACACACATGGTCGCTGGAACTAGTTGAAGCTCAAATTCAGTGACTCATTCATCAGCTCAAAAACAATCGTGAGCGTCATCGAGGCTGGCCAGGGGTGCCTTCTTCCCAAATCTACAATCGAAAATCAGCTGTGATGCTGGATAGAGGCCTTTGTATCCTTGACTTTCACAAGCGCAATCCTCGTGCTGTTCCTGTGACCAGGAGCTTCTTTCTCTTCATCTGCTGCTCTGATCGGTCTCTGACCATTTATACACACAAGAGGCACTTGAACTCGCACAGAAGACCCCCCCATTAAAAAAATCAGCAAAATCCGCAAATCCACAAATTCGCGGATTTTGCGGATCCGCGAATCCGCAAATCCGCAAACCAGCAAATTCGCAGATCGTGGAGCCGCGAAATCCGCCCATGCTTAATGGAGTACGTGTCGGTCAGGAATTTGGCACTTTTCCGTATCATACTTCCTAGCCCGGATGGCCCGGCTCCTGGAACGATTCGGTTGTGAGGTAAGGCTACGGGCAGCTTTCTGTGAGCCGTCTGACCGAGATCAGAATCAACTCCTAAATGTAAAAACAATACTTAGAAGTCACTAGCGGTCAAAAGGTTACTTGATGACGCGAGGGAATGGTGCAAATCCAAAGTGCAGGCTAACCGCGATTGACGGCAGGGTGGCTACTTGACCCAGACAGATCCTCCTGAAGATATACCGTGGGTGGAGCTTTTGTTGATGTCAGGAGCTTACTGTGTTGTTGTCGAGCCACGCAAACCGGATAACGCATTGTCGTTGAGCTCCATCGAGGTAAATGCAATACATTGCCGTCAAGCTGTAACAAGCATCGTGGAGCCACATAGGCTGTAGATTCTTCGTCATTGAGCAGCCTCCGCATCAGCATCGAAGCGGCTATGTGGCAGAAATTCTCGAGTAGTTGAGGCAATGCTTCATTTTTGCAGATATCAGCTGCAGAGCCCACTTCTGAGGGCCGGGACTAGAGGGTGCACCTCAGGCAAGGATAGGTATCACAGATTGCAGAGTCGCGCAGCACCAGCAGAGTTGCAAGAAGTCTTTTGCGTTCCTGATACTTCTAAAAACAGGAAGCAAGCCAACAAGCCCTTGGAGAATCTTGAACTCAATGATGTAGAGAGCAGGTTCAGTCCCCTTCACTACCAGGCAAGAAGCAGCAGGCCAATACAGCAGTAAATGTTTCAAAGAAGCAGTCCTTCCTGTAACACAGCACTCAGCGGGCCAACATGGCAGAGCAAGTAGCAAGGTGCTATTCCCTCCTACAGCACAGCAGATCTTCTTCCAGGAAGAATGTCCTTTGTTCCAGTAGAGTTCTGATTTGATGGTGCCAAGGACCCAGTACCTATACCCAAATGTACCTTTGAAGTGGGAGAGACATCAAAGAGGACTTTGAAGATCACAAGTTTCCTGCCTTTCCTGCCCTGGCTCTAGACTCACTTAAGGGGGGTATGCAGCTCTTTGTGTGGGGACAGGCACATCCCTATTCAGATGCAGGCGACAGCTCTGCCCTCCCAATCTACCTCAAGAAGGCCCATCCCCCTGGTGATGGGCCATCAGGATACAAATGTCACACTTCAGCTCCCCTTGTGTGTGACTGTTTTGAGTGAATGCACAAAGCCCAGCTGTCACCCAAGCCAGGTGTGTATTCAGAAACTGGTAGAGGCTCAGAATGGTTAAAGTAAGAAAACACCAACTTTCTAAAAGTGGCATCTTCAGACCTGCAATTTTTAAAAAGCAACTTTACTGAAAGATGTGTTTATAAAGTGTGAGTCCACGACACCAAACTTTACATTTTTTATCTCCTCCCAATGGGAAAATACAGTTAAAGATTGTTTTAATCCCTGGTTATTCTATGTGAGAGATAGGCCTGCAGTTGTGAAAAACAAATGTAAGAGACACCCAACCACGAGACCGCCCTACTCACCGCAACAGACGACATCCACACCCTTCTCGACCAAGAACACACCACGACCCTGATCCTACTCGAACTCTCTGCAGCGTTCAACACCGTCTCCCAGCCTACACTCACCACCAGACTCCACAATGCTGTCATACAGGAAACCGTCATTGACTGGATCTGCTCCTTCCTTACCGGTAGAACCCAAAGAATAAGACTGCCACCTTTCCTCTCCGAACCCACAGAAATCAACTTCGGAGTACCATAAGGATCATAGCTCAACCCCACGCTCTTCTACATCTAAATGGCACCCCTCAGTGACATCATCAGACCGCACGGACTCAGCATAATATCATGTGCCTATGAGAACTAGCTCATCCTCTCCTTCACCAAGGACCCCTGCACCACCAGCCTCAACTTCCAGAAAGGAATGAAGGACATTGCATCCTGGATGGGAAACAGCTGCCTGAAGCTCAACTGTGAGAAGCCAGAGGTCCTCATCTTTGGACCCACCCCTCTGCATGGGATAACACTTGGTGGCCCAATGCCCTCAGCAGCCGCCCACCCCCACGGACTACGCCAGAAACATTGACATTGTATTCAACTCCTCCCTCTCCATTAACAGACAGGTCAACTCCGTCGGCTGCTGCTGCTTCAACACACTCCGCATCCTCCGAAAGACCTTCAAATGGACCCCCCCTCGAATCAAGGAAGACCGTCACCCAGGCACTCATGACCAACAGACTGGTCTATGGAAACGTCCTCTACACCGGAATCAACAAGTCTCTGCTCCGCAAACGTTCGAACATACAGAACACCGCAGCCGGACTTGTCCTTAGCGTCCCTCAACACAAACACATCACAAAACACCTGCCGAACCTCCACTGGCTCCCCATTGAGAAGGAGGTGACTTTCAAGATACTCACCCATGCCAACAAATGCCTCCACAACACCAGACCCCAATACCTCAACGAGAGAATCTCCTTTCACGTACCCAAGGGAAACCTCCGATCTGTTGACCTTGCCCTCCCCGAAATCCTGTGCATTTGCAGAGCCAGAACTAGAGCCTTCTCCTACATCGCGGCAAAGACATGGAACGAGCTCCCTATAGACATCTAACACGCCCTCTCTCTGAACATCATCAGGAAGACCCTCAAGCCCTGGCTCTTCGACGAACGGAGCTGCTTACCACCGCCCCTCCAGCGCCCTGCGACCCTCATGGGTGAGTACCATGCTTTACAATCCCCTGATTGATTGATTGATTCTGATCTTGCAATTTATTAACAGCAGCAGTCAAGAACTTAATAAAACTACAAGTCCTATAAGGCTTAGCGAAAGGTAGCCAATGGGAATGAAAAAAGAACAATGCCAACCACTAGGGACCTGCAATACCTATATCTCCCCACTTGATTGCAAACAGCCCTCATTTCTTGTGCAAGAAGTTAACGATTATTCAGAAACAAAGTAGATCCAGCTTGAAGGTCCTTAGGATGAGGCAGGCAACACCTCTGAGGTTTTTGGGGTGTATCTGTTTTGTCCGAGGCATGGTCCCCCCTCACGCCTGTCAAAGCTGCTTCTCTCGCCTCAAAAATGGAGACCAACCCTGGACGTACGGAGCATCCATGAAGCCACCAAGTGCATCAACTTTCAGCTTCTACTTGGGACGCACTGGAGACAACAGAGATCCAATCCTGCAGAGATCCAAACGACAAACAGGAGGCAAAAGCCTGATTGATTGATTTCACCACCAGGACTTGCAAAACTCAAAAGTACATGTCCTACCTTTTAAATACACTGCACCCTGCCTATGGGGCTGCCTACGGCCTACCCTAGGAGTGAATTATATGAAACAAAAAGTAACATTTCGGCCTGGTAAGTAGGCTTTCCAGGTCGAAATGACAGTTTAAAACTACTCACACAGGTCTTGCAATGGCAGGCCTGGACCATGTTACTGCAACTCTGGGCAATAGCTTGCTTAATCTCCACAACGGCCCCCACAACGCTAAGGATGCCTGGCCTCCACCTTGGGGGTGCCCAGGAGTGGACGCCTCACAGTGAAAGCCAGGATGGGTTCCACAGCGGTATTCGTACAAGCGCCTTGAGACCCTTGCGGGTGAGTAGTGGGCTATACAAGTATCAATTTTTTTTAATCCATCACCGTTCTTTAGCCCACTCTGCCACCCCAGTTCAGACATGGCTATATGCAAATCAGTCTGACCCTGTGCCTCATGGGAACAGTTCAGCCTGAACTGCCAAGTCATGTCTTCCCTGAAACAAGCTTCCGAAGACCGGTTTCTGGCATTCCAGCCGTCTTCAGCCCGCTTGCTTGAATCCAGTGGCAAAGTGAGCAAGGGACTCGCGTCTGAGCATACCCTGCCACACTTATGGCGGTCAAAAGCGTTACACTCACTTTGCCACTGGATTCAAGCAAGCCGGGCTGAAGACGGCTGGAATGCCAGAAACCGGTCCTCGGAAGCTTGTTTCCGGTCCAGGGAAGTCATGGCTTGGCAGTTCGGGATGGACTGTTCCCATGAGGCACAGGGTCAGACTGATTTGCATATAGCCATGTCTGAACTGGGGTGGCAGAGTGGGCTAAAGAACGGTGATGGATTAAACCCAGATCTTTTGACTGGGTGTGAGTGTTTGATTGATTCAGATGCTCCGTCCATCACCACCCCCTTTTGTACCGCAGTCCTACTAGTAGCATTCAATTTACAGGTCCTGGGCACATATAATGCACTTTATTAGGGACGTCCGAGTAAATTTAATATGCCAGTTGGGGATAAGCCAATGTTAGCATGTTCACAGTACAGAGCATACGCACTTTGGCACTGGTTAGCAGTGGTAAAATGCCTAGAATTCTAAAGCCTGCAAAAACGAGGTAAAAAAAATGGGCAGAGGAAGGCAAAAAGTTTGGGGATGACCTTGCAGAAAGGGCCAGGTCCAACAGTCTTCAACCTCTATTTCCTCAGTCCTCTGTCTCCACCTCTCATTCTATCTCGCCATCACTGATGGTTATAGACACCACTATGTGATGCTAGTTGCCAGCATACTATTTCTTTCTCATCTATTCCCAGCAGATATGTTTTGCAACTGCCTTTGATGTTCAAACAATCTGTAAATTGATGCCTAGCCAAATGCAATAGGCTAGGTGATCATGGTTGCCAGGGTCAAAAGTGAACATTGACATTCTCATGATGATATCTGTTTCCGGAGTACAGGCAGGGCTGCACCGGAACTGCAAAACATCTGTCAATAAGAACAGCAGTGTTTGTGGTGGTAACCCATAAGGAGAGGGAACGGTAATGCCAGTTGTGGTGGAACTGGTAGGGGGCATTGCTTAGGGATTGGCGTCACTGGTTGATGCAGCAGCAGTTAAAGTGGACTGCGAGCATCCCCCTCCTCAGAGACCTTACTGCACTTATCTGCCATCTCCTGATCATTGTAAAACAGAGAGGCTACTAAGCCAGATGGCATATTTAAAATGTAATACTTGAAGAAAATAGCTAGTGCCAGTACAGTCAGGTAAACGAATGATAAAAAAGGGTTAAGGTCGAAGTCCAACAAATGCAATTCAAAGTGTTTACATTACTTCAGCTGCACAGATGTCCCAAAAAAAACTCTATACAGGACACAGATACTGGTGTTATATATTTGTTAACAGATAGTTTCGCCAAACCACCAACTCCTCGAGACCCTCTCTGTTTCCTGTTATCGACCCGTGTGGTAAGTTTATCACCCGCATCTCAGCCCACCCTCTTTATTTCTGGGGAGCGTTCTAGGCTGAAAACTGCTGATACCAGCTGAATATAATGAACCTAACCCGTGCCAGGCTTCTGCGTGCACCAACCGGACCTCACCATAAATCGAGGATTCGTGACAAAATGGGCACCTCATAAAGCAAGGGGCTCTTATCAAATCCACGCCCAGCATCTGTGCATGTCTCTGCCACACCGCTCCTGTTTATTTACAGCTTGTTTGTAAGGTAGGTAGGGAAAGATTTCTTTGCATACTCCAGGATGTTCCTCCGAAGGGTGTGACTGTGCTGTAGTTGCCTTTCGATCCCTACCTTTAGTGTCGCCACTGAAAACAAATACATTTATTATGAAGTTTCTCGGAAGTTAACTTCCCGCTAATCACATCCCTTCTGCTCATTTCTTTCCTGCTCTTTATACACAGATCCTACATTGGGCCTCTAGCTTTTCCCTCGCTTACTGACTCATTTTCCCAAATAGCAGACAGGACCCTATTGCATACCATTCCGCAGCCCTTGGCTGGTTTAAGTGTTGTTTCCTCACATTCCTGTGCTTACACCAGAAGTCTATGCCGCTTCTGTACACCGCTGAATCAAGTCTGGGGCAGACTCTTGGATCTCACACAACACCAAAACTCAGCACTAGTGGATTTAACTACAGCCGAAACGACTATGTCCTCCATGCAGTGTAGCTGCAGTAATTACTTTCGAAAGTGTCAATATGAGGTGGGAAAATGCTACAGAACTCCTACAATAAAACACAATACCGATGTTGCTGTATGTAAGAAATTGAGTTATTGGTTGAAGGGAAGGTCAGCTCAGGCAAAAACTACAATCCTTGTCAAAGTGAACTTCAAAAGTCATGAAATTAACCTGTACTTAACCCTTTGTTAGCTATGCACAAAAGCATTATGGCATAATTTAAAGGTAATAAGGAACGTCTTTATGCAGCACACAAACAGTCATAAAGTGAACACATAACACAAGAAAAGTCAGATACCAATGTAGAACAAGCATTTGCAATACAATAGGTTTCGCATTACTGAAAGTTTGAGCTTTTTGCATTGCATTATTATTTGCAATGCCAATAGCTCAAACTTTCCATAATGTGAGACCTATTGCATTGCAAATGCTTGTTTCCTTTTCCAGTACTATATTCATCATTGACATTTTTTAAAATTATTAATACATCAATTGTGTATTATAGATGTTCCTTCCATGGGCTATTTGTTGTGTGGAATATTCCTACCCAGTCCCTTCTGGCCTAATTGGGGTAACTCTCTTACTTGGTAACACCTTCCAAGTTAAATACATCAAGAATTTTGAATGAACCGGAACCAACATTTTTTTAATGTAGCAAAGGTAATGTCAACTATGCCACATTTGCATTTGTTGCTGACAGAAACTCTTCTGGTAAGAATAGAACAAATTAATGTGATGCTTAAAAGTGAGAGGAGAGTGATGATGGAGGGCAGGAGTAAGTATGATCCTTGGCCCAAGTGCTGTGGTCCCATAAACAGGCAATGTCTGGAAATATCCTTAGTGCGTTCTTTCTGGAAACAATTATTTGAGACATAACATGTGTTGGTAAATACGTTTTTAACAGTGGTTCATAACTCACTTTGGTTTCAAAATGTTATTAATAGTCAGTATCATTCTTGCCCAATAAAATGATAACCAATTTACCAGAAAGTGAAAGATGAATGCAACATTTGGTCTAGTTGGGACTCAAACTCGTGGTCTGCAGCTCACAGCAGATGCCATTGATTACCCACATTTCACAGGCGTTCACCCTGTAAGAACAAAACAAACGACAAACTCCTTCTACAAACACATCTGTGCACACCATACCCTACAGAAATGCATTCCAGGATCTAGACAGTACTATTCAGGACAGTTCTTTCATTAAACAATGCATACTCCATACTGACCTGGCAGCTGTTATACAATCTAATGAAATCGACGGAGAGCAAGTAAATGCAAGATCCAGGGAATACTGAGCCTCCAAGAGAGCACCTCAGAACCGTAAAGCGTAAACCGTAAACCGTAAAGCGTGCCCGTATTCCAAAAACACTTCTGCACTATACAGGTAGTTTTAATGGGCTGTACAAATGCAGGTAGCATGACATATTGAAGAGCAGACGTCTCTATACCCTTACAAGCATTATTTAGTTTCTACAAACTTTACAGTGGTGACGTCTATTAAACTTTCATCCTGCATGCTTTGGATGTTCTTTTAAAGTCATCCCTGCATTTTAGACAACAAAACGTATTCTGGATGTACAGTGAGATATACTTCCAAAATAAATAAAATCAGCAAAAATATATGACACACATTAATATCAAACAACACACTTGAGGCCATATTAGCAAGAAGCTCGTTAAAATTATCGCCGGTGTAGCGGCAGGAATCTGCAGCTAAAACGGCGATAATGGGCCTGCTAATATGCGTTATAGAATTCCAATAGAAGCCCACAGTTACCTGCCACTAAAACGGGAATAATTTTAATGAGCTTCTTGCTGATATGGCCCAAAGTGCGTCAACTGGCATATGCGTAATTCTTTTAATGTGTTCTGTGGAGCCTGCTGCAAACCATGCTACTTACTGTCAGTGGTGAATTGTGGTTGTCCTGATTTTATATTCACTGGTCTTTTGAGCACAGACAGGTAGGATTTGAAGGACTACCAACATGAAAACAATACCAGAAATGATTTCTTGAACTTCGCTGAACTGTACAAACAGCAATGCACCCCAACAGCCTGTTAAAACTAACAGTGAAGTAGCAAGGGAGCTATTGGCCTTCGAGAAACCAAAGAAACTATGACTGTTTACCGACAATATGGTAAAAAAAGGTGTGAGAAGTTAGCCTGGTATATGATGTTCACTATTCTAGTTGGCACCTTGCATCAGTCTAATCCCTATTGATGGTAGGTTATAAAGTAAACCTTATAGAAGCTATCCTAGTGGGAGCTGTGGAGAGCAGCCTTCAGGCTAAGATTTGGAGACGAGTTAAGCAAGTTGTTTTACCATTTATAATTTGTTGAGTACCAAATGAAAGCACACCACTCAAGGTATATATCAAATATATATGTATTTATTCTAAACACAACCCCTCTGTACTCTTTTTGAGGTCAGAGGTAAAAGTACAATAGAAGAAACTAAGTTGGCAAAGTTGCACAGTATACGTTTTGCCCTGGGGCCTCACAAACCACATACTAAAATAGTGGTATAAGAACCATGTGAGAGTTAGAAAGCAGGCCTGGGGCCTGTGGAATCACTGGGGCTACTCAAACAACCAAAGGTTAGGATGTAGGAGGCCCACGGGAGATGCTTGCAGTGTCTAAACACAGCCGCTGGTTACCATTGACTTTCTATGGGAAACAAACAAGTTACAATTTTAAAGATTATGGGTACAAGGAGGATAACTGCGATGGAACCCTTTTAGACTAGGATACTTGGAGAGTCAATACCCACGGGAGCAAGGGAGTACTCGTGTTACCTCACCCACGGAAGCCGGGTGCATAGGTGTCTTTTCGTGTCGGGTTTCTTCGTCGATTCCAATGGAGAGCTGCGAAGAAGTGCTGCATGCGACCAGAGGAAAAGTGGATCCAAGGGTGGATCGGAGATGTGAAGAACCTCAAGGCAGAGGAGACAGAGTCTGAACCACTAGTCAGTGACCAGGGCGGTGATAGGAAGATGCCACCAGATGTCGGATGATTCCAGTTAAAAAGGTGAAGTTTGTCTCTTCAGCCACAAGGTCCAGGAGGCGTCAACCACATCCAGGAGCTGGATTCGAGCTGTCACATGACGGATCTAGTTGACTGCTGTGTTGGTATCCGGATTGCACTCAACAAGCCGCGGGAAACGCAACCCACACAGGATGTCAAGATTAGCTTCGATGCAGACCAGCAAGGTCTGTAGAACTTCTCCTTTGCAGGGAAGTTGGAGCAAGCCTGAAGCAACCAGTAAAGCAGGTTAAATCAAAGGTTGGTCTTCTTGGGGGCTCACTAGCCAACAGACTATGAACTGCAAAGACATGTTGAGCTGAAATGCACAAAGCAGGCCCTTGGGACACTCATGTAGTGTGGGCCTCTGAGCTTCGGTGCAAAAGGTGCTTGGGGCTGGAGCTTCAAGCATCCCAATGCACAACTTCAGGATACCTTGGGAAGTTGATGCAGGTAGCAAAATGCAGGATGTCCAGGAGTTCCGGTCCCACGTCTCTCGTGTCCATCACAGGTCTCAGCTTTGCTGGGAACGCAGGTCAGTGTCAGAGATGTCTGGAAATCTATGTCTTGTATCAGAGATTCTTCTGGGATCCAGAGGGAGCCTCAAAAATGCAGACTGGCAAAGATGCTGTTGGTGCCTGTTTGAACAGGGTGGTCACTCCTTGACCACAAGGGAGATTTCTTCCGTCTTCCAGTCGAAATGGAATGTCGAAGGTCCATGATATATGTTGCAGATTTTCGGCCAGGGTAATCTAAAGCCCTAGGGACTGAGGTTCTATACTTATAGTAAGTTTAGGGGTTGGACTAACTCTAAGGTCCCTCCTATGGGTGGACCTGGGTAGGTGGTGGTTACACCCGTTCCCCTTCATTAAGTTTTTTGCCAGAGCTGGGGCTGAGTGCCCCAGCAACCAGTTTGAACTGGGAAATGCATTGAGCACCTTGTGTGCCCCAGGCAGTGTCTGGAAAGCATTCACTGAATGCAGCTCTCCCTGCCCCAGTACACTAAGAGCCTGTTTGGGGAGGTGCCAGCACCTATGGACAAGAAACCTATTGTCCAGGCCTCCCCTGCCGGAGTTTCATCCAGCAGCAGGAGGGCAGACTTGTGCCTGTGGCAGCAGCATCCATTTTGTGATGCTGAGGCTCTGTTTAACGTTAACCGGTGAACCAGTAACTACATAACTTCTCCCTCTAGAAGGGTGGAATGCTATCCCCGCCACCAGCACTGGCGGGGGGGGGGTAGTATTCCAAAATGCTTGACACCTTACACAACATGTTTGATAAAGCCAAACCAAAGTTAGCATTACCCGCAAGGATTATAATGCACGTAAGAAGAGTATATGGTATGGCTATATCATAGAACAGCTATAAGGAAGGAGATGGTTCTGAAAGCTGCAGAGTGGCTCAGCTCAAGCTAGGGCACCCTCTCACATAAAACCAAGCACTCTACCTCCAGGATTGTCGAGGTCTGCCATAGGAGTGGCTTATAGGTTCATACGTGTCCATACAGGTATATAGATATAGGTTTACCATATCTAAGTAAGGGGTGATTACACCACCTTACCCAGCCTGTAAGAACAGACCTGTGGTGTCAGTTTGGAAGGCAATCCAGGGGTGGCACAATACATGCTGCAGCCCCTGGTAGGCCTAGGGTGCACCTATGCCCTGGGTACCTATGGTACACTATACAAGGGTGACCCAGTAACCAATCTGGCAAGTACCTAAAGTACATGGTATCAATTTAGAGAGAGAACAGCTGAGCTGGGGGCCTGATTAGCAGGTCCACAGCCACACTAAAGTCTAAAAACCAGAGAATCACAGCAAAAAGTGGGGGTAACCATAGGAAGCAGACTCTACTCTCCTACAAAAGGCAGTCATGATTTGTGGCCAGCCTCATACCTCGGGGCCTCGGTACCACTGCGCCTGCTGCACTATTGGTAGCCGAGTCCCTGAACAGAAGGAACACAAGTTCAGTGGCACACCTGTTTGTTGTGGACTACAGTTTGGATTCCACTGTGCTCCTCATGCTGTGTGTCATGTACAAAAGAGTAGGGCTATACAAACAGACGCAGCACTTCAGAAGTGAGAACATGAAACATGTCATGCATGCCCTCCCACAGACAGTGGGAGAAGTTCACGTGTGTTAAGAAACACAGGAAAGGCAATTTTTTTGCAATGAAATGCAGAATTTGTTTCTGAACTCAGAATTTTAGTCGAATGTGTAACTTTTAGCACAATTGCTGCGAGGGAAAATAGCAACATATTTATATTTGAGATAAATTATGAATAGCACCGAAGATCTGTATGTGGGGGACTGAAAACATGGTCAACTTTAAACAATGTAAAAGGGGTAGCGGCCCCACTAAGTTTACACATGCACCAGAAGATGAGTGTGTAGCCTGCACCTTCAAGGTGGTTGCACACAGAGACTTCAAGCATGCCCACCACAGCCCAAAACCCCCTCTCCCATCAATAAAGGAACCGCGCTGAGCAGATGTTTTTGCAATGTGTAACTTTTTTCCATGATTCTGGGGAGGGAAAATGCGAACCTATTTATGTTTCTGATAATGTGTTGCTAATAGCACTGCAAATCTGTATGTGTGGGGCTGAAAGCATGGTTAAGTTTAAACAATGTACAGAACTATGGGGCATATTATCAAGAACGGCGTTAAAAATGATCGCCGCTTTAGTGGCAGGAAACTGCCGCTAAAGCGCCAATAATGGGCTTGATAATATGCGCTTGTGAATTCCCATAGCAGCCCAGGTTCTGGTGTTAACCTGGGCTGCTATGGGAATTCACAAGGGCATATTATCAAGCCTATTATCGCTGCTTTAGTGGCAGTTTCCTGCCGCTAAAGCAGTGATAATTTTATCGCCGTTCTTGATAATATGCCCCTAACTTTACACGTGCAGAGACAGAAAGGTGCCTGTTGTCATTTACTTGCATGCTTAACCATAGAATTCATAGAACACTTGCATTTCTTGGTAATGGAATTAGAATCTCATTACTCCATGATCTGTAATCCGGCATTCTGACTTTGGAGGTGCTGCAGCTGAGACCTGTTTAGTGTTGTTCGTTGTATTTAACCCCATGGCTGCTAGGCGTTTTCCCGTCCTGCGCTGGGTTTTATTCTTTTTCATTGTTTCATGACGAGCTGGCCTTGTCATCCGCGCACGGCAGGTAAGCGCCATGACGAGGCCAGCTCGTCATTAGCCTCGAAGGGGTTAAATAAAGCCGAACCTGGAATCTTCTTTGGACACTTTCTTTTATTACTGGCGACAAGGAGCTCTTGATTGGTGACAAGCTTCAACCACCGGTTCCCCTGTGAACCCACATTTCAAATACTGGATAAACGATTTATTCTACATAAGGATTTGGATTTTAAGGACATAAAGAATTTGGATTGTAATAGTAATTTGGATTACATGATCCCCAGCACCACAATCATCGCTGGAGAGTATCTATTAAATCTGGACTGCCTTGTTTTATTTTCATCTGGACCTATACATGAAGAAAAAGTAAGTGGCAGTTACTTGCTTACTTTCAAACCCCTCCCTTTGTGTGCTTTTGCACACCCTGCATGATGCTCGCTTTCCGCGTTTCATGCGATGTCCTTTCATTCCACCCGGAGTGTCTGAATTCTGAAGTTTGACATTGACGCTGATGTTCACGTTGCTGCATGCGTCACGTTGCGTCACGTTGCGTAACATGGTGGCCATTTTGGATTGGGCTGTACTCAGATTTACCGGGTAAATCTCATAACAAGAGGTGGATTGGAGTGCAACATTGTTTTTTACATCGTGAAGACAGCGCGATTCGGTCTATGGGGGAAAGATCACCATTCTTACAATTTTCACAGACATCACACTTTTGACAGTTTTATTTACGGTGAGAATTTTTTTTTTGAAACTAAGTATTTCTATTTTAGACTATTGTGTGAAAAGCATCAGATATGGCCAATTCTACCAGCATGTCTCAACCTCCAGTGTTTTTGTCTGAAAAAGGAGAACCTATCCTTCCCTGGAAGAGGTGGAGGAATTTATTTGATTCGTATATAGTGGCAATTGCGGGAGAAAAATGTTCAGCCTTCAGGAAGCAGGCCATATTACTACATAATTTTGGTGTGGAAGGCAGAGATATTTATGACAGCATGGACCTCATAACTATTGGTAATGGTGATGGCGAGCCTACAGATGTATATGAAATGTCCATGACTATGTAAGAATGATATTTTGGACCTCAAATCAATGTGGTTTTGGAGCGTCATAGGTTTTTCACAAGAATCCAAGGTTCTACTGAACATGTGGGAACCTACGTTGCTTCTTTAAACATTTTGGCACATACATGTGAATTTGGTAAACTGTCAAATTCTCTTGTGAGAGATCAGCTAGTAAGGTGCACCAACAGCTCAAGGGTGCAAGAAAAACTCTTATCCAAAAAACCCACGTTGTCTGAGGCCATTGCGATTGCAGAAGGTGTTGGAAGTACTTCCTCTTGGGTGAAAGAGTTAAGGAAAAATCGTGAGGATAGTAACCAACTTCATAATGAAGGCACAAAGA
The DNA here is from genome assembly GCF_964263255.1 of Lissotriton vulgaris. Lineage (NCBI taxonomy): Eukaryota > Metazoa > Chordata > Amphibia > Caudata > Salamandridae > Lissotriton > Lissotriton vulgaris. The sequence continues at coordinate 1,072,094 of NW_028249857.1, read as the reverse complement.
AAAGTCAAGATGCTGTACACACCATGTCGGATTGTGACATAGAAAATTAGTTTTCTGACAACTTTGCCGAAGTGTCTTTAAGTACAAAGAATAAGAATGTTTTGAAGAACACCCAATCTCACACCACCTTGAGCAGAGATGTTGAACCACAGAACAAACGTGATTTACGCCAACAACATTCCTTTGATCGTGAGAGGAATCGTAGTGACAATCAAAAAGTGCGCTGTTACAGATGTGGCAGTTTCTCTATTTCTTCTAGTTTTCCCAATTGTTATGCTAGGCCTTCTTTCTAACTCTCACGTACTACTTATACCACTATTTTAGTATATGGTTTGTGAGGACCCTAGGGCAAAATGTGTACTGTGCAACTTATCGTTAAGTTTCTTGTATTGTACTTTTACCTCTGACCTCATAAAGAGTGCAGAGAGGTTGTGTTTATAATAAATACATATATATATATTTGATATAAACCATGTGTGGTGTGCTTGCATTTGGTACTCAAGAGATTATAAATGGTAAAACAACTTGCTTAACTCGTCTCCAAGTCTTAGTCTGAAGGCTGCTCTACACAGCTACCACTAGGATAGCTTTCTTCTATTAGGTTGTCTTTATAACCTACCAGCAATAAGTTTTGATTAGACTGGTGCACGGTGCCCACTAGAATAGTGGACATCATATACCAGGTTAACTTCTCCCATTGGTGTGCAGCGGATGGGATAAGAGCTTGCACTTGTTTTACCAAATAATCTTGAGAATATAATTTGAAAAATCACATTAAGGTACTTGTAAGTACATAGAAATCAAGACTTATAATACATAAGTTCTACTGAACTTAGCAGTTGTAGGTGGTTAGGGCTTAACACACCCTGCCTACAACTTCTACAGAGTTTCTAGTAGGTAACAAGTAGTGTAGGTAGGTGCACAACCACACCTCACTAGTCATGGCTTTAAGGGCAGGAGCTAGTGACTCTCTGCCAGATGTCAGCAAACAGCACACATCTAAATATGACACATTCACTTTCCAAGAATTGAGAGGACAGTGTACAAAAAGAAAATTAAAGCAAGGACAGAGTTCAACCACCCAACACCTCATAGATATCCTGGTGGAAGATGACTTAGCCATAGCATCAGATCCAGATACCTTAGTTCACAGCTTTCCAAACTTTTCATGTTGGTCACACACCTTTTTGCGAAAAAAATTCAGGGACACGGTAATGCGAGCGAGCCCACCGAGCGTGCCCGAACCACCTAAGGGGGGTGGTTTGCATGGTTAAATTGATGCACCGGTGGCACAAGGGACATGTTAATAGGCCCCTAACTGTGTAACACACAACCCTACACACACCCACACACACACAACCCCACACACACAACTCCACACACACACAACCCCACACAACCCAACACACCCCCACACATACAACCCCACACACACACAACCCCCCACACACACAACCCCACACACACATAACCCCACACACACAACCCCCCACACACACAACCCCACACACACACACAAAATGCACAACCCCACATACACACAACCCCCCCACACACACACAATCCAACCCACACACAACCCCACATTTGAATGTATTTATTTTTTATATAGAGCAAACTCAACTCGAAGGTGTCTGAGCGCTTTACACGAGCACCAGTTGCGTTACATTCATTTTAGGCACCGGGAGATTAGGTGATTTGCCAAAAATCACAGAAAGAAGTAAAAAAAATACAATTTTTAAAGACACTGATGATGGAATTAAACTTATGAATTATGCTTAGATCTCGCACATCTTACAAACATTGATTGATAAAGTGCATAGCATACTCCGACGACCAGCTACAACAAGGAACTGGAATCTAATTTCTTTCCTGATGTCGATGGTACGGATGCCATGTTCTAGCAACCGAGACGTTGCCCAAGTACGTGATTTCTGGAAATTAGAAGCAGATACCTGCTTCGTAAAAGGCGGGCTTTTCTTGCCTCGGTGAGCCGCTCCTACTTCTGACAGGCGATGACTATTCCAGATTGAAGGAAAACCTACTTCTGTGCAGAGCGCGCTGACCAACGAAGTTAAGCAGCTAAACAAACGACTACAATTCTCCTTGCTCTCTGTCACAGGATTCTCGGCTACTCTAGCCGTTAGGACACATCCTCTCCCTTGTTGCAGCCATTAACAGGAGGGTCTGAAGATGTTTCCTAGGAAGGATTCTATGCCATGTGGATCAGGCGGGAAACTAGAGCCAAATTTCGGGGGGTGGGGGGGGGGGGGGGGCTTTGGTTTGAAAAAGATTTGGGGGGGGGGCTAATAGTTCCAGCCGTAACCAGAGCGGCTGTAAAAAGGGATGAAAACACAACAAAGGCCTCATTTACAAGTACACGGTCTTTTAAAGACCTGTAAAGTACTTGGGTGCAGCTGCAATTCGACATCGCCAGCCCACGAAGCTGTCTCAGCCCGAGCTGACACAAACGACTCGGGGGGGGGGGCTGAAGCCCGGTGAGCCTAATGGGTGTTATGCGCCACATGCAGCCTACTCGAGTAATCTTTGAACATCCGCTGTGCTAATTCAGCCTTTCATTCTACTAGTGAGTCACAGTTTTGAACCTGATCTTCATTTTGGCCGTCACACACTTCTTTGTGTGAACTGTGGAGGCGGCATGAAATGATTAAACAGGCTTTCAACTCTTTGTCTTGCCTTGGTGTACATTTGCGCCTTGAAAACCTGTCAGTTAACCTCTCAGTAGAATCAGGCGTGCGTGCAGAGGAGCATGTCCCGACCCAACCCTTCCCAACATTTGCGATTATTTTTGGAAAAATCCACAGGTGTCACCCTGTCAGAGGTCCATTTTGTCTAGTGAAGGAGGGATGGGAGTTTCCTCTCAAACCCCCTAAACATGACATTGTGGACTATGTACTTGGTCTCCGCTCCTGGATGGCTGAGTACATGAAAAAGGCATCCAAAAACCTTGAGGCTAGTTAGGAATTGCAAAAGGCTTGGCATCACCAAAAGGCTAGCAGCATGTAAGATGGAACCCCCTCAAAAAGATTAAATGTGACCAAGGAACAGAGGGGAGAGAATAGACATCACTGTAAGAAGATTGTTCCTTCAATGGCCATAGATTTCAAATATCGGTATATCTCTTATTCATTTGAATTTGGTGACAAAATTATTCTCAGCAATTTTTATTTCATCATTTCTTTTATTCTTATTTCATATCATTTAATTTCTCATTTAAGTTTGTAGAAAAGACAGTTCATCATGAATACATTTTTTTAAAGTGAACATTTTTTTCTTTTTTTAAACACATACAAGTAATTATCACAAAGTTAATTTATAAATATGTACATGTTTATGAGACAAAAATTATTAAAAGAACACCACCTGATATCAGACACGCAACTCAAAAATGCTAACACTCTCACACACATACTACAGTCAAACCACACCATCAAAGGAAAAAAGGGAAAACTGAGTTTCAGTTGGCAAGGTCTAAATGCCAATACTAGGGTCTCAAAAGTAAATCGAGACCCCTGCACCAGGTCGACGTGCGTTTCGGCAGCTTGATGCCGCCTTCCTCAGGACCTTTTTTTCTTTTTATGAATCACTTCAAAAAGATATCAGGGGACCTACAAGATATATATAAAGAAGAAAAAAAAATCTGTCACCAAAAACAGACACAATAAATTTTAAGCAAAAAAACCTTAAACAAAAGAAATATATACCACCAGTGTAATTTAAAACTTCCCAGACTTAATCACAGCAGCTTTTCACATGACCACCAGTTGCAAAAAAAGGTACAAAGCACTAGCTTACACCTTACATTTTAACATTCTAGAGCCACATCCTAGTCAAAGTGTAATTTAATAATCACAAAAAATGATTTGATGGTAAACCAAGATCCTATTATGTCACGAAATTCATTTCATATTGGATAACACATACCAGAACATATCACATTTCACCAGGGACATGGATCTACTTACGGTAAAAGCAGTTAGTTCCTATGTCTTTGGTCCTATTTTCATAAAGAATGTCCAATTAGGGAACCGGATATATGTAAAGAAAGCACCTACATGAGAAACATAAAAAACCCTTACTCTACATATTTCTAATGATTTGACTAGAAACAATATTGTGCGCCAGAAAGAGGTCTTACCAATTCCTAGTGCAATGAATGGTACGATACTAGCGACTACTCAGGTCTTCATGGTAGCAGTTTTCTGTTCTTCCATGAACCAGGCTAACTAAAAAGAAGATTCGCTGATGTTATAAGTATATATATATATTGTCCACAAGCACAATACTGGTCTTATAAAATTAGGGTGCATATGATTTGAAACGCACCTCCTAGATCGTTGGTAGTGACCACACTTTCTTTGATCCGGATTAGGTTGAAAAATAGGTTCCTGTGATAACGAAATTAGTTCTGTGGGAAGAAATGTAAGGTCACCAATGCAAATTGTTTGAACCATGATTAAAAAATTATGGCATGCCTGGTTACATAAACATGTACTAGGCAGAACAAAGGTATATCTTACATTAATCAGTTCCGGAGAAGCGCTTACACGGAGAGTATTGTACAAGACTTTTGACGCCGCTCGCTTACTTACAGCCATCTAAAACATAGAGGTATGAATATATATCTCAATGGAGGTGCAAAAACGTGAGCATGAAATCATGCAGAAGCTCTAATACAATGATATGACGGCAGGTTAACCATGGCACAAAATGTACATGGACGCTCGGCGTGCTCAATAACATTCAAAACAAACAAACGGGAATGTCTCCCCGATCTAAGCACAGCCGGCATAACGGTCGCGGTCTCATTCTTCAGAGTATTTCATTACGCATGATAACCTACCCGAGTGTAACTCGTCGCAGAGTTTCCTCTCCTCTACTTCAAAGTCGGCGGCATACGGCGTTCTCCATCTGATATCCGGTATATAACCCTTCTTCCCGGATACAAAATCACGCGATATCCTCTGCGTTACCAACGAGAGTTGGAGCGCCATCCAATAATTGACATCGAAAATGGACTACTAATCAATGGCCAGTTGCCTGATGTATTTTTGTGACATAGAAGATAGCTAACGGAAAAGGAAAGACTGAAATCTACAGAACAAGAAGTCAATCAATGATGTACACGTACTAAAATACAGAATTTAGAAAAATCCGTGGTCCGGACCACATCAGAGAATAAGATTAAGCTAGTCAAATATAATGGAACAATATCTCTATATAACTATGACAGTATATTGCACGCATATCCCAGATACAATATTTATTGTACATGAGTATCTGGATAAATTGAGAGCTGTGAAACAAATAGGGCAGTCTGTAAAACGAAAGGAGAAAAATGTATAAAGGAATATATTGACAAGAGGAAAATGCCAGAGTTATAACTGGTGATCACAGAAATGTTTATTCGGGCTGGAATACAAGTACTAGCTGAAAAAACTGCACTTATCTTTACTTTGTAATGTACCAGAATATTTCCTCATTTAGTCCTCGTTTGACACTATCTAAATGGTATATCCAAAAGGTTTCTTGTTTCTTACGAGTAATTTCATTTGGTTGACCCATTCTCGGTATTACCTTCTCCAGTATAGACCATTTGATTTCCTGCTCATTATGATTTTTATCTAGACAATGTTGGACTAGGGGAGCCAGCAGTTTTTTGGTCCTGATGGCGGACATGTGTTCACTGAAACGGACGCGAAATTCGCGACCTGTTTCTCCCACATAGGCTAGACCACAGCTACAAAATAGGATATAGATGATGTTACTGCTACGACAGTTGGTCAAATGTCGCAGTTTAATTTCCCTGTCATTATATTTAATAACTTCAGATGTGATCGCTGAATCACATGGATGGCACGAGCCACATCTGTGGTTACCCAAGACTGCTGGAACGTGATGGAACGTAGGTTATCTGGAAGGGAACTTTTTATTTGCCTGGTGTGTACCAACATGTCCCTCAAGTTTGTATTCCTTCTGTAGGCTAGCAAAGGTAGTGGCAAAGAGGGAGCATTGTCATCAGAGTTTAGAATTCTCCAGTTTTTATTGATAATGTTCCTGATTTTAAAGTTCAGGGTAGAGTGATTGATCACACAAGTTATCCCGTTTTGTTTTGGCCGTTTAGTACCCTGGAGAAGTGCAGTTCTATCGTAGTATTTGGCTCTCTTATAGGCATGCCGTACAAGGCGATGGGGATAGCCTCTTTGAAGCAGCCTTTATTGAAGAGCATCTCCATTTATATGGAAGGAACTCATGTCTGTACAGTTGCGACGAATGCGCAAAAATTCCCCAAAGGGGATAGATTCTTTTTGGCAATTAGGATGATAGCTATTAAATTTGAGAATAGTATTTTTGGCTGTACTTTTTCTGAAGAGACTAACTGTTAGATAACCATCAATGCCTACAATGCTGATGTCTAAAAAGTCCACTTTATGGTGGTTGTAATTCATCGTGAACTTCAAATTGGTATCACTGGCATTCAGCCAAAGGATAAATGCCTGCAAAAGTTCTTCTGGACCACTCCAAATAAAAAAAATATTATCTATGAAACGTTTCCAAACTGAAACATTTTCAAAAAATGGGGCCAATTCATTATAGATATTCCTGAGCTCCCACTCTCCCATGAAGGTGTTCACCACACTGGGGGCACAAGAGGCCCCCATGAAAGTCCCTTTAATTTGCTTGAAAAGACGGCCATTACACTCAAAAAAGTTATTCAAAAGAACGACCTCCAGACATTGTAAAATGAAAATATCAGGGCAGTCTGACGGATATCTCTGCAAAAGATCTGAGACCGCCTGTAACGCTCGACACTGAGGGAAATTGGTGTATAACGCCTCAATGTCGAGCGTCACAAGGATGTCTGTGTCCGGATTGAATGGCAGGCCCTCTATCTTCTTAATTATATCCCCGGTGTCACAGATATAAGAGGCATACTTATGAGTTAGAGGGCATAAAAATCTATCAACATATTTTGATAGTGGTTCCGTACAAGACCCAATAGTAGATATTATGGGTCGCATAGGTGGATTTGTTTCAGACTTATGAGTTTTTGGAAGGCCGTAAAGGGCGGAGGTTATGGGAGAGGATTTATTTAAAAAGACATATTCATCCTCACAGATGTAACCTTCTGTGAATGCTACTTGAGTTATTTCTTGAATATGTTTGTTTAGCCTCTCCAATTCCTTCCGTTGTGCTGGTCTGTACAGGTCTGTTACTGACAGCATCTCAGACATTTTTTCATCATAAGTGGCTCTGTCAAATAAAGTAATACCCCCACCTTTGTCACAAGGTTTAATGACAATGGAGGGATCACCAAAAGGCTATACTGACTGTTTACCGGCCAGGACAGAAAGTGTGGGTGTTGGAGCCAGTGGCCCCAGCAGCTTTCCAAGACAAGTGGAGTGAACCCCACACTGTGGTTGAGCAGAAGGGAGAAGTCACCTATTTGGTTGATCTTGGAACTCCCAGGAGCCCCCACAGGGTGCTTCATGTCAACAGGCTGAAACCATATGTTGACTGGGCAGACATGGGCTTGCTCATGGCTACTGATGACGGACAGGAAGAAGAGAGTGACCCTCTCCCAGCCCTGCTCTCTCAGACCCCTGATGATGGTTCAGTTGATGGTGTAGTATTGGCAGGCAGCCTCACTGACCAGCAGCAGAGTGACTGCAGAAAAGTCCTGCAGGCATACAGACATATGTTTTCACTCCTTCCAAGTCAGACTACCTGGTGCACTCATGAGGTGGACAATGGGGACAGTCTGCCTGTTAAAAGTAAGATTTACAGGCAACCTGATCATGTCAGGGACTGTATCGGGACAGAAGTACAGAAGATATTGGAATTGGGAATTATTGAACCCACAAATAGCCCTTGGGCTAGTCCAGTAGTCCTTGTGCCAAAACCTCACACCCTAGATGGTAAGAGAGAGAGATGATGTTTTGTGGAGACTACAGATGTCTCAATGCTGTCACTAAGACAGATGCCCATCCAATACCTAGAGCAGATGAGCTCATAGATAAGTTGCCCCCTGTAAAATATCTGAGCACATTTGATCTGACAGCTGGCTACTGGCAAATCAGGTGAGCTGAGGATGCCAAGCCAAAGACAGCATTTTCAACTCCTAGTGGGCATTATCAGTTTGCGGTGTTGCCATTTGGTCTGAAAATGCACCTGCTACTTTTCAAAGGTTGGTGAACAAAGTCCTCTCAGGCCTGGATGACTACTGTGCAGCTTATCTTGGTGATATTGCTGTCTTTAGATCCACCTGGGAAGATCACCTGATCCACCTGAAAAATGTTTTGGAGGCCCTGCAAAAAGCAGACCTAATTATCAAGGCTACTAAGTGCCAGATAGGGCAGAGTCAGGGTGTGTACCTGGGCCACCTTGTAGGTGGAGGCCTGGTTCAATCATTGCAGAGCAAAATCCAGACCATAATGGACTGGGTTGCTCCAACCACCTAGACTCAGGTCAGAGCTTTCTTGGGCCTGACTGGGCACTATAGGAGATTTATCAAGGGGTACGGTTCCATTGTGACACCCCTGAATGACTTAACTTCTAAGAAAATGCCTAAGAAAGTTCAGTGGACAGTCAGCTGTCAAAAGGCATTTGATGAACTGAAGCAGGCCGTGTGCACTGCACTGCAAAGTCCTAAGTACTCCAAAGAATTAATTGTTCAAACAGATGATTCTGAGTTGGTGGTAGGGGGTGTGCTATCACAATTGAATGAAGAAGGTCAGGACCAGCCGGTAGCTTTTCTTAGCAGAAGGCTGACCCCTAGAGAGAAACATTGGTCATCTATTTAGAGGGAGACCTTTGCTGTGGTTTGGGCCCTGAAGAAGCTGAGGCCACTCTTGTTTGGTACTCACTTCACAGTTCAGACAGACAATAAGCCCCTCTTGTGGCTAAAACAGATGAAGGGTGAAAATCCCAAACTGCTCAGGTGGTCCATTTCCCTACAGGGGATGGACTATACAGTGGAACATAGACCTGGAAGTAACCATGCCAATGCAGATGGACTCTCCATATATTTCCACTTAGAACATTAAGACTCAACTGGTCAAGGTAAGTTTAATGTCCCTGCGTTTGGTGGAGGAGAGTAGGGTCTCCTTCCTATGGTTACCCCCAATTTTTGCTGTGATTCTCTAGTTTTTCGACTTCAGTGTGGCTGTGGACCCGCTTATCAATCCCCGGCCCAGCTGTGCTCTCTCTAAATTGATACCATGTACCTTAGGTACATACCAGATTGGTTACTGGGTCACCCTTGTGAGCTCCTATATAGTGTACCATAGGTACCCAGGGCATAGGTGCACCCTAGGCCTACCAGGGGCTGCAGCATGTATTGTGCCACCCCTGGATTGCCTTCCAAATTGAACACCACAGGTCTGTTTTTACAGCCTGGGTAAGGTGGTGTAATCACCCCTTACTTAGATATAGTATACCTCTATCTATATACCTATATAGACACATATGAACATATAAGCCACTCCTATGACAGACCTCGACAATCCTGGAGGTAGAGTGCTTGGTTTTACATGAGAGGGTGCCCTAGCAGGAGCTGAGCCCCCCTGTAGCTTTCAGAACTAGTTCCTTATAGCTGTTCTATGATATAGCCATACCATATACTCTTAAGTGCATTATAATCGATGCGGTTAATGCTAACTTTGGTTTGGCTTTATCAAAACATGTCGTGTAAGGTGTCAAACCCTTTGGAATACTACCTCCCCCCCCAGTTATGGGAGAGGGGGTAGCATTCCACCCTTCTAGAGGGAGAATACATGTAGTTACTGGCTTACCTGGTTAAAGTTAAACAGAGCCTCAGCATCACAAAATGGAAGCTGCTGCCACAGACACGAGTCTGCCCTCCTGTTGCTGGACAAAACTCCAGCAGGGGAGGCCTGACAATAGGTTTCCTGTCCAGGGAGGTGCTGGCACCTCTCCAGACATGCTCTTAGTGTATTGGGGCAGGGAGGGCCTCATTCAGTGAATGCTTTCCAGACACTGCCTGGGGCACACAAGGTGCCCCATGCATTTCCCAGTTCAAACCGGTTGCTGGGGTACTCAGCCCCAGCTCTGGCGCAAAACTGGACAAAGGAGAGGGGGTTAACCACCCCCTCCCCAGGACCACCCATAGGGGGGGACCTTAGAGTTAGTCCAACCCCTAAACTTACTATTAGTATAGACCCCCCGTCCCTAGGTCAAGGAGTGACCACCCTGTTCAAACAGGCACCAACAGCATCTTTGCCGGTCTGCATTTTTGAGGCTCCCGTCGGATCCCGAAGAATCTGCGACATAGGACATAGACTTCCAGACATCTCTGACGCTGACATGCAAACCCAGCAAAGCTGAGACCTGTGGCGAACACGAGAGACGTGGGATCGGAACTCCTGGACATCCTGCATTTTGCTACCTGTATCCCGAGGTATCCCGAAGTTTTGCATTGGGGTGCTTTAAGCCCTGGCCCCGAGCACCTGTTGCGCCGAAGCTCAGAGGCCCACACTCCACGAGTGTCCTGTGGCCCCGCTTTGTGCATTTCAGCTCGATGTGTCTTCGCGGTTCTTAGTCTGTTGGCTAGTGAGCCCCCACGAAGACCAACCTTTGATTTAACCTGCTTTCCTGGATGCTCCAGGTTTGCTCCAACTTCCCTGCAAAGGAGAAGTTCCACAGACCTTTCTGGTATGCACCAAAGCCAATCTCAACATTCTGCGTGGGTTGCGTTTACCAAGGCTTGTTGAGTCCAATCCGGATACCTTCACTGCAGTCAACTAGATCTGTCGTGGGGCAGCTCAAATCCAGCTCCTGGTTGTCATCAACGCCTCCTGGACCTCGTGGCTGAAGAGACAATCTTCACCTTTTTACCTGAAATCACCCGACATCTTGTGGCATCTTTCTATCGCCATATAAATAACAACAAGAGAGGGAGGGAGCAAAGCACTCTTAAACCCCCTGTCAATCAATGTATAACAACGAGAGAGTGACTATTAGTGCAACCTCAAAATGGTTGACCAAGACAGCAAAAAGACAAAAAACAGTGTTTGTAAAAAGAACCCCCACTCACCGACCTGGTCAGTGACATGCTTCATCATAGGGTTCCACCAGAGAGGCCGAGTGCCTCCCTGGTGTGCTTCAACGTCTGGTTTACAGTGCAGCAGGATGTTCAAAGGCGTATGTGCATGAGTGATAAGAGTGAAAAGGTGAGATTAAAAGGTGACCGTTTCTTAACCACCTAAACCGGATGTTACTAGTTACTTTACAGAAATAGCCCACATTCATCTCACCCTTTTAATAGTTTTTGGACAGTCTTTAATAAATTAGTTGACAGGCTAGCACCAATCACCGTTTAATCTCACCTTTTCACTCTTATCACTCATGCACATACGCCTTTGAACATCCTGCTCTACTGTAAACCATACGTTGAAGCACACCAGGGAGGCACTCGGCCTCTCTGGTGGAACCCTATGATGAAGCACCTCACTGACCAGGTCGGTGAGTGAGGGTTCCTTTAACAAACACTGTTTTTTGTCTTCTTGCTGTCTTGGTCAACCATTTTGAGGTTGCACTAAATTCACTCTTTCGTTGTTATACATCTTTCTATCGCCGCCATGGTCACTGGCTAGTGGCCCAGACTCTGTCTCCTCTGATTTCAGGTTCTTCACATCTCTGATCCACCCTTGAATCCACCCGAACACTTTTCCTCTGGTCGCCTGCAGCACTTCTTCGCAGTTCTCCATTGGAATCAATCACGAAACCCGACACGAAAAGACACCTAGGCACCGGCTTCCGTGGGTGAGATAACATGAGTACTCCAGTGCTCCCGTGGGAATTGACTCTCCAAGTGTCCTACTCTAAAAGGGTTCCATTGCAGTTCACCTCCTTGTACTCTTAATCTTCAAAATTATAACTTGTTCGTTTCCCATAGAAAGTCAATGGTAACCCGCGGCTGTGTTTAGACACTGCACGCGTCTCCCGTGGGACTCCTAAAGCCTAACCTTTGGTTGTTCTGAGTAGCCCCAGCGATTCCACAGACCCAGGCCTGCTTTCTAACTCTCACATGGTTCTTATACCACTATTTTAGTATATGGTTTGTGAGGCCCCCAGGGCAAAATGTATACTATGCAACTTCTCATAAGCCAATTAAGTTTCTTGTATTGTACTTTTACCTCTGACCTCATAAAGAGTGCAGATGGGTTGTGTTTAGAATAAATACATATATATTTGATATATACCTTTTGTGGTGTGCTTTCATTTGGTACTTAAGAGATTATAAATGGTAAAACAACTTGCTTTAACTCATCTCCAAGTCTTAGCCTGAAGGCTGCTCTCCACAGCTACCACTAGGATAGCTTTCTATAAGGTTGACTTTATAACCTGCCATCAATAAGGATTAGACAGGTGCAAGGTGCCCACTAGAATAGTGAACATCATACACCAGGCTAACTTCTCACACCTTTTTCTACCATATTGTCGATAAACAGTCACAGTTTCTTTGGTTGTGCGAAGGCCAATGGCTCCCTTGCTACTTCACTGTTAGTCTTAGCAGGCTGTTGGGGTGCATTGCTGTTTGTACAGTTCAGCGAAGTTCAAGAAATCATTTCTGGTATCGTTTTCATGTTGGTAGTCCTTCAAATCCTACCTGTCGGTGCTCAAAAGCCCCAGTGAATATAAAATCAGGAAAACCACAATTCAACACTGACAGTAAGTAGCACGGTTTGCAGTAGGCTCCACAGAACACATTAAAAGAACTACGCATATGCCAGTTGACGCACTTTGGGCCATATTAGCCATATCCACAGACCTTGCTGGTATGCACCAAAGCCAATCTCAACATTCTGCGTGGGTTGCGTTTGCCAAGGCTTAAGCTCATTAAAATGATCCCTGTTTTAAAACTGCAGCTAAAACGGCAATAATGTGCTTGCTAATATGCGTTATAGAATTCCAATAGAAGCCCAAGTTAGATGTCCTGTACATCTCACCTGGGCTTCTATTGGAATTCTATAGCGCACATTAGCAGGCATATTATCACCGTTTTAGTGGCAGTTTCCTGCCGCTTAAAAAGCGATAATTTTAACAAGATTCTTGCTAATATGGCCTCAATTGTGTTTTTTTATATTAATGTGCGTCATATATTTTTGCTGATTTTATTTATTTTGGAAGTATATCTCACTGTACATCCAGAATACATTTTGTTTTCTAAAATACAGGTATAACCTCTAAAGAACATCTTAAGCATGCAGGATGAAAGTTTAATAGACTTCACCACTGTAAAGTTTGTAGAAAGCAAATAATGATTGTTTTTTTTTAAATATTTATATTGAAAGAATTTTTTCCCCTTTTTTCTTTGTGACATGAGCAGGGCACAATAAAATACACAATCATAGAACACAAATTCACATATACAAAATACAAAGCCATAGAACACAAAATCATACATTCATATTCAGATACTCAAATATTCAGTAAAACAAATTCTTCATCTTTCAACATTCGGTTCCTAACTTCCACCGAATAAAAGGACCCCAGATTTGCATACCCAATTTCTTACCCTTTTTCCCTTCCTAGCGTAAATAGCAGTTTCCAATGTTTGTACTGATAATACTTTACCCAGCCATTGATAGTATGAAGGAGGATTTGGGTCAACCCAAGCCGAGGCCACTAACAATCTAAGAATCGCCATTGCTACAAATATAAAGTTTTTACAATTTGAGTGTCCATCAAGACTGACCCCCAATAACATGACAGCTGGGGTTAGCTCTATTGTTGTTAATAGTGCATTCTGAAAAAAATTCCCAATGTCCTGTTTCAACTTATCTAGGTGTGGACAGACCGAAAAGATATGTATCAGGTCCGCCTCTGTGCTGCCACACTTAAAACAAGTAGTTCCGGATATCCCCCCCCCCCATTGAGCAATTTTCCCAGGTGTGTAATATAAATGATATAAAATCTTATAATGTTGGGCCTGAAGAGATGATGAACACAACATTTTGCTTCCCATTTCTAGTGACTCAGTAAAGATATCCCTAGCTATATCAAAATCTACAGACCATTTATCTATCCATTTCTCCAGATCATCTTTCTTTAGTTTTGTCATTTCTAAATAGAACCTCTTTATAGTACAATCAGAGCCATCTTCTATAAGGTCCATCATTATAGTTCTTTCAAAGCCCAATGATCCCCCTTTTTTATTCAGTATACAACTTCTTATTTGGAGGTATTTGAAGAAATGTTTTGTGTTCAAAGTATGTCTATTTTGCAGTTCCGTAAATTGTAATATACCGTAACTGCCAAACATATCTCCGATCTTTCTTATCCCCCGCCTCTCCCATTCTTGAAAAACAGCTCCTGAGAAAACCGCACTAGATAGAGAAGGGTTGTTTTTAAATCTAGTGCATGCATTGTACTTCCCAATTCCAACCTATTTGGAAAATCCTTTCCATATATTATAGGCAGTCATTACTGTCTTGAATCGTGTTCTTTTGAAGTAACTTTCCTCCGTGAATCTCAGAAATACATTTTCAGCGTTTATACCCAAAACCAAACCATAGATAGCGAGCGAGCCAATCTTGTCCCAACCATCCACCTCAGCCCCTCCAATCAATCCCACCATGCCTTGCAGTGCTGCAGCCCAACAATACAACTTTAAATCCGGTAGTGACCATCCCCCTCTTTCCCGCGGGAGCGACATATACCTCAATGCCCTCCGTGTCTTACCTTTAGCCCAAATAAAACGATTAATCATCTGTTCACAAATTTTGAACAATTTGTTATCAACAAAAAGTGGTATTGCCCTAAAAATATACAAAACTTTTGGCAAGACCAACATTTTAATAATATTAACTCATCCTACTAGCGACAGGTGGAGATTCTCATATCGGTCCAAGTCTTTCTTTACTTTATCTATTATTGGGGCAATATTTTTTTCTACCAAAGTATTTAAGTCCGCTGAAATATTGATTCCTAAATACATCCCTGCCTGGACCACTCGATTATCGTCACAAAAGGTCACTGAGTTTTTAATAATCTGAGTCTTTGAAGCATTCAGGGCATAGCCCGAAACTTGCCCAAATCTGCGAGCCTCTGCCTCTACCAGCTCGGTCGCTTCCGTGGGGTTTGGTGTTATCACCGCCTCATCATCAGCGTAGGCAAGTATCTTACAAGGTCCCAATGATGTATGTAACGGGATGATTTCTGGACATGACTCTATCCTACGAATTAATGGATCCATATACATGGAAAATAGCAGCGGGGAGCATGGGCACCCCTGCCGTGTACCTCTTTTGATCGTAAATTGTCCCGTGATGCCCCATTAACTCTTAGGGCTGCGACCGGTTCCTTATACAGGGTCTGTAGAGCTTTCACGAAACCACCCTTAAACCCAGCTCTTATTAGGGTATGCCACAAATGGTCCCAGGAGATCCGATCAAATACTTTTTCAGCATCCAGCAACATTACTGCCATCGGATCTTCTGTGACCTCAGTGGCATCAAACAAGGTTATGACTTTCCTGGTGTGGTGAGTCGTCCCTCTCCCGGGGATAAAGCTGTGTTGGTTACTGCTGACATGGGCACTTATTACTCCAGCGAATCTCGTTGCCAGAGCTTTCGAGTATATTTGGGTGTCGTTCATCAACGTAATTGGTCGATAGGACCCTGGCTCAGTCGCCGGCTTCCCTTTTTTTAATATTAGGACAATATCGGCACCCCCCCCAAGATTTTGGGATAGACCCACCCATCTGGGCAGCTTGGATCGTTTTGCTTAAATCCTGCCCTAAACTTCCCCAAAAAGTCTTGTAAAACTCTAAAGGTAGCTGGTCCGGGCCAGTGGCCTTTCCTGAGGGGAGATTGCCCATAGCTTCTTTAATCTCAGTATGGTCCAGCAATTTCTCTAACCCTTCTGCATCTTCAGTAGAGATCCTCTCAACTGGAATATTCTGAAGGTATTCACTTATCTCTTCAGCACTACTGGGGTGTTGGGCGTCATATAGTGTCTGGTAGAATTTCCTAAACACTGCCCTAATTTCCTCAGAGTCTGAGTGTAATCTTCCATTTTCATCCCTGATCTCCCTGACAGTCCCGTCTGCCGCTATCTGTCTGGTGCGCATGGCAAGAACATGTCCAACTTTTTCGCTAAACTCGTAGCACCTCTCCCTTCTAATAGTATAGTATTGTGCTGCCTTTTTTGCCAGGTCCTCTTCAGCTTCACTTTTTACTTTCATTAAGTCTATAATATATTGTTCAGTTGGTTCACCCCTTATGACACACTTTTTAAGCTGCTCCTCTGCCTCTGATACGGCTCTCTCTATATCACTATGCCGGAGTCGTTCTACTTTCCGTTTATAAGCACTATAGCTGCATGTCTCTCCACGAGCACCCGCCTTAAAAGCATCCCATATAACTCCCACCGGGGCACTCCCTCTATTATTTTCAAAAAACTCACTGATGCATTTGGACATATATGATATATAGTCATTGTCCAAGAGGAGCCCTCTTTCAAATGTCCAAACCCTACTTAATCTTGTTCTCCCTTCTAGCTTCATCGTTAATATTAGGGGATTGTGATCACAAAAAATTTGTGGGAGCCTATCAATTTTTACTCTAGTCATTAGATCATTAGATATCAAGAAGTAATCTAATCTGACACAAATATGGTGTGGTGCAGAGTAATATGTGAAGCCTGTTTGCTCCGATCTAATTGTGCCCCAGACATCTCGCAAGGTATTATTTTCTAAAAGATCAACCAGAGCTTTATGTACTCTTTTCTTCCTACCTTTATAGCTTCTAGTCAAGCCTACTCCCAGTCCCTCCACCCCATTAATGTTCAAGTCACCTCCTATAATAACCTGAGGGGGCCAGGCTGCTAACTCAGAATCTAAGAGCTGTAGGATTTCTGGATCATCCTGGGTTGAACCGTACACCGCCACTAGTGTTGTCCATACTCCTTCTATCAAGATCTCAACCATAGCCCACCTACCCCATTGATCTTCTAATTTTTTCCCGATTACCACATTTTTACTCCTTGAAAGAATAGCTACCCCTCTGTTTTTTGTCCCTTGCTTGGATCTTACTATTAAGTGAAACCCCAACTGATTGAGACAGAACTCTTGGGTGCTCATTATATGTGTCTCTTGCAGGAATACATAATCTACGTTCATCTGTCGCAATCGAACTCCTATCTTTTGTCTCTTTTGGACATCGTTTAGGCCACATACGTTCCACGTTACAAATCTAAGAGACATATCTAATTTTTAAGAGACTATCGGCTGCCTGCTCACTTTTATTTATCAAGCTATCAGATTCATTCTTCGCTGCATCTGTTACACAGATTACACAGATTACACAGATTCCCATTTTCGTGTTCACAATCCCTTCAATACAATAACCATACTCATGCATCCGTTTCAAATTGTGTTCTTCATAATCCCAACAGATTCCAATGCCCTTGTGCCCTGCCCTTGTTCCCTCCCTCCCCCACCCCAGACAACCCTCCCACAGAAACCCACCCCCCCTACAGGCAAATAGGTCCAAAGGACCTATGTCTGGCCGACGTAGCCTACAGGATGTCACGCCCTCCCTCCCATGATTCTCTTAAACGATAAATGCTGCTCAAGGTGCTCTCCCCAAAATAGTGTTAAACCCCGACCACCAGTCTATAACTAATGATACCTGCCAGAACACCGATACAGGCCTACATATCTCCGAGACCCAGAAATAAAAATATACACTCTTAACTCAGGAGCCAAGAAATTAAACATACAATGGTATTCTACTATTCCATAATATTCTTAGTCTCTCTCTTTTTTTACTTTTTATGGGGAATGTCTCTAATAGCAACAGTTTGTGCGTCATACTCCACAAGTTCCTTATGGTGAGACTTATGTTGACCTCTAGTTTCACGCAAAAAGCTGAGGTACTCTTGTGCCATGATTATGAGAAAAAACTTTAAAGTTTCCATTTAAACCAACCTTCAGTCGTGCTGGAAACATGAGATAAGCCTCCAGTCAAGTCAAGTCAAGTCAAGATTTATATAGCGCGCTACATACCCATAGGCGCTTGAGGAAGGGTGGGGAATTACTTGTCGAATATCCAGGTTTTAAGTTGCTTTCTGAATGCTAGGTGGTTCTGAGTAAGGCGAAGGTGAGTGGGAAGTGAGTTCCAGGTCTTAGCTGCCAGGTAGGAGAAGGATCTACCTCCCATGGTGGTTTTGTTGATGCGAGGTACAGTGGCAAGGGCTTGGTTGGAGGATCGTAGCTGACGGGAGGGGGTGTAGAAGGACAGTCGTGTGTTGAGGCATTCGGGTCCAAGTTCGTAAAGTGCTTTGTGTGCGTGGGTTAGGAGGCGGAAAGTAATCCTCTTATTTACGGGGAGCCAGTGGAGGTTTTTCAGGTGCCCAGAGATGTGTTCTTTACGCGGGATGTCTAGTACGAGCCTGGCTGAAGCGTTCTGGATGCGTTGGAGTTTTTTCTGGAGTTTTGCAGTGGTACCGGCGTATAGGGTGTTTCCGTAGTCCAGGCAGCTCGTGACCAGTGCGTGGGTGACCGTTTTTCTAGTTTCGGTGGGGATCCAGCGAAATGTTTTTTTGAGCATGCGAAGAATGTTGAAGCAAGATGATGAAACGGCGTTGACTTGTCTGGTCATCGAGAGTGAGGAGTCCAGGATGACGCCCAGGTTTCGTGCGTGGTCCGTCGGGATGGGTGCTTTTCCAAGGGCCTCTGGCCACCAAGAGTCATCCCAGGCGGAGGGGGAGGTGCCTAAGATGAGGACTTCTGTTTTGTCTGAGTTCAGTTTCAGACGGCTGTGCTTCATCCACTCGGCTACTTCTTTCATTCCTTCGTGTAAGTTGGTTTTGGCGGTGTTAGGGTCTTTGGTGAGTGAGAGGATTAGTTGAGTGTCGTCAGCGTAGGAGATGATGTTGAGATTGTGTTGGCGAGCGATGGCCGCAAGGGGGCTCATGTATACGTTGAAGAGGGTGGGGCTGAGTGACGATCCTTGTGGTACGCCGCAGATGACTTTAGAGGCCTCTGACTTGAATGGAGGGAGGCGGACTCTCTGGGTTCTTCCGGTGAGGAACGAGGTGATCCATTCCAGTGCTTTTCATTGGATTCCGACGTCTCTGAGGCGCTGTAGAAGGGTGCTATGACAGACTGTGTCGAAGGCAGCGGAGAGGTCAAGGAGGATGAGGGCGACTGTGTCTCCATTGTCCAGTAGAGTTCGAATGTCGTCTGTTGCTGCGATAAGTGCGGTCTCAGTGCTGTGTTTGGCTCGGAAGCCGGACTGTGATGAGTCGAGGGATTTGTTGGTTTCGAGGAAGGCGGCGAGCTGATTGTTGACAGCTTTCTCGATGACTTTGGCCGGGAATGGAAGAAGCGAGATGGGGCGGTAGTTTTTGAGTTCGGTGGGGTCAGCTGTGGGTTTTTTCAGAAGGGCGCTGAGTTCTGCGTGTTTCCAGCTTTCCGGGAAGGTGGCGGAGTTGAGGGAGCAGTTGATGACATCTCGGAGGTGTGGTGCTATGATGGAGTCTGCTTTGTTGAAGATGTGGTGAGGGCATGGGTCAGTTGGGGATCCTGAGTGGATGGAGTTCATCAGGCGGATGGTGTCCTCAGTGGAGATTGGATTCCAGTCGTTAAGGATGTTCAAGGGGGGTGAAGGTCCTGCAGAAGGTTGGGTGGGTTGGACTTCGGGTCGGTTGTCGAAGCTGTTTTGGATGTCTGCGATTTTGTTGTGGAAGAAGGAAGCTAGGGAGTCGCAGAGGGCTTGGGAGGGGGTGATGTCGTTGGAGTTGGCTGATGGGTTGGTAAATCCTTTGACGATGTTGAATAATTCCTTGCTGTTGTGGGCGTTGTTATCTAGTCGGTCTTTGAATGTGGCTTTTTTGGCAGACCGGATTAGTTGGTGGTGTATGCGGGTGGCGTTTTTGAAGGCGTCCCTGGTGCTGGTGTGTGGGTCTTTTTTCCAGGCCTTCTCGAGGGAGCGACAGAGTTTCTTCGATTTCTTAAGATCATCGTTGAACCAGGAGGCGTTTTTGCTGCCAAGTTTGATTTGACGCTTTTTCAACGGTGCTAGGATGTCGGCGCTGTTGGATAGCCATTGGGTGAGGTTAATGGCTGCTTGGTCGGGGTTTGAGGAGTGGGCGGGGGGGTTTAGAAGAAGCGATGAGGAGATCTGGTTGATGGTGATTTTGTTCCAGTTTCTTCGCAGGGTGGGTTGAGGATGGTTGTGGATAGTGGTCTTATCGTAGATAAAGTGAACGCAGCTGTGGTCCGTCCAATGAAGAGCTGTGGTGTGACTGAATGAGACATGTTTGCTGGAGGTGAAGATAGGGTCGAGTGTGTGACCTGCAATGTGGGTGGGTGTAGTGACAAGTTGTTTGAGTCCGAGGTTGGAGAGATTGTCCAGAAGGGTGGTGGTGCTGCTGTCATTGCTCTTTTCCAGGTGAAAATTGAGGTCTCCCAATAGGATGTATTCCTCGGAGGGGAGGGCGTGTGGGGTGATAAAGTCAGTGATGTTGTCACTGAATTGTGCACGGGGTCCTGGAGGCCGGTAGAGGAGGGTGCCTCTGAGTGTGGTCTTGGGGTCGGTGTGGATCTGGAAGTGGAGGTGTTCGGCGCTGGCAAGGTTGGCGTCAGAGCTGGTTGAGATGCGGATGGAATTCTTATGGACGATAGCGATGCCTCCTCCTGTTTGCTTGATGCGGTCCTTATGGATGATCTTGTATCCTTCCGGGATGGCAATGGTGATGTCTGGGGCTGAAGAGGCATTCATCCATGTTTCTGTTAGGAAGGCGACGTCCAGTGAGATGGTGTCTAGTAGATTCCAGAGGTCGATGGCGTGTCTGTGGATCGAGCGGGTGTTGAGCAGGATGCATTTTAGGTGGTTGGTGTCAGGTCTCTGTATGGTGTTGGTGGATGAGGAGTTCGTTTTGGCGCCGTCGAACTTGCAGGAGTTGCAAGAGAAGGGTCCATCGGTATGTCCAGGAGCGGCTTGGACACAGTTGAGGGAACGGCCGGGGTTAAGGGCTAGGAGGGTGGTGGCATCGTAAGTGATGCGAGTGGGCTGGGCATTACGGAAACCAGGGGGTCTGGCACTGGGCGCGGTCCAGGCGCGGACGGGCGTAGACGGGCTTACCTTTGGCGCACCTTTGGCGCGGATTGGGCGCGATCGCTGCGCGTGAACGCTGCGCGGTAGTACATCAGTCATATAAAGGAGTTGGGGGGAGGGGCGAGGGCGGAGCAGCTGGGAGGCGGGGTGGATATCCGGGGAGGGGAGACTAACAACAACAAGGTAGTAAACAAAATGGCAGTCGGGCACACACTTGCAATCACACGCTAAAAGTTACTATTAGGGCACAGGGAGACACAATAGTTAAAGCGAGGCACTTCAGGTGAAGCTCAGCGTTGCAGCGCGCTGTGCTAGTGTGTTAATTAGTCCGATATGGACTAGCGCTACTCTGCTCTGCTAAAGTAAGGAGCGCTATGTAATTAAATGAGTGGACAAATCGGGCGCAGCACAAAGCAGCAAATCAGCAAAGCAGCTGAGTGATCAAATGAGCAAACAAATTGGGCAAAGCACAGCAGATGAATGAACGATACCGCAGTGGGGTCGGGGAGGCAGCGTGATGAGGAGCGGCCGTCTCTGACAAGTCAGAATGGTCACAGAGGTCGTGTGGACAGACCGAGCCTGATGCACTGTGGGGGGGCGGAGCAGCTGGGAGGCGGGGTGGATATCCGGGGAGGGGAGACTAACAACAACAAGGTAGTAAACAAAATGGCAGTCGGGGCACACACTTGCAATCACACGCTAAAAGTTACTATTAGGGCACAGGGAGACACAATAGTTAAAGCGAGGCACTTCAGGTGAAGCTCAGCGTTGCAGCGCGCTGTGCTAGTATGTTAATTAGTCCGATATGGACTAGCGCTACTCTGCTCTGCTAAAGTAAGGAGCGCTATGTAATTTAATGAGTGGACAAATCGGGCGCAGCACAAAGCAGCAAAGCAGCTGAGTGATCAAATGAGCAAACAAATTGGGCAAAGCACAGCAGATGAATGAACGATACCGCAGTGGGGTCGGGGAGGCAGCGTGATGAGGAGCAGCTGTCTCTGACGAGTCAGAATGGTCACAGAGGTCGTGTGGACAGACCGAGCCTGATGCACTGTGGGGGGGGCGGAGCAGCTGGGAGGCGGGGTGGATATCCGGGGAGGGGAGACTAACAACAACAAGGTAGTAAACAAAATGGCAGTCGGGGCACACACTTGCAATCACACGCTAAAAGTTACTATTAGGGCACAGGGAGACACAATAGTTAAAGCGAGGCACTTCAGGTGAAGCTCAGCGTTGCAGCACGCTGTGCTAGTATGTTAATTAGTCCGATATGGACTAGCGCTACTCTGCTCTGCTAAAGTAAGGAGCGCTATGTAATTAAATGAGTGGACAAATCGGGCGCAGCACAAAGCAGCAAAGCAGCAAAGCAGCTGAGTGATCAAATGAGCAAACAAATTGGGCAAAGCACAGCAGATGAATGAACGATACCGCAGTGGGGTCGGGGAGGCAGCGTGATGAGGAGCAGCCGTCTCTGACGAGTCAGAATGGTCACAGAGGTCGTGTGGACAGACCGAGCCTGATGCACTGTGGGGGGGCGGAGCAGCTGGGAGGCGGGGTGGATATCCGGGGAGGGGAGACTAACAACAACAAGGTAGTAAACAAAATGGCAGTCCGGGCACACACTTGCAATCACACGCTAAAAGTTACTATTAGGGCACAGGGAGACACAATAGTTAAAGCGAGGCACTTCAGGTGAAGCTCAGCGTTGCAGCGCGCTTTGCTAGTATGTTAATTAGTCCGATATGGACTAGCGCTACTCTGCTCTGCTAAAGTAAGGAGCTCTATGTAATTAAATGAGTGGACAAATCGGGCGCAGCACAAAGCAGCAAAGCAGCAAAGCAGCTGAGTGATCAAATGAGCAAACAAATTGTTCTGGAAGGGGGTGATAAGCTGCCTCAACCGCCACCGTCTTTCCACGGTGGTGTGGCAGAAGTCAGGGCGGGCAAAGAATTCAACATCCTTATAGGTGCGCTTGGCCTGGGGGTTTTGCCTTGCTGATTATCTCTTCACGCAATAGGAAATTCCCGAAATAAAATAATATCGCGCGGGGCTTACCCTGTGTCTCCTTCCGCGTCATCGGGAATCGATGTGCTCTTTGTACCTCATGTTCCCAATCCCATGAAGACAGCTCTGGGAAGGCACCTTTTAATAGCTTAACAACAAACCCCCGTGCGTCGCCCCCCTCCTTTCCCTCCTGAATCCCAAGTAGTCTGACATTATTACGCCTTTGTCTGTTTTCAAAATCCTCTAGTTTCCAAAGCATGTCCGCCGTTGTCTTGTCCTGGTCTCTCCTAGCATCCTGCATTTTGATAAAATCATCCTCCAGTTTTCCCGTTTTGACCTCCACCTCAGATACTCTCCCAACCATTTCTTCATACATTTTATTAACTTTATGCAAACAAGATTGTATTTTTTTATTTGCATGTCTGGCCCTCCTGCTTGCCCTTTGACTCTCAGCGCGAGCCTCACCTTGTATTTGCTTTAAGGTAGAGAATAAGACTTCAAAGTTGGAGGCACCCCCCTCAGATCCCTGAGAAATAGCCTCGTGAGTACCTGTATCTGCGCTCTCAAGCCCCCCCATAGATGGTGCACAGCTCTCCAATGTATTGTCCCAGTCAAGTTTCTTTACAACTGATTTCGCAGGGGCTCTGCGAGATACTCTAGCCAGGTTCTTACGTCTAGAATTGTTTTTAACTTTATTCTTGTATTTGGGTTTGGTATTCACCGCAATTTTGTTCATCTCTATGGCAGCAGTTTTTAGTCTTGTTTTTGTAATTTTTTGGACTGTCTCTTGCGCCGACTCGATAGGTTCCGTGTCGCTATCTAAGGAAATTGAGGTACTATCTGATTCGCAAATAATGATTGTAAGGGTATAGAAAAGTCTGCTCTTCAATATGTCATGCTACCTGCATTTGTACAGCCCATTAAAACCACCAGTATAGTGCAGAAGTGTTTTTGGAATCCGGGCCCGCTTTACGGTTCAGAGGTGCTCGCTTGGAGGCTCACTATTCTCTGATTTTGCATTTACTTACTCTCCGTCATTTTCATTTGATTGTATACCAGCTGCCGGGTCAGTATGGAGTATGCATTGTTTAATGAAAGAACTGTCCTGAATAGTGCTGTCTAGATCCTGTTATGCATTTCTGTAGGGTATTGTGTGCACAGATGTGTTTGCAGAAGGAGTTTGCCGTTTGTTTTGTTCTTACGGGATTAACGCCTGTGAAATGTGGGCAATCATTGGCATCTGCTGTGAGCTGCAGACCACAAGTTTGAGTCCCAAATAGACCAAATGTTGCATTCAACTTTCACTTTCTTGTAAATTGGTTATCATTTTATTGGGTAAGAATGATACTGACTATTTACAACATTTTGAAACCAAAGTGAGTTAAGAACCACTGTTAAAAACGTATTTAACAACACATGTTCTGTTTCAAATAATTGTTTCCAAAAAGAATGTACTAAGGATATTTCCAGACATTGCCTGTTTATGTGACCACAGCACTTGGGCCAAGGATCATACTTGCCCCTGCCCTCCATTATCACTGTCCTCTCACTTTTAGGGACATGAGGAGAAAAAACTGCTGATTGTGGACTTCACAAAGGCAGAACTCGATGAGGTAATTCACTCTCTTTCCAGAGGCAAGGCTAATGGCAAAGATGGCCTTCCTGTGGAGCTTTTTAAAAAATGTGATGGCACTTTCCGTAAAGAGTTTTTGCAATTAGCAAAATGTTTATTACAAGGAGGATCTTCTCCGGACTCTTTTCACATGGCAGTAGTCGTTACCATCCTAAAAAAAGGAAAGGACAAGGAAAATACGAATTTATATAGGCCCATAAGTCTCCTAAACACAAATTATAAAATCTTTACGAAACTTCTAGCGAACCATTGAATAAAATAGTAGGGTCTCTTATAGGCCCCGATCAGTGTGG
This sequence comes from Lissotriton vulgaris, assembly GCF_964263255.1. NCBI lineage: Eukaryota > Metazoa > Chordata > Amphibia > Caudata > Salamandridae > Lissotriton > Lissotriton vulgaris. The sequence goes on along the minus strand of NW_028249857.1, from coordinate 1,047,054 downwards.
CTTCATGGCAGGAAGGCATCTCCACACGAATACAACATTTTTATAGGAGGCACTGGATTATTTTAAGATTAATAAGGTGGAAGCGCAAGTTTGGCTTTTAGATGCTGAAAAGGCTTTTGATCTGGTATCATGGGACTGTCTATTTGCGATTTTGCACAGTTTGATTTTCCGTTTGGTTTTATTTCCCTCCGAAACAACTTTATGAGAATTCTAGGGCACAGATTATTATTAATAATATAAATGTAGGGACATGTCAAGTTAACAGAGGCACGGATCAAGGTTGCCCCCTATCGCCAATTTTATTTGCCCTATTTATTGAACCTTTGGCGATTGCAATTAGGGGGATAATGACCGACACAGTACCTGTAGCCGGAATGACAAATATAACATTATATGCCGATGACATTGCCCTTTCTTAAATTCAAAGCCTACAAGTCAAGTAGAAATTTAAAAAATGTTTCACTGACTTTCAAAAGTAAGGCGGTTATAAGATAAATGTTAATAAATGGAAATCATCTTAGCCAACTGCACTGTAGACACTAATTGCCGGAATTTAGGCAGATTTATAACACCCGCCCAAAGAGATATCTGGGAATATTTATCTCTGAAAATTTGGAAGATTTATATTCATTAAATTATATTCCTCTGTTAAAAAGGGTTGGTTCGCAATTAGATCGTTGGAACCTACTGCCGTTATCAATAATGGGACGGGCTGCCTTAATTCGTATGTCTATTATACCTCTTTTTAACTTTCTTTTTAGTGCAGCCCCTTGCTCAATCCAGGTATCCCTTTTTAATAAAGTGGATGCCATGATTTCCTCTTTTCTATGGGCAAAAAAAAATTCAGAGACTAGCACTCAGCACTTTGTATCTCACATCTGTACAAGGAGGGCTGTCCCTCCCAAATATTAGAGAATACTACTACACTACTTTTGCACATCACAGTTTTAGATTTTTTTTTAGACGATCACGAAGCAGACAATTTTTTTATGAGGAAGATGTTGTTGGAATCCAAAATTACTGATCCCGTAAGAATTACGAAATACCCAAAGAAAGTCCGCTATAAGTCCCTACAGTGACTATTTAAGCAGAAAACCCAACTCCTGAAATATTATGGTATTTTTAGAACAAGTAGTTCAACTGATTTAATCAACTTCAGTATTGGAGAGGGGGGTCACCTGGACAAACATACTGCGAGACTTTGGAAGGAGAATGGCTTTGTAAAAATCGAGGATTTCCTTTTAGGGAATAGATGGAAATCCTGGGAGGAAATCCCTAGACAGATCCCCCATTCCAATACTATATTGAAATTGTCCTTTATTACGCTCAATGCTGAGTTTAGAGAGCTATATATAAGTAATTTATTTCACAAAAGCGATATATCGGCAGCGTTAAATAGCCCAATGCAAAAGAAGATCAGCATTTGGATTGAAAAACTAAAAGATTACAATTCAATTGAATTGTATAATAAGGTCAGAGAAAGGTGGAAAAAGAGGGAAGACATTGAAATTAATAAATTGAAGTGGGACAAAATTAATAAATTAAACAAATCCATTTTTCGAGGGGCTAATTTTAAACGAATGCAATTTTACAGTAACTGGTTAATTTACTGAACTCCATCGTTTCTCCATAGTATATATCCCCAAGTTGACGATAAGTGTTTCCGTTGTGAAGAAAAGGGTACTTGGAAACATATAGTTTGGGAGTGTCCTAAAATACAGGAGTTTTGAAAGGAAATAGGAAAATATCTCAGTAACATGATTAAAGTTAACATTTCATTCGAAAAATTAACCTCTGTCCTTGGCTGCTCCCCGAGCCCTACTTCCCATGATAAGTTCCACTTTATAGCATCACTGGTAGCTAAATCACTTATTTTGCAGTGTTGGAAATCAGAGACAGTACCAATCTTACAATCATGGAAGGCAAAACTATCCAGGATTCACGGAAAGGAAAGAAAATATGCACTGAGATCAGGGGCTCTTAGGAAATATGACAAATACTGGAGGGTGTTCGAATGTTAAACTGCTTTTGTTGGATATTGACTTTAACTACTTCCTCTTTTGATAGTCTGATTGATTGTTAAGATAAATACACCATGCACATTGCACTTTATGAATAGTTTTTAAACTGTCCGATTCTGAATATGTTTTTATATTTAAATGAAGTTAGTGTCAGTTGTTTTGGTCTGTGTCTCTTTTTTGTTTTTGTATATATACTGCACTTTGCACGTTGTTAACTCTGCTGCTGGAAGTGCCATGTATTGCTTATTCATTGTCTATGAACTTTCAATAAAAATTATTTTTTAAAAAAAATCACTGTCCTCTCACATTTAAGCATCACATTAATTTTTTCTATTCTTACCAGAAGTTTCTTTCAGCAAAAAATGCAAACGTCGCATAGTTGACATTACCTTTGCTACAATAAAATTGTTGGTTCGGTTCATTCAAAATTCTTGATGTATTTAACATGGAAGGTCTTACCAAGTAAGAGCGCTACCCGAATTTGGCCAGAAGGAACTGGGTCGGAATATTCCACATAACAAATTTACCATGGAAGGAACATCTATAATACACAATTGATGTACTAATAATTGTACTATTTTACATGATGAATATAGTACTGGAAAATGAAACAAGCATTTGCAATACAATAGGTCTCACATTATGTAAAGTTTGAGCTATTGGCATTGCAAATATTAATGCAATGCAAAAAGCTCAAACTTTCAGTAATGCAAAACCTATTGTATTGCAAATGCTTGTTCTACATTGGTATCTGACTTTTCTTGTGTTATGTGTTCACTTCATTACTGTTTGTGTGCTGCATAAAGACTTTACTCATTGCCTCTAAATTATGCCAGCTAACAAAGGGTTAAGTGCAGGTTAATTTAATGACTTTTGAAGTTCACTTTGACAAGGATTGTGGTTGTTGCCTGAGCTGAGCATCCCTTCAATCAATAACTCCAATCCTAACATACAGAAACACCAGTATTGTGGCTTATTGTAGGAGTTCTGTAGCCTTTTCCCACCTCATATTGACACTTTCGAAAGTAATTACTGCAGCTACACTGCATGGAGGACATAGTCATTTCAGCTGTAGTTAAATACACTAGTGCTGAGTTTTGGTGTTGTGTGAGATCCAAGAGTCTGCCCCAGACTTGATTCAGCAGTGTGTCAGCGCGGCATAGACTTCTGGTGTAAGCACAGGAATGTGAGGAAACAACACTTAAAAACAGCCAAGGGCTGCAGGATGGTATTCAATAGGGTCCAGTCTGCTATTTGGGAAAATGAGTCAGTAAGCGAGGGAAAAGCTAAAGGTCCAATGTAGGATCTCTGTATAAAGAGGAGGAAAGAAATGAACAGAATAAATGTGATTAGAGGGAACATAACTTCTGAAAAACTTCGGAATAAATGTATTTGTTTTCAGTGGCGGCACGGAAGGTAGGATCCAAAGGTAACTACAGCACAGTCACACCCTTCTGAGGAACATCCTGGAGTATGCAAAGAAATCTTTCCCAACCTACCTTAGAAACAAGCTGTAAATAAACAAGAGTGATGTGGCAGAGACATGCACAGATGCTGGGTGTGGATTTGATAAGAACCCCCTCCTTTATGAGGTGCCCATTTTGTCACGAATCCTTGATTTATGGTGAGGTCCGGTTGGTGCACGCAGAAGCCTGGCATGGATCAGGTTCATTATTTTTAGCTGATATCAGCAGTTCTCAGCCTAGAAGGCTCCCCAGAAATAAAGAGGGTGGTCCGAGATGCGGGTGATAAACTTTCCACACGGGTTGATAACAGGAAACAGAGAGGGTCTGGAGGACGAACATATAGGAGTTGATGGTTTGGCGAAACTATCTGTTAACAAATATATAACACCAGTATCTGTGCCCAGTATAGAGTCTTTTTTGGGATATCTGTGCAGCTGAAGTAATTTAAACACTTTGAATTGCATTTGTTGGACTTCGACCTTAACCCTTTTTTATCATTCGTTTACCTGACTGTACTGGCACTAGCTATTTTCTTCACGTATTACATTTTAAATATGTCATCTGGCTTAGTAGCCTCTCTGTTTTAAAATGATCAGGAGATGACAGATAAGTGCAGTAGTGGAGTAGTTAGGACTTTGCGGAATGGGTGCAGTGCACATGGCCTGCTTCATGTCATCAAATGCCTTTTGACAGCTGACTGTCCACTGAACCTTCTTATGCATTTTTTTAGAAGTTAAGTCATTCAGGAGTGTCACAATGGAACCATACCCCTTGACAAATCTCCTATAGTACCTAGTCAGGCCCAAGAAAGCTCTCATCTGAGTCTGGGTGGTTGGAGCAACCCAGTCCATTATGGTCTGGATTTTGCTCTGCAATGGTTGAACCTGGCCTCCACCTACAAAGTGGCCCAGGTACACAACCTGACTCTGCCCTATCTGCCGCTTAGTAGCCTTGATAGTTAGGCCTGCTTTTTGCAGGGCCTCCAAAACATTTTTCAGGGGGATCGGGGGATCATTCCAGGTGGAGCTAAAGACAGCAATATCATCAAGATAAGCTGAAGAGTAGTCAGCCAGACCTGAGAGGAATTTGTTCACCAACCTTTGAAATGTGGCAGGTGCATTTTTTCAGACCAAAGGGCACCACCACAAGCTGATAATGCCCACTAGGAGTTGAAAATGCTGTCTCTGGCTTGGCATCCTCAGCTAACCTTATTTGCCAGTAGCCAGCTGCCAGATCAAATGTGCTCAGATATTTGGCAGAGGCCAACTTATCTATGAGCTCATCTGCTCTAGGTATTGGATGGGCACCTGTATTCGTGACAGCATTGAGACCTCTGTAGTCTGGACAAAACCTCATCTCTCTCTTACCATCTTGGGTGTGAGGTTTTAGCACAAGGACTACTGGACTAGCCCAAGGGCCATCTGAGGGTTCAATAACTCCCAATTCCAACATCTTCTGGACTTCTGTCCTGATACAGTCCCTGACATGATCAGGTTGCCTGTAAATCTTACTTTTAACAGGCAGACTGTCCCCATTGTCCACCTCATGAGTGCACCAGGTAGTCTGACTTGGAGCCAGTGAAAACATATGTCTGTATGCCTGCAAAACTTGTCTGCGGTCACTCTGCGGCTGGTCAGTGAGGCTGCCTGCCAAGGCTACACCATCAACTGAACCATCCTCAGGGGTCTGAGAGAGCAGATCTGGGAGAGGGTTGTTCACTTCTTCCTGTGCTTCATCAGTAGCCATGAGCAAGCCCATGTCTGCCCTGTAAACATTTCGATTCAGTCTGTTGACATGAAGCACCCTGTGGGGGCTCCTGGGAGTTCCAAGATCAACCAAATAGGTGACTTCTCCCTTCTGCTCAACAATAGTGCGGGGTCTACTCCACTTGTCTTGGAGAGCTGCTGGGGCCAAAGGCTCCAACACTTGCACTTTCTGTCCTGGCTGGTAAACAGTCAGTACAGCCTTTTGGTCATGCCAGGCCTTTTGCAATTCCTGACTAGCCTCAAGGTTTTTGGATGCCTTTTTCATATACTCAGCCATCCGGGAGCGGAGGCCAAGTACATAGTCCACAATGTCATGTTTAGGGGGTTTGAGAGGTATCATCCCCACTCTGATAGGGCGGGACAATCTTGCTTAGGTTTATATGGTCATAAGACCTATCCCTACCACTCAGGATTCTGCTACCACCAGAGGGCTCTAGCCCTGCTAATTTTCTGTCTCTTTCAAGATCTAGGGTCTCTTTCTCAAGGGCAACTTCTTGCCTCTTGATCCTAAGCTTGACTTCTCTCATTCTAGCTTCATGCTCTCTTTTCTCAGGGGATGTTCTCCTCCTGTGGGATGAGGCAGAGGACCCTATTGATGTACTACAATGGTGAGATTCACCCTAGTGAAATCTCTGTCTTCTAGGGACACCAGTAGGCTTACCTGGGGGAATGTAGGAAGGCCCACTATGGCCATCTCTATCTGCAGGTAGTCCTGTGTCTCCCAGGTCTGGTTTATCAACCACTTCCTGGTGTGCACCCTCCTCACCCTCAGAGTCCTGGTGGAGTGACCCACTTGGATCCTCCTCAGATGAGGGGTAGCCCGCCTCCCCACTACCTAGTGTATCTGGATCTGATGCTTTGGATACGCCATCTTTCACCAGGAAATTAATGAGGTGTTGGGTGGTTAGACTCTGTCCTTGCTTTAATTTTCTTATGGCACACAGTCCTCTCAATTCTTGGAAAGTGAATGTGTCATATTTAGATGTCTGCTGTTTGCTGACATCTGGCAGAGAGTCACTAGCTCCTGCCCTTAAAGCCATGACTAGTGAGGTGCGGTGTGTGCACCTACCTACACTACTTGTTACCTACTGGAACCTCTCTAGAAGTTGTAGGCAGGGTGTGCTAATCCCTTACCACCTACAACCGCTAGGTTCAGTAGAACCTATGTATTATAAGTCTTGATTTATATGTACCTACAGGAACCTCAATGTGATTTTTCGAAATTACATTCTCAAGATTATTTGGTAAAACAAAAGCAAGCTCTTATCCCATCCGCTGCACACCAATGTGAGAAGTTAGCCTGGTATATGATGTCCACTATTCTAGTGGGTACCTTGCACCAGTCTAATCGACCCTTATTGCTGGTAGGTTATAAAGTCAACCTAATAGAAAGCTATTCTAGTGGTAGCTGTGGAGAGCAGTCTTCAGGCTAAGACTTGGAGATGAGTTAAACAAGTTATTTTGCCATATATAATCTCTTGAGTGCCAAATGAAAGCACACCACACAAGGTATATATCAAATATATATGTATTTATTCTAAACACAACCCCTCTGCACTCTTTATGAGGTCAGAGTTAAAAGTACAATACAAGAAACTTAACGATAAGTTGCACAGTATACTTTTTGCCCTAGGGGCCTCACAAACCATATACTAAAATAGTGGTATAAGAACCACATGAGAGTTAGAAAGAGGCCTAGGGACTGTGGAATCGCTGGGGCTACTCAGAACAACCAAAGGTTAGGATTTCAGAGGCCCATGGGAAACGCGTGCAGTGTCTAAACACAGCCGCGGGTTACCGTTGACTTTCTATGGGAAACAAACAAGTTATAATTTTGAAGATTAAGAGTACAAGGAGGTGAACTGCAATGGAACCCTTTTAGAGTAGGACACTTGGAGAGTCAATACCCACGGGAGCACTGGAGTAATCGTGTTACCTCACCCATGAAAGCCGGGTGCATAGGTGTCTTTTCGTGCTGGGTTTCTTCGTCGATTCCAATGGAGAGCTGCGAAGAAGTGCTGCAGGCGACCAGAGAAAAAGTGTCCGGGTGGATCCAAGGGTGGATAGGAGATGTGAAGAACCTCTAAGCAGAGGAGACAGAGTCTGTGCCACTAGCCAGTGACCAGAGCGGCGATAGAAAGATGCCACTAGATGTCGGGTGATTTCAGGTAAAAATGTGAAGTTTGTCTCTGCAGCCACAAGGTCCAGGAGCTGGATTTGAGCTGTCCCACAACGGATCTAGTTGACTGCTGTGTCGGTATCCGGATTGGACTCAACAATCCATGGCAAACGCAACCCAAGCAGGATGACGCGATTGGCTTCGGGCAGACCAGCAAGGTCTGTGGAACTTCTCCTTTGCAGGGAAGTTGGAGCAAGCCTGGAGCAATCAGTAAAGCAGGTTAAATCAAAGGTTGGTCTTCTTGGGGGCTCACTAGCCAATGGAGTAAGAACTGAAAATACGCATTGAGCTGAAATGCACAAAGCGGGCCCATGTTACACTTGTAAAGTGTGGGCCTCTGAGCTTCGGTGCAAAAGGTGCTCGGGGATGGAGCTTCAAGCACCCCAATGCACAACTTCAGGATACCTCAGGAAGTCGATGCAAGTAGAAAAATGCAGTATGTCCAGGAGTTCCGGTCCCACGTCTCTCGTGTCCGCCACAGGTCTCAGCTTTGCTGGGAACGCAGGTCAACGTCAGCGATGTCTGGAAATCTATGTCCTGTGTCACAGATTCTTCGGGATACGGCGGAGCCTCAAAAATGCAGACTGGGAAAGATGCTGTTGGTGCCTGTTTGAACAGGGTGGGCACTCCTTGACCACAAGGTAGATTTCTTCCGTCTTCCAGTCGAAATAGAATGTTGAAGGTCCAGGATATAGGTTGCAGAGTTTCGTCCAGGGTAATTCCAGGGTAATCTAAAGTCCTATGGACTGGGGTTCTATACTTACAGTAAGCTTAGGGGTTGGACTAACTCTAAGGTTTCTCCTATGGGTGGACCTGAGGAGGGGGTGGTTACACTCGTTCCCCTTCGTCCAGTTTTGTGCCAGAGCTGGGGCTAAGTGCCCCAGCAACTGGTTTGAAGTGGGAAATGCATGGTGCACCTTGTGTGCCCCAGGCAGTGTCTGGAAAGCATTCTCTGAATGCAGCACTCCCTGCCCCAATATACTAAGAGCCTGTTTGGGGAGGTGCCAGCACCTCCCTGGACAGGAAACCTATTGTCCAGGCCTCCCCTGCTGGAGTTTCATCCAGCAGCAAAAGGGCAGAATCGTGTCCGTGGCAGCAGCATCCATTTTGTGATGCTGAGGCTCTGTTTAACGTTAACCGGGTAAACCAGTAACTACATGTCTTCTCCCTCTAGAAGGGTGGAATGCTACCCCTGCCACCAGAACTGGTGGGGGGGGGGGGGTTAGTAGTCCAAATTGTTTGACACCTTACACAACATGTTTTGATAAAGCCAAACCAAAGTTAGCATTAACTGCGAGGATTGTAATGCACGTATGATGAGTATATGGTATGGCTATATCATTGAACAGCTATAAGGAGAAGGTTCCAAAAGCTGCAGAGGGGCTCAGCTCATGCTAGGGCACCTCTCACAAAAATCCCAGCACTCTACCTCCAGGATTGTCGAGGTCTGCCATAGGAGTGGCTTACAGGTTCCAATGTGTCTATATAGGTACATAGATATAGGTATGCTATATCTAAGTAAGGGGTGATTACACCACCTTACCCAGGCTGTACGAACAGACCTGTGGTGTCAGTTTGGAAGGCAATCCAGGGGTGGCAAAAATCCATGCTGCAGCCCCTTGTAGGCCTAGGGTGCACCAATGCCCTCGGTACCTATGGTACACTATACAAGGGTGACCCAGTAACCAATCTGGTAAGTACTTAAAGTACATGGTATCAATTTAGAGAGAGAACAGCTGGGCTGGGGGCCTGATTAGAAGGTCCACAGCCACACTAAAGTAAAAAAACCAGAGAATCACAGCAAAAAGTGGGGGTAACCATAGGAAGCAGACCCTACTCTCCTACAAAGGACAGTCATGATTTGGGGCCAGCCTCATACCTCAGGGCCTCTGTACCACTGCACCTGCTGCACTATTGGTAGCCGAGCCCCTGAACAGAAGGAACACAAGTTCAGTGGCACAACTGTTCGTTGTGGACTACAGTTTGGATTCCACTGTGCTCCTCATGCTGTGTGTCATGTTCAAAAGAGTAGGGCTATACAAACAGACGCAGCACTTTAGAAGTGAGAACGTGAAACATGTCATGCGTGCCCTCCTATAGACAGTGGGAGAAGTTCATGTGTGTGGAGAAACACAGGAAAGGCAACGTTTTTGCAATGAAACGCTGAATGTGTTTCTGAACTCAGAATTTTAGTCGGATGTGTAACTTTTAGCACGATTGCTGTGAGGGAAAATAGCAACATATTTATGTTTGAGATAAATTATGAATAGCACCGAAGGTCTGTATGTGGGTGACTGAAAACATGGTCAACTTTAAACAATGTAAAAGGGGTAGAGGCCCCACTAAGTTTACACATGCACTAGAAGATGAGTGTGTAGCCTGCACCTTCTAGGTGGTTGCACACAGAGACTTCAAGCATGTGCACCACTGCCCAAGACCCCCTCTCCCTTCAATAAAGGAACCGCGCTGAGCAGATGTTTTTGCAATGTGTAACTTTTTTCCATGATTCTGGTGAGGGAAAATGCCAACATATTTAAGTTTCAGATAATTTGTTGGGAATAGCACTGCACATCTGTGTGTGTGGGGCTGAAAGCATGGTTAACTTTAAACAATGTAAAGAACTAAGTTTACACATGCAGAAGTGCAGCGACAGGACGGTGCCAGTTGTAATTTACTTGCATGCTTAACCATAGAATTCATAGAACACTTGCATGTCTTTTTAATGGAATTAGAATCTCATTACTTCATGATCTGTAATGCGGCATTCTGACTTTGGAGGTGCTGCAGCTGAGACCTGTTTAGTGTCGGTGGTTGTATTTAAATAAAGCCGAACCTGTATTCTTCTTTGGACACTTGCTTTTATTACTGGCGACAAGGAGCTCTTGATTGGTGACAAGCTTCAACCACCGGTTCCCCTGTGAACCCACATTTCAAATACTGGATAAACGATTTAATCTACATAAGGATTTGGATTTTAAGGACATAAAGAATTTGGATTTTGATGGTAATTCGGATTACATGATCCCCAACACCACAATCATTGCTGGGGCGCATCTTTTAAATCTGGACTTCCTTGTTTTTTTTTCATCTGGACCTATACATAAAGGGAAAGTTAGTAGCAGTTACTTGCTTACTTTCAAACCCTTGCCATTGTGTGCTTTTGCGCACCCTGCATGTTGCTTGCTTTCCACGTTCCACCCCGAGTGCCTGAATTCTGAAGTTTGACGTTGACGGTGACGCTCACGTTGCTGCACGGGTCACGTTGCGTAATGTGGCAGCCATTTTGGATTGGGCTGTACTCAGATTTACCGGGTAAATCTCATAACAAGAGATGGATTGGAGTGCAACATTGTTTTTTACATTGTGAAGACAGCGCGATTCGGTCTACGGGGGAAAATCACCATTCTTACAATTTTCACAGTCATCACACTTTTGACAGTTTTATTTACTGTGAGAATTTTACTTTTGAAGTATTTCTATTTTAGACTATTGTGTGAAAAGCCGCAGATATGGCCAATTCTACCAGCATGTCTCAACCTCCAGCGTTTTTGTCTGAAAAAGGGGAACTGAAGGCCCATAGGAATGAATGGAACAGCATTCTTTAATTGCGACTAGCAATTTGCGAGTCGCAATTAAGGAATGTGTAGGAATTGCTATTTTTATAGCGATTCCTACATGCAGAGACTTTTGTGATTCCTTAATAATCGCAATTAAGGAGTCGCAAAAGCCTATGTTGATGCATGTGCCAGATTATTTCTAAGGGTTGGCCAAATTACAAAAATCTTGATTTTGTTTTGAATCCTTTCTAGACTTTAAGGGATGATCTAACCTTTTGCCAGGGAAATCTGATGAGAGGTGATAGGGTGGTTCTGCACATTTCTTAATGCTATTTCTTAGAAATCGCCTTTTCAAGCTTTGAGAGGGAGGATAGCGAATTCTAAGTTAAATCCAGTATGGCTTCCTGTTTGGAAGTACAATGTTGTGACTGAAGAGTTGAGGAGAAGTAAACTTGCTGAGTACCAGCAGAAATACAAATTGCTGTATGATGACAAAATGTCTGTGAGGGAAAAGAAATGGATTCTGGGTGATCGTGTTTGGTAAGAAAACCGAAGCATGGTCACTAAGGTTTGTCTAATTTTCTTGGCCCTTTTTTCATCACTGCAATTAAGAAAACTGTTGTAACTTTGGACAATAGTTACCCCCTGGAGTATGTCTAGGTTGGTTAAATTTGTTGAGACAACTCATCGTACACCTAGTGACCATAGTTGTGCTTCTATGGATAGAGGTGCAAACAATGATAGTTCAACTAGACTCAGGCATGTACCTGTGAAATTCAAGGATTGTGTTATATATTAGAATTTAGTGTCTTCCAATTTTTCTTATTTTTTTTATATATACTGCTATGTTGAATTTTCTCATTGATCTTTTGCTCTTTGTTTTTCTTATGTCTTGGTCATTACATTGAGACGTTTTCTGTTCTGTTATTGCCATGATTTTTTTAAAGGGGATGTGTTGTAATTTACTTGCATGCTTAACCATAGAATTCATAATACACTTGCATGTCTTGGTAATGTAATTAGAATCTCATTACTTTATGATCTGTCATGCAGCATTCTGACTATGGAGGTGCTGCAGCTGAGACCTGCTTTGTGTCGGTGGTTGTATTTAAATAAAGCCCAATCTGGATTCTTCTTTGGACACTGGCTTTTATTAGTGCCTCAAAATATGGGGCCATCAAAACAAAACAAAAAGAAATAACAGTTTCAATGGCAGGATGAACCTATGGAAGAGTGGTGGAACTAGAGTGAAAACCAACATATCTACAGTAAGCTGAAGAAACCTGATTCACGAGCATACACTGCAATTAAAGGTCATTTAGATTATCCCATGCCAGTTATCTTGCTGTTGCCACCCGCTCTTCTTCCTGCCAGATGGTGTTTGTGACTGGGTGGCACTGCTGCTCCTGGCTTCTGCTGCTAAGTAGTGGCGGCTGGGAGAGGGGTGCGATATAAGTCCAGGGACAGCGTGTCCGCTACTATGGAAGAGAAAGCGCGGTATGGCACGCTGTCAATAAAGTAAGAAATCAATATTTGTAAAGTTGTTTTTTGGCCAGCAGCGCATAAGAAAACGAAAGCACTGCCACCATTTTACATATTAAGGGGGTCATTAGGATGGAGGATTTTCCGCATCCTCCGGGCCGGCGGAAGCCACCGCCGGCCCGGAGGATGCGGAAAATCCTCTGTGGACCCACCAGAACCCACCGCCAAATTAGGATGGCTGGTGGGTCCTGGTTTAGGTCCGCAGCTTTTCCGCCGCGGCTGGCTTACAACCGCGGCGGAAAAGCCCTAAAATGGTGAAGGTGTCTCTTAGACACCGTCAGCCAGATTAGGATGCGCTTGGGAACATGCTTTTCCGCGGCGGCTTTTCCGCCGTGGAAAAGCATGTGTAACTGCACTGCAGGGGCCCATTCCGGGCCCCCTAGGTGTAGTGGGGGGTGGGGGTGCACATGGGGGTACCTATGGTACCCCCCTGCATTTGCGTGCACAATGCAGCAGGCACCGCGCGGTGCCTGCTGCTTTGTGCACGCAAATGCGGTGCTTGCATTTTTAACATTGCCGCGGGTGCAGCTTGAAGCTCCACCCGCAGCAATGTTAAAAATAGAGGATGTGACCGCCACCCTGGCGGTCACATCCTAATCTGCACAGAGGGAACGCCGCAGCACATGCGGACGTTCCCTCATGCTCTGGGGTCGCGGACGGACTCAAGTCCGTCCGCGATCCTAATGACCCCCCAAGCGTGGTCCGCACGTTACTATGAAAGTGAAAGTGTGACATGGCATTCTGTCAAAAATTAAAACAACGAACAAAAGAAAACCGCTCCTTCTATTATTACAAGTGAGGTGTGCTGCTCTGGTCAAATCTTTTAAAAAGCAATGCGGGAGAGCGAGTGCTACCTGCAACAGCAGGTAGGAGAAAGTCATTTAAGAATATAGTGCTCCGAGGCTGTAATTAAAATATACCGAGTAACAACACATGTAACAGGGGGTGTCCTCATGGGAGGTTACAAGAAAAGAAAAGGCGGTGCTAAGGAGGGACTATGAATCCCTTTGACCAATGAAAAGCCACCATTTACAAAGGATAGTGACAGGAGCCAATTAAAAAGATGGGCGGGAAGTGGGCGGAGATTCATGCCAATATCCTGAATACAGCATGCCTAGGCAAGTCCTAAATAACACAGCAAATTTAATGAATAAAATGACACCAAAACACATTAATTGCAATCAGTAGAACTAGATTTTTGTATTTCTAAAAATATTTTGTGAAATGTAGTGCCTAAAAGATCAAAGCACCAACCGTGGGTATCTGGTTGCGTGAGCCCAAGGCAAAGTCAGAAAGTACAGCCAACCGTGTTGGAGCACAGGTCAGATACAAGGGATGAATTGGGCTTGGTCTCGGCTTAGCTTCAAACTTTGAAGAAATTTCAAGAAAAGTTCTGGAGAAGGTAGTCTTATCGGGGCAAGGCAGCAGGCGGTAGCTGAGAGGAGGATTTTGATAACAGGAAGCCACTGGATGCAGTCTCAGTGAAGACTTTGGCAATGGGGTAAAAAGCACCAGGCGGGAAAAGCTGGATTTTGAGGTCGAGGATGTTGTCATCGAAAGGGTGCTGGTCGTTCTCAAGCCCAGTTAAGATTTCTACCTTTGGACATAGAAGTTCATCTGGAGTTCAGATTGTTCCAGTGAGACAAGGCTGCAGGTTATAGCCAAAGTGGGATCCACAAGGCTGGATACCACCACCAGGAGTTCCCAATGAAGAGGATTTGCTGCTGCAGAGAAGAACTAGGGTGCTGCATCAAAGTCAATCCCATCGGCAATGCACCTTCATTGGTTTGGCTTGCAGATAGATACCGGTCTCCTGACAGTTCTCAGAGCCGTTTTTGAATAAATGTTTTCTAAATACCAGATTTTGGATTTTGAGGAGGAGGCCACTCCAGCACCAGACCAAGGGTCAAGGTCTTGGGGGGTTAGACCCACTTCCGTGGAGGAGAGCAGCAGAGTTCAAGGCTTCAGGAGCTTGTTATGCCCCTGTAGCTCACACAGAGCTTAGCGAGCACATAGGCAGCGTGTTACTCTGCTGCTTAGCACAACGCTTAGAAGATATTTACAAGCTGTATTTTGTCGAACTTGATTATTTTTAAAATTGAATTTGTATTTTAATACTCTGTACCGGCATCATTTTAAAACTCACGAAATTGCAGACAGCATACTTGCCGCTGACCCGCAATCACTTCCAGCACATTTTCGCTCGGTACATGCCGATCTAGGGCAAGGCACCGAGCACCAGGGACTTTAGTGGCGGCCATCTTAGGTCAGGACAGAGCGGTGAGAGCGCTCTAGTCTCCGGCATAAAAGGAGCCCCCAGACAGTGTTTGCGAGCTTAGCGAGCACATAGGCAGCGTGTTACTCTGCTGCTTAGCACAACGCTTAGAAGATATTAACAAGCTGTATTTTGTCGAACTTGATTATTTTTAAAATTGAATTTGTATTTTAATACTCTGTACTTGCATCATTTTAAAACTCACGAAATTGCAGACAGCATACTTGTCGCTGACCCGCAATCACTTCCAGCACATTTTCGCTCGGTACCTGCCGATCTAGAGCAAGGCACCGAGCACCAGGGACTTTAGTAACGGCCATCTTAGGTCGGGACAGAGCGGTGAGAGCGCTCTAGTCTCCGGCATAAAAGGAGCCCCCAGACAGTGTTTGCGAGCTTAGCGAGCACATAGGCAGCGTGTTACTCTGCTGCTTAGCACAACGCTTAGAAGATATTTACAAGCTGTATTTTGTCGAACTTGATTATTTTTAAAATTGAATTTGTATTTTAATACTCTGTACTTGCATCATTTTAAAACTCACGAAATTGCAGACAGCATACTTGTCCCTGACCCGCAATCACTTCCAGCACATTTTCGCTCGGTACCTGCCGATCTAGGGCAAGGCACCGAGCACCAGGGACTTTAGTGGCGGCCATCTTAGGTCGGGACAGAGCGGTGAGAGCGCTCTAGTCTCCGGCATAAAAGGAGCCCCCAGACAGTGTTTGCGAGCTTAGCGAGCACATAGGCAGCGTGTTACTCTGCTGCTTAGCACAACGCTTAGAAGATATTTACAAGCTGTATTTTGTCGAACTTGATTATTTTTAAAATTGAATTTGTATTTTAATACTCTGTACTTGAATCATTTTAAAACTCACGAAATTGCAGACAGCATGCTTGTCGCTGACCCGCAATCACTTCCAGCACATTTTCGCTCGGTACCTGCCGATCTAGGGCAAGGCACCGAGCACCAGGGACTTTAGTGGCGGCCATCTTAGGTCGGGACAGAGCGGTGAGAGCGCTCTAGTCTCCGGCATAAAAGGAAACAGTCCCTCTCCGCGCTAGCGGACGCGCTTTGTGGACGCGCCTCGTCTGCGCCGGAGTCCAGCCTGAGTCCTGGCCCGTCTGTGCCCGTCCGGGCCAGGCCGGGACACAGGGCACAGATCTCTGCCCCACCCATTTCAGGTATGCCAACATGTGAGCAACTTAGGGCGTTTCACCCCATCAGCCATGATAAATGTATAACACTGAACCCGCTATTAGCTGGAATACAAACTTGTCCCAAGTGTACTCTCTCTTTGACAAATCATCAGCCTTATCCTGATACTCCCCACGGTACCATTCACAAACCTCACTGTCTGGGAAAGAGTCACGGTGATTTTACATTCTACCTGGTAAATTGTCGTTCATTACCACAACATAAACTAGACATCTTCCATCTTTTAATGGAGGAAAACCCCAGCGCAATATTTTTAACGGAGACTTGGCTACATGATGGTGCAGGTCCAGATGTTGCAACTGCCCTCCCCCCGAGTTATGCTATTGCAAGGAGGGACCGTGCTGACCAACTAGGAGGGGGCATTGCTATTATCCACAGTAGAGATCTTGTGTGTAATTTTGAACCTGCAGACATTCCTTGCTGCGAAGCGGCATCATTTAAAATTACCCTCAGTCCCAACTTTACTTTCTCTGGCCTACTTATCTACCGTCCGCCAGGAAGTAATCCCTCATGGTCAGAAAACTTGGTAAACCACATCTTACCCCACCATTTGAACGCCGAAAATTTTACAGTACTTGGAGATCTAAATCTTCATTTAGAAGACGACAATAACAAGTACTGTAAAAATCTAATTGATGACTTTATGGCCTTAGACATGACACTACGCAATAAGGGCCCCACCCACAAAGCTGGACATTTGTTAGACCCTATCATATCTAACATGAAAGAACTATTATGGCTGAACACCACTCCCATTTGCTGGTCAGACCATTTCCTCACACTTTTCTCTATCTCACTTAAACCTGCCAAACGCCCTTCCATGACTCCCTCTGAAACATTTAGGAGAATTTGGAAAACCCTAAACATGGATGATCTCAATAATGCATTGAGGAAAGACCACCCATGTTTAGATGGGGATATGGAAAGCATATCAGATGCCACACAGAAATGGCTAAACGGCGCAGTGGATGCCTGCTTGCCCCTATCCCGCTGCAAAGGGAAAGTGCACCGCCCCCCGCCCCCTGGTATACAGAGGCCCTTAAGAAAGAAAAATCTACATGTAAGGCCCTGGAGAGGCAGTGGCGTAAGAAATATGAACTGCATCAAAAAGAGGTTTATCGCAAGGCCAGAAATAGCTACCACTCGGCCTGCATGAAAGCCAAAGCGTGCTATGTCACTACTACTATTAAAACAGCCGTAAATAAATCCCAGACCCTCTTTAACACCGTAAAAGAGCTGGCTGGAGAGAATTCAAGGGCGGAGGTTAACCCTCTCAATACTCAGCAGTGCCAGGATCTGGCGTCTTTTTTCGTTGATAAGATTGAGACTATTGTCTCTAACATCAACGGAAACAGTATCAACACACACAAGCAAGACAACACCCCCCAAGTCCCCAGAGGAAGTTGTCGCCTTGAAGCTTGGCCCCCCATTACCTTGGACAAACTGAAGAAATTGCTAAAATCTATCATTTCGGGTTCCCCACGTGACCCCATTCCTATCAGTATCATTTGTCAGCTGGAGGACCCCGCCATGACCTCCATAGCAGAGATACTTAACGCCTCCATAGAACAGGCCACAGTTCCTGCTTTATGGAAACATGCTATGGTCAGTCCACTGCTCAAAAAGCCGGCCGCCGACCCCACGTTATTGGCCAACTATCGCCCAATATCGTTACTTCCTGCTTTTTCCAAAATCTTGGAGAGGCACATTCATAAGGCTCTTTCAACTTATGTGGAAAACAATGACTTACTTCATTCGTCCCAATCTGGTTTCAGGAGTGGTTACTCCACCGAGACTGCCCTGCTCGGGGTCACAGAAAAGATCAGGGAGCTTATGGATGATGGCCAAACGGTAGCATTGGTCCTGTTAGACCTCAGTGCGGCATTTGACACCATTTCTCACTCCAGACTGCTTGCCAGGTTGGAGGAGAATGGTGTCGAGGGCAGGGCACTAGAGTGGATTAGATCATACTTATCCCTCCGCACCTTTCAGATCGCCTCTTCCTCGGCATGTTCCGATGTATTCTACTCCCCCATGGTGTACCACAGGGATCTATCCTGAGCCCACTATTTTTCAACTTGTACCTACGACCACTTGCCGACCTTGCAGAAAATGATGGTCTTACCTTAATGACCTATGCAGACGACTCTCAAATTCTGTTTTCACTCTCTAAATCTGACCCGTCTGCTCCATCTGCACTAAAAATAGGCCTTCATGAAGTGTTTAGTTGGATGTCGGCTAACCAACTTAAACTAAATGGGGAGAAAACCGAGATCCTCCTCCTAGGGAATAGTAAAGATCTTTGGAGCGATCCCCACTGGCCGGCGTCATTAGGTAAGCTCCCGCCACCAGCTTCCCAGGTTAGAAATCTCGGGGTCATCATAGATGACAGTTTATCTATGACACAGCAAGCCAACAAAGTGGCAGGCATGTGCTTCACCATTCTTAGATGGCTACGCAAAATTGTCTGGATGTTACCACCTACCACCCAGAAGACCGTAGTCAATGCCTTAGTTACATCTCGGCTTGACTACGGTAACATCCTGTACCTGGGTTCAAACAAAGCAGTAATAAGACGCTTGCAACTCGTGCAAAACGCTGCTGCCAGATTGCTTTGCAGAATTCCTAGATCCGCTAGGATCACAAAACATCTTAGGGACCTGCATTGGCACAGGGTAGAAAATCGGATTCGCTTTAAAACCCTGAACTATCTGTTTAAAATCAAAGCTGGTACTGCCCCAGGTACCTACAAGATCTTGCTAAGCCTTATCTCCCCAATCGCAGCCTCCGTTCATGTACAGCAGCGAACTTCGCGGTGCCTAGGTACAAACGGGCTAGAATGGGCGGGAGATCCTTCTCTTATCTGGGTCCAACTCTCTGGAACACACTGCCCGTCCATATACGCAAGGAAGAAAACCATATGAGATTCAGGAAAAACGTAAAAACTTGGTTGTTCGACAAATAATTGCCTGCTGATTGCTTTCTCTCTAGTTGTGTCATGTGCTTTGCTATTCCGGCGCCGGGAAACCATTTGTGGGTAGCTGCGCGCCTTATAAGTGCAATAAAATAAAATAAATAAATAGAAGGATAGCCAACTAGCTCTTGGAGACACTTTTATGGTCCTGGGTTCAAGGAGCAGGTCCAGTCCTCTTTCTTCAGCCATCAGGACAGGAAGGCAGTCCTTTCAGCATTAGACAGTCCTTCTGGCAGGAGGGCAGCAGGGCAGACCTACTTCCGAGCCTTTCATCGGTCCAGGATTGTACTGAAGAGTGGCTTTAGAGGTCCAATACTTATGCATCGTGCCTGCCTTTGTGTTCGACTGGACATCCTGTCCTACCTCCACATCTGGTTCTGCAAACATCCGATGTATTCTACTCCCCCATGGTGTACCACAGGGATCTATCCTGAGCCCACTATTTTTCAACTTGTACCTACGACCACTTGCCGACCTTGCAGAAAATGATGGTCTTACCTTAATGACCTATGCAGACGACTCTCAAATTCTGTTTTCACTCTCTAAATCTGACCCGTCTGCTCCATCTGCACTAAAAATAGGCCTTCATGAAGTGTTTAGTTGGATGTCGGCTAACCAACTTAAACTAAATGGGGAGAAAACCGAGATCCTCCTCCTAGGGAATAGTAAAGATCTTTGGAGCGATCCCCACTGGCCGGCGTCATTAGGTAAGCTCCCGCCACCAGCTTCCCAGGTTAGAAATCTCGGGGTCATCATAGATGACAGTTTATCTATGACACAGCAAGCCAACAAAGTGGCAGGCATGTGCTTCACCATTCTTAGATGGCTACGCAAAATTGTCTGGATGTTACCACCTACCACCCAGAAGACCGTAGTCAATGCCTTAGTTACATCTCGGCTTGACTACGGTAACATCCTGTACCTGGGTTCAAACAAAGCAGTAATAAGACGCTTGCAACTCGTGCAAAACGCTGCTGCCAGATTGCTTTGCAGAATTCCTAGATCCGCTAGGATCACAAAACATCTTAGGGACCTGCATTGGCACAGGGTAGAAAATCGGATTCGCTTTAAAACCCTGAACTATCTGTTTAAAATCAAAGCTGGTACTGCCCCAGGTACCTACAAGATCTTGCTAAGCCTTATCTCCCCAATCGCAGCCTCCGTTCATGTACAGCAGCGAACTTCGCGGTGCCTAGGTACAAACGGGCTAGAATGGGCGGGAGATCCTTCTCTTATCTGGGTCCAACTCTCTGGAACACACTGCCCGTCCATATACGCAAGGAAGAAAACCATATGAGATTCAGGAAAAACGTAAAAACTTGGTTGTTCGACAAATAATTGCCTGCTGATTGCTTTCTCTCTAGTTGTGTCATGTGCTTTGCTATTCCGGCGCCGGGAAACCATTTGTGGGTAGCTGCGCGCCTTATAAGTGCAATAAAATAAAATAAATAAATAGAAGGATAGCCAACTAGCTCTTGGAGACACTTTTATGGTCCTGGGTTCAAGGAGCAGGTCCAGTCCTCTTTCTTCAGCCATCAGGACAGGAAGGCAGTCCTTTCAGCATTAGACAGTCCTTCTGGCAGGAGGGCAGCAGGGCAGACCTACTTCCGAGCCTTTCATCGGTCCAGGATTGTACTGAAGAGTGGCTTTAGAGGTCCAATACTTATGCATCGTGCCTGCCTTTGTGTTCGACTGGACATCCTGTCCTACCTCCACATCTGGTTCTGCAAACATCTTACCTTCCACTGTCAAGAGTTTCAAACTGTCTGAGTTGACTAAAGACTGATTTCAAGTTCCCTTGTGTGTGCTGGAGGCACACCCCATAAAATGTAACTCGGACAGGACACAGCTCCACCCCTAGCCATTCTGGCAGGATGGTCCATAGTATCCACACCTAATCCCCTTTGTTTCATAATCTGAGAGGAATACACAAACCCCAACAGCAAGGTCTTTCACAGTCTCATGACCCAGCCTGCTGACAGAAAGCATAAATGTTGGGGACAGGAAAATGTCTACTTTTTAATAGTGGTAATAGTGGCATTTTTAGAACTGTGACTTAAAATCGACTTTACCATTAAAGAGGAATTTAAATTACAATTCATTTGAGTTTCAACAGCATATCTCTACATGCTCCCAATCCATAGTTCTATTATACAGAACAAGGGAACCCAAAGGAAATTTAGACAGGGACCTTGGGCAATTTCATGTTATAGAGAACAGTGGTCCCTATTCAGGGAGAATACAGTTTGATAGATAACCATACACTAGAATAGAATAATGAGAATTGAAAAATATTATGAAAATAAATTCTTGTCCGGCTGGACAAAAGACATACATTCTATTCTAGTGTATGGTTATCTATCACACTGTATTCTCCCTGAATAGGGACCACTGTTCTCTATAACACCCACTCCAAAGTTAGCATGGATCAAATGTGATAAGGTAACCCAGTGTAGTCAACGGGAGATATAAGCACTACAACAGTGAAACATGACTTTAGGTGTTTTTCACTGCCATGACATAAAATTACTAGGCCTGGGCAGCAAATTCCATTCCGCTCGCGGAATTTGTGGAATTTGGGTAATTTCTTGTTTTGCTGAAACGCGGAATTGCAAAAAATTCAGCGATCCATGGCTGTACAGAATTTTTTGCTTGTTCGCACTTTCAAAATGCATGTTCACGAGATATTTCTCCCAAAGCACGCAAACAGCATTCGCGAACAGGAAAAAAGCATCACAAACGGGTGGAACAAGCAATTCCACTTGTTCGCAGAATTTTTGCGTGCTCGCGTAGATTTTTTACCGTTTCGCAGAGCTTTGCATAGCGTAACTACGCAAGTTCCGCCCACCCATAATAATTACACATGGCCTACTTTTTATATACCATAAACACTTGCATAGAAGTGGTCAGGGCCTATCTTGAGTGTGATTCATAGGAATTAAAATAGAAGATTTTAGGCGTGGCAAAAGGTTTATTTTGCCTGGTTGAAATTACAGTTTAAAACTACACTACAGGCTGCAGTGACACACCTGAAACATATTTTAAAGTGCTCCTTATGGTGGTTGCTGTGCTGTCAGCGTGCCAAAGGTACACCAAAGGGAAGGCCGTCTCCGCCCGTCTGTGCCTGGACCACACCCAGCACCAGGGCCCTAGTCCTCCTTCCATCCGTCGCTACACCACCCAGATGCTCCTTGCCCTGTACTTCGGATCCTGGACCCCGCAACAGCGGCTGCTTAACGTCCTCTTGGTGATACACCAAAGGATATAACAAAAGGGAGGGGACGGGAAGGATCGAATATGATCCAGTAGGGCTGAGATTACCACTCAAGGAGGATGAGTGGAAGGTCCAGCCACAGTCGCAGCCCTGAAAATTGTAAACAACAAGAAGGAGGATGGGCTGTTCCTAAAGGAAGAAAAGAAGAGAACAGTCACCAAGGTGAGAGGGGTAGTACTCAATGGAGAGCTAACCCTGGGTATCCATTGTGTTGGATATAATGACCTCACACACCCTTGCGAGTGTCATGCTTCATCAAAGGCAATGCTCCTCTTTGGGTAGGTGGTGCCATTCCCAACGGGCACACCTCAAAGAGGGGCTCTTAATCAGAGATCTTTTATCCAACTGCCTATAGGTGAAGTGTGGGTGAGGGGCCAGAACAGAGAAGATGGTGTGGGTGAGGATAAAATGAGGCACAAGGTACCGGAAAGCAATTTTATTCTGGTGGTCCTCTGCCGCAATTTAAATCAAGAATAGTCTGTAATCGCTGGAACTTAAGTTTCCAAAGGCGATACAGTACTAAGATGTGAAGAGTGTGGTCAATATGTTTCTCGCTTAAAGTTCATTGACTGCGATTCTTCCGGACCTAATAAATCAAAACTACTATCTACAGAAACATGACCTACATGAGTGTCAGTTTACAAAGAGCACACAAGTTGTACTAATTGTTTAACACCTGCTCTTGCCTAAATTGGGAGACAAAAGAGACCGTTACCACAGGTAAGTGACAATGCGCAATCCCTATAGTGACCGTGAGCACACAGTGACATTGTGACATACTAGTGATAGGTGTGACTAGTATGTGTCTAAAACCAAAGTGTTAAATCAAAAGATGGATGTCTTAAAAACAGTAAAAACATTAGATTGCAGCAGCATTCATAACTAGAAGGCTATCCAAATGGCTAGGAGCAAATTACTCACCTACTAGTTAGAGTAAATAGGTGTCAACAGTGCCCAGCAGGTCTGACATCAGGGGAGAAGCCATTGTAAATAAGTCTAGGGTGAGTTATAGGGTTATTAGAGTATTAGAGAGTCTCCAAGGTTGCGTCACAAGTGGTGATATGTATGGCATTAATTGTGAATAGCAAGCAGCTAACTAGGCTGCCAATCATGAAAACAACGTCCACAGTCTCGGGGAGACACTAAACTTAACTCCAGTCAAAGGGCATTGATATATTTACCAACCTCCTTGTGTATTATAACTATGCCGGTAAGATACAACCCATACCAAAATGCCCGGTGTGTAGTGGCTAAGAGAGAGTCAATATGGTACCTGTTGTCATAAACAAACTGTTAGGAATAAACAGAATCAAACGCAATGTAGGGTCTATTAAACACCAAGACCAGCCAGCTGGATAAGACTGAAAATAGGTTGGTATTGTGCCCATGATTATGTATATAACGTGGCCATTGCTATAAACATGCTTTAAAGTGAAGGCAGAATCGACAATGGATTGGACAAGAAGATAAGTCAACCCTTTGCTCATAACTATGTATGTATTGTGCCCATTAATATATACATATTTGAAGCTGGACACAGAATTGACATGAAAGTTATAGTTGTCAGAAGGACCTACCCACATTTTATCAGAAACACATAGTCTGTTCGTAACCTGTAGCGGACTGTGTATGTCCTTTAAGAATGGATGTTGGGTCCGCACTTCAATATGTATACGCATCCACTGAATTCACTGTGAATCCCGTGGCATTCAACCAGAAACAAATAGTCTATTGGTAACCTACAGAGGACTATGTACATACTATAAGGATGGATGTCGGGTCGGCACTTCAATATGCATACGCATATGCTAAAATCACAGTGAACCCTGTGGCAAATATCCAGAACGCTGACACAGGCAGGACGAAGTAAGTCCCAAATGATGGTTAAACTCATTCCAACGGCTGGCTTTCCCTACCACGGGGTTCATGGTTTTTTAGTGGATACGTATGCATATTACAGCACGGACCCGACATCCACTCTTAAAGGACATACACAGTCCGCTACAGGTTACGAACAAACTATGTGTTTCTGGGTATTTGCAACAGCCACAGAGAGCACTATCCACCCTGCCCAAGAACTCTGCAACACCCTCTCTGACTACTTCCACAGCAAAATCACCACCATCTACAACAACTTCGGCCCCCAACCCACCACTCTCAACGTTGACTGCCTCAACCAACCAGCAAACACCAGCTGAAATATCACCTCATGGTCTCCGCACTCAACCCAGACTACCACAGCCATCATGTCATCCATCCACTCTGGGGTACCCATGACTCCGCACCACCAACTTTTCAACCTCTGAAGCAACCTAATCTGCCCAGAACTCATCAATACCTCCATCTCCACAGCCACCTTCCTGGACAGATGGATCCATGTAGAGGTCAAACCCCTCCTAAAGACAGCCTCTGCCAACCCCAGTGACCTAAAAAATTACTGACCTATTTCCTTGCTCCCCTACCCAACCAAATTACTCATGAAGGCCATCAACCAACAGCTCACCGAATACCTGAAACACAACCGTCTCTTCGACGCCTCACAATTAGGATTCCATGCAAACCACAGCACTAAGACCACATTGATTGCCTCCACAGAGGACATCAGAACCTTCCTTGACCACAGAGAAACTGTGGCTTTGATTCTGCTCGACCACTATGCTGCATTTGCCACTGTCTCCCACCACACCCTTATTGACAGACTCCACAGCATCAACCTATAGCACAACGGCCTCAGGTAGATCGCCTCTTTTCTTGCAGGATGCACAAATAGCATCTAACTACCTCCCTTCACCTCTGCACACAAGGACATCATCTACAGCGTACTCCAAAGAGAAGTGTGTTGCAGTGACAAGAGAGGCTGAGTCAGGAGTGCGGCATCACAGTTCTATCGCCTGCGACAGTTCAGCATCATGTGACTCTAGGAAATAGCTCATTTAATCTCCTTTATGGCCCCCAGAGCCTTGGAACCTTAAGGGGTGATATGTTTGTGCTTTATAAGTAAGGATTTATTTTATTTTATTTATACCTCAGCCCCAACCTATTCAACATCTACATGACCCCCCCTTGCCGAAGTCGTCAGATCGCACAGACTCAACATAATCTCCTACTCAGACAAACCTCAACTTATCCTCTCACTCACCGAGGACCCCTCCAATGCCTAAATCAGCTTTCGCAATGCCATGAACAACATAGCCAAATGGATGAGAGACACATGCCTCAAACTCGACTCAGACAAACAGTAGTACTGATCTTCGGGAAGAACACCTCCGTATGGGGTCATAGCTGATGGCCAGCAGGATTCTGACCTATACCCACATCGACCGACCATGCATGCAACCTTGGGATCATCCTGGACAGCCAAATGACCATGAAATGACACGCCCACACAGTCACCTCCTCCTGCTTCCACACCATTCGCATGTTCTGCAGAATCTTCAGATGGATCCCAATCAACACCAGAAAGATAATCAGGCAAACCTTCGTCACCAGCTGCCTATACTATAGCAATGATCTCTGTGCCAGAATATCCACCTAGCTCCTCAGGAGACTTTAGATGATACAGAACACCACTGCCAACTCATTCTGGACCTCTCCAAATGAACCCACACAGCCCCCCACCTCAAAAACCTTCACTGGCATCCCATCCAGAAAAGATGTCACTTCAAGATTCTCACGCATGCCTACAAAGTTCTACACAATCAAGGACCATCTTATGTCAACCATCGACTGAACTTCCATCTGCCCACTTAAAATCTGTAATCCACCTCACTCGCTCTTGCATTTACCCGTGCATCCAGCTTAGCAACAGTTGTAGCCGCTCCTACTCCTACAGCGATGCCAAGATCTAAAATGACCTTCCCCACCACCTTCGAGCAGGACCCTTCCTGTCTGACTTCAGAAAAAAACTCAAGACCTGGCTTTTCGGCAGTTACACAGCACCCTCAGCACCCAGGTACCCCAGCGTGACAGTGCTACACACTACAAATGCCAATTGATTGACTTTAGTGGGTTGCACAATGAGTGCAGCAGGCCCACTAGTGGTTAATTGGCAGGCCCCGGGTACATGTAGTACTACATACTAGGGACTTGAAAGTCAATTAATTATGCCAATCAGGAATAGGACAATGTTATCATGTTTTAGGAAGGGAGCACGTTAGCGCTGGTTAGTCTTAAAGCCAACACAAATGAATTCAGCAAAGCAGGAGGGGTGAAGTCAAAATGATTGGGGGAATACCATGCCAAGGATGTCAGGTGTCACACTGCATATGTCCCATACCATAAAGACAGACTTAGTAGCATAAGCGCTCTGTCTCTGAATTCTGGTGGAGTTCCTGTTCTCCTGTTGCCAGCTGGAAGTAGCTTTCCTTGAACACCCTTAACATAACTTTTATTTCATTGTGGATGCTGGTAAAAGAACAAAGAGATATAGAACTACCCTCTTGATGAGTTGGGGTGTCTCTCGAAAGGAGACGAATGTTCGAGTTTACTAAGGGTGTTAAAGAGGGGATCAACCAGTCCCACGTGAAGATCCTCGCTGTCCCATGATATGCAGCCATAGGCATCCTTTGAGCATTATCAGGGTTCTGAATTGTGACCACTATGATCCCCCTTTGATCCCTGTGAGATAGTTTACAGTTTATCTAATGTGTGTGCGTGTGTGATAAAGAGACAGAGAAAGAGTCTTTCACACACATTTTTTTATTTATATGTGTCTCTTGACTAATTCATCACTGCCTCCCTTTATTACCATTCTCTAAAAACACTAGATCGCTCTAGAAGGAGGTTCAGGAATCCATTATCAGCATCTGTACTGACAAGACCATTTGTTCATTCATGCTTACACAGGCTTTCTAAAGTCGAAAGGTGCTGGGATCAGGACACGGATCTATCGTGACGGCATGGCGTCCATCTCCACAGCTCTCTCGGTAACGAAGCAAGATGCAGGATTAAAGTGACACTCCTCAGCTTTTGGCCTTACCTTACCTTTCGGCCTTGACAAAAACGTGCGCCCCGTCCCTGCTACTGCAGATGCACAGTCATAAAGACGCCGCAAATCCCAGGCAAAGGTGTCAGCTACCAACAGAATCAAGGAGGTCGACAAGTGCAGTGCCCAGCTTTCACTCAGTCAGTCACAGTTGCAATATCACATGTATCGCCCAAAGTGTGACACGGAACTATGATTTAGTCTTGCTTATATTAAGATCAGATGCCAGACTATTATTTGGCTGTGCAAATACTACATATCTAGGGCATATGTGGGGTCTCAGGAGGAAAGTCCAAAAGTCCTAATGTACAAATTATAGTTTATGACTAACAATTGAATACACATAGATTTTACTCTCCAGCTGGTAGTTTCATAACTTTTGATCTTTTTCTATCATTGCTGGCATTTTAGAGTTGTTCTTATTGCTTTTCACTGTAGAATATACTAATTGAGATGTGATGGGGATAATTTGATGCACTCTGAGTACTGTTTAAGTTTTACTTATTTTATTTTTTTATTTTGCTGCTAGGGCAGCGATGATTTGGAAACTTTTATGACATGTATGAAAAAATAAATGTATTAAATGACACACTCCCAGCTCCACAGTCTTATGGCTCAGGCGCTGAGTGCAACAGCAAAGGCTGAAAAAGTCCACTTCCGGTTATCTCCATGCTTGAAGCAGCAGTCTCTCCACAATCTATTTTAACCATTCAGTCTTTCAAGGAGGAGCGAGATGCGATTTTCGAAGTTTTTTAACGCTTGCTATGGCTCATGTTTCACAATCAAAATGACACTAAAATAGGAATCCCCTCCTGGTTTTGAAAAGCTTAAAATGTCCGGCGTACATCGCTTCGTTGTACAGATTTAGAAATATACGAATCTTAAGGTAATTCTCAATCATTCACAAGGAATTTCACGGCAACGTACCAAATTGTTTCAAGTCTACACTACCGCTAGCCCATAAACGAGCTCTGACTGCAAACGAAAAGTTTCCCTGCAGATGCTTGATGTCAATTTTGGAATTCGTGCCTATCCCATAAAGCAGCCAAAGATGGTTGCCACCGACATAGAATTCCTTCTGTCCTCTAGGATTCCTGACCCGAGCATTTAAATAAGGGTTGTGGCAAGATGTGGGAACCCTGAGTCTGCGAGCCTTAACTTTGACAGAAGTTTAGAGAAGGCCAACTGCCAGCAATGTGGATCCAGTTGTCAAACCCACAGCTAGATTTAGAAAATACAATGGCCTATGTGACATCCCAGCGTCCCAATTTAACACTCAAGCTGGTAGTATGGCAGCAGAAGAGCAAAGGGTGTCAGCGATTACTTTTTTTTATTTTCTCCTAATCAAACCACATTAAAAGGAACATTGGTGGTGAAATAAAGGCCCTTGATGTGGGGACTTAAGGTCCGAGGACTCCACTGAAGGGCTCGAAATGCAGTTCATTTCTCAGTGATAAGGTTTTTTATTAAACAAGGAAGAAATCCCTTCTGCCAACAATAAAATATAGGGACATATATGCAAGAACCTCGGTAAAATTATCGCAGTTTTAGCGTCAGGAAACTGCTGCTAAAACGGCGATAATGGGCTTGCTAATATACGTTATAGAATTCCAATAGAAGCCCAGGGTAGAGGTGCAGGGGATCTAACCTGGGCTTCTATTGGAATTCTATAACGCATTTTAGCAAGGCCATTATCGCCGTTTTAGCGTCAGTTTTCTGCCGCTAAAACTGCGATAATTTTAACGAGGTTCTTGCTAATATGCCTCATAGTTTCCTCAGGGAGTTCTGTGAAACGGAGGGGGTATGAATAATTTCTCCAGTCCAGTGGTGGTTGCCAGTTACTCTTTCCGTCGAAGGCATAAGGTTCATGATCTAGTCCCACGCCATAATGGACTATCAGAGTTAAGTGCAGTGGTCACAATGGGCAACTGAATCGTATGGAATTCCAATCCTTTCCCATTGTAGAGCAGGTCATCAGAATTGTATATTGCTAAAGCATGGATGGACATGAAAACTGGTGGACTTCTTTACCAACTGTGAGAAAGTGCCTCTTTTGTATGGTTAGCCCCCAATTTTTGCCTAGTTTTGATATGGTGCATAGGGTCTCTGCCATCCAGGTCCCTTGTGCCAGTGCTCCTTACCTAAAACAAACCCCTAATTAGTACTTTTGATCCTGTAAGTCCATAGTAAAAGGTACCCTGGGTCCCCAAGGCCTGGAAGTTGAAAAGGGTTCCTTTGGACCCCCCTCACTGGGGCTATGTCTCTGCCCCTGTAGCACTGCCTGACAGTAAAGGTAAGTCACCCCTTTAGCAAGCATAACATCTCTAAGGTAGGGGACACTATATTCCATATGAGGGCATACCTGTCTGAGCAGATGTGCCCCTACAATATTGGGCATCAGTTCCCAATATTGTAAGTGCAAGTGAAGCCATAGAGAGTACATGGGCTAGAAACACAACAATTCAAGTTCCACAGCCCTATGATGGCTTTACTGAATATAGGAGTGTTTGGTACCAAACTACTCCTTTCAATAAATTCTCACTGATCCTAGTATGGGAGGTATTGGACCATGTACCCAAACGGTGCCTCAGAGGGGCCTCTCGAATCACTATCAACCCTGGTGTGGTGTCTGGCCAGCTGCAGGCAGCTAGCCACCACTAGACATATTTCTGGACCCCTGGGTAGAAATCCCATGCTTTCTAGGACCGGAAATAATGCATATCCTGGGCAGAGATGTTATGTCTCCTCCATCACGATTGTCCAATGCTCGATAGCATTGGTAGGTCGCTCCCCCCTCCGCTGCAGCGCCACCATCTCCTGTGCTAGCCTTGCCTGCTCCTCACTGCCTGCTGCTGTCTGTGTCCCTGATCACCGCCTCCACTGCCGCCTTTCCCCCCTGAGCGCCTGTGCCTTAACCCTCCTTTTATGTACCCTGGCTGCCTGTGCCCCTGTCTCCCTGTGTGCCCGTGTGACTGCCAGCCTCCCTGCTGCCCCTCCGAGCGGGCCTGCCTGCCTTTGATCTCGCTCTTCCCTTGCCGTTTCCTTCCGTTTTCCCACGCCGTTTTTCTCCCTTCCCACCGCTGCCCTCCAGGCGGCCCCACCATCGTGCCAATTCGCTGCCACCTTCCCGCCTCCCAGTTGACCCGCCCTCTCCACCTCCCCCTTATATGGCGACCGCTGCGCGGCCGCGCGCAGCGTACACACCGCATGCACGCCACTGGCACCCCGAAGGCGCGCCTAAGGGAAGCCCATCTGCGCCCATCCGCGCCTGGACCGCGCCCAGCGCCAGAACCTCTGGTCCCTGCACCAGAGACAAAGCAAGACTCCGCTACGATGCCAACACCCTCATCGCACTCAACCAAGGACGGCCCTCCAACTGCTGCAAAGCGACCCCCAAGCGCACCCACGGCCCTTTCACCTGCCATAACTGCACCTTCACCTGCACCAACGACGCCAAAACCCCGACAGCAACAGGAGCTGACCGACTGTGATGCACCCTGCTCAAAACCCGCTCCGCACGCAAGCACGCCGTCGAGCTCTGGGACCTACTCACCACCACAGCACCAGACGTCGCCTTGCTGACCGAGACCTTGCTGAATGAAACCTTCGCCCCAACATAGCAATGGCCATTCCCGACGGGTACAAGATCTCCCGAAGAGACCGCGCCAACGGAGTCGGAGGAGAAATCGCCATCATACACAAGAACACCATCAAGGTCTCCACAAACACCGACAATATCCTCACCACCGCTGAACACATGCACTTCAAGATCCACACAGACCCCAAGACCACCCTCAGAGGCATCCTCATCTACAGACCACCGGGCCCATGTCCCCAATTGGGCAACTCCATCGCGGACTTCATCAGCACGCACGCACTGACCTCCACCAACTACATCCTGCTCGGTGACCTGAACTTCCATTTGGAAAACATCAACGACAGCAACTCCTCCACCCTGGTCGACAACCTCGCCACCCACGGACTGAAACAGATCGTCACAACCCCGACCCACATCGCCGGCCACACGCTCGATGCCATCTTCTCCTCCAGCCCCCACGTCACCTTCGGCCACAACTCCGAGCTCACCTGGACCGACCACCACTGTATCCACTTCACCTTCCAGAAACCCGTCACCCACCACAGCACCCCACAGATCACAGGGCAAAGTAACCAAGGAACTGCTGGAAGCTCACCTCGCAATCGACCCTCCAACTAGCCCCACCGACCCAGAGGAGGGGGCCCGCACCCTCAGACTCTGGATGGAAAAATGCGCCAACAACGCAGCACCTTTACGACTATCCGCCGACAGAGACACCAACCAGAGAGCCAGCTGGTTAACCCCAGAGCTCCTGGCCTTCAAGCGCGCCTGCCGGAATCTCGAAAACATCTGGCTCAGCGACAGAACACCCGCCAACCACGCAGCCCACAAAGATGCCATCCGCAACCATCACCACCTCATCAGAACAACCAAAAGAGCCTCATTCACAGACCGCCTCGACAACAACACCCACAACCGCAAACAGCTCTTGAACATCGTGAAAGAATTCTCCAATCCCAGCTCCTGCACCAACGACATCGCGCCGTCGCAAGCTCTGTGCGAGACCCTTGCCACCTTCTTCCACTACAAGATCACTGACATCCACAACAGCTTCAACACTCAGATCATCCCAACACACCCCACCATGTCAAGCACACCCAACCCCACCGACCACGACCTTCTGACCACATGGACCAACGTGAGCACCGAAGAGATAATCGAGACCATGAGCACCATCCACTCAGGCGCCCCTTCGGACCCTCTACCCCACCACATCGCCAACAAAGCCAACAGCCTCATCGCACCCCACCTGCGCAACATCATCAACCTCTTCTTCGAAACTGCCACTTTCCCTGAGAGCTGGAAGCACGCCAAGATCAACGCCCTCCTGAAGAAGCCCAAGGCAGACCCAAGCGACCTCAAGAACTTCCGGCCCATCTCCCTGCTTCCGTTCCCAGCGAAAGTCATTGAAAAGACCGTCAACACCCAGCTCACCCGCTACCTAGAAGACATCAACATCTTGGACCCGTCCCAGTCTAGCTTTCGCAGCAACCACAGCACAGAAACCGCCCTCATCGCCGCCACAGACGACATCAGGATCCTTCTCGACAACGGCGAGACAGCAGCCCTCATTCTGCTGGACCTCTCCGCCGCTTTCGACACCGTCTGCCACCACACTCTCCGCACATACCTCTATGACGCAGGGATCCAAGACAAGGCCCTGGGCTGGACCATCTCCTTTCTTCACCGACAGAACCCAGAGAGTCCTCCTCCCCCCGTTAAAATCCGGAACGACCAAAACCATCTGCGGCATCCCTCAGGGATCTTCCATCAGCCCGACGCTGTTCAATGTCTACATGGCCCCCCTCGCTCGCATCGCCAGACTACACAACCTCAACATAATCTCCTACGCCGACGACACCCAGCTGATCCTCTCCCTCACCAAGGACCCCCTCATCACCAAATCCAACCTACACCAGGGGATGAAGGCCGTCGCAGGCTGGATGGAGGCAAGCCGGCTCAAGCTGAACTCGGACAAGACGGAGATCCTCATCCTTGGGCCCAACCCATTAGTGTGGGACGATTCCTGGTGGCCTTCTTCCCTGGGAACCCCCCCCGACCAACCATGCACGCAACCTAGGGATCATCCTCGATTCCTGGCTCAGCATGACAAACCAAGTCAACGCAGTCTCCTCTGCATGCTTCCGCACCCTCCATATGCTCCGCAAATTCTACAGATGAACACTCGGAAAACACTCACCCACGCCCTCATCAGCAGCCGACTCGACTCCGGAAATGCCCTCTACGCCGGAGCCCCGGCCAAACTCATCAGCCGACTCCAAAGAATCCAGACCGCCTCTGCACGCCAGGTCCTAGATGTCCCTCACAGAGACCACATCACCCCCCTCCTGAGAGACCTGCATTAGCTCCCCATCGACAAAAGAATCACCTTCAAACTCATGATCCATGCACACAAAGCACTCCACAAGACCGGCCCAGCCTACCTTAACAGCAGACTCTCCTTCTACGCACCCAACAGGAAACTCCGCTCCGCCGACCTTTCCCTGGCCGCCGACCCGCGCATCCACAGAACCAACTCCGGGGGTAGATCCTTCTCCCACCGTGCCGCCAAGACCTGGAACGCTCTCCCCCTCCACCTACGACAGACTACTGACCTCCAGGCATTCAGAAGACTGCTCAAGACCTGGCTCTTCGACCACTGACTGCAGTTCCCCCGCCAGCGCCTTGAGACCCTAGCGGGTAGGTAGCGCGCTTTACAAATTACTTGATTGATTGATTGATTGATTGAAGGGGAAAGCTTCAAAGGCCAACCACCTTTGTAATGCAACTCCCAGACCCTGCTGCTAGCAGTCAATGGCAGGCCCCGGTGTACACTCCCACTTTGGGTGGAAAAACGGGCAGGAAAATATGAAAAGGTAGGAGGTGTGCCCACCTCTGCCAATCCCACCCCTAAGGTTGGGGAAGCGAGTTTAAACACATCTTTCAGTCAACACCATCTTGAAGATGGGGGGACCCCTTCAATTCGGGCTAAGTCTATGACCTCTACCTTGGAGGGTGAAGCCCCCCAGGTAAGGTGCCCATTAGCCCTACCTGCTACTCCCCTAAAACACCTCCTAAATTTGGTATTTAGGGCTCCCCCAGATCTGACCTTCAGATCTACTATAACCTAAGAAGCAAGAAGATAACCCTGCACAGAAACCTGCAGACGACAGCTGCCTTGGCCTCAGCTCTACAGGCCTGTCTTCAGCTTCTGTTAACCTACGACCCGTCTTGCAGTTAGCGACCTCTGTAACATTTGGAGGACTGCTGCCTTCGACAAAGACTCCAATCTACTGCAGACAGCAGATCTCTTCAAGAAGAAACAAACTCCCAAAAAAATGCCGCAGGGTGGACAGACCCTTGTCAATACGACTCCCTGCTGCAAAAAAACTACAAGAACCAGCGCAATTGAGGACCAACACTGGTGTTGACGCAACTCACTGCTACCAAAGATCTCCCAAAGGCCGCAGTGGAAGAGGGGCCGCACTTGTGTTGACATGACTCTACCCTGCCCGAAGACCGCCCTGCAACTGGACGACCTTGAGGGATCCTCTTGGCCCCACGACCTGAGTTGTCCACAGATCTGGGCACGAGAGACTGTACAGTCCTGATAATGACCCTGCTGGTCAACTCCTGCACTGCCTGCCTGACCACAATCTCTCCAAGACGACGGCAGATCCCCATCCGAACTACAGTCATCGACCGCCAGCGACCGGGACAGTAACTGTGTTGGCCGCTTGCCAGGGCTTTAAGTGGGATGAAAAAACTAGGGGGTCTCTCAAAGGGGCACGGCCAGTGGAATTAGGGGCGTGGCTTTAAAACACTTACGCTAAAAATCTGTGTTTAGCATAGTGTGCTGCCCGACTTGTATTTTGCTGTGTCTGTCATTGCATCCAGATATGTGATACAACAAGTAACATCATACCTACAGCAAGTCAGGACTATTGGCGTTGACAATTGGTGTTAGTTGCATAGGATAAACAAGCTGCAGCCTCGGCTTGTTACATATAATATTGAAAAAGCTTCCAATTAAAGCCCTGGTGACCCTACCACAATGTTGCTCGTCTTGTGTTTCAGAAAGAGAAGGGAAATTCGGAAAGACTCTTTAAAGGATTTCCCTTCCCCCACAACGCTCACCTGGCATGACGTCATGCCGTGACTTCTCCACAAGTGAGAAGTGAGGGCAGCACACATCGATTTGCCTGCTGTCTCAAAACTCGTCTCTATCTGGCTGTTTTGCGCCCTGGCACTTTTTTCCGGACTGCAAACTGCTGTCACTGCAGTCCGGAAAAAAAGGGACCGCCTGTGCCAGGGCTCAAAACAGAGCCCGATAGAGACCCGTTTCGAGGCCCCCTTTTAAAAACTGCCGGCGCTCAGACCCCTTGAAACCCGGCCCACTTAAAGCCCTGCCGCTTGCTGAAACCTATCCCGCTTATTGGCCCCGCCTACTGCAAGGGTGAGGATCGTTGCAAGTATTGACCGCCTCAGCGAAAATACTGAAATCCACACTGAACGGGTGCCCCAGCCCCCCTTGACCGATACTGCAGTACATGTGGGTCTGACCACCCGAGGACTAGAACTATAAGTTGTTTACTTGCTTGATACATCCCTCAATTTATTCCCTCCACAGGAATCTTGAACTATTTGAATATTGCACTGTATACCTTTGAATGTGAAAAGTAGCTTTCCTTGAAATGTACTTAATTCAGCAACAAATACTTTGTCTTAATACAAACAAAGTATAATTTTTTAAAATTAGTCTTGATCTACAACTTGAGTTGTGTGTCCCTTATTGATCATGTGTGTACAATAAATGTTTTACACTCCTCTGTGTTAAGCCTAAGGCAGCTCGCCCACACTACAGCTAATAGAGCTTTTTGAGTTTTACACTTTTGAGGAACCCCTGGACTCCGTGCAGAGTATTACCACCTGATGATAATATCACATAACGAGATAGCTTCCTACAATCACTTAGTAGATTAATATTTCTAATCAGCATATATTTTTACATTCCCTGAATTAATTGCTTGGCTTTTTTTCACAGCTCTCACGAAGTTTGACTTTGTGAAGACATCTCCACCACTAAAAGTGGGGCTGATTGTTCCTAGGAGCAATAATATTCTAATTTTTAAACTGCCATTGAAGGTTATTTTTCATGTAAATGGTTTATCTCTTTTGAGTTAATTCTCTCTTTAAGCCTTCCATTCTCCTTTTAGCCTGTCCGGAATCATTTCCCTTCTTATAAGTCATGTAAAATAAATCTTATTTCAGTTTTTGGGGTGTGATCCTTCATTGTGTACCAGTTTTATATTGTATTTCACACTGACCAAGTATTCCAAGTGAGAAATCACTTTTGCTACAGATCCCAAATGCCAAACAACCAAGTTTGTGCTGGGATTTACTTCAGATAATTCTCATCTGAACTTATCTTTTGCATTGCCGACTTCAAGGCACGCTCAAGTTCTGTGGTGCATACTGTGCCGTAAAACTGGAAAGCCCCTGTTCTGCGATCTTCAATGACCTAAGAAGCAAGAAGACAACCCTGCAGAGAAGCCTGAAGATGACAACTGCATTGGCTTCAGCTCTACCGGTCTGTCTCCAGCTTCTGCGAACCTGCCACCCTCTGAAAAGCCTGGGAGGACTGCTACCATTGACAAAGACTCCAATCTCCGCGGACAGCAGACCTGTCCAAGAAGAAACAAACTAAAAAAACGCACTGCTAGATCATCTGGTAATGCTGCAGATTGTAAACCTCAGTTATTCAGGATTCAACTGACGTTCATCAAACCAGGTCCTTCTCATTAACGAGCTGTCTACTTGTGGTGGAGCCGATCTTCTCTAAGACACAAGAGGAGTGGGAGGAATGCT
Organism: Lissotriton vulgaris; assembly: GCF_964263255.1. NCBI lineage: Eukaryota > Metazoa > Chordata > Amphibia > Caudata > Salamandridae > Lissotriton > Lissotriton vulgaris. The sequence continues at coordinate 1,010,336 of NW_028249857.1, read as the reverse complement.
TGAAAAGGTTAAATCACTGACAGACGGCTAAGGGCAGCATCCCAACCCAGTGTGTTCCCCCACTGTGCCCCCCGAGAGGAAGGCCCGCCTTATGCAAACCAGCACTGATCTGTTCTTCAGCCGTGTTTCCCTTGGGTTGCCAGGTGGGACCTGAACTCTCTCCCAGCACCTTGTCTTCTTCTGTTGTGTGATGGGAGATGGCACCGGAAACTGTGAGAAAAGGGTAAACAACTAGGGTGAGAACCAGGATGTGTCTGAGGGCTGCAGGATGCAGCACACTGCCTATCTGCGCTTCTGCAACAACATTGTCTACATTCCCTGCCGCTCACTTCCCTGCTCTTCAGAGATTGTGAGGTGGTATTGTCGAACTGTGAATGTGGGAGCTGTCAGGGGCAAGCATTTAGAGTGTCTGGCCAAGCAGTTAAGGGCTGCGTGGCTACTTTTCCACATGATTTCCGCACCACTACTTTAAGCATTTATCCTGAAATCACCAGGATTGGGTCATGCACTTTGTCCTCCATGGAAAGCCACTGCCACCGTCCCCGCATCTTCCTTCTCCCCAGTCCATACCAAACACTGGAGTGTCTCTACCCGAGGGAAGTCAAGGCAGGGGTATGCCAGGAACGTACGTACCATTAAAGGTGAGAGTGGGGCAATACAGACGTCAAGGCAAGAGAGGGATTGGTGGCAGAAAGCCAGCAACAAGCTTCGCGTCCAGGAAGGAGCTCGGCACGCTGAAAACATGTCCTGCGAGATTCTGAGTCATTTTATGACCCCAGGGTGTGTGCAGTCTACCTGGACACCAGCTGTTTTCTCTGACTCTGTCCTGGTGTCCCGCCGCATTCCGATGTCACAGTAAAAGTAAACAGCGGAGGTGCATTCATAGTTCATGACTGAAGACGTGCAAGAGGCTGAAAGGCAAGCAGAGAGGACTGGCTGAGGGTGAGGGGCCGAATTAAGTTCACCCTGCATGTCGAGTCACACAAATTGTTTTGTCCTCCTAGCAAGTCCAAAGCTTTTCTGCCCTCAAAAAGGTTAGAGTGCATCTGAACTCCTAATGGCGAAATAATGGCAAAAGAGATCAGTATTGTAAATGCAAATGCTGCACACGCTGCAGTCCCACACAGAAAAGGTCAACATGGGCGCATTTTTACATGTGCATTTTATATGTATAGGGCATCATTTAGAGTATAGCAGCTCGAGTACTGCCAGCATATTTAGAGATCTGCGTGATATTCGGGACACCGGCACAACAGCCCCTCCAAAGGCACTGAATATTTGCTGGACGGCCGCCATATTTTAGGAGACTGATCAGCAAACGTTGTTGTTAAATAAACTCCCAAAGCCAAAGTTTGTTTTGAAAATAAATAAATAAAAAAACAAATAAAATAATGACCCTGAAACCGTGGTATTTTTCTCCCAGAGAATGGAGCGGATCATTTGTAATTTTTTTCTCTTCGGGACCACGAGGAAGGATTCCAGTCCGATGCACGGATAGCCCCAACTCCGTCGGGCCATCAGAAACATGACGGTATGCCCGACTCTAAAGAGGACATGCAGACTGCCAGCTTGGCATTTGTGGTGGTGAACGCGGGCCGGCCATAGGCCCTGCAGTTTGGGGCAGAACAAGTTAAATTGGGTAGCAGGAGTACAACCTTGTTTGTACAGAATAGGTCCTATACTGACAGCAGCAGCACCGCAGGCTGACCCCAGACACAGAGCATGTACACTCCACGGGCAGCAAAAAGTGCACTCTTCCTTGAGCACATAGAGCAGGCACAGCACCAACAGTAGAAGAGCGAGCTTCCCATGACCCTGGGGACAGGGACACAGCAACATGTTGGAAGGCTACTTTCTTGAGTGATGGAGGTGAAAGCCTAACTCCAGTGACTTTGCAGGATTTAAATAGAAGTGGTGACTGTTGAAACGCTTGAACACCTGCTGCTCAAGGGTTTTGGGGAAGAAAGGTCCTTGAAACAATGAAAAGTATGTGTGAAGAGTGGGGAGCTGACTACTTTATTTAGCAGAAATACAAGGACCGAAGATTTGAAGCATGGTGGTAGGATCCAGAGAAGAAAGAGTACAGGACAGCCATTGAGCTTAGAGTGAGTAGCAAGATGTTGATTAGGTTCAGGGGTGGTTCTAGGTCATGAAGGGCCTTTTGAAAGGTAGTCACGGTGAAAGGATTTCTGACACTTGAAAAGTTGGGGACATAAAATGAATGCATGAATGGGGGGCGTTCTACAGGGTTAGGGGCACAGTGGGTTGTAAGATGCAGAAGGGGGGTGGTACTTAGTGGCACACTGGATCATGCACATGTAATTGTTGTCAGTGATATTAGCCAGGTCATTTTAAAAATGGTCGCGGTAATCAGAGATGGGTCCGTGAAGACCATCAACTCTGACTTCCTGGTGGAGAATGCTTAATTTAAAAATCCCGTCTGTCGGGCTGGGATCATTTTAATGAAAGTACATCTGTTGGTGACCCTCTCAGCCTTCTCTTTTGTTCTGCAAAAAGAAACATGCAAAGTGGGGTGTCAATATTCAGTGCAAAAGAAATGCCCATGTCACACAGGGAGATATCTCCATGCCGGTCGGGAACATATTTCTTTTGTCTTACCTTGGATCACTATGCCCTGAAGGAAAATAGGATGAGGCATCAGTATCTATGACTGGCAACTTTGTGGCAGGCTGGCTGCCAGGTCAAGAGTTTCTGTTGATTCCTGAGATTCTTCTGTCAGAAATGTGGCGTCACCGCTCCCTATTTAATTGCAGTGGGACAGGGTCTTTACAATTTACAGAAGTCTATAAACCCCTAAGCCCATCATTTCATTTCTTAATATGTGGATTTTGGTGGCCGGGTAAGAGGACTGAGAGATATTGACAGTCACATGGATTGTGAGACGTTCAGAAAAGGTAGCTTTGAAGGGGAGGGCAGTGGGACAATGAGGATGGTATAAGGATATGGTCTAAGAATTGCAATTCAAGTGGCTGAGGCAGGCGCCAGTGCTGGAGAGAGAATAGTGTGATAGGCCTTTTTCTAGGAGACTAGCCTGTTTATGGTTGTACTGGTCAAGACTGAAATCACCAACGGCTTTGTGGCAAGTGTAATGAATTGGAGTAAAGATGAGCCTGGGTAAAGATTTTATTATTAATATTATTGTTATTATTATTCTTTATTCGATCAAAAATATGATCATTTACAAAGTTTAAAAAACAATCGTATTATAAAACCGTTAAAAATGTAAAATACAATATTTCATAAGAATCATATAAAGGGCAGACAATAACAGCGCCCGAAGAAAATATATAAAATACACAATTCCATTTCCAGGAACTATATTGATATGCATCAGCCAAACGTATTTCCAAATACACTTTTAAACAGTTTTGACCTTCCCCACCATGCGTACTGCAAGAATCTCGATATTGCAAATACGAGCCATTTTGTGGTGTCAGATCAAAAAATTCGCAATGCTTAGCTGGGGCGTGTAAATGACAGTAGACGACAAACAGGAGCTATCCAGGTTTTCCTGTAGTCAGCATAGGTGGGACAGCAAAAAACAAAATGATCAAGGGTCTCTAATCGAATATGGCATGTAGGACAGTATGATGTTACAACTGCATCTCCCCACGTGCTTTTTCTAGAGTTTAAAGGTAGATCCCCAGGTCTAAATTGAATATATAGACCTTTTGCCTGTGGGGGCTCGATGTCATCCATAAATGGTTCAAAACCATACCCTCCTTTAAAATGTAAAAAGCTAGTAGTTAAAGTGCTATGTGCAATACCTTTTACAGTTTGGAATTCCCTATATTCCCAGAACCTTTTTTTTAATGATGGGAACCGGCAGTTTAGATATAGACCCGGGGTCCTCCCAATTGCTCCCCAACACTAGTACCAAGAACCATTCCTTAATTTTGTTGAACCATTTGATGAAGCCTGATTGTTTATGCAAAGCAATCCATTCTTCCAGAGCCACCTTCAGCGGGACCTGTGTGTTACTGATCCAAATTCTGATCCAAAACAGAAGTGCCCTTAGAATAGCAAAATTGTCTATCGGTTTTAAGTCATGATCTAGTCTTACTGACAATAGGGGGGTGCTTACCGGTAGATTCAGGATTGCCCTGATGAATTTGTTTTCGGCTAGGGTAAGGTCTTTTAGATTTTCTGGTCCCCGAAGCTCTGCTCCATAGAGGGCTGCTCCTAGACCTTTAGCCCTATGGAGTTCCAGAATAGGCAACACCGGGTGGTATGGGGATGCCCTGGCCCTCCTCCGTATTGCACAATCAGCTTGTTAGAGGGTCAGAGTGCTCTTATCAATTTGGGGTGTCTATAACAGCCTGTCACTAATGCGAACACCCAAATAGTTGAATCACTTGACCTGCTCCAGTGCTTGCGTACCCAACATGAGTGTGCCCTTATTTGATTTATAGGGATTAAAAGTCATACATTTTGTTTTGGAACAATATATTTCTAGCCCCTTCTCCCTTCATACTTTATCACATGTATTCAGAATGTTCTGAATCCCTTTGGGTGTTCTAGAAATAAGCAAAGTGTTGTCTGCAAAAAGCAGACAAGGCACTAAACTGCCCGCTAATCTTGGGGGATCACCACCACAGTTGTACAATTCTTCTATCAATCCATTAATGTAAAGGGTGCAATAGAGTTGGGGCAAGGACACATCCTTGACGTATGCCCTTCCGTACTGATATGTCTTTTGTCAAGCTGCCATCAGTGTTCCACCTGATCTTGCATATGTGTTGTGTTGTAAACGGATCAGGATGTTAAGTATGTAAGCTAGAAGACCTAGTTCGCTCAATAATAGCCAAAGTTGAGTACGATCTATTGAGTCGAAGGCCCTTTTTAGATCCATGAATACAACATACAGGTGGCCACCTCTAATTGTCACTTCCTTCCAGATTAATAGAAGAAATCTAAAAATGTGGTCAGTGGTACTTGTGGGGGATCTAAATCCCGCCTGAAGATCTGACAGAATATTATTATCCTCGATCCATTGTTGCTTCCTGGATAAAAGAATTTTGCAAAAGATTTTTTGGGAGACATCTATAAGGCTTATCAGCCTGTAATCACTAGGCAGCCCCTTATCTCCCTTTTTGTGCATAGGGATGTTCTTGGCACTGTGCCAGGTCACTGGGATTTCGCCACCGGAAATGATGGCGTTAAAGACTACTTGAAGTAGGGGTCCCCATTTTAAGGGTTCCACCTTGTACATGTCACCCGGAAGCTGTTTTAGACCCTGTAACGCATTTATGCTGTAATAATTTCCTCTATGGAAATTACTGTCTCCTCGGTTAAGACTATGATTGTGGGTCTCGATTGCGAGCTGGGGTCAAACAGGACACCTTGACCAGCATATAGCGCTTCAAAGTATTCCTCCCACCCATGGGGTTGTATATAAAAATTGGTGTTTAGTTTTAAGTTAGGGGAATCCTTGACCATGAGATGCCAGAACAGTTGGCTATTCTTTTGCTTTGACGCCTCGACAAGCATGGCCCAATTATCTGCCTCCCATTCCCTTTTTGCCTTCGCTTGGTCTAGTTTATATAACTTCCCGTGATTTTTGCTGTCTCTGGGGAGTTTCGTTTTTACCACCACAGTAAGCTCAGCCTGGACTTCACCACAGGCCTTATTAAACAAAGAAGCTGACTTCTGTTTTACAAAATGACCATTACACTGTTTATAAAATACTGGTCTAATTGCGGCGGTTAGTTGAAGGAATTTAGCCATGATGTTGTTTATACTGGTGGCATTAGTGCTCAGATCAACAAGGGTCAGCTCCACCTCAGAGTATATTTTCGGAAGAGCAATTGGATCGGCCAGTATCACTGGCCATTTGACACTTTTATCGGTATTACTAGTGATGAACGGGGCTCTCGTAGGCCCAATGTTACCATACAGTAAAGCTGTACCCAACAATGTGAGGGCTGGAGCATTGGGGACACTGTCTTCCCGTGTTAATACAGCCATATCTTTTACACAAGACCAAAGTTCAACATCGACGAGGATAAGATCGATCCTGGTATTTGTTGCCCCCCTCTTGAATGTGTGACATGCTTCCCTGTCGGAATCAGTCCGACCATTGCACGCTCGAACCCCATATGTCATAGTGAATGATAGTACCTGATGCACCACCCTGGTATGTCTCTTGATGGGTGGTATCTGTAGCTTGGAATCCCTTTGGTTTTATCTCCATCTAGAATTAGATCTTGTACATAGTCAACAGGATTGAAGGTTGTGTTACAATCACCTGCGACTATGAGTCAGTGGTTCCCCTTTGCAGTTTCAAGGAAATTAGTTAAAGTTATTAACGTCTCAGATGGCTTGTGTAGAGTCTTAAAGCGATTATATATGTTAATTCGCCTCACCTGGGTATTCCCTTTAAGAAAAGTTAGTTCTAACCTGAGTATTTCCTCTGAGCCGAGGTTTAACACCTTGATTTTACAGGCCAGGATGTTTTTTAACCCAAATTAAAAGACCACCAGGTGGGCAACCCACACTGGACTGCTTTGCTTCAATGCTATAGGTGGTGAAACCCACCCTATGAACAGGTTCAACTGCCCAAGTTTCCTGCAATAGGCATAGGTGGAAGTTGCCCACTAGCTCACACCAATCAGGGTCAGGTAGCTTAGACCTGAGGCCTGCACCGTTCCAGGATAGAAGTTTCAGTTCCTAGAGTTCAATTGTGGGTTCCTAATTGTGTCCTAAGTTTTTAGGTACTCCATTGGGCTCAGTTTGTTCTCAGGCATGACTTGACATAATAACTTGGTCACACCGGGTAGATTCATTATTGTAGGTCACAGGGATTAGATCTGACTGTGCAGTGGATGGTTCTTCTAGTATCCTTATAGGGGGTAGGGGAACTAAGGGTAGTCAATCTTGGGAATATAAACCAGTTAATATTTGGAATCAAAGTCAAAGTCAAAATTAGCTTTATTCGAGATGTACTCATAAAAGCATAAATAAACATTCCACAGTTTTTTACAAATATATGTACAATGAGAGTTTGCTGTTTATGTACATATAAGTAGTCACAATAAAAACAATTAAAAAAATATTTAAAAAGGAGTAAAATTCATCTCAAATGCTATATACAAAGAGGCTATTATGGCAAGTGACAGTCAAACTTGTTACATAATCATGCTGAATTATTTTTTCTTAAAAACACAACAGACACGTAGTCGGTAATCACAGCCTAAGATTTTTGCCTTAGCACCCACGCCCATCCCAAATATTTAGAGTTGATATTGAAATGAATGGTAAAGTGCTGGTGCATATAAGTCTTAGTGCTTCGGGGCTACTGTTTGTGCCCAGTGACTTACACATTGGGGTTAACCACACACGCATTGGGATTACATATACGGGACAAACAAAAAGAAAATTAGCAATGGTTTCCTTATCACACTCACAGGCAGGGCAGATATTACTATTTTTCCCAGCCCATTTACCAGTTAGCAACTTGACGGGCAAGGATCCTGCTCTAAGCTGAAAATAGAGCTTCCTATCCCCAGGTTTAGTGATGTTATCCCAATATGGTTCTACCTGCGGATAAGCTTTGCCTAAAGAAATTCCCCAGCCATGGTTGAAGAACCAGTACCACTCCAGATACGGTATGCAACCTGCTCCCAATAGATCTCCTTAAGGGCACTTTTAGATGGAATATATTCTGTCTCAGGATTTTCCCATAGCATTACCATGCCCATACCCACCAGAGAGTTTCTAAGTTCCCTTAGCCAACTGATCTTGTGGAAGTCATCAGATTTTATGACATCCATGAACGCTTCAGCAAAATGAGAGAGCTCCGGTGTAGTCCAAAGCCTACGCCAGTATAGAATAGGGCGAAGCTTTGCTACATCCGTGATGGCCTTCCTACCAAGATCACATCTGAGTGGCAGTAATGGGGTGCTCTGGGGAAGACCGGTAATGCTGCGAAAGAACTTGTTTTCTGAAAGTGTTAATGGCCTCAGTTTCTCAAACCCCAACACCTCTGCGCCGTAAAGCGCAGAACTGAGAGCTTTGGCTTCATAGACTTGGAGTACAGAATTTATTAGTTTTGGTAATGATTTTTTGTGCTCCAAGTTTAAGGCCCCGCACATTGCCGATGTCTAAGCACAGCTATATCTATATGTTGGTTCCATTTATTATCTTTCGCTACGTGCATCCCTAAATAAGTAAAAGCCTTGACCATTTCCAATGATTGCCCATTCATAAAAAACTTCCCTTTAAAACTATGATGGGGGTTAAAAACCATGAGATTTGTTTTCGCCACGTTAACTTCCAAACCATGGTCAGAACAGAACTCCTCAAAAATTACTAAGGCACGCTGTAGGCCACTCAGGGTTTTGGATAAAATCAGCTTGTCATCAGCAAACATTAAAATCAGGATCTTTACGCCAGCTAAAATGGGAGCATATGTGTTTACTGATGACATACGGGCGACTACTCCATTAATATACAATGTAAAAAGCGTGGGGGCCATTGAGCAGCCTTGACGCACACCACACTCCACCGGGAAGTCAGGGATAACGCTTCCCTGTCCTCCCCACTGTATCTTAGCGTAACTGGCCTCGTGCAGCCTCATCACTAGAGTTAAAATTTCTTCAGATAGACCTAGTTTTTTTAAAACGGCTCATAGTTGTGACCGGGGGACAAGGTCGAAGGCTGCACGTAAATCGACAAAGGCAGCATAAAGGCTGCCTTTGCCCAGTATCACAATCTTCCAATGAAGTAGGGTAAAGCGGAATACCTGGTCATTCGTACTTGTCAGTTTACGGAAACCCGCTTGGAATGGAGACAATACATTATTTTACTCAACCCAATCAAGTAACTTATTCAAAATCATCCTCCCACTCACCTTCTGAATAGTGTCCATCAAGCTGATAGGTCTTTAATTTACTGGCTGCGTTTTGTCACCTTTCTTGTAAACTGGGATTATCACCGCCCCTTCCACGATACGGGACCGGTGCACCCTGGGCCATAGGGTTAGCCAATAACGTAATATACTTGCCCCAGCGTACTATATTGTGGAGAAAGACATCCGCTAGGACCCCATCTGGTCCTGGCGCTCTACCACTAGCCACTGTATTAAGGGCCACTAGGACATCATTACCATTGAAAGGTTCATGGTTGTATAAGACAAGCCTAAAATCATCCATCGCATTATCTAAAAGATTACGTGCATATTGTGGTCTAAAGTGATTTACCCAACCTTCCTGTGTAACATGATTTTCTGGTGGGTCGGACTGACCCCCCCCCCCAACCCCCCCCCCCACTTGACAATATTCCCAAATAACCTAAAATCCTTACTATCACTCACCTCTTTTAGGTCCTGCCAACGGAGTTCATCCCACAGTTTCTTAGCCTTGGATATACACCTTTTATACTCTTGTCTTGCTAAACGAACAGCATTCAAATCCCCCTCCCTGATAGCAGTGCCTAATGCAATTCTAGCACACCTACAGTCATTGTTATACCACTTAAGTGGTTTAGGGGTAGTGGCCTTGTTGCTTTTGGCTGGTTTAAGGAAGTGGTCCAAATACCCACAAAAAGACTGTCATGCAATTTGGTTACAATACCCAGGTCTTTACCGTATCTGTTTACTTGATCAGTATGGCTTTGTCAACCTCCTTGCTGTTGTTATCCATGGCCTTTTGGTTAGTCATGACATGCAACCATTTAAGCCGGCGCACGTCGTTTGTGGTGGCACTATCAGGCAGACAATGCTCAACCATGTCAAGCCCTGGTTGTTCTAACGTCCACCATTGGTGCATTACACACAAGGGGTTGTGATCACTTTCTATTCACACCTTGACCACCATGTCCAATACCGAGTGCCAAAGCTTCATGCTACAGAGGACATAATCAATCTTACTTTTGTTGCGACCGTTGTCAAGTGTGTTAGCCCCAGCCATATCACTCAGAGTTCTCCCACTTAGTGCCCTTAATCCCTTTCCATAACACATTGCATTAGTCTGGATGACGGCCTCTGTCCACCTTTTTACAGGTTTAAGATCCAATTTTGGCACCCCCCATTGTCTGTCCTCCTCTTCCTCGAGATACTAGTCATGTGCAACCAGGTTTTCAAAAGTTAGGTTTTTATCTCCTGCAATAACTACACTGTTCTTTTCTGAATGGTATTCCAAGAGAGAGTCCAAAGTCGCTATTGCATGGGACTTTCCTCCTCTAGACTCCCTGACATACACGTTATAAATATCCAAACAACCCAAGGGGCCCAGGTCTAATCTAATGAGCTGAATGTCATTACTCTTGGTGGCTAGTTCCTTAATTGTGAAAAAAAAATTTTGGCGAACCCAAATGGCTAAACACCCATCAGACGCCCTTTGGCCCCTTTGATTGCCGGAACAAAAAAATTCAAATAGCCCTGTGCAAAATGTGGTTCACATGACCAGGTCTCCTGGAAGATGCATACGTCAAAATCATTGATGAATTTGTGCCATTCTGGTGATTGTAATCTGGGGCCAAACCTGGTACATTCCACAAAATTAAATTGTCACCCCCAGAGCATCTACCATTAGGTGGTGGAATATTTACATCACTTATAGAATCTGTACTGGGCTGCCTCTTTTGCTCCAAATTAAGACATAGGTTTGAGTGGGTTATAGAATAGACCTCTCCCACCATATTGCTAGGGGTACTCACACTGTTGTGTTTATCCTTGCCACTATCAATGCTTCTGTTGCTCTTGTCAGTTATAATAGTGCCAGTCTCTTCCCTATTATGGTTACCTACTGCATCATTGAGGGATATTACAATTGAGTCCCGAGGGAGTCAATCAATGTTCTCCAACCCAGAACCATCCGACCTGCACCACTTGCTTTGTATAAGGACCAAGGGGGCCTGAAGTGAGGGGCAGACCTTCCATGCTCATGACGAGCTCAGCTCGTCATGAGGCACACTGGAGCTGTGCTCATGACAAGGTGAGCTCGTCATGAATAATGGGATCCTGCATTTCTCAGCACACAGCGGGAATTGCCTTAGCATTCAAGGTGTTAACTGGATACCTGAGTGTGCTGGCGGGCTAGTTCAAAATTCAAGGCCGAACAAGTTTTTGGCCAGTAGCTCTGTACGTAGCGTTAGCTCGATGGAATCATATTCCTCCAAGGGAAAACTTAACCTTCTTGCCTTAAAAATGTCCTCCCTAATTACAGAGCGACATCCTCTGACATGTTGCAACTAGTGGATTGCTTTATTGGTTAAGGAATCGGCACTCTCACTATTGCTGTTTCGCCCTGGAGCTAACTTAGGGACGTTAGTCATGTAAACTTTGCTTGGGCTGTGTGCTCCACTCGTATGCATATTCCCCCTTCTAGTGTGTGAATTGATTTTTGCTGCCATACTAACTGGCACCCTGTCTGTACCACTCCCCCTGGCAGCAAGCAACCCGGAGTTCTTGATCTAATTTCAAATTTGAACACAATGGCCTACTAGGAGGTGTTGCTAAAATTGATTTACCTTGGATTTTCTGGGGTGCCAGGCATCTACTTTTCCTAACTACTTCGGCAGGTAGAGAAATTGTTTTGCGCCCACCATCCCCTGCCGATCCCACAGCCATCTTGTTTTCTATACGGGATTTCAGAGGGAAAGAATTACCTTTATGTGTACTAGTGCTAGGCAAAGTATGCAACCGCCATCCAGTGTAGGTCCAACCATAGCAGTTAAGTTTGTGTTCAACAGTTTCATGGACTCGATTTTGTCTCTTAAAAGTGAGACTTAGTTTGTTAGGTCGCTAATATCTTGTGAGGCAATTTTATCCTTGTTGCTATTAGAATTTAAAACTTGACTTGATAGAGAGTTTTGTCCGAGGGCAGAGCCTGGTCTAGTGATTTGTGCAGTTTGAAGGACAAAGGCCTTTTTATATACATTCGCTAGTACGGAAAATCTGTTAGAGCATGGTATTAGTAAGTCAGACACGGGTGAATTGTTACTATCTGCTATAGTGGGCTTATCAATAGACTGAGCCCTTATGATTAATGATCCTAACCATTGGGGAAACTGGCCCCTTTCCGTCCGAGTTACTTCCCTCTATCAGGGATAGCAGGAGAAGGATTAACCTCATAGTCTACCCCAGCGCCTCCCTTGTTCTGCCGGATGGAACCCCCACCCGTTTGTGCACTTTGTCCAGCAACCAGAATCTCCTTGCATTCTTCAACAAGGGAATCAATACGATCAAGGATGCATTTAAAGGCAGCATGTCTAGGCATATTTTTAGCTTTCTTCCCCTTCTGCTGTTTGGATGGATAAGCAGACTCTTCCCCCCCCCCACACCCCCTTCCATTGACTTGCGTTTGCCCATAACTGCGAAACTCTTCACTTGCCGGTACTAGAGGGCGCTGGCGCTAGGTCTCGCAGCCCCTCTCGCGAGACCGCACTGTCTCCTGGGGGTTGTAGTGCCCCGGCAGTCGGCGGTCCGTGGGAGCTGCGAGGCGTCTGGCAAAACGATGGAAACTTGCCACAGGCTCCCACGCTCCCAGGCTCTCAGGGAGGGTGTCGGTAACAGAAGCAATGGTAAGAAAGTCCCAATTACTCGATCAGCGCGTCCCGCGCCGCTGGGGCTCCCAGCTGATTATATGGCTGGCGCTGGTGCTAGGTCTCGCAGCCCTCTCGCGAGACCGCACTGCTTCTTGGGGGTTGTAGTGCCCCGGCAGTTGGTGATCCGCGGGAGCTGCGAGGCGTCTGGCAAAACGATGGAAACATGCCCCAGGCTCTGAGGGAGGGTTTCGGTAACAGAAGCAACGGTAAGAAAGTCCCAATTACTCGATCAGCGTGTCCGCTATTTCTGGTTTCTAGAGGGGTGACCTCCATATGCATGGAATGTGGCCTACATGGTAGCCCAGTGCATAAGGGGTTCCCCTCTCTGCATTCATAGTGCCTGTGGCAAAGACCCACCGCTAAAATTTCAATGAACTGCCTCGGCCTCTAATTTAATAAAAGTGGCTTCCTACTAAGCAGCCGACTCGCTTAAATTGGGTATCTACAATTAATCACAATGCAATCTCCATTGAAGGATTTGCATAAAGTGCCCACCCAGCTTACTCCTCTTAGGAACAGACTATCATGAAGGTATCTATTAGAAAAGCTTGTGTTTTGTAGTAGCCAATGGCATACTTTGTTCTTTAACTGGGTCTGCGATTCATTTCGATTTTCCTGCAGCTGGGGAACATTAGTGACAATAGCCACATAAAGGAAACACTCGGGTGGGAGGTGAAGAGTCGCCTTATCATCTTGATTAGTTTGTTTCATTTTTGTGCAGCGGTTTTGGTATCGTTTGTTGTTTAGGGCCTGCCCAACTCTCAGTGGTGGTTACCAGAGAGGTGCTGGGCCTAGTCTTGCCAGGAGATGGATGTACATTTTGGACCCAGGTTCCCAGAACTCGGTGGCCCTGAATGTTTTTGTGCTAAATCATTGGTAACATTTATGTCACAAGATAGTGAATTGCCATGCGTAACTGAAGACCCCACTTCGGGATTGTTACTCCCCATGATCAAGACCCCTTTCCCACTCTTTCCTTTTGGCCCCATCCCCTCTTGACTTATCGGTAAGCAAGGTGTACATTAGAGCCAATGTTGATTCTAGTTTGTCCAGTCTTTCTAGAATAGGAGAAAAGCTCTTGGCAATTGTTTTCTCTATGAGTGATGTGAGCGCCACCATGATTTCTGGAGACTTGTCCTTGAGGTGGGATGGCAATGATGGGTTAGGACCATTCTGGGTGGAAGGACCTTGTGTTAGTTCAACGTGGGCTATTGTGTTTAGTGCCTTGTGTTTTTTCTTAGATCTAGTCCATATACTCCGTGTGGGCTCCAGATGTTTAGTTTTTCTTATCCTTTTGCCAACCAAATAATGAACTGGTGAGGCTTCGGTTGTTGTGCAGGGCAACATGGCCAGAGAAGAGGTTTCTATAGACCTGATAGATGCATGATTAATTTGACTTGTGTCCTTCATTCCATTAATAGGGGTTAGGTGCGCGGCAGTCAAAACAGGGGGGCCGCCCCCTCCCACAGATAGCCGTTGTTCCACTACTTGGATCTTCATATCAATGGCCATAGCAGCCCGGAGAAGAAAACAGTCAAGGGTAGAGTTAGTCAAGGTTTTGGGCATAGCCACATTCCCCCTCTAATTTTTGTAGTAGCCGCCATTCCAGAAAAGACAAGGAAAGGACATACAAAATGTGCTTACTTGAGCGAGTGATAATGCAACAGTAAAGGTGTACCAGCATCCAGTGTCCTGAAACCAGGGGTCCGGGTCCGCCCGCCTCCTCCTGCCGCTGACGGGCGCAGATGGACCCGCCCTTGGCCCAGGCACGCCTGTACGCATCCCTTGCTGCGGGGGCCCTGTGGTGGTTTTAGGTACCTCCGGCGCAGTGGGACTGACGCGGCGGTAGAGCGCCTCCTGGTGCGGGTGTCACTGGGGGTTGGAGTCCCCCCTTTGTGCCAGCAGCTACAGGAAGCAGCAATCCTTCTTCGCTTCCCCTGTAGTGTCCTCTGCCACAAAGGTAATCTGCCTAAAATGGAAATGCCTGTGATGTCACTGGGGGTTGGATACCCCCCTTCCTGCCAGCAGCTACGGCAAGTGGTAATCCTTCTTCGCATCCTCTTGCGTCCTCTTGCAATGAGGGCAGCAGCTGGTGGTAACCTTAGAGTACAATATAGAGCTTCAAAGGGGTGAGTACTGTGCTGGGGATCGGATTAAGAGTGGGTGGGCATGTGTTATACACAGTCAAAGCCTCTGTAGCTGAAGTGGCTGAAACCTTGGGATTGATCTAAAATTCTGAGTTTGAGATGGAGGGAATGGAGGGTGTGAGAATCAAAGTAGTCTTAAACAAACATGTGAAAAGGACTTCTTTCAGGGGTTGCAGACTTTCATGGAGTCATCTTCTATTTGCAGTCCTTGTGTTCAGGGGATCTAGGGCCAAGGCGCAGTACTAGATGAGCATGCATAATGTGACCTTCTTTATCTGTGGGGATCAGAGTCAGTGATGAGTTAGGGACTACACTTTGTGCATGGTTTGAGTCCTTGATGCCATTGATGCCATCTCCTGGAAGTGCTTGGTGCATTCGCCCGTTCCCTTGATGGTGATTCCACTGTTCAAAGGGCACTAATGCAGCAGCTTCTAGGAGGTGTCATGTGCTGACATTTCTTTGGGGATGGTTTAAAATTACCCGTTTAGTGCACAGACCCTAACTCTCATCACTGCACGCACTTTTTCCTCCTGTGGGCAGCCTTGTTTGGATCATTCACAATCAGACAGGGCCCTAGCAGATGTGGAGGTCACTGGGTACCAGGCCACACTTGAATGCCACTCAGCGCAGTGGGCATACAAGCCGTCTGCACATTCCCTCCTCGGGTTAATGGAATGTCTTACGCCGGCGTTGTTTGCTCACGTTCATTGCTTGTGGCTACATTCTGGGGAAGAGAAACGTATTCATTGCCCTTCTATCAACATTAACCATCTGCTCCAGGATGCGAGCTTTATCAATTTCCTTGCGAAATGGGTGGCACCCGAATAATATAACGTGAAAGCAATTGCACGTGCTGTTTGCTTTGAAATGGATTACTTATGATTCAAAGCAATAAAACTAGAGTTCGAGGGAGACGTAAATACCACAACAAGAGAGAAAAACAGAACGCATTAGCTAGAAAAGAAGAAAAGAAGAGGAAACAAGAGAAAGGAAGTGGTGCAGAATGAGGAAGGAGGGCAGGAATGAATAAGGAAAGCCAGTGGAAGAAAGAGATAGCAAGCTTTGGGGTGGGGGGAGGGGTGGAGAGGAAGGTAAGACGAAAGGTAAGAGCACTCGGGTGTGAGGATAGTGGGGGTGGGCAAATGGGTAGGAAAATGGCGGTTGGAAAGAGAAAAGCACACAGAAATAGAAGACGTGAGAACTACGGGGCAGATTTACAAGCCCCTTGCGCCACTTTTGCGTCACTTTTCCCATGTTAAAAGTGACGCAAAAGTGCCGCAAGGGGCTTGTAAATCTGCCCCTACATTCTAAAAAACAAGTGCAAAAGAGGAGAGGGATTGAATGTATCGTACATACCTGATTTTGTACATCTGCAAATACTTTCCCTGTGTGGTAAAATGGGGTTTCCCTGCAATATAGCTCCAAGTGCTGCCCAGGATATCTCGCATCAGGAATCTGACGCCGCTGAGGGTGGATGAGATGTTGCTTCTTGGCTACTGGGTCTTCTGTGAATGCAGGAAACCTGAACTCTAATCCCCGTTACCTTGCTTTAGAAAACGGTGGCATTCTGGGTAAATCAAACCATCTCCCTGTGCCCCAATGCTTTATGTAGAAAGAGTGATCTGGGGTAAACCGGGCCCACACCTGACTGTCAACTTTAGATCTGAAAACCAATCTCTAATGAAAACAAGACAACCATGTGTTATATCCAGGTTGGGGCAACCAGGGTGTAAATATGTTTATTTACAGAATTTCGGGAGGGTCACTTATTCCACATTAATAGCAGCACCAAGTCCTCCTCATTAGTCTCAGATACCAGAATGGAGGAGAGAGTCCACTTTGGGATGGATCTCGCCCCACGACCAGGTCAATACGAATTGGTGCTGTGGTACTGACAATATGCAACGCTTTCCTTTCCTCTGTTATCACCCCAATAAATGCCAGATCGCTTTCCTATGCAGGTCTACACCCACATCTACCCCCTATTAAACAGATGTAATTGGATGATTATTTTTTTGCAGTGCATTCCAAAACACCCCGTGAAGGTTAAAAGGATCAGCATAAGTAGGTTGCACTTTGTATCCAGATCATCTGCCCTTCGCATGCATTTACAGCGCATTAATAGTAGTAACCCCCCCTCAAAAAATCCTTTGGAGGGAGAACGATTAAAAACATATTTTGGGGCCATCAAATGGCTTCAAAAGAATTCTGGGGCTCCTCAACATTATTACTGTTGCAAACTGTGTAACGCAGAAGTCACTGCCTCCTTCAAAGCGTGCTAAACACAGGCAAGCATCTTCTTTTATGTGTGCCATCTTTTGCATGCCAACTGAAGGCATCCAGGTAATCCATTCTAACCATTGGCACTTCTGAACATCCCAAAACTAGGCAGCACATGATCTGTATGAAAGCCCCACAGACGAGTCCCATTAAAGAAGGTCCAATACTAACTTTTTACAAGATTGACCAGTCAGCACCACTGGAAAATGAACTCCCTTGGTTTCACCCACCACTCTCCCTTGGACACATCTTTACCTTCTCTTTTTCTATTGGTTATTTCACTGGCTGGAAACAGCATTTGTAGTATCCATGTGTCCACCTTCCCACACTTTTCTCTCTTTCCTTGGACTTTGCCTAATGTTGCTTCTCCCAACGAGGCCAGAACTAAATGCCTGAATTGAATATTGTCAATGAAACAAATCACACTTTTCAGGGATGCCATTATAATGCTGATAAATTGTAAAACATGTTGTGGGGACCTATTTATGTACACAAGCAGCCCTACTGGAATTTACATTCCACTTTCAGGAGAACCCGCTTTGCGTTTGCTTCAAAAACTAGACGCTGCCCTGTGCCAGCATGATCAGTCTGGCCCTGGTAATTTTAAGAGCCCCACCAAACGTAGAAACGCCACAATAGCCATACAGAGGCTTAATTTCAACAAATATCTCCTGAAACGCTCATCAGCAAAACTTATTAAAACATGCACATTTGTGGGTAAAACATATACCATGCCATAGGGTACTACATCACCTTTAGTAGCTTGACATCTGCACGTTACTAAATTCTGTGAATTAATCAGCAACATACCCACCTCCCCCACACCCACCCCGCCCTTGGTTAATCATACGAAATCAAACAGAAACCCCCACCATTCCTAGAAGCGCCACTATACCCATACACAGGGTTAATTTTAACAGGTGTCCGCCGGAACACTTATCCGCAAAAACTATTCAAACATGCAAATTGGCGGGTAAAACATAAACCATCCCATAGCACGGTTTATAAATGGGCCCAGTAAAACTACATAACCTTTACTAACTACACATGTCCACGTTACAAATGTCTGTGTTATAATCAGCAACATACCCATCTCCCTCACCTCCACCCATGCCCTTCTTTAACCTTACAAAATCAAACAATGAGCCCCAGCACTCCTGTTACCACCACTATAGCCATACATAGACTTAATGTCAACAGGTGTCTGCCGGGACGCTCATCAGCAAAAGCTATTAAAACCTGCAATTTTGCAACTCAAACATACACCATACCATAAGACGGTTTATAAATAGTCACAGTACCACTATACCATCTCAACATCCGCCCTTGCTTAACTTTACGCAATAAAAGAAAGAGCCCCAGCAAATGTAGAAGCACCCCTATAGCCATACAGAGGCTTAATTTAACAGATGTCTCCCGAAACGCTTATCAGCAAAACGCATTAAAGCATGCATATTTGCGACTAAAACATATCCCATGCCATAGGGCACTTTATAAGTGCTCCCTGTGGTACTACATCACATTTACTAGCTCAACATCTGCATGTTACTAAATTCTGTATTTTAATCACCAACACACCCACCCCCCCGCCATGGGTTAACCGTACAAAATCAAACAGAAACCCCCACCATTCCCAGTAGCGCCACTATACCCATATACGACATTAATTTTAACAAGTGTCTGCCGGAACACTTATCAGCAAAAAGTATTTAAACATCCAAATTGGAGGGTAAAACATAAACCATCCCATAGCATGGTTTATAAATGGGCCCAGTGGAACTACACCACCTTTACTAGCTAGACATCTATATGTTACTAAAGTCGTTTAAACACTCGGTAGAGTGTATAGCAGGGGATGGGGAGAGAAAACACAGTTCTAATTCCCAAACTTTTGATATACAGTCCCTTTACTGTATCTATATTAAGACATTAAATGGAATGAATAAATTGATGAGTGTCTCAAAAGGGATAGTGAAGCTGAGCATCGGTAAAACCCGGACCACTTCAACACCTACATATATCCAGCACAGGGGCACGGCCTAACAAATAGTATCCCTTAATATCACATGTAGTTCGTTAATGTTAACGAAGACATACAGAAAATATACTGCACATTTTCATTTCTTTCTTATCTCTCACACATGTATAACACATCTCTTCTAGAGAAGCACTCCCTAACCAATTCTATTCCATAAGAACAGACAATAATTAATATGTTTACTACCGTATATTTTAGTATATCTACCTTTATATTAATCACTAGTAAGAAACTACAAAAACTATTAACTATACCCAAATGTTCATATTATATCTCAACCTATGATCAAATGATTCAAACTATGCGTACATGTATCACTTTTCCTATCTCCATCTCCTCTCCATGTAATCTCCAAACACTGTAGACGGCCCCACAGTACAACAACCTACCTCGACTTACATTCAAATCTACCTCTCAGTGTCAAAAATGAGACCACAACCTGCCCACATAACATTTCTGGGTTTTGTTTTATCGCTTTTAACTTAATAACACATACATCTCCTACCACCACCCCACTATTTTCACAAAAAGTATAATTTGCAAACGTGCAACATTTTGTTTATCTCACTCGAATACATTACAAACCCAAATTAACGCTGTACCTCATTTTCAAAACCATACAGTCCTATAAAGATGACAAACTACACTTCTTCTTTGTGAAACATTCCTAAACATATATAAAGTACTTATTTAACAACAGGTCACATTTTATGCATATTTTATAACCAATATCAAACACCACACTTTACTAACACTAGATTACTTTGAAATAAAAAATACTTTCAAATTTAAAAACATCACCTCAAATACTTAATCACTACTACAGAACACATAACACTCCTTGTTCATTTCTAACACACATTTGTCGTTGGTATGCAGATTTTAAATGTCACACATGCATACAAATCTTTCTGTGTCCGATGGAACATGTAAAGCACCGATTTCATTAAGAATGAAACCAGGAATGGCACAATTTCTCTGTGGCTCCACACATAAATACATGTAAAAATCAAATCAGAATACTTTATTCCTTCAACGACATTCCAAAACTTACCTCCATTGGTTAATTTTGAATTTTCCATACGAAATCTACTAAATATTCTGCGCCACATACAGGTCAGAAGTTCAACCTATTTTATCACCACACTTTTTGGAACATTCTACAACACCTGCAAGTTAAAAGTTCATCAATTTTTTTTGTAACCTAATGATATACTTTTGCAACATTTTATCAAACATTTAACGGCATGTTAAAAGTTCACTATAGGGGTCAGTAGTTCATCAGCATTATCCCCAACTACAGCAGCACCTCAGCTTAAGGCCCCAGCGCCATCAGACCCGTAGGAGTCAGTGCTTTCCACTTTCTAAATACCAAATTAATTTCATACACACACATTTACCTTCGCACTCCCTATATAACACTCCCTAAGCACCATACACAAGTTGCAATCGACGATAAGCTTGCGATTTGAGGGCCTGCCTCAAGGATGTGTTGCACTGCGGCGATTATGAGGAGACTGCGGGCTGCGAGGGCTTTGTGAAGTCCTTGTGCTGGGAAAGTCCATGCAGCAGAGGCAACATGTTGGTTCTTCTCAGAGATGCTCCGTAGCAGATGAGATACGTTGGTTCTGCTGGATTCACAGATGGCCTTGTAGGGCAACTTCAGGCCTACTTCCAAGGATCCAGGAAATGAGTGGCACAACTTAGCAGGGTAGGACTCACAGATGGCGGAGTCCTTGTGCTGGGTTCAAGGTTGTTGGAAGCCTGTTATGTTCCTGAGGCTTCTGATCAGGAGGCAAGCCAACTAACCCTTAGAGTACTCTGAGGTCCTGGGGTTAAAGATACTGATCCAGTCTCCCGCACCTTGGCAAGAGGGTAACGGGTCAGCACAGCAGGGCAGCAGTCCTTTACAGAGAAGCAGTCCAGGAGAGTGGCAGTCCTTTCATCAGCACAGCAGTCCTTCTTCCAGGCAGAGTCCACAGGTTCAGAAGTGTACTGAAGAGTTGGGTCTAAGGGTCCAATATTTTCACCTGGTTCCCTCTTTGAAGTACAGGAAGCTTCTAGAGTTTTCCATCCCCTAAGGTGTTAGGCATTCACTTCCTCCCTGTGCTGGCTCCAGGTTGTCTTGGTTCACAAAAGAATAGTCACAAACTCTTTGTGAGAGTGATCAGGCAAAATATTTGTGATGTGCAGATTTGATAGGTGACAGCTCCTCCCGCTAATTAACTCAGAGTTGCCCTTCCTGCCAACACCTTTCTTCCCTTTGTATCACTGTCATGTGACCCAGGATCTGACTGCAGACACCAAATAGTTAGGACAAGAAAATCCCAAATTTCTAAAAGTGACATTTTCAGAATTGTAACTAAACACCTGACTTTAAACTTTAAAGAATGCTTCTTATTACACTTCCATAGACACCAAACTCACCCGGTCTACCTGCTTCCAACTGGAATTTACAGCTTATTAAAGTAATGAGGTAACTCCAATGTTATCCCATGGAAGAGGTAGGTCTTACAGTAGTAAAAACAAATTTAGGAGTTTTTCACTACCAGGTTATATAAAACTTGAAGTGCATGTCCAACATTTTAAATACACTGCACCCTGCTCTCTGGGCTCTTCAGGGCCTGCCCTAGGGATGACATATGATAAAAACTGAAGGTTTGGGCTCGGCAAGAAGTTGACTTAGCCAGGTCGAAATGGTAATTTAAAACTGCACACACAGGCTGCAGTAGCAGGCCTGAGATGTTTAGAAGAGCTACCTAAGAGGGTGGTACGATCAGTGCTGCAGTCCCACTACCATCATCTATTTACAGGCCCTGGTTACATGTGGTACCACTCTACTAGGGACTTACAAGTAAATTAAATGTGACAAATGGTATAAGCCAATTCCACAATGTTTAAAGGAGAGAGCACAAACATACTAGCACAGTTTAGCAGTGGTAACGTGTGCAGAGTCATAAAGGCCAACAAAATGGATTTGGAAAACAGGAGGGTAAAGGCAAAAAGCTTTGGGAGGACCCTGCAGCAAGGGCTAAATCAAACAGTGTGTAAACTCAATATTTTTATATTTGATAATTTTGACACAATGTTTCTGTACTCTGATATTGTTGTCCTCGATATTCTGCCATGCAATGAAAACAGCCATGTTTTGAACGATTTACACTAAGCCATCAGTGTGGCTTGACAATGAAAATGAAAAAGCAAGACATTACATGCATTTTGTGCTGAGTAAGAAAATACTTGTCTGCTGGATTCAGCTCAGTGGATGGAAGATTGGCAATCAAGAAAGCATATCAGGGCTGAAAGGAGGGACATAATGCTAAAAGCATGATTAGAAAAACACTGGGTCATGGAACACCTACCATCAAAGACATAGCGATTTAAAGAGAACCATTTTGCTACAGGTAAATAATACAGATGAAGCAAATGTTGATGAATCTGGTTCCATCCCACACGAGGGTCACAATAACAAAAAATGTTTTAATGTAACTATCTGTATCTGAATGTTGACGTTTTCATTATGGTGGTATGTTCCGCTCTTTTTATGATTTTAACAGATCAAATAAAAGTATTTTACACAACGAATCAGCTTGCCATGTAGATGTACCAGCAGCAGACTGGCAGTTGAATTCTGAATCAGCTGAAGCCTATTCATTAAGCTTTTAGGAAGTCTTCAGTAGACGGAGTTACCATAGTCCAGGAGAGAAAAAATAGCAAACTGGACTATGGTTGTTTGAGAATCAGGACTGGTGGTATACATCAATAATGTAGCAAACATGATTCTGTGAGCCTCTTTACATAAGGGACCAGCACAAGATAACTGAATACTTAAATTCCCAAAAGTGTTGACTTGGGTAAAGGCTAATTTTATTTTGGTGTTTTATACATTGTGCACCTGTCCCACCCATTATCAAAACTGCAGTTATCTTGTTGCTCCATTCCAATGAAATATTGTTCAAAAGGTTGGGCCTGGGCCTCCCTGCAGGGTCATCCCCAAACCTTTTGTCTGCCTCCTCCTATTTTTTGATGACTTAGTTTTTGTTGTCCTTTGGACTTTGTACTCTTTACCACTGCCAACCAGTGCTGAAGTTCCTGTGCTCTCTCCTAAAACAGGGTACAATTGGCTTATTCGCAATTGCCTTATTTAATTTACTTGTAAATCTCTTGTAAAGTGGTGTACCATATCCCCATGGCCTGTAAATTCAATGATAGCCATGGGTCTGCAGCAATTATTGTCCCACCCACTTAAGTAGCCCCTTAAAACATGTCCCAGGTCTGCCACTGCAGCCTGAATGAAATTTTAAACTGTCATGTCAACTTCGCATTTAAACCCCCTTGCCAATCCTTAATCTTCCATTTTATTACATAGAAGTCACCCCTAAGATAGTCCATTAGCAGCCCATAGAGCAGAGTGCTATATAATTAAAAGGTTAGATATGTACTTTTAAGTTTTACTCCTAAATTAGTTTTTCACTACTATGAGGGCTACCCCTTCCGTAGGGTAACATTGGATATTCTTTATTACATTTAATAAGCTGTAATTTCCAATTGGGAGCAGGTGGCTATATCATGTTTGGTGTCTATGAAATTGCAATAAAGAACTCCCTTTAACTCCTTCGACGCTCATGACGAGCTCAGCTCGTCATGGTGTACACCTCCATACACTCATGACGAGCTCAGCTCGTCATGAACAATGGGAATCAACATAACTCAGCACAGGAGAAGTGTGGCTCACTGGTTAGAGCAGGCAGACCCTGAAGCAGAGGTCAGACCCGGGACCAGGGTTCAATTCCCGACGCGGCAGGGTCTTGAGCTCAAATGTCCACGGACTCGATAATTCTCGCTTCGGTGCCTGACCTAATCATGGGTTCACACTCTGCAACTCTGGGCATTAAGCTTGCTTAATCTCCACAACGGCCCCCCGCGGCGGGATGCCTGGCTTTCACCTTGGGGATGCCCTGTAGGGGCTATCTCACAGGGAAAAGCCAGGACGGGTTCCCAAGGCAAGCGCTTAGAGACCCCTGGGTGATTAGCGCTATATAAATCCAATATACAATACAAGGAGGAAAATAACACTAGCATCGATGGTGCTAATGGTAAATTTGGATTTTTCATTACAATTTTGAAAATGCCACTTTTAGAAAGTTGCATAAGAAACATTTGATGGACGGAATGCAGGGCAATGCAAACATTCACCCCCAGTCACAAGGATCTGAGATTAATCCATCATTCTTTTGCTCACCCCACCACCCCAGTTTGGACCCAGCCATATGCATATCAGTCTTGACTCTTATGAGAACAGTCCAGCCTGAACTGCCAAGCCAGGTCTTCCCTGGACCGGAAACAATCATTCTGGGACCATTTTGTGGTCATCACCCTTCATCAGCCAGACTAGCTTGAATACACTGGTGTAGTGAGCATGGGACCCACACCCGGGCATACCCTTCCCACTTAGGGCGACATATGCGAAAGAAACAATTGATGAATAGAATGCTGGACAATGCAAACATTCACCTCCAGTCTCAAGGATCTGGGTTTAATCCATCATTCTTTTTCTCACCACACGCAGCGCTACGAGGCCTCCGGGTAGTAACGCGCTTTACAAAACCCAATTTCATTTCACACCACCCCAGTTGGACCTAGCCATATGCAAATCAGTTGTGACACTGTTCCTTATGGGAACAGTCCAGACCGTACTGCCAAGCTAGGTCCTCCCTGGACCGGAAACAAGCATCCTGGGACCGGTTTCAGGGCATCATCCTTCATCAGCCAGGCTAGCTTGAATCCAGTGGTGTAGTGAGCACGGGACCCTTGTCTGGGCATACCCTTCCCACTTAGGGCGACATATGCAAAAGAAACAATTGACGGACGGATTGCTGGACAATGCAAACATTCACCTGTCCTGGCAGTTCGGGCTGGCCTGTTCACATTGGGTGCAGGGTCATGACTGATTTGCATGTGACTGGGTTCAAACTGGAATAATAATAATAATACTGGATTTTGTATAGCGCAACAGCTACCTCGCAGGGTGGTGTCCCGGCGCTAATAGAACACAGATGACCTGGGTCTAATGATAGGAAAGCTAGCGGGTTGGATAAAGAGCCACGTTTTTAGCAGAGACTTAAAACAGGATTCAGAAGGAGCATGTTGAATTTCTTGTGGCAGGGTATTCCACAGAGCGGAGACGTTAGCCGAAAAGGTCCGACCACCTAGTCGGGCCTTTTTCGTGCGTGGGACTGTCAGTTGAACACGACAATTGGACCGCAATGCATGGGTTTGGGAGTATCTGGGGAGGCGGTTTTTCAGGTATTCTGGACAGGAGCCATGCAGGGATCTAAATGCCAACGTCAGTGCTTTAAACTTTATTCTGCTGGCAACTGGCAACCAGTGCAGGGATCGAAGATGCGGAGAGACTGACTGCTTGAGTGGAATTCGCAGTAACAGTCTCGCAGCCGCATTTTGAACTACCTGAAGCTTTTGTGTCAGGTATTTTGGTAGGCCAAGGTAGAGTCCGTTGGCATAATCCAGCCTTGAGGTAACGGTAGCGTGGATAACAGTTTTTCGGCAGCTCTCTGGTAGGAGTCTGAGGATTTTTCGGAGATTTCTCAGTTTGCTCATACAGCAGCCGGCAACTTGTTGGATATGGGAGGTAAAGGACATGCTATCATCCCATCTCACTCCAAGATTTTTTGCCGTGTGACTAGGTGAGGGGGCAGTGCCCATCTCCATCGGCCACCAGAGTTCTGCCGTGGGCGGAGGACCCTTGCCAAAAAAGATAACTTCAGTCTTATTGGCATTGAGTTTTAATTTATTTGCATTCATCCAATGGGCTACATCTTGGAGACAGCCTTTGAAGTTTGAAAAGGACTCTTGCGTGGTCTCGGAATACGGAAATACCAACTGTGTGTCGTCGGCATACGAAATTGCCTTGACACCCCAGTTGGCGATTAGCGTAAAGAGAGGAGCAAGGTAGACGTTGAACAAGAGGGGGCTTAGGGCCGACCCCTGCGGAACTCCACAGCCAAGGGTCTTGGGTGCCGAAGAGATCGTCCCAAGTGCCACCTTCTGAGTTCTCTGGGATAGATAAGAGTGTATCCAACCCAGCGCCTTATCCTGAATCCCTATCTCGGCCAGCCGGCTGAGTAGTCTGGCGTGGTCCACCGTATCGAAGGCGGCCGACAGATCCAGGAGTACCAGCATTGCTGAGTTCCCTGCATCCATCGACCACCTTACTGACTCGGCTTCCTCAATAAGCGCTGTTTCCGTGCTAAAGCCGGGGCGGAAGCCAGACTGTGTTTCATGAAGAATTTTATTTACTTCTACAAATGTACTCAGCTGGCGCTGTATGACTTTTTCCAGCATTTTTCCCTGGGCAGCTAATTGGGATATCGGGCGGAGATGGCATGGTGAGCAAAAAAACGATGGATTTAGGCACAGATTTCTGTACTAGGGTGAATGTATGACATTGTTCTGCATTCTGTCCATCAATTGTTCTCTTTACTTTTAGAAAGTTGGCATTTTCCTGCCCTTGGCGCTTTTATGCCTGTAGCCTGCCTTGGGTGACATGATTGGATGTAAATGACAGTGAATTCCTCCTAGACAAACACACAATTCAGAGATTAGGTACACCTGGATGGGCCATTTACTGACAGGATGGGGAGTGGAGTTGAGCGCAGTACTCCTTACAACTGAATACACACAACTTCACACAAAGGGACTGACAACCCCAATTTGTACTGTAGCCAGCTTGGAGCCAGGGCAGGGGAGACAGGAGATTACATGCCCGTCAAAGCCACTAGCTTCTCCAACTATCCAGAACTAGGGCACTAGGGTCTGAAAAGAGGACCCCAGACGAAAACTCTTCAGTACACTTCTGCACCTGTGGATATTCTGCCAGGAAGAAAGACTGCTGTGCAGCTACAAGGACTACCACTCCGCTGGACTCCTGCTCTGAAGGAACTGCTGTCCTGCTGTGCTGACCTGCTGCCCTTTTGCCTTGGTGAGAAGGACTCGAGCTGCATACCTTGAACACAGAACCCAAAGTGACTCAAAGGGCAAGTTGGCTGTTCACCTGATCTGGAGCCTCAGGGGCATGGCAGGCTTCCAACAGCCTTGCCTCTGCACCTGGACTCTACCATCTGTGAGTTTACCCTGCCAAGTGGTGCCACCTTAGTCCTGGATACATGGAAGTGGGCAAAAAACACTTTGAGAGCATCAATGGATCCAGAGGAACTGACGCATGTCCACTACTGGGTGGCACAAACCTGAGCAGAACAGTTGCATCGCTGCTGATGTGTGAATTTGAACCAGTTGCAAAGATTTGCATTGCAGCTGTTTTGAACCTGCACATTGCCCTGATGCATCCTCGGTGCAGGCCCTTGCATACATCAACAACTACAGCATCGACGACGATGCCAGATGCCACATTGCAGCCTTGCAACTCTTCAGAACCAACTCACCGCCTGACTGTATGCCACATCCTTGACGTCGGACGTTGCATAATGAGCCCCGTCCACGGGATCCTTGATGATGACTCAGGCTCTTATATCGCAGTCTTTAGAAATTTAATATTGCTGGTTCTATTAATTGGATTTTTGTTGTTTTGGTCTTTTTTTATTTATTAAAATATGTTCTATTTTTCTGCCAAGCCGCCATAGGGTTGAGCACAGGTTAATTTAGGGTTGGCTTGTGCCTCACCCTGACAAGGATTGGGTTGCTTATTGATCAGGGCTCACACCCCAGTCAACTAACACCCCAATTTCTCACATTGGTGAACAGCGAAGAGGATGGGACTTGTGCAGTGCCAACAGTGATCTTGTGTACACTATATCCCATCTCTAAAACTGATTAAAGTTTTAAATTCTACCTGATTGGCCTTCTTGTTCATTCCTACTCTACTTGACTGTTTTGGTCTATGGACCTACCTGCAACAATGGAGTTTGAGCTTGCCAACCTGGAGAGCTACACTGTGGCTGAGCCCCAAGAGATTTGCCAGGGGAAGGGACTGCCTACCAAAAGGAGCACCAGAAAGCAGAGCACCAGAAGGCAATGAGTGCATGGGCAGAGGCCCACCAGTCACCAACAGATGTCCAGGAGAGAGAGGATAGTGAGGAGAGATCAGAGCAGGACCTGCAGGAGTATCTTGGAGTGGAACCTGTGAAGGAGGGGGGTAACCTACTCCCAAGATTGAAAATCCAACCCCACGAAGGAAGCAGTGTGTCTTCTACGGGCCTGACTCCAGAGGAGTTGAAGGACAGGAGGGAAGAAAGGAAGCTCAAGTTAGAGTTGGCCAAATCAAAACTGGAAAAGGAGGAGAAGAGGGCTGAGACTGAGTAAGTCCTAGCAAGAGAAAATGCCATGGCTGAAGAGAAGATGGCCGAAAGGGCCACAGCTGAGAAAAAGCTACTGTTGGAGCATTTCATGAGCATGAAGGAGCTGGAGCTAAAGGCAAGGCAACCTACAGAACCCAACCGTGATGGGGGCAGCTTACCAACAATATCTGCTAGAGAGGTGAGAGTCTGCATACCCCAGAAACTGGTGCCTAACTATGTGGTGGGAGATGATATAGACAAGTGGTTTGCTGCTTATGAAGTTACACTCAGGGTACATATAGTCCCAGAGGAGTACTGGGGGTAGGCTGTGGAGCTATATGTCACGGTGTGGAGGGACATACTTCAGACATTTGGGGCAGAGTATCAGTTCAGGTATGCCACCATGAAGGCAATCCTTGTTACTAAGTTTGGTGTGACTCCTAAGAAGCACAGTCAGAGGTTCAGGGACAGCCACAAGCTAAAAAAAAATCAGTCCTGGGTTAATTTCTTCGATTATGCCAGCCAAGCATAAAAGGGCTGAATGAGGGACTGCAAAGTGGATGATTTACTGTACAGTACAACCTAATTTTGAGGGAGAAAATGCTCAATATTTGTTTTACAGAGCTGTGTCAACATCTGGTAGATAGCAAGATGACTGCCACAAGAAGCTTGTTGAGAAGATGAACCTCTGGTTCAGAACCAGTGTGACCAAAAAGGTAGTTGGGGTGACACCAGGAAGGGTGGTCAAGAGTGAGCTGGAGGTCAAAGGAGACACAAACAAGTCCCAGGCTAAGGGGGAAGGAAAAGGTCCCCATGTCCCTTCTGAGAAGAATGAGGGAGGCCCCACTTCGAATCCCACTGCTTTGATTGTTCTCAGCTAGGACAGAAGCAAGGGCGAGGTCTGGCTGACCTAAAAGAGACTGGTGTTTTTAATAAACCATCTTGGCTATAACTGTAGCTTTGAAGGCTGTTACTTAACTGGAAATAGAAATATTGATTCCTGCTCCGCATTGTCGGTTTGCTACCAAGATGATGGCTGCACTGTGAGATCTTCATGCTTTCTAAGTTCCTAGGGTACCTCAACTAGTCCTTTGAGCAGCACATCCCATTTCCTCAGGTTGTAGTGAAAATATTGAGACGTACAGACAACTCAGCTTTTTTTCTCACAGCTCTCGTCATCTAGCCTTGATATCTGCCACTAAACCTATAAGGTCTATTGAAATCCTACACAGTGTCCTTGCCCAAGTAGCCTGACTCTGACCACCTTCTTAACTTTTTCCTGCCCAATTCTTCTTGAGCCTTTTTCCTATGCCTGTGTTCAGGCCCACCAGCACCAGTTCAACATGCTTATCACCGTCCTTTTGCTGCTCTCCTCCTTGACTGACAGTCTGACCAGTGGTGTAACACACAGATATACACAGGCTTTAGGTTGAAGTGCCCCCTGCACTACAAGGTCCTGCAATATACCCCTGAGTCTGACCCATTCTTTGAAGCTGAGCTGCTGCTTCTTTCACCCTCTTATACTCGTCCCTGTGCCCAGCCCTACACATGTTCTTCTTCACTGCCTGCCAGTGCCCAAGCGCTTCTATGACTCAATACTCTGGTCTCTGCCACCTCAACTGTTCTCTTCATTCCCCCCTTTTGTTTTTTTGCAAATGCCTTATGCTGTTTCATTCTATTAATGAATTACAGATCCTCCTCCTTCTACCCATTTGACCTTCCCTGCTCACCCCCTTCATCGCCCCATCTGCTATTACTCTACTTGCTTCTCTGCACTTTCTGCCTCCTCCTGTTTTCCCACTTTACAGAAGAATGCTTTGTCAACTGCTAACCTAGATCTGTGACTCCTCCCTGAACCGCTAAATCTCTTTTGTAGTCCCTTGCCTGTCAGCCTGTCAAGTCTCTTGCTTTCCAAGCCTCTTGACTCTCAATCCCCTTTTCTTTGCTACTCCTTCTTGTCCCAGCAGCCACACTTTTGTTTACTGCCCCTGTCTTTCTCCATCTCATTCTTCTCCCTGTTGGAAACCCTATACCCTGCATCGAATATATCTGTATTATTTCCAGAAATGCTGCAGAAGTGACTTATGCCTTCCCTGGCCTCACTTTCAGTATGGTAATCCGGTGTGATGAACCACCAAAAATCCTTTTTTAATGGTGGATTTTAATCTTGGCTTATTAGAGCTTGACCAAAGACTTCTCTGTGTTCTTCTCTGGTGTGATGATCCCCTTATATCCTATGGCTCAAATATCAGAGTTGCTATTTTTTCTCAGGCGTGGGCAGCTTGTCTTGGTGTTGCTTCCTGCTGGACTTTCATGTGTTTTTTCCTGGAAATAGATGGTGTTTTCTGTGCCATCCAGTGGTTCCCTGCTTTGTGTTTCCTGCCTGAACGCTAGGCTGCTTTCCTTTGCTCTATGGTGCAATTGGGTTTATGAGGGCCTTTGGGATAGTTTCTGTACTGGGAACAGAGAGCTGTCTCTATACAGAAGTGTTCTTGTGGGATCTTGTCCCCTTCAGGGATCACAGTAGCATGGCCATCTGGCATGTCGGATCGATCCTGCCTTGTTTCTGTTGGTGACTGTTTCTTACTCATATGTGGTGGATGTGCTTAGTTTCTAGATCCCTGTCAGACTTTGGTCATAGGTGGATAAAATTGGTCTAGGAGCCCAGAATGTTTATTTTTGGCAATCACTTAGCTTTACTCTCCTCTCCACCCCGCTGGCAGTAGTTGAATATGAGTTCTGTCATTCAGAAACTGAGATGGACTTTTCTTCTGGACACCCCTATGCTTGTGTACTGTTCTTCCTCTGCCATATGTGGGGTGCTGTTCTCTGCGTTGGCTTGGGAGCCATGGCTTCCCTTGACAACTGAGAAAGTGTTCCATCAGTGCCTGCTTTGGCTGGTTTTAGAACTGTGTGCCCTCTCATCTGCTGCCACACTTGTTCTCTGGTGGATATCTTTCAGTGGGATCTCCCTTAGGTGTTGAGTTCCCATCATTGGCATATATTTCCTTGGTAGGGCCTTAAACGGCCTGTGCCAACCCTAGCCCTTTTTGGCTGGTTTAGTGTGAGTGCTAAGTGGGTTTAGTTGCTCTACCACCTCTTCCTGTACACTACGGTTTGGCACAGGTCTTCTTAGAGCCCTTCTGCCACCCATTTACTGTGATCATCACTCATTGCTTGTGTCCTATTTCTTTTTCCCACTTCATACTTTATCCTTTAGGTTGAAGGGGAAACTGTGTTTTTTGGAGTTTAACATTGTATCCTGCATCTTGAAATGGCACTGCAAGAAAATTTTTTCGCTTGCAGCTAACTACTCAGAACTCTTGAAGCCACGATTCCAACTTTGGAACTGTATACCTTAAAAGGAAGATTGAACAAAAGACTCCCTCGACCTAAAGGATTCTTTAATTTTCTTTTACATTTTTGGTTCTCTGTTAGCAGCAAATTGGATTTGCAAATCCCCCACAACTAAAACAGACACAAGCTTCCAAAAGTGTTAATTCTTCCAAGCCCACTCAGCAACTTTATAAATGCTTATATCTCAAAAACAACTGACGGCTTTATAACAAACCAATGAAAGCACATATTCTAAGTGAAGATCTACTTTTATACCAAATTTTGTGTAAATCCTTTCTGAGGTGTTTGCTATAGGAGAAAGCAAAATTTGCAAAGGGAGCTAAAATGGGAAAACACATCTCCCCTCTTACTTTTTCCCTCTTGATGGTCAGTAAGTAATTGTGCCAACCGATTACCAGATTTTCCTAGATCTAACTGTGGGGTCAAAAGTTAAAGGAAAACAAAAGTAGACCTTTTCAATTGATAGTGCACCTGACCTAAAACTACAGAGTGGAGACTGCCACTGTGCAATATATATATATATATATATATATATATATATATATATATATATATATATATATATATATATATATATATATATATATATATATATGAGGACTGGGCATCAGGC
Organism: Lissotriton vulgaris; assembly: GCF_964263255.1. NCBI lineage: Eukaryota > Metazoa > Chordata > Amphibia > Caudata > Salamandridae > Lissotriton > Lissotriton vulgaris. The sequence continues at coordinate 978,023 of NW_028249857.1, read as the reverse complement.
AAAGTCCTATATTGCATTAAAGACTCCCTTGATGAGTATGGCCCACCATAGAGAACTAGACATAATGAGCTCCTGAGCCGGGTACACGTGTCTGACACTAATAGTAGATCTGGGACTGAACTGAAGATTGTTCTACCATTCCAAGTATGGACTAGTCACCATAGTATGTCCTATTTTGTTTCTAAGTCTAAAGGAACCAGACCTGTATAATTGAAAAGCATACAAAAAAAGATCTTTGTTCAGATGACAAATGTTTAACATTCAGAGAACCTGATAATAAAGTGGTACCAGAAGAATTGCCTGAATGGAAGATGCTAGAAGACTCACTACTCTTGCTGTCTTCCAGTAATATAAGAGAGGGAGATGAATTGAGTTAGTTTATCAGAGAAATGTTTAATTGAGTAAAATAGACTGTGGAGGATTTGGAGGATTTAGAGTTCACTTCAAATTGTAGACACTGTGAGATTGGACTGGAAAAATAAGAGACTTTTTCTGACTGTTTACAAATCCCATATTTTCTAGTCCAGAAATGGAACATTGTAATTGAGGTTGAAGATGCTTGTTATGTGCCTGTATCTAAGTGTACTATTAGTCTGATGCTTTAAGAACTGTGATAAGACAGTTCAGCTAATTTGAAGTTTTTTGTGTTTTGGTCCATAACAGAACATTTTACCTTGGCAAGAACAGAGCTGATCTCTATACGCTCTTTCTTTGGATTTTAGTAGAATTTTCCAAGACTGTAGCTGGTTTAGAGTCCAGAGCTGATGTGTCAAAAAATTGATCTCTGATTATAGGGCATGGCATTCAGCTTTACGCCTGTTTCAACAGGAGCAGCCCGTGCATGTAGGAGCAATGCGGCGAGGTGGGGAGGGAGTCAACAGATGATGACATGGAAAAATTAAATTAAAAAAATAAAACCACTTACCTTGCGTTCGCCGCTTTCGCTGAGTCTGTCAACTCCCTCCTCACCCGCACCTCGCCGCTCTTACCTGCTCAGGCGGCTCCTGTATTTCAAACTGGTTTACATAAAGCAGAGGTCATGTGCTTCATCACATATTCTGCAACATAGTCTACAGGAGACCATTCCAAAGATATTCGGTGAAGTATGAGCTTAGGACCAAATAGAGGTACACCCAAAGTTTGTGGAACTAGAGATTATTTTGAGCATTCCGTTTGAATTTAGAGGCCCTCAGGAGACGATTCATATGAGTGCCCAACTCATTTTGATGCCTCTAGTTCTTTGATCTGTGCCAGAGTCAATATCAGGAGTATAATTATAAGCATCACTCTCTGTGTCAGTATCCTGCTGCTTGTCAAGTACCACAACACTGGGTCTGTTTGTGGCTAGAGGGTGTGAGGGTTTGTAGAAAATCTGAATCCAGGACACTTAACTAACATAAACACTGAGCCTTCTGCAGGCAAGCTAGACATAGTTTAGATATGAACAGCATTGTTTTGTCTTTTCAGAAGCCTCTTTGAGTGGTGGAACATTATGAGTAGTACTCAAGGACTTTGAAAGAGAAACTGGAGAACTGCTTCTACCAGGAGGAAGGGTCTGGCTTATACTAACCTCTCTTACACTTTTACCAATGTCATACACATTGGGCTGCAAAGAATTAATAACAGCTGTCCTAACGGAAATTGTGCCTGAATGGTCAACAAAATCATGTTAATTAATGGTCCTCAAACTGATGTTTCGCTATTCCAAACTGAATCATTTAATGAACCTACATTGGTGTCAAGCCCCCCAAAAATGTCTGCTTAACAGCATAGATACAGAATACATCTAAAACATCTCTGTTCCATGCATTGCTAAAAGAAATTGAAGATATTCATCAGACAAACTGGTTTGTACTCCTTACACCAAGCACTCTCAAGTGCTTATTTAGCATCCAAATTATGGAATTCTCTTATGTGTGAACTCGGGGCTTGTCCCATGGAATCTGCTTTGAGGTCATAACTTAAATACTGACTATCAATGCTTTTCACTTTAGAATAAATGCAGACTGAAGATGAAAAATAATAATTTGCTTTCAGAAAAATAGAAATTAAACACATTTGGAAAACACATTCACAAAGCACAGTCTTCTTCAAGGAGGGGCACCCAAAGCCTCCAAGCACAGTCCCAAAAGCCTCTCCCTTGGTTAGAACAGCAAACTGCAGACCAGCCCCAGATCACGAAGCAAGGATTGGCCTTTCCACAGCAGTCTCTACCATTGCTCCTCCTTTGACAGAGGTTCCTCATGAACACAGAATGGGTCCAAGCCTTTTTAGTCTCATCCATTTCTGTTTCTGTTCCAACATTCAGGGGTTTCAGCTCTCATAGTTTTACCCCTTAATGTCTTTGAAGTTCGTTTGTGCTCAGGGGTCCCTGACCCCTCCCTAAATTAGTTCTGGGTGTCTCCCTCCCAGTGTCACCTTTCTCCCTTTGATACCGGGGGTCTGGATCATTAATCACTCAGCAGGAGATGGGTCAATTGGTTCATAGCACCAGCCCATGCCTTTTCACCTCCCGAGCTTCCCCTCACCCTATTCTCCAGATGCAGGGCAACCTGGTGCCATCTCAACCCCTCTCTGGGTCAAGACCTCTCCCAGCTCCTCTCACCTTTCAGATCCAGACAGTCAATCCACATTTCAGCAGAGACACACAGAAATGCTTAAAACACAAAACTCAGCCACTTCCTAAAAGAGTGGTTTCTGAACACACAGTGACAAACCCCCCTTGACAGACAGATGTGTTATGACACTGTGAGTTCATACATACTAAACTTCACCTCTCCATTGTAAACTTACAGGAAACTAGGCTATCAAACACAACACCCAGCAGCCCCCACTCTGTCCTATGGGCAGGATGGCCTTTCAGTATTGAAAAACGAAATGGAGTGTTTTTCACTGTCAGGACATGACACACCTTAGTATATGTCCTGCCTTTTACCTACACTGCACCCTGCCCAGGGATTACCCGGGACCTACCACAGGGGCGCCCAATGTGTATGCAAAAGGGAAAGGCAGGCCTGACAAGGACAGCATGCTAACTTAGCAAACTGCGTGCAGGCCCTACACTGCAGGCCTGAGTTCCCGTCTCCGTGCGTCTTTGCATTACTAGCCCTGGCACACACAGTGTACATCACTAGGGACTTTTCTAGTAAGGCAAACATGCCAATCATGGCCAACCAATTACCATTACATTTTACATAGGGAACACTTGTACTTTGACACTGATCAGCAGTGACAAAATACCCAAAGCATCTAAATTGACAACTCTATGTCATGAAAACGGTCTAGGGGGAAAGCAAAAAGTTTAGGGAACTTTTGCCAAAAGGCCATGTCAAACATACAACCTAAGATAGTTTGGCCTGTTTGCAATTTTTATCTAGGCTACAATTTACAAAGATTGAGAGCGTCTTGAGTGAAGACTGATAGCCTATCATTACCATTGATACATTTGCATAATTAACATGCAAGTATATCCGAAGAATAGTGCTAAAGTGGTAAGGGCCAGCTGTATGTAGATAGCATTTTGCGATTCCCTAATTGCGAATCACAAGGATTCACAATTAGGAAATTGCAAAATGCAATGTATGAAGGTGTATGTTACGCCTTTTGCGATTCCTAGGGGGTCGCAAATGACCTACCTCATGAATATTAATGAGGTAGGTCGCAATTTGCAACCCCTTAGGAATCGCAAATATTACAGGGAAGGTGGCCTGCTGAGTTCAGCAGACCACCATGTCTGTGATTGCGTTTCAGTAAAGCAATCTTCTTTTTTTTGTAAAGCAGCCCATTTTTCTTTAAGGAAAACGAGAAGCTTTACAAAACAAAAAATTTAAAGATTTCTTTTCATTTTTTTAGAGCAGGCAGTGGTCTGTGAGACCACTGCCTACTCTTAAAAACGGTTTTACAAATATTCACAAAGGGGAAGGGGTTTCTTTAGGACCCCTTCCCATTTGGAATGGGTGTCCACCTAATTGAAGTAGGTGGTAAAATGCGAAAGTTTTGCAACCGCAATTGTGGTCACCAAAACATTCATACATACCGATGTGATTTGCCATTAGGAAGGTACGCCCTAAACACACCCCTTCCTAATACCGACTCGAATACCCATTTTGCGATTTGGTAAACCGAATCGCAAAATTAGGTTTGCTGCATTGGAAAAGGTATTTTTGCATTCGCAAATGGGCAGATTTTGTAAATCTGCCCGTTTGCGAACGCAAAAAAGATCGATACATCTGGCCCTTAGAATTTAAAGTGCCAGATGTAATACATATTGAAATACTAAATGATCACTATGGATACTGTGCATATTATATCATAGACTGCATCTGGGCTATACATTTGTAAATTTGGACGATAGGTAATGGTTCATGCATGTCCAAATAATAAACTCCTGTCAACCCCTGTTGAAGTATCAGCAATTGCTTAGCAGCCTCCCTTTTATCCCCACAGATCATTAGAGTTGTTGCTATACATTGGGAGAGGAGATAACCTAACAGTGTCTATTCAGAATTGTAGAAGTCGCAGAGTACAATCATAATTAGTTGCTGGCACTACTCATAGGACCTGAAGTTAAAATACTGTCAAATAGTTTATAATTATGTTTTGGGTGTGAAAGCTGATCAGTTGGTAGTCCCCTGTGATATCCAGATGGAGGTGGCAACCCACTGCTTGCTGCGTAGCTCCATTTTTAGTATCCGGCCATGTTTTTCAGAGAAGCAGAAGCTTGGGGGGAGGAGGTGGTTTGGAGCAATGACTGGGGTATTATGTGTTTTATCTGTTCTGTTACAAAACACCTATTAAACCAACGAAAAACCCCTTCACCTATATTCCCTTCGTATATGTATTAGGCACAGGTGAACTATTTTTCAAATATAATCATAAGAAGTTAGCACCGCTGCCTGTGAGAGGTTGATTCCATGTTTCAGAAACCTTCATTCAAAACATTTACTGTAAAACACGTTTCCAGTACTTGTCAGATATGACATCGTCATGAACTATATAATCGACGTTGTCATAATAAGAGTATATAGCCAGGACATAATCGATATAATCGCAAATGTAAAGCGATCGATGTTTATCAGAGATCTATCCAGCAGATTATTATGTAGACCTATGTTAGAAATATGGTTTCTAGTTTGCCTCTTGTGCGCCTATGGATTAGGCCCCTGTATTTCTGTAGCATTTCCACGGCTGCTGCCTGGCTTCAATGCGCTGCTCCCACACCTTGTTCTCTGAGTGACTGTCAGCTATTTTGTAGTCTATCTTCCTGAACCCTCTGTGACCATCACCTGACCTGACATATGTGTGCACACATTCTTAGGTATAACTGCACTCTGTTTTAAAACGACCATCTATCTATTGCATAATGAGAGTATTAGTGGACATATTTTGTGTGTGTACTTTTTGCAATCCTGGCAGCAGCAATAAGGAACTGCTTGCGGGAGGGGCCCGCCCGGCGCCTGGTGGGAGTGAGGAGCGCCCAGCCTGTGAAGATCTCATCAGGACGTGCTATATTTTCTCATGACTGCTTCAGTGCAACAAAGGCAACACTGAGAGGAAGTGAGTTCGAACACAGGTGTTAGGAGCCCTAATCTGATGCTGAATGGCTGGCGTTTCCCCGCACAAGGAAGGGCAAGCCACTCAGTAGAAATGCATATGTTGGTTTATGTTACATTGTGAAGGCGCCCCTTAGCACAGTTACAGTTTCACAGTCTCGTCGCCTGGCTATGTGTTTATTAGTTGTTGTGTTAAGTGATGTTTGTGTAGAGCTGCCTGACACAAAGGTCCACAAACGTTTCTTCATGCCAGCAGGTTGTAGAGTGCAATACGTTCTCCGAGGTAGGGAATTAATAATATAGTCCCCGACGTAGGCAAGGAGTAGGAAGGGGAGTAGTAATACGGTCTGCCAGGTAGGGAGGCAGTAACAACTGGTGTCATTATGAGAAAAGGGTGCGCCAGTTTTTATTCTGTGGATTGGGAAGAATAGGAACTCAGTCTGAGGTTATAATGTGAGTAAATTGGACGACTTCCAAGTCAGGTCAGGAGCACAGCATTTCTTAATATAGAAGGCGCATAAACCACTGTGGCTATGTCGACGTCACAATTGAACTGCTGACCGATATACCCACAATAACCAGGATGTGGTTTTCTGTAGATGCTGAAAAGTGGTGAGAAATTTCAACTTTGGGCACCCCCTAACCCTGGGCACAGAACAAATCTCTCTGTATTTCATTTTGGGCAAATGGTGGATGCCTGAAACTTATATTGGAAGTCATCTACGAGCCTTCCCTCTGATACCCATGAAAGAGGATAATGCAGAAATCAAAGGCCAACGTTGAAATACAATAAGGCTGTCAGAACCAGCTAATGAGGCCAAATAAACAAGAATGTTAGAGTCTAAATACGTAGGCAGCCTTAACACTTATGCCTTTTAACCATTAACAATCTCCACATAGGTTGGGTATGGAAGAGATCACTGTATAGCAGGAAATAGGATGGACATATATCCAGTAAATTCCCTTACAGGCCACTGTTGGAAAATTGACACCAGTGACATAGAAGTAGTAGGTGTTCCTGGTTCCCCTCTGTGCGCCCCATTGTCACTTTCACAGTAAGTAGTTGCATTCCAGTAAAAATGGATAATCTATATAGGGAGCAAACAGCAACACACGAAGTAACTCTCTGACAGTACAACAGCAGATAAAAGCAACCTTTATCTCATATTGATATTTTGTTCCTTTGTATGACAAGCCATCCTTCTACTTCACAAAAAAGTTCCACACCAATGTTTCTCTTTTCTATCTTGTCTTGAATGTAGTCATTGAAATGAATAGATTGTTTTGTGGATTCAGGTTAATTCAATGTACACAGTGGACCTTGATGTAACTGATTTTACATAGAATCCTTAGATTGAACATATATTCAAGAAATACTCACATCTGCCATCAGTGTGATTGTCTTTCCAAGCCATAGAATTAGACACCTGTCGGCTAGAGTTTGAGTTTAAATGGTGAATGCCACATCTGCTGGTGTGGGGTGGAGTCACCACCTCTTCCACACTGGAGGAGGATATCTTGCTGTTCATGAGATGGTCACTATGGGAAAAGACATGTCACAAGAAAACTCTATGATGGAATTCAAGTGAGCTCATGAAACATGTGGACCTTCTACCAAGCACATGTGGGCACTATAAACGTACCACCTAATCTGGAGGTACATTGCCCTGGGTGAACATATGTAGAGTGAGCATATTTTTACTTGCTTTATGAAAGGCAGCTAAGGTTTGTGTGAAGGTATTTCACAGTGTTTGTACCAACAGAGTTAGAGTAAGCCAATTAGGCAGCTGGTGCTCTTGGCGAAGATGAGTGAACTTTCTCAACTTTGCATGACGCATAATCGTGTGTAGCCCTGAGGAACTAATATTATCCCTATGAGAGACTGGAGTAATAGAATGAGAGAATTGTGATTTTGAATGAAAATACCATGTGTGACTGAAGAAGGGTGATGGCAAACAGTAACTTCCATAGCATCAAAAGAAGAGGGGACACATAGTGACATTTGTCAACTTAGACCAATGTGGGAAGTCAGCGGTATGTAGCAGTGGCCATATGTGGTCACTCATACGGAATCTAAGGCTTCTGTTGACCAGAATGCTTATAACTGATCATATCAGGTTGACAGTTGTCACTATAAGGCAGAGTACTGACTGTGAAGATAAATATAGCCTCAAGGTTTAAAGATGCCATTGCAATTCTGTTCATCCATTTACCATGAGCCCCTCTTTTGGAAAGTATGTGTCCTCCAGACTGAAGTTGGGGAGGGTCACTAAAGTGTTAATGAAAGGGTTTACATTGTAGCTTGAAATGCCAAGTAATTAATTCCAGTAAGAAAGAGATGAGATACACACATTCGTGCTCAATGTGGCACGCTGAGGAAGACCGTTGGCATTCCATTATATCAATGTGGAACCCCTGCCAACATCAGCTGCACTCCAACATGTCGCCCAAACCAAGATAGTGTGCAGATGGAGCCTACTGTTACATTTTAGATGAGGCTAATCTGGCCACACTTGCTTCCCCCTCTCTGTCATCCTCATGCTTAGTTGAAAAGATTTGATCTAGTCTCTCCATAGTAACTGCCATCACTATCTTTTCTTTGTTTTCCTTACTCTCAATCTCTGAAGTAAAGGTGCATATACTTAACATAAAGTCGGGTTCTCCTTTGGCTCCCTGCCACCGAAAATCTTAAATATGGTCTCAGTTGTGATGGCTCTTTAACTAATACCTTCACTTAATGCAGTGATCACATCTGGCCGCTTCTCAAAAGTTTGGAAGGAAGCAGTGGTAATTCCTTTAAAAAAAAATCTAATTTGAATATCAAACATCTAAAGAACTATTGACTGATTTCGCATCTGCCCTTACCCACGCACGGTCTACAAAAAAATTCTATGAGGAACTAATGGCGGTGATAGATCGCCATATTCTTTTTGATCCCTCTTAAATGGGTTTCCGAAGAGGTCACAGTACCAAATTCGCTTCTAGTGAAGGTAGTCGATAATATCAAGACAAATGTGATGCTGGGGAGGCTGTGGTACTTATTATGTTAGATCTGCCTGCAGCCTTTGATACTGTATCTCCTCAGCTTTTATTATCTTGCCTCTCCCAATTCTGGATTAAAGGCTTTACTAAGGTCCTCTCTATTTGAAATAACTTAGGCTGTGACAGGCCAGCAGTTTGTTTCCAAATGCTATTATTCGCCCTGCGGGGTGCCACAGAGCTCATCCCTCAGCCCTTCACTTTTTAATCTTTATGCCACTTCCCTAGCCAAGCTTATTCAGTCTTTTGGCTTTAGTGTATTATTTTATGCAGATTATACTCAGATTGTTGTGACAGATGACACTTTATCAGTGGCCCAATATTTTAAAAACGGTATGCTGGCTATCAGCAACTGGATGAAAGATCAATTAAACGTAAGCAAAAGAGAAGTTCTTATTTTCGGTACCAACCCTCCATGTGATCTAACAACTGGTGGCCCCTTGTGAAAGGCCCTCCCCTGGTTCCAGTGAAGTCAGCAACAAATGTGGGGGTGTTTTTTGATACACACCTGGCCTTTGACACTCAGGTAAACTGGATGGTGTCCGCTTGTTTTAGCATCATCTATTCCCTTAAGAAGTTTTTTCGCTTTATCCTGCTCGCAGATCGTAAAACTATCATTATTGCTTTGATCTCTTTCAGGCTGGATTACTGCTATATCTTAATATCAATCATTGCTCTTTAACTAAATTGAAGACTCTACAGAATGCTGTGGCCCCTTTGATTCTTGACATTCCCAAACATAGATCGATATCAGAGTTGCTAAAACAACTGCATTGGCCCCGAGTTAGGGAAAATATTATTTTTAAAGCTCTCTGTATTGCTCATCAGTATTGAAAAATAAAAGACCTCACTTCTTTAGGTCTAAATTTCAGTGATGTTGGCCAGCTAGAGCACTGCACTCTCCTCCTAAATTTCGCAGATCAAGATGGGTAGGCATGTCCTTTGTCCTTGCCACTGTAAAACTGTGGAATTCACTGCCTCACTACATCTCAGACCTAGATAATCACCTTTCTTTTAGGAAAAGTCTGAAATCTAGGCTCTTTGCTGGTTAGATTGTTCTTAGGTATTTCTACTTTTATGTGCTCCAGCAACTCTGTAGGGATATTTTGGTCTTTTCAGCGCCTTAGTGCCTCTGAGTATTTGCGCGCTTTATACATTTTAAATCATTTATTTTCATTCATTTCAAGCCACCACAAAACAGTCCCTCTTTAATATACCGTACAAAACAAGAATTGGAGAGAAGCCCAAATTATGAGATTTTAAAGTCGGAACATAAGGAAGCTCCAATGTAAAAGACATCACCTTTCAATAGAGTAAATATAAAAGGCTGGAATACAAAACATTAAGATAGAACAATTAAAATGAATCATCGTTATCATTATTAAAGTAATCTTTCATCCAACTTGATGCCAACTAAGATGGCCAACGGATGAGGAGCTTCGGCCGGGACCACCCGGCCAGGGATTGCATCTTTGGCTTAAATCCGCCGATTTCTTCCTCCCCCTGGACCCTCTTGCTCACCTGGGGTCCTGCTCGACGCTGATCTCCATCTTCTCAAGTCTCTCGCATATCGGCTTGAGATCTTCAGAAGATTACGGGATCGTTGTTTTCAGGCTGTGGAGCCCGAGCAAACATGGCTGATGCCCGGTGAAGCTGCCAGACAGCTGTAGGGGATATTGGCTTCCGTTTCGAGGCCGTGGCCATCACCTACCCAACCGGGCATCGGGCATAGTCTCTCCTCGCCTCTTCTGCTGGCCTCCCTCTTCCCCCGTCTTCCTGATGATACCCTGATGAGGGTTTTCTTTCTTCCGTGGTGGCTGTTAGGGAATTGGCGGGACCCTCTCCTCTGGCCATCGCCTGCCTTTCCGGATCGAAGACAGGGTTGCCTGGCATCCTGCTGCACTGGAACGAGAACCAACGCGAGTGCAGAGGTGCAAGCTGGTCTGAACTGAGGTCGTCAAGTGAGCTAAAGAATGATGATGGATTCAACCCAGTTCTGTGACTGGGGGTAAGTGTCTGAAAAGTTTTGAAGCCCCGTCCATTGTCTCTTTGTGTTTGCTTTGTTCGCCCTAAGTTGTCAGGGTATCCCCAGACATGGGTCCCTTGCTCTCTTTACCACTGGATTCAAGCTAGCCTGGCTGATGAGGGGTATTACCCCGAAACTGGTGCCAGGATGCTTGTTTCCAGTTCAGGGAACACCTGGCTTGGCAGTTCGGGCTGACTGTTCCCTTGAGGCACAGTGTCAAGACTGATTTGCATATAGCTGGGTTTCAGCTGAGGTGGCAAAGTGAACTAAAGAATGATGAAGCATTCAACCTAGATCTGTGACTGGGGGTGAGTGTCTGAAAAGTTTCAGCGCTCTGTACCTCATCACCCTGTGTTCGTTTTGTTCATCCTAAGTTGGCAGGGTATGCCCAGTCCTGAGCCCCTTGCTCACTTTGCTACTAAATTCAAGCTAGCCTGGCTGATGAGTGGTGTTACCCCGAAACCAATCCCAGGATGCTTGTTTCCGGTTCAGGGAAGACCTGGCTTGGCATTTCAGGCTGGACTGTTCACATGAGGCACGGGGCCAAGACTGATTTGCATATAGCTGGGTTTGAACTGAGGTGTGCAAAGTGAGCTAAACAAAGATGATGATGGATTCTGCGCAGATCTGTGCCTGGGGTGAGTGCCTGAAAAGTTTCAGCACTCTGTCCCTCATCTCCCTGTGTTCACTTTGTTCACCCTAAGTTGGCATGGTATGCCCAGTCGTGAGTCCCTTGCTCACTTTGCCACTGGATTCAGGCCTAAGCGTGGAAGGGTATTCTCAGACGTGAGACCCTTGCTCATTGCACCATCAGGATTCAAGCAAACCGGGCCGAAGACGGCTGTAATGCCAGAAACCGGTCCCCGGGAGCTTGTTTCCTTCCCAGTGTAAGAATTGGCTTTTGTAGTTTGGTTTGCCCTGTTCCCATCATGCACTGGGACAGGAACAGACTAATTTGCATACAGCCAGGTTCTGAAACTGGGATGGTGCAGTGAGCTAAAAAACGGTGTTGGATCTAGCCCTGATCTCTTGACTGGGTGAGAGCTTTCTGTTTAATTCAGAGACTCTGTCCCTCACCACCCCTTGTTGTAAATATTTTTGTCCACCCTAAGCGTGGAAGGGTATTCTCAGATGTGAGACCCTTGCTCATTGCACCATCAGGATTCAAGCAAACCGGGCCGAAGACGGCTGTAATGCCAGAAACCGGTCCCCGGGAGCTTGTTTCCTTCCCAGTGTAAGAATTGGCTTTTGTAGTTTGGTTTGCCCTGTTCCCATCATGCACTGGGACAGGAACAGACTAATTTGCATACAGCCAGGTTCTGAAACTGGGATGGTGCAGTGAGCTAAAAAACGGTGTTGGATCTAGCCCTGATCTCTTGACTGGGTGAGAGCTTTCTGTTTAATTCAGAGACTCTGTCCCTCACCACCCCTTGTTGTAAATATTTTTGTCCACCCTAAGCGTGGAAGGGTATTCTCAGATGTGAGACCCTTGCTCATTGCACCATCAGGATTCAAGCAAACCGGGCCGAAGACGGCTGTAATGCCAGAAACCGGTCCCCGGGAGCTTGTTTCCTTCCCAGTGTAAGAATTGGCTTTTGTAGTTTGGTTTGCCCTGTTCCCATCATGCACTGGGACAGGAACAGACTAATTTGCATACAGCCAGGTTCTGAAACTGGGATGGTGCAGTGAGCTAAAAAACGGTGTTGGATCTAGCCCTGATCTCTTGACTGGGTGAGAGCTTTCTGTTTAATTCAGAGACTCTGTCCCTCACCACCCCTTGTTGTAAATATTTTTGTCCACCCTAAGCGTGGAAGGGTATTCTCAGATGTGAGACCCTTGCTCATTGCACCATCAGGATTCAAGCAAACCGGGCCGAAGACGGCTGTAATGCCAGAAACCGGTCCCCGGGAGCTTGTTTCCTTCCCAGTGTAAGAATTGGCTTTTGTAGTTTGGTTTGCCCTGTTCCCATCATGCACTGGGACAGGAACAGACTAATTTGCATACAGCCAGGTTCTGAAACTGGGATGGTGCAGTGAGCTAAAAAACGGTGTTGGATCTAGCCCTGATCTCTTGACTGGGTGAGAGCTTTCTGTTTAATTCAGAGACTCTGTCCCTCACCACCCCTTGTTGTAAATACTGGATTCAGGCTAGCCTGGCTGATGAGGGGTGTTACCCTGAAACCGGTTCCAGGATGCTTGTTTCCGGTTCCGGGAAGACCTGGCTTGACAGTTTGGGCTGGGCTGTTCCCATGATGCACAGGGTCAAGACTGATTTTCATATAGCTGAGTCTGAACTGAGGTGGAGAAGTGAGCTAGAGAATGATGATGAGTTGAACCCAGATCCGTGACTGGGGGTGAGTGTCTAAAAAGTTTTGGCGTTCCGTCCATCATTTCCTTGTGTTTGCTTTGTCCCCCCTGTTAATCCCTGCACCATGTGACAGGCTCCCTGCAGGGATGAACAGATTCTCCAATTTCTCTATGGGAGCCTGAGCTCCAGTCAGTTTATGGCCGCAGCACAAGCTCCCATTGAGAAATAGAAGTATGCAACCACACCATGTGTGGTCGCATTGTAATGCTGCAGTCAAGACCGTCAACCGGAGGTCAGTCGGTTCCAATTCTCCAATGGTGTCAAGCGGGCGTGAGTCCGACAAACATCATAATAAGGGCCAAAGTCTGTCACTACAATGTGCTATCAACAAACATGAAATCCAAGGGGCTCCTTCAATAGTTTCAATAATGTCAGCTTTAACAAGCTTTTCTAGTTCCTTAGTAGGGTCATGAATTGATATAAATGGAATGTTTCTGACCTTGCAAATTTTGAGGACTGAACTGTCTTTCAGAATAATTTCATGTTCAACACCTCTAATTGAACAATTTTCTTACTAAGAATAGTGGGAATCTTTTCCAACATTGCTCCACCTTTTTTAACTTCTTCATCAACCACAAAAATGTTTTCCTCACTGTTTTGTTCAAGGACTATATGCAAGTTATTCTTTTGCAATATACAGTTTTCCAAGAACAGTTCGATTTTTCAATTAGAATCTGAAAAATCTGAAACCTAAAATGTTGGTTCTTTTCCCAATGTACCCTTTGGGTTCAATGTATGTGGAAATAATTTATCACCAACTTTACCCACGCATTTGTTTATCCAAACATCTTCATTATTATTAATATTGGGATTTGTAAAGCGCATGGCTGCCCTAAGGCTTCCCAGCGCTGCACGGTCAAGTACTGAATACGGGCCAAACCATGTCTTAAATGTATTGCCTAAACAGCCACGTCTTGATCCCTATTTCATTAAAAATGAGAAATAGGGAACCTGAATTGGTGAATACATTCAATTGAATACCACCATTACTTATTTGAAATTCTGGTTTACCGTTCAAAAATTAATAAGCATCCATTCTTGATTTCAGAGGAAGCTTAATATTTCCTCTATTTACCTGTTCTTCTTGCCTCATACCGTGATCACAACCAAGTACTTCTTGTCAGTCTCCGACACTTCAACACACTTCACATTTTTCATTCGTTTCTGGCACACTTTAGAAAAGTGCCCTAAGATGCCACATGCACTGCATCTAACTTTCTGGTCAACGGTAGCACATAGGTTGCTCTTTAGTTTTATCTTACACCTGGAAACCTTTGGTAGCTTTGTTAGAAAATTACGTTTTCATTTTGCTGAATACCTCTGAATCTTTCTCATCCACCTTCAAAGCACTTGCACATCTGCTTGATATTGCTGTCTTTCATGACACTTGCCAAACTATCAACCAAGCTAGTAACACTTTTCACCAAAAGTCACTCCTGAATTGCAGGGTTGTTTGTATGAATTGCAACAGCTCTCTGATCAAACCATCCAGTAACATTCCAAAAGTACGATCTACCGACAATTTTTTAACTCGCACATATAGATTCACGTATGTTTTGCCTCCTTAGGTAAAAATTGCAGTGAGGGATTCCAATGCAAACTTTAGGTGCAAAATGTGTGTACATGTCTAAGATAGCAGCATTAAAGATATATATGTCCTCCACCCACTGTCCTGGAGTTGTGTTTGTAATTGAATTGTAATTGTTAAGATCTAGTGGCTCCAAGGTATGTGATAACATACTTTTCATTGGCTGCCAGTTCATCTATTGTGGCAATGTAATTCAAGAAATTCTCCTTTCATTCACTCCATTGCAATGAAGTTTATATACCCAAAGACCAAAAGGCTTGGGAGGATTAATTGAGAAGCTTTGTTGACTCATGTTAAAGAGGATGTGGAATAGTTTAGTGTCTGCTCTTCATCAGAGTACTGGACTAGTTTACTGTACTTACCTCACCACAAACCCATAAACACATCAGCAAATTAGAGATCCATTCCATAGATCCTGTGATGTTGGAGGCATACAATTCTGACTAGATACTGCTTGTAAATATTACGGCCAATTAATATAGCATCAGGTCAGGCAAAAGTGCTAAAAAACACGAAACAGTGCCTATTAATGAGTGGAGTGCTAAAATTGTGCTTCAGATAGAGCGGTAACCTTTCATAAGGGAAAACAAGGATTGAAACTGGAGGTGAAACCAACAAAGAAGTGTGCCTTTGCTTGATTTCTTTCAGTCAACAAGGAAACCAAAGGTGGCCACCAAGTAAGATATCCTTTACATTGGCCACAGATGTATATCAATTATATGTGGTAGTGACATCTGAATTCTAGATGGAAAGGCTCTGGCGGAGGCAGGGAAAGTGCACAAGTGCACTGAGTTCAAATGTGTGTTCAGAATTAACGTCTCACGGAACCGATGTCTATGTTACAGTGAGTTCCAATAATTTCACTTTCTGGGTTGCTAATGCCTGAATAGTTCCATTATTGGACTTGTACCTTTCTAAAAGTCATCCCCAAACTTTTTGCCTTGAGCCTCTTGTTTTCTGATCACGTGTATATTGGCTTTTAGGACTCTTCACACTTTACTCCTGAGGCTTGAGCCGGGAGGATCATTTTTAAAACACTTCGTAATTGCTTTTAAACTTGTGTACCATTTATTCCCCGTGTGTCCTCTCCCCCTCCCTTTGGCACTTGATTGGAACGCGCGCTGCTTAGAAACTTGAGCGTCAGACAAGGCAAAGGTGACTGATTGATTTTAATCGTTTCCCTTAGTTAGGCGGCAGACTACTTGCTTTGCCCTTGTGGGTGTGGCCGAATCACGGGCCGTCACCTGCGGGGACTAACTGAGTTTACTATGATAGGACAGCGGCCATCTTAGTGAGGGCTCGCAGTGCACGTCGCTCGGCCGACAGCATAAAACCAGAGAAGGCACGTGAGCAATCCATCTGCTTTGCACTTTACTCCTGAGGCTTGAGCCGGGAGGATCATTTTTAAAACACTTCGTAATTGCTTTTAAACTTGTGTACCAATTATTCCCCGTGTGTCCTCTCCCCCTCCCTTTGGCACTTGATTGGAACGCGCGCTGCTTAGAAACTTGAGCGTCAGACAAGGCAAAGGTGACTGATTGATTTTAATCGTTTCCCTTAGTTAGGCAGCAGACTACTTGCTTTGCCCTTGTGGGTGTGGCCGAATCACGGGCCGTCACCTGCGGGGAATAACTGAGTTTACTGTGATAGGACAGCGGCCATCTTAGTGAGGGCTCGCAGTGCACGTCGCTCGGCCGACTGCATAAAATCATACGTCAATGGCTCCGCGCAGCGGACGCGCACTGCGGGCGCGCCGATCGCGCGCCAGAGTCAAGCCAGAGTCCTGCCTGTCTGCGCCCGTCCGCGATCGTTCAGGGCGCGGGGCAGGACTCCATGACCCCACGGAACAAACAACTACTACAGCCCCTGACGTGGATCATCATAGTATCCAATACTCAAAAACCGACCTCCTCACACTTGGTAAGAACCCAATTCAATCATGCTTCCACACCATAGACCCAGATTCGATACCCATGCACTGCAATATATGCAATATATCACTTCCCACAATAAATGAAACTAAACGGAAGATGACATTGTTAAACTGCAGATCCTTGATAAAGCATAAAATGGAAATTAACGACTTATTAAAAAACAACGATCTCGACGTCATGTTTCTAACCGAAACATGGCTAGAAGAATCATCCTCCCCTGACATTCTAGAAGCTATACCAGACAACTATAGTCTTCTAAGAATCGACAGGTATAAGGAACGTGGTGGCGGACTTGCACTTATCTGTAAAAAAGAGTTAGAATGCACTTTAAATAAGTCTACTATTATTAACAGTGAATGTGGTATATTTACTATAAAATTAGAGTCAACTACTACAATTACAGGTCTACTTATTTATCGACCTCCTGGATCTCCGGGTCCCTTTTGTAGCCAACTTATTGAAGCATCTACCCAGCTAGCAATAAGACACAAAAATTGTATGATTTTAGGCAACCTAAATGTTCATTTTGAAGATACCAGCGCTAAAGAAGCACAAATATTGAAGACAGCGCTTGACTCGCTGGGTTTAAAACTGCTGTTCACTAGTCCTACCCATCAACAAGGGCATCTTCTAGACCCGATTTTTGCTAGTTGGGAGGGAATTGAAATTTTTCCCCCAATTCCTCTAATTTGGTCTGACCACTATATGGTAACCTTTGAAATATCAAGAAATCTCACTAAAAACGCACCTACTACTGCCTACTTTCATAAGCGTCGCAATTGGAAAAATTATACACCGGAACGCTTTAAAATTTTGCTAGATGAGCAACCCCCATCCATAGGACAATCCGTACAAGAGGCATGGAACAATTATGAACTATGGTTAAGAAAGGCATTAGATATAATTGCTCCATGGACCACCAAACCTCCAGTTAGACGATCGAAATCAGCGTCTTGGTTTACTGAGAAACTCAAATTAGCAAAAGCCCAATGCAAATCAATAGAGCGCAAATGGAGGAAAAGTTATGCTCCTGAATTCAAGGAAAATTATAGAATTGAGCTAAAAAAATATCAAAAAATGGTTAGAAAAGAGAAAAGCGATTTTTTCAAAAACAGAATTGAGGAGGCAAACAATCCCATGAAAGAATTGTTCTGTGTCTACAAAGAACTTACAAATTCTATTCGATTAGATACCCAAGATACGTTCTCCACTGAAATATGTGAACAAATCGCAGACTTTTTCGTTGAAAAAGTAGAGAAAATTCATGCTACCTTCACTAAACCCACTAACTACGTAAACAATGTAGATAATAGAGCTCCCCTTACACAAAATCCTGTACTGACCACGTTCACCACGCCAGACAAAAAGGATTTACTTAATATCATCAATGGAATACATTCAGGATCACCTAGTGATGTGTGTCCACAGGAAAAAAGTAAGGATATTATGGAAAATACACTAATTAATCATATCAGCCATATGATTACCTTATCCTTTCAGGAGTGTATTGTTCCAGAAGCCTGGAAAATAGCTCAAGTGATACCTTTAAAAAAAAAACCTAACATTCCAATCTCCCAACTCCAAAACCTAAGACCTATTTCACTTCTTCCATACTGTACCAAGATCATTGAAAAAATAGTAAACAAACAACTTATGGCATTTCTGGAAAATGAAACCCTGCTTCACTCCTCCCAATCAGGATTCAGACCAGGCTATTCTACCGAATCTGCGGTCCTTTACTCTACTGAATGTATCCGCAAGATGGTGGACGAGGGCGAGATGGCAGCGTTGGTCATGCTGGACCTCAGTGCAGCATTTGACACTGTGCTGCTCTCAACGCTGTTGTCTCGTCTCTCAGACATAGGAGTAAGGGGCCCAGCACTTGCCTGGCTTGAATCCTTCCTAACCAACAGATCCTTCCAGCTGCACTGCCCACCCTTCAGATCTTCTCTTGGCAGAGTGAGCCATGGGGTTCCACAGGGCTCTAGTTTGAGCCCTACATTATTCAACATCTATATGGAACTCCTGGCACACATTGTGGAGAATTTTGGGGTGGGCATTGTCAGCTACGCTGACGACACACAACTAATGTTCAAACTAACACCGGACAGCGAAGAATATGCCACCAACTTCTCTAATTGTATGTCGGCAGTAGCCACCTGGATGGACAATAATTGTCTCCGCTTACATGGAGACAAGACTGAGGTATTAGTGGTAGGGAAAGATATCTCCGTATGGTCTCACGCATGGTGGCCCAGTGAACTGGGTAAATTACCCAGTCCTGTAGAAACGGTAAGAAACCTAGGAGTTATGCTAGACTCTGACCTCTCTGGCAAGACCCAGGTTAATAAAATAACTGGAAAATGCTTTGGCACTCTAAAATTCCTCCGAAAAGTTCTTGATCTTATTCCCATCGGGGCTAGAAAAACATTAGTCCATGCTCTAATAACACCCCACTTAGACTATGGAAATGCCCTCCTGATAGGTCTTAGCCAGAAAGGCCTTCACCAGCTTCAATGCATACAAAATGCAGCTGCTCGATTGGTATTAGGTCTTTCGAGAAAAACATCTACCAAAGCAGCCTTAGCTAAGCTTTACTGGCTCCCGGTTAAAGAGAGAATCAGATTCAAAAGTCTCTGCTATGCCCATCGGATAGCTCACAATAAAGGCCCCATTTATCTTAGAAGTCTTCTGACCATCTACCGCCCTACCAGAGACTTAAGATCATCAGGCATGATGCAATTTAAAATACCCCGTATTACAAGAGCTAAAATGGGAGGCAAATCCTTCCGTTTATTGGCCACTAAATATTGGAATGCTCTCCCACTCCAACTGCGGATGGAACCTTCCGAAATGAGATTCAGGGCCAAACTAAAAACTCTTTTATTCCCGAATTGATTCTTGACGGATGATCCTTCTGCCTCTACTCCTTGAGATTGATGTGTACGCAGTTAGCGCGGGGACACACAGTTTTGTGCAGCCATGCGCTTTATACATGTTTTTATTATTATTATTATTTACCACTGCTGACCAGTGATAAAGTGCATGTGATTTCTCTTTTAAGCATGGTGAAATTGGCTTACACCCAAAGGCCACATTTAATTTACTTGTGAATCCCTAATAAATATGTCCTACATGTACCTTGGGCGTTCACATGAAATACTACTGGTGGGCCTGCAGCACTGATAATGCCACCCATGTAAGTAGCCCTTTATATGTGTCTCAATCTCGGAACCAGGGGCGATTACAGAGGATTTACTAGATGCCACCATTTCCGTGATCCCTAAACCGGGGAAGGACAAAACGAGCTGCGCAGCATATCGGCTCATATCGCTTCTCAATGTAGATTTAAAGCTCTACACGAGTATCCTCGCCACGAGACTCGGCCCGGTCATGCCGACACTGATCGACCCGGACCAGACAGTGTTTATCTCGGAACGCCAAACCATCGACAACATCAAGAGGGCATTACACCTTATAGAAAAGGCCATGCGCACGGAGGGGGAATATATGTTACTGTCCATAGACGCGGAAAAGGCCTTTGACCGTGTCCACTGGCCGTACCTGGAGCGGGTTCTGATGAGGGCCGGTCTCGGTGACCGTTTCCGTGCATGGGTCCTCAACTGTTATTCAAGGCCCTCGGCGACGGTACGGGTCAATGGGTACTCATCGCCCCGCTTCCATATCGAACGCGGCAAGGATGCCCCCTCTCCCCCTTACTGTTCGCCTTATATATGGAACCCCTGGCACAGGTGATACGGCTTACCCCGGAGATTCGCAGCATCAAGATGGGGGCCTTCATACACACCATCAGCTTATACGCGGACGATGTCCTGTTGTCCCTCTCTGCCCCCCGTGAGTCCCTCCTGGCCTGTGTAGCAGTACTTGACTCCTTTGCGGGGGTGGCTGGCTTTAAGGTCAACCTCACCAAATCGGTGGCGCTTGATCTCTCCTTGGAGGCGTCCACGAGGGCGCTCCTGCAGGGTCTCTTCCCCTTCCCGTGGGCATCGGAGGCGGTCCCCTATCTGGGGATCCAACTAGCACCTACCCTGCAAGGCACGGTCCGCCTCAATTATGCGCACCTTTGACGCATGATACGATCGGAGTTGGGCAGGTGGAAACACCTTCCACTGTCATGGCTTGGCAAAGTGGCAGCGATTAAAATGACGGTCCTGCCGCAAGGTCTGTACTTATTCAGAGCTGTCCCTATGCGGCCGCCTGAGGGGTGGATCCGTCAAACGCAGGCTGAACTGGCCAACTTCATATGGAATGGGCGGCGCCCGTGCATGAAGCTCCGCTTGGCGATGCTACCTCCTGAACAAGGAGGGTTGGGCCTCCCGGACCTGCTCCTCTACTTCCGAGCGGCGCAGTTACGGACACTAGTAGAGTGGAGCAAATAGGAATCGGAGAAGCACTGTCTCTTCCAGGACCAGGCGGTCGCGGGCCGCACGCTGCAGGTGGTGCCCTTCCTGCGGCGGCGCCATCGGCCCCCGAATCTCTATGCCTCCTTCATCACGAGGACGCCCCTGGAAGTGTGGGATCAAGTGAACATACCACATAACCTAACGTCCTTCCCGTCCCTGCTGACACCACTAGTATCCAACCCGGACTTTGGCCCTGGCTTGGATGTGGTGGCTTTTGCGAAGTGGGGCCCGGCGGGTTGCAAAGTGCTGTCCCACATCTACGCCAAGGAGGGAGCTATCCCCTTTGATGCCTTTCGCCGGGAATTTGGTCTGCCGGAGGAGGAACGTCTTCGCTACTTCCAGGTGCGACATTGGGCGCTCCACCCCACTGTTAGAGAAGGGGCTGACCGCAGACTCAGCGATTGCGAATATTGGTTGCTTTCTAGAAAGAGCGACCGTGGCTTGATATCGGATCTTTACCGCATGTTACTGGCCAGATACACACATATTCACAATGCAGGGAGGGCATGATGGGAGAGGGATCTGGGGCGCACACTGAGCAATAAAGAGTGGGAAGGCATTTGTTACAGGGCCCGTCATTCCGCACACCACATGGGACTAACGGACACTCTCACTAAATTGGCCACATACTGGTACTATACCCCTGAAAAACTCCACGAGATGGACCACACACGAGATGCGCTCTGCTGGCGGGGCTGCGGGGAGAGGGGTACACTGGTGCATCTGCTGTGGGGCTGCTCGCACCTGCAGGCTTATTGGAATCAGGTGCTAGATGAAGTAGATATACAATTAGGCACTACCATCCCGAGGTTCCCCGCATATGTGTTGCTGGGTTCTCCCAACCCCATCACTTACCCCCTACGCTCCCACAGAGGCAGGTTGATAGCTATAGCCTTGGGATCGGCAACGCAAAACATCCTCACCTATTGGCGCACTACGCATGTCCCCACTTTTCAGGGCTGGTTGCACCGTCTTTGGTACGTCCTAGGGATGGAGAAACTGTCACTGATTGCTAAGGGGGAAGGTGACAAATACCCAGAATTATGGCAACCCTTCTTGACACTTCTGGCTTCTGAATTTAGAGAAGTGACCTGCCCCAGATATTCACGCCTGTTGCGGCTGTCACAACCGGCTGCCGCGAACACTGCCACCTGAGAGGCTACTGTTACGAGTTAGAGAACTGGACCTAGAACCGGGGTGAGGGGTGGGTAGGCTGGGGGGTGGCGGGGATGGGGGAAGTTTAGGTTGGTTTTGATACTTTTTACCTTTTTCGGGCACCGCTAAGCTGCCTCGACGCAGACCCGATTGCAGGAGCCGTTACCTCGGGGTGGCGGCCCCTTGCTCCACGGCGCCTCCGAGGGTGCTTTGAAGACACTTTAACATCACCTGGGCTCCGGAATAGGGTCCGCAACACGCAAATGTCCAATTATTCTTCTCTCCCTTTTCCTTGTTCTGCTATGCTCCTAAAAGCTGTATTGACGCTGGCTGGGCCGAATGTTGACGCCACGCCAGTTTGTGAAGCATATTGGTATGATGCACAGTTTTTGCAGCGCAATAAACACAGTTTATACATAAATGTGTCTCAAGCCTGTCCTTTCTGCCCACGTGTGCAGTTTGAAACTGCCATTTTGAGGTAGCAAAATAAGTCTTTTGCCAGGCCTAAATCTTTCCATTTAATAAATATGTCATCCATAGGGTAGGCCCTAAACAGCACATAGGGCAGCAAGCAGTGTACTTAAAAAGTTGGACATGTACTTTTAACATTTACATATCCTGGTAGTGAAAAAACTCTTAAATTCATTTTTCACTACTGCGGGTCCTGCCTCTCCCATAAGATAACATTTCTTTTAACATATTACATTAAATAAACATTAACTTCCAAATGAGAGCAGGTTGGACTGTCGAGTTTGGTGTCTAAAGAATTGTAATTTAAAACCCCTTTTAATTGTGAAATGGGATTTTAAGACACATTCTGAAAATACCACTTTTAGAAAGTTGGCATTTTCGTTTCCCAACCATTTGCTGCCTACTCTCTGTATACTAGGTCACATGACTAAATGTATCTGGAAGTTGGTCTTTGCGTATTGCTCTCAGACAATGAGACAAAATAGCATAGGTTTTGACAGGATGGGCAATCTCTGTCTTAATAATGGGGAGGAGCTGTCACCTATCACAAAAAGGGTTTGACATTAGTCATTTTTCCTCAGCCTTCAGCTAGATGTCGACAGGACCCAGTGGGTCAGGTCCTAGTTACTGCATGGCCTCCAGACCCCCTTCGTCAATCTATCAGCTAGGGCTCAGGATATCAACTGCCTCCACCAATAAAATGATTGAACAGAGGGATCAGTAGGATCTCTAAGGAGCAGTAACCATCTTGGTGTGTAGCCAAGCCCTGCCTCATCTTCACCAGACTTTTCCAAGAACCACTGTTAGTGGTTTGTGGGTAGGGTGGGTGTGTAATAGCGAGTGAGGCTCAGGGACAAGGATTTTGTTCAGGCAGAGCAGCTGAGGCTCCACTTACAGAAATCAAGTGGTTTTCCCTCCACTAGATGAGGAGTGGGAAACACGAGCTTTGGGGGTGGTTGCACTGTTAAGCTATGGCTGTACATTCACACACCCCCAAATTTTAAATGACCTCCTACATCTGAATGTTTTTGACACAGAGGTTGCATGCCTGTATCATTTTTCGGATTCATGACACTCTGGGGTAATCAAAAACGTGTGAAGGTTTCATTTGAAGGGAAGTGGAACAGATGTTCTCTTGCCTTATGTGTTCGATTCTGTAAGCCCCAAACCATGTAAAGTGAGTGAATGGAGATTCCCAGTGAAACGTTAAGGATGAATTGATTGATTGTTTGATGTGTGATTTTTATATTTGGTTCATTATCCCTGGGTCTACTGGCACAGGGTTTTAAATGCTCTTACTTAAAAGAGGCACACTGTGAATGTCTTTCGAGAGTGAAAAGCTGGATGAATTCCTTCAATGTTGTGGGAGTGAATTGTAGAAAATGGATGCTTGACCTGAGATTTTTACACCAGCTTGTCATTTGAGCTTCACATGAGTTATTGACAATTTTATCTTGGCTTGTGTGGTGAGCCAGTGGGCTAGGTATTGCAGGGATATGTTGTAAATACATTTGTACATCCAACATCTAAATTTGAAGTTAATGTGACCTTTATTTATTTATTTATTTTTTTATTTGGAGTCAAAATACATCACAAAAGATTTTAAAAGTACATTCTTTGATCATTCAGGACACAGGCTTAATAATTGATTCTCATGTTCATTAAATACAAAAGATAAATACTCAATCCAAACATACATTAGATAAATAATTAAGACCTCTGAAATAGAAAAGCTCGTATAAAACTGTCAGAATATAAAAAGGGGGGAGACAGAGTGCATAATTATATTTCCAGTATTAAAAACAAACAACAAAATATACAGAGTGACAATTCAAGCATCTTTTACATGAGTCTCCCTCTATTTGGTTACCGGGGCCCAGAACCTTCTTCTGAAGTCCCGTACTTTCCCCCTCTTATATTCATATAGGCAGATCTCAATATTGTATATACCAAGGAACCTGGATAGCCACATTTGAAAAGATGGTGCAACTGTATCCTTCCACCCCGCAGAAATCAGGATCCTAAGGACAGCAACAGAAATAAACACCAATGCTTCTTCTTCCTTGCCCAAATTTAGATTCGAGTCTGTGCCCAAGATCATCAGGGTAGGGGATAGATCGATCTTATGACCTAGCAGCCCCTCCCATAATCTTTCGATCTCTTTCTTCACTGGAGTCAAGAGAGTGCAAGAGAAGAACATATGTAGAAGGTCTGCTTGTCCCCCCCCACATCTTTGGCAATTATCATCCGCTCTGGCCCCCCATGTGTATAATTTTGCCGGGGTATAGTATATGTTAAACACCGTTTTATAGTGTTGAGCTCTTAGGTTTGTGGCTCTAAATATTCTTTTATTCAATGCTATAGCCAGGTCAACATCTACATTCGGGTTCCCTAGTTTATTGGACCATGCAACCTCTGTTTTATCAACATCATCCTGGATCTCTGAACGAAGGATGTTGTATATGAGCTTAATTTTATTGCATCCTTTGGACAATGCATCCAAGAGGGGACTATTTTCTGGGGGAGGCGGCTTTGGTTTAATGGCCTTCAGGGAGCGGTCAACCTGGGTATAGGCGAACCAGTGATTATCTGGAATACCATACCTCCTTTGTAATGCCTCAAAATTTATAATCTCTTCTGCATCCATTATGTCTCGTAGTGCATTAATGCCCAGTTCCTTCCAAATTTTCAAGGCCCTTCCAATCCCAAGCCTTGAAAAGAGGCTGAATCTATAGATGTGGATATAAGCATTAATTTTGGGGATATTACACAGTTTTCGACTAGCCTTCCATACCCTCCAAGCACTATCAATAATCTTGTATCTTGCTTTTTTGTAGAATCTTCGATCTACTTCGCATAACATGATACCCGTCGCCTTTCTTCCCAATTATAATTCATAAATAGAGGGGAGTTGATATGCTTCCAATCTAACATTGTCAATATTGACATCCGATTGAAAAAGTGTCTTCATTTGTATTAAAAGACAGGTCCAGTGGTATAACCTTAAGTTGGGGAAATCCAAGCCCCCCCTTTCCCGCGGGAGAGATAAAAGACTTGTTGACCTTCTTACTTTGCCATATTGCCAAATAAATTTGATAAAGACAGATTCCAGTTTTGACATTATTTTTTCCTCAATAAATAGTGGTATGGCCCTAAAAAGATATAAAAGCTTCGGAAACATCGACATCTTGACTGCATTTATCCTGCCAATCAAAGAGAGGTGCAGTCCATCCCATCTTTTTTGATCAGACTCTATTGATTTTATAAGTGGTAAATAATTACCTTCCACTATTTTCTCTACAGCAGCGTTAATTGTGACCCCCAGATATACTGCTGCATCCACATATCTGGAATCTGCCTTTACCACATTCCCTGTGCAAATTATCTGGGTCTTTGCTTCGTTCAATAAATAACCTGAATTGGAACCAAATTGTTTTGTCAGATCGACCAAAGTTGACATTGATTGTTGGGGATCATCAGTAAATACGGCCAAATCGTCAGCATTGGCTAATATTTTATTTTCAAATCCATTTATTGTCACCGGTTTTAACCTAGGGAATCCCAGAATTGCCTGAATAAGTGGGTCAATGTATAGGGAGAAGAGAATTGGGGAGCATGGGCATCCTTGCCGGGTTCCTCTTTTAATGTTGAAGGTATCAAATTTATCGCCCATGACCGTAACTATTGCCACAGGATTAAGATACATAGCTTTTAGAGCTCCGATAATTTTTTGCCCAAAACCTCTCCCTATCAGGATGTTCCACAGATAGCTCCAAACCACGCGGTCGAAAGCCTTTTCCGCGTCGAGCAGGATCATGGCGACTCCCCCCCCCCCCCGTGGCAGCATGGGCGTCGAATATAGCTATTGCTCTGCTTGTATGATCAGTAGTGCCTCGTCCGGGGACAAACCCATGCTGCCACGGAGAGACTAGACCGCCAATGATCCTGCCCATTCTAGAGGCCCATATTTTGGAATAAAGCTTGGTATCGGAGTTAATTAGGGATATCAGCCTATATGACCCCGGATTCTCGCTGGGTTTCCCTTTTTGGTGAAAGATAATGATGTTTGTCTCTTTCCAAGATTCCGGGGTTTCTCCCTTGTATACCTTGTATATATCCCGTTAAAAAGGTCCACTAATAGGGTTATGATTTCGGATTCAATACATTTGTATACCTCCAGGGAGAGGCCATCCGGGCCGGCAGCCTTCCCTGGAGCTAACTCCTGAAGGGCAGTTTTAACTTCCACTTCGGTAATATCTCTGTCCAATTCCTCTTGAAGAGAGGGATCAAGACAAGGACCAGAGTCTTCTAAGTTCGTATATCGCCCCCGATCATTGTTTCTTCATCATATAACTTTTTATAAAAGTCTCTAAAGACACGCAGGATATCTGTTGTTTCTGTGTATTCTCTGCCCCTTTCTTCTATCTTCTTAATGGTGTTTTTGGACCGTTCCCGCCGAAGTCGCAGGGCCAAGGCTCTACCGGCGTGTTCCCCAGTTTCATATCGATTGGCTCTTGTAGCCTGGTATTCGCCCGTCGCTTTCTGAGTGGAGATTTTCTGGAGATCTGCCTTAATTGCCATAAGTGCTTTATGACTGCTACTGCCGTCCCCCCCTGATGCAATGACCTTCACATGCTCTTCCTCTATATTCATGAGTCTATCTAGTAATTTTTCTTCGGCTCTCTGTTATCGTTTCTTAATTTAGTCGAATAGCTGATAGTTTCCCCCCTCAGAGCCGCTTTAAAGCAATCCCACACTATGTTCCTGGTGGCGCTATATCTATTGGCCGAGAAGAAGTCTTCTGCCCAGCTCTTAATATGGGCAATAAATCTGGCATACTCCAGTAATCTCCTCTCAAAAGACCATGGGGGTCTATTTGTTCTACGGTAGCTCCTTTGATAGGTTATTACTAAGGGGTTGTGGTCAGATAGCATTCTTGGTAGTTTAGTAATAGTTACTTTATTAATCTCTGGTGTAGAGATAAAAAATAGTCCAGTTTAGAATGCTTCTGAGCAGGATTTGAGAAATATGTAAAACCAGAATTATTAGGCTCCTTGACACCCCAGATGTCCACTAGGTCTATTGATTCTTTCAAGGATTTGATTGCCCTGTAAACTCGTGGTTTTTGACCAATATATTTTACATTATTCTCCCAGCTAGCAGAAATATTTAGATCTCCACATATTATTTTAGGTACCACCCAACCTACAAGTTCAATCTCCAAAAAATCTAAGATTTCTGGGTCGTCGCCATTCGAGCCATAAATTACACAGATGGTAAATCCTAGCTCCAGCTCTGCGATCACCCATAGCTATCAGCTTTTACCTTCTTGACCCCCCCCCAAGGTTTTCTTTATCAGAATAGCCACCCCTCTGACCATTGAGGTTTGCAGTGAGCACGCAACCAAATCAAATCCATTCATTGACAAGAGGTTTCGTTTTGCCCAGGGGAGGTGCGTTTCTTGGAGGCATAACACATCAATTTTATTGAATTTGACAAAATGGGTCATCCTTTGTCTTTTCCTCCAGTCGTTCAGCCCTCCGACATTCAATGTACATATTTTAATGTCTGACATCTCTATTTCTAATTTGACCTTTCGTCATCTTCTGCCTCTTAGATTTGGTATTGTCTTTCGATTGATTTGGTGGCGCAAGCCTTGGAGAGCTTTCTCACTACCCCCTGCATTTTCCTCATGGCAGCCTGTGATTTTCGGCTGTCTTGACGTGTCTCCTCGTGATGTGCTAATATCTCCTGATGAATTGTCTCAAGTAGTGACATTTGAGCTTGTTCCAGATGGGGGCTTCCTAGTAGCGGCTGTGCAGAGGAGTGATCCTAGGTGAGCTCCTGATGCTCCTGGTGTTCCATCTCTTGACCCCAGTCAGCTTTTTTTTTCCTCATGGCTGTGGTCAGGATATTATCCTCCAAATCAGTGTCCGTCTCCACACAGGAGCTACGTTCCTCCTCATCTTCAGACCATTCACCTCCGTCAGAGACTGAAAAAAATGCCTCACTGGGGTCATTTTCTTTATCGCCACCACCTCCCCCTATAGCGCCATTTGGTATAGTTTCATCTTTAGTAGTTGGGGGGATTAGGGGGTCAGTTAATTCTCCATCTGCATTAATGGTGACTTCCCTAGTGTGTTGGGTGTCTGCATCCAGCTCCTGAGTCACAATTATAGCATCACCGTTTTTGCTTAATATAGGGGCTGGATTTAAACCCTCTGCCATAGTCACAGCCATAGACACATTCTCAACTTCATTTATCTCGATAGTCTCAGTCTCAGTTAATGTTCCTGGTGTTGGTGTTGGTATTTGGGTCATGGGGGAACATGGCTGGCTCAATTCATTTGTAATCTCAGGTGTTTTACATTCGCCAATATCTTTACCCCCCTTCTCCTTACCCGCTTTTACCAGAAGGTCCAAAACTGATGCAGTCGCCAGCCGGGTCTCGGGGGCCCCTTGTTGTCGTTTATTTTGCTGCGCATCGGGTAAGGTTGTGGTTTCATCGCCGCAAGAGTTGTCAGGGGCTGCATTACCAGCTTCCTCCTTT
Source organism: Lissotriton vulgaris (assembly GCF_964263255.1). NCBI lineage: Eukaryota > Metazoa > Chordata > Amphibia > Caudata > Salamandridae > Lissotriton > Lissotriton vulgaris. The sequence goes on along the minus strand of NW_028249857.1, from coordinate 948,917 downwards.
AGTATTTTCTTTCTCTGCGTTGATTTAGACCCTTGATTGACTTTAGGCGCCATTCTAAACAATGTACTCTGCCTAAGGTGCTTCACTGCTTGACAGGCCCGGTTGTAATCACTGAGCGCTACTCCGCTCTCTTTGCTCCCGCTGCCGCAGCCCCTCGGTCGCGTTCGACTCTGCTCCGGCTACTGGTGTAGGTCGGCGCTTCTCCAGCCGCTTCTGCTGCTCTGTGTCAGGCCTCTTCTCCACAGCCGACTCCGCGCTTGGCTCCGCAGCTGACTCCACAGCTGACTCCGCCTCTCTGCAGCACGGAAGGCGAAGGTAACAGCGAGAGACCTCAGAGTCAGCCGGACCGCCCTCAGTATCAGCTTCGCCACCACGGCACAGGTGAGAGTCAGCATCCCACTCGGACCTCCGAAAGCCGGTAAATGTTTTTCCACGAATATTAATTAGCCGCGGTTTTTCATTTCATATAGTATACTGCTTCAGACGTTCAGGCATATAGATCCCCGTGCATGTTGCTTGGTCCCGGGTGAGTTTCAGTCCGCGTCCTCATCGCTGTGCTGCACCGGCCACTCAAGCGGCCGCCATCTTGCCTCAGTCCTGTGTTAATGTGACCTTTAACTGATAGAAAATGGAGAGCTTTCCTGGCATGTGCAAAACATGTTTGCCAGCCTAGCCCAGAGATTAACAGAGGCTAACGTAGATAATGGTCCCGCGCTGCGGGGGTTAACTGCCGATGGTGGATAGGGTGCCGGGCCTGATCAAAGACCAGGTCCCGCTACCAACCCCTCTGTTTGTTGCAGAAGCCCATGAACACTCTGCTAGAAATACTTCAACCACCCTAGAAGAGAAAGCAAATTGGAAACAATTAAGATAATGTTCAAATTGTGCAACCAAGTGCTGCGCAGATGAGTCCCTGCTCCATACTTGATTGGCAAGATCACGCACCTACCTGGTTTACACCTAATTAAGTATTTCCTCAGATGGATGGAGTGCCAGAGTCGGATGCTGGAGAAGAAGGTGTTCCAGTTAAAAATCTTCAGGCAAAAGTGGATGAGGCAGACCCATTATTGACCATGATTGCTGCATATTGCAAGAAAAGTAAAACAATGATCTGCTCTGGACAGGGACGGACTGGGAATCTAAAGCAGCCCTGGCAATTTTGCTGGACCGGCCCCACACCCTGGGTAGAGAGGGTTCTAACATGAAGCACTGTTGCTTAACAATACCGGCCCCATCACTGCTGCTTTTGTTACTGGGAACGATGTTGCAGTATCACTGCAAAACTGGCCCCAGTAACAAAACTAGCCTCCACCCTTCCAGTCTCCCGGGGAAATGCCCAATGCCCGCTACCGCCTGTGCCGCCCTGGCTCTAGAGGGGAAAACCAAAGAGATAACTCCAAGTTGATGAACGGACCATAGGAAAGTACACCTTAACACCTTAGCTGCTTTGGAACGTCCAGCTCCAGTGCTGAACGTTCCATTGCGCAGGTGCAGTTGGAACGTCCAACGGCCGACGGCAGCACTCCGGAGGTAGTGGTGCCGTCGACCGCTGGACGGGCGCAGCGCTTAAGGGGATATATGCAAAAGTTGACAGTAGGTATACATACAACAAGCCTAACCATTGGCAGTCACTCAAGATAGCATTCTAACTTATCATTCACTTGCCCTTATACCACTGAATTGTGGATCCAGCCATGTAAAAATAAGTTTGGACCCTGTTCCAATAGGAATAGTCCAGCTGGAACTGCCAGGCCAGATCCTCCCTGAACTGGAACAAAAGCAACCGACTTCACCCAGGTCCTGTGTTCGCTGTGCCACTAGAGTCAAGCTGCACCCAACAGATGAGCCCCAATCTGGGCAAAAGCGGCCTTGGATTGTTTGTATTCTGCTTCAGGGAGAATCTGTCCTGGCAGTTTGGGCTGGAGTGTTCCAGATTTTTCACATTGAAATCTGCGTTCTCTGGCACCAGACACTCTCCTGTACTGAGCTGCTGTGCTGCTGGATACTCTTCCAGATCACAGACTGTTATTTGGCAGAGTCTTTAGGAGTGATAGACCAAAGACCAATCAGTATTCATGTTACATGCACATTTTCTGCCTATTGTAAAAATATCATCAATGTTGTGGTTCAGGGAATACAAATTAGCTTTTTTTTGGTGCAAACTCCTGAAAGTTTGGCTTTTGGTAGCAAAATATTAACGCCAAAATAGTTTTTTAAAATATAGAAAAGATGCCTACAACTGTATGCAGCTGGGACTAACTGCCTGCAGAGCGGTTACTATGTGGCCATTTTGGTAAAATACTTGGACTTGATTGTGGCTTCCATATAGGCAAAGTCAGCAACAGGACAGGCCAGCAGAGCTACAGAAGGGTATGCAGATTTGACGTAGCCTGGAGGAATAGGCAAAATGTAGCTCCATATCCAGGAAGGGCAACAGCAAGGCCTGTGTTAACAAATATGGGGGCATATTATCAAGCCTGTGCGCTAAAATTATCGCCGCTTTATCGGCCGAAAACGGCCGATAAAGTGGCGATAATGGGCTTGATAATATGCTCTATGGAATTCCAATCGAAGCACATGTTAGATGTGAAGACATCTAACATGGGCTTCGATTGGAATTCCACAGAGCATATTATCAAGCCCATTATCGCCGCTTTATCGGCCGTTTTCGGCCGATAAAGCGGCGATAATTTTAGCGCACAGGCTTGATAATATGCCCCGTCTTTCCTTGAGCTGGATTGGAGCTTCAAATTATATCCACAGTCTAGGCAGCTCTCAATACGTTTGAAATCCCAATCAGCCATATAACCCATCAATGTTTTTTCAAAAGCATTTGCCCTGATTATGAGTTGCTCGTTATATCCCGACCCATGAGTAAACATTTGTTTACACCTGGGGTGGAATTACGAGTTTGAAGGTATTTAAAACATTCGATAATTATCAGATGGGTTAAATGACTCAACCTTTGTTAAATTTTGGCAGGTAAAAACTGCCAAAATTTAAAACGGGAAAACATACAGAATGTACTGTACCATGCAGATTTTGGTGCTTTAAACATAAAAATCCGCATTTTGTTTCCCAGTAACTCGCAATAGATGGTATTTATTGAACCCGAAAAATAATGTACCTCGTGTTATCATTGTTTATCAGAAGCAATAAATATCATCTCAACTCGTAGTTAGGCCATTGCGTGAAATAAGAAGAATGAAAGGGTCAAAGTGATTGTTTTCAATGAACTGGACTTGGGGCTAACAGTCCTTTAGTTCATGTCCATGAAGCCCAGCATCAGCATGCCAGGCTGCAGGACGATTTCAGATCTTGGCACACAGCAAGATCTTGAGACAGGCTTCACGGCAAATGTATCTCACTAAAAGACATTTGCTGGGCATCAGTCAAAGGCAGGTTGTCTATTGATTCCAAGAGTTTTTGTTGTCTTAGGGCTGGACCTTCAAAGTGTCAACCTTAAGACAACAAATAAACTAGATAGGCATGGGTTCATATTTTAAAGTGACCTTTATGCTTTAGAAAAGTAAAGACTCTTAAATTTATAACAGGTACACCTAGAGTGCTTAGCAGATGGCAGGGAGTGTCTTGCTTCGATTCTCTCTGAGTCACTGTAAATGACCATTGTCGCTCTTTACTTCTTCGTTGAATGCACGTATACATGGAATGCAACGCCAATCTTTTACTTATTCCGAGTAAGCATTGATGTACCTCTTTTGTAATCTATAACATTTGGATGGTGCAACACTAGGCTGCCTCTCCCATGTAACATCAGTTCAAGCACATGGTATGTGATTGCTATTCGACGCCAACAAATGTCTCATATTTTGCCCTCTCCTTTAGAAAGGCTTTGGACATAACATTTAATTTAAAAAATCGTGCACAATCTGAAATATTTGCTTTGTCTGCAAAAGCAGACAAGATGATTTCTTATTTGTCTAAGCAGTAAAACAAAGGTCATGGGTTTTACGAAGGTTATCATGGGATGAGTATCCACCACTTCATCCCAGCAGTAAAACTAACTCACTGTTGCTCTCACATTTCTTCTTGGCAACATCTGTCATCCTAAAATTATGTCTAGCCCTTGAAAATGGCATTGATTTGAAAATGCCACTGCCCATTTGTCTCCCTTAATAAATAAATGGAAGTTTACCATGTGTGGCTCGCTCTTTCTTAGGATGGAATAGAGAAACGTTAAGGTGTGTTGAAATGGGACATTCAAGGTGTCATGATTTGAGAAACATTATTAAGCAATTGCATCTTTCATAACTCTCTATTATATCCCCTAAATCTGTGGTACCAACCACATCTCAGCTGAGCACTTGGCTCACCGTCATCTTCAGTTACATTTCAGCTGGAATCTTTGGGCCAGATGTACAACCCTAAAATGCATGTGCAAACAGGTTTGCAGCCCGTTTGCGCATGCAAAAGTTCACAGGGCCATGTACAATTCCAAAATAGTAATTTATTTTCGACTCGCTATTTAGGAATTGCGAGTCGCTATTAGGAAGGGGCGCTCTCTTCTTAATAGTGACCCCATAGCCATGTATGAATGTTTTACAATTGCGGTCGCAAACCACTCGCAAATGACCACCCTTTTCAAAGGGGTGGTAATGCACTCGCAAAATGCGAATGCATGGGAAAATATTTTTTCGGGGCAGGAAGTGGTCCCTGGGACCGTTGCCTGCCCTTAAAAATGAAACAAAAACGTTACATTTTATTTTTTTAAATACATCCCATTTTTCTTTAAGGAAAACAGGATGCATTTAAAAAAACACCTGCTTTATTGAAAAGCTGTCCCAGACATAGTGGTCTGCTGAGCCCAGCAGGCCACCATCCGTGAGAGGGCCAGTCATTCCCAATGGGGTCACCAAATGAGTTGCTCATTAATATTCATGAGCGTCGCATTTTGCCACCCCATTGGGAATCGCTAACAATGTCTTGCAATTTGTCACAATTTGCGAGTCGCAAATCACAATATTTGTACCTCAGGCCCCTAATATCCAGCACCACAAGATGTAGAAGAAGGAAAATATCAAAATAGATTACACAGCAGCGGTCACGATTGCATAGGAACATGTCAACAGAATTTCTGTAGAAAGAATGGTTTTTAGTTTGCTAATAACATTGGCACTGTTTGACAAATCCACCTCTGTTCCTTAATGGAAAGGATTGTGGTGCTCTGTCAAGCAGAGCTGGGTTAAATCCATCATCGTTCTTTGGCACACTTCGCCACCCCAGTTCAGACACAGCTATATGAAAATCCTTCTTGACCCTGTGCCTCATGAGAACAGTCCAGCCTGAACTGCCAAGCTGTGTCTTTCCTGGACCGGAAACAAGCATCCTGGCACTGGTTTCGGGCTAACAGCACTCATCAGCCAGGCTAGCTTGAATCCAGTGGAAAAGTGAGCAAGGGACCCACATCTGGGCATACCCTGCCAACTTAGGGCGAACAAAGCAAACACAAGGAGATGATGGATGGAGTGCTGAAACTTTTCAGAAACTCACCCCCAGTCACAGATCTGGGTTAAATCCAGCATCGTTCTTTAGCTCACTTCACCACCTCAGTTCAGACCCAGCAATATGCAAACCATTTTTGACCATGTGACTCATGGGAACAGTCCAGCCCGAACTGCCAACTGAGGTGGCAAAGTGAGCTAAATGATGATGGTTTCAACTTGTCATGTCCTTTAGGGTAGTCCAATCATGTACATAGCAATTACATACATTTTGTCCCATCCACACAACATAATGGTTCTAACAACTTTTATCTAGTAGCTTACTTCTGTCTCTCCTACATCAGTCTCCTGGTACCCTATCTTAATCCCTGTACCTGATGTACATAAACATGTCCCCAGGCATGGCAGATTTATTCTGTAAGAGGGTCACCACTTTTTGTTTTCATCCATGGCCAATAGCCAGTGGTACATGAGTGTTTTTGTTTAGAAAAGGATAAGTTGGCAGGGTATGCCCAGACGGGGGTCCCTTGCTCACTTCTCCACTAGATTCAAGCTAGCCTGGCTGATGAAGGGAGTTACCCAGAAACCGGTCCCAGGATGCTTGTTTCCGGTTCAGGGAAGACCTGCTTCTCAGTTTGGGTTGGACTGTTCCCATGAGGCACAGGGTCAAGACTGATTTGTATATAGATGTGTCTGAACTGAGGTGGGGAAGTGAGCTCAAGAACGATGATGGATTTAACCCAGATCTGTGACTGGGGGTGAGTGTTTGAAAAGTTTCAGCGCTCCAGCTATCAGCTCTTTCTGTTTGCTTTGTTCGCCCTAAGTTGGCAGGATATGCCCAGACGTGGGTCCATTGCTCACTTTGTCACTAGATTCAAACTAGCGTGGCTTAGGAACGGGGTTACCCAGAAACTGATCCCAGGATGCTTGTTTCCGGTTCAGGGAAGACCTGACTTGGCAGTTCGGGCTGGACTGTTCCCATGAGGCAAAGGGTAAAGGCTGATTTGCATATAGGTGTGTCTCAACTGAGGTGGTGAAGTGAGCTAAAGAACGATGATAGATTCAACCCAGATATGTGACTGGGGGTGAGTTTCTGAAAAGTTTCAGCGCTTTGTCCATCATCTCCTTGTGTTTGCTTTGTTGGGGTGGACACAGGGCCCGCAGCCAAGCCCCCTTACACATGGCCAAAGGTACTGCTCAGGGGAATTGGCTGCCTGAGGTGGGAAGGCCTCCAGGCCTGGGCAAAACCCCACTCTGTGTGCAGCATGAACATTGGCTGCATATGATAAAAAGATAATAGAAATTAACTCAATAAACAAAGTTAAAGTGACATTATAATTAAGGCTCCCGGTCTTATGGTATTTATTTTTTTGTCATATCCATCTGTATTTATCCATATTTATTTTTTAGGCATTTTTTCTATAGTTATCCGCATTTATTTTTGCCACAAGTAAAAGACGACGCTACAGCTAGTATTTTTCCACATTTATTTAGTTCCAAAAAACACATGTGCAAATGCTTGTACACCGACACAAAAGCTGAGGGAACAACAAACTTAATGGCAATGAACTCAACACACACCGATCACAATGAAAAAGGGCCACCACAAGCCCCCCCACCCACATGAGGAATCATATGCAAGTCAAACACCCATGCATCAAAATAGGTTTACAAATAACCACACACGAGTAAGAGTGCAAAATCCAGCTGTTTAAAACAAAATAGAAACCAATGGGGCAGTCTTTAATTTGAAAGCACATAAAGGCAAAGGAGAGCACCAATGCAGTTTGCCTGAATCAGCATACTGAAGCCTAACCTGCTAATATGCCAGTTCTCTGTTCCAAGCCCAGCACTGTTGCTGTAATGCCATTCTATCAGATGGCTCAGCAAGTTAAGTGGTGGTTTGTGACATATCGTAAGCTCAAATGTCAGCAGTCACCTTAGTCTTACATCTTTCAAAGGATGGTAAAATTAAAGCCATAACGCTGCTTTGGTTTGCATTTGTTTTTTCAGAGGGGGTGCTCCTTTTTATGAGTACAGTGTCCAACATGTCTCTTTATCGGGTTCTAATATTTTATGAACCCGACTACGTGCAGGCTTTCAGCAAGGTCTCAATTGCAGAGGTGCTGTCATCACCTCGCTTAAGGAAAGTATATTTTTTTTAAGATCATAGTCGTACAAGAGATTTCAACATGCAAACACAACTATTTGAAAGCACAGCTTGCAGAATAAAATTCACAATCCCTGAACTGCAGTTATCCTAATCCTTCGGCTCAATGAATGTTAATTGCTGATACAAACCCCGTGGTGCTGCCTGTTCATACGTGTGGGGGGGGGGGGTGCCAGATCGAGAGCGCGAGGCTGCAGTGGGACAGACAGTGTCAATAGCTACATTACTGGGGTCGCCATTGAGCTGCCCCCTGAGGCCACAGAAATACATTTATCTTGCGAAATGGCGATGGGCTGGCCCAGAGCTCACTCGAGCGGTGAAACCTTGGAGATGCCCGTTCAAAAGAAGGGCTGGGCAGCAATGCAAGGAACAGGGGTGTGGCTACTCTGGGCTTAGCACGGCAGCACAGCAAACTGTACTAGTATTGTGCTGTTTCTAAATATAAATATGGACAAAGGAAACATAGTTTCCTCTCTGTATTTATATGTAAAAATCAGTTTAAATGGAAAACCGAGAGCCCTAATTATAATTAGGCATGGTAATACGATCCTACCTTATGTTAATAAAAACTGAATTCTGCTACAAATTGCAAATGTTAAATTGATATTATAGTTGGGCAACTGCAAAGATCTTAGCTTATATTAAATAAAAAACTAGAAATCACTGGAAAATAATGGTTAAAGTGACATTATAGATATGCAATGAACTAAAATAAAAACCTTTGCTTAAAAATCGAAACATATGCTGAAATATACCAGGTATACGTTACTGAGCGAACTTTAACTTACGCCTCTGCCATGCACTGCCATCACTAGCAGCCCGTCCCGGCCTTGTCCGGGAGCAATCATGCTTCAGGACCCCCGCCCGCTCCGTCGGTCCCCCGGATTCTTCCTTCATATATTGCAGTATTACACCTCTATGTTTCCTTTGAGCACTTTTGTAACCTGCACACGTCACATTTTGCTTATGTAATGCACCGTTTGCTAGCTGTTGCATTTTGGTGGCTCACGATTCTCACTTTTGAAATGCACTCACTGTGGTTATGCACGGTTTGCTACCTCTTTTGCTTCATTTAATGCTCACTGCTCCTCCCCGCCTGTATTTCACCTACACTCACCGCTCCTCCCTGCCACTTTTTCCTCATGTAATGAACCGTTTGTCACCTCTTGTATGTTGTTGGCTCACGATTCTACTTTTGTACGATTCTCACTTTTCTAATGCACTCACTTTTGTAATGTCTGTGGGTCCCCGGAGCCTTCCTTCATATATTGCAGTATTATACCTCTATGTTTCGTTTGTACACTTTTGTAACCTGCACATGTCACTTTTACCTCATGTGATGCACCATTTTCTAGCTCTTGTATTTTGTTGGCTCACGATTCTCACTTTTGTAATGCACGGTTTGCTACCTCTTTTGCTTCATTTAATGCTGATCGCTCCTCCCCGCCTGTATTTCACCTACACTCACCGCTCCTCCCCGCATGTATTTCACCTACGCTGACCGCTCCTCCCCGCCTGTATTTCACCTACGCTCACCGCTCCTCCCCGCCTGTATTTCACCTACGCTCGCCGCTCCTCCCCGCCTGTATTTCACCTACGCTGAACGCTCCTCCCTGCCTGTAGCTTTTGTATTTCACCTACCTCATCCGACGCTCACCTCTCCTCCCCGCCTGTCCGCCGCTCCTCCCTGGCTCCTGATGTCAGCACGCACGTCGCGGCCGGCCGGCGCTACTTTCAAGGGACTACTTTTTTTTTAGGTAAATATTTTAAATAATGTATATATTTTTTTTTTATATAGCCTATGTCCATCTACAGACCCTGCCAATTACAACGATGTATCGGGTGTTTGGATTGGCGCTGTGGTTCCCGAGTTTACCTGCCCCAAAGGTTCAAAGTTGTTCCTTTATAATAGTAGCATAGATATGTTAAATGATATGATTTATAACATCACTGATGACATCTAAAATTACATTCTAGATGATTTTACTGATGACATCATGCAGACCTTGTGGCGGGGATCACATATAGGGATTTTGGACTTGAAGTAGTTGACCATAGTAAATCTGTGGCCAATTTCCTATCACTAATCATGTGAATATGATTCTAACCTTTGACTACATGATAAAGAAATGGATAAATATTTAGTTGTGAAAAATTGGTGGATGTTAATCACATTTTAGTTGTATTCAACCAGCAAAGAAAGAAAATGTCTTGATAAATTTAAATGGTGCCACCCTGTTTTACATCTTGAGCAACCTGTGAAAAAAGATTTTATATTTTACTTACCTTTCTAGGATAATTCTTCTAAAGTGTTCATATAGCCAGGCCATAACCTAATTCAGAAGTTTGACAGGCCTGCATTTGTCACTGTAAAGACATTTTCTGCCAGGCCCTTTTGCCACCTTCCTTAGTTTGGTAAAATACACTTACACATTCCTAAGTTGGACTACAACCTTAGAGCCATGTTTACAACACAAGTGTGAAATAAATTACCTTAAAGAGGGATAATCCTGTATTCTACTTTAATCACTAATATGTGTTCTTTAAGGTTTTCAGCAAAGTTCTGGAATTAAGCATCCGCATTTCATAGATGTCCTTCTTACATGGAATTTGTCTACAGCTCGATATTACAACTCTTTAATTTGGGCATGTGCCAGCGCTATATATAACTCAATAAATAATGAAATAAATAAATAAATAGTTCGATCATCTTTCGTCAACAGAAGCTTTTGCCTTTTTGACATATTTTTTGCAATTGTCTTTCACCTTAAGGCATTTTCTGCTTTGAAAGACACCTCTGCTACTTGAATGCATGACGCAACCACGCATACTATTAATATGCATGATTTTACAACATGGCCGTTACAACGCAGGTACCATCACCACGTATTAGTTTTACAACAATTTTGTCTGTACCACACATGCTTTTGCTACGAATTTCATTGTAAAAGCATAAATAGCAAAGGCATATGTATGGTTATGGTTTTACAAGTAAAGGTATTTACAGGCAAGTATAAACCCTTTATATGTATATATAAATAGTACACATATATATTGAAATATCTCCTTAAAAACCTGTAACCTCTCAACCCAAACCCACCCTAAACACTAAAATTACCCTTGCCACTCAAAAGGTCATACTCACCCTAAGCCCTAAAGAAATCCCCTTCCACATGAAAACCCTTACCCACCCTAATCCGTAAAATTACCCTTCCCACCTGAAAACCCAAACCCTCCATAAACCCTACAATTACCCATGCCACCCTAAAAAGAAATTCCCTTGTCTTTTAAAAACCCATACCCCCCCTAAAGTCTAACAATTCCCTCGCCACCTAAAAACCGAAACCCACCCTAAACCCTAAAAAATTCCCTTGCCAATTAAAAACACCACCCAACCATAAACTCTAAAAATGGATTCCCTTGCCACCCCAAACCCCCAAACCTCCCTAAACTCTAAAAATCCCCTTGCCACCCAAGACCCCAAGCCCACCCTAAACCCTAAAAGTTCCCTTGTCACCCAAAAACCCATGCACACCCTAAACCCTAAAATACCCTTGCTACCCAAAAACCCATATCCACTCTAAACCTTAAATTATTCCTTTGCCACCCAAAAACGCTTACCCACTCTAAACCCTATATATATATATATATTACCTACTGGCGGTCGCCAGTAGGTATATATAGTTAGGATTTTTTCTCTATGGGATTTTTGAAAATTCTATGTCTAATAACTTTGGCGTTTGTGGACGGAATTGGCTGAAATTTGCAGGAAAATGGAACATTTTGTTTCTGAGCAGCCCCTGACAATTTGGGGGGGTTTCATCAAGGGGGGGCCAAGAAAAAAGGGGGGTCCCAAAACGCGTTTTTCCCATGTTAATTTCCATAGGGCGGTTGGCCTCACTTTTAGCTCGAACGTCTGAATGGATTTGCACGAAACTTGGCAAAATTGTAGGGACTGTTAGCCCGATGTGCCTTTGCTAGGTCTCAATATATGTGCTCCAGTGGATTTTGAGTAATTTAGGTTCAAAAAAAGATATATATCTGGGCGGAGCCTAACCACACATCTGATCTGATTGGCTGTCAGCACTTCATCCAAGAAGTGTTGGCAGCCATCTTGGGACCAATATACATGATAGCACCTCATTAAAAAGCATTGTAGTTAATAGAGGGTTTTAGGACTTTTGTTACATTATAAATCATTTGTTGATGGTACCATACTCGTTTTAGGAATTGTGGTGGGTTCTAAGGTGATTTTACCATGTGACAAAACCTTCTGCTGTGATATCATGAATATTGTTTGAAAGAAAACTAATATCTCATGATTTTCCCACAGTGGTTTGGAAGGGGATCTATAAGCTAAACTGAAAGCATATTTTCTGTAAATTCACATTATCTTTCTCAGTCATGTGAAAATGAAGTCTGACATGCTCAGTAAAACATGTACATCCAACAAGGACAGAGACTGTCAGTTGATTCCTTTGTGTTCTACTGCAGCCTCCTAGAGTGTTCTAAAGAACAACTAGAGCGCTAACAGTCCTACTTATTACAAAGGTATGGCCCACCTGAAGCCATCTTGATTGGAATAAAGTGGTAACTCTTAAAACATTTAATTTAAAAAGAAACAACATGAGGGGGTATATTTTGCCATAGAAAGTATGATTAGTGCTGCAGAATGAAAAATTAGGGCACATTTTGAGTGACTTCTCAAATCCTTTTCTATTTCATTAAAACATTCTGACATGCAGTCTTCCAAAATGGCCACCAGAGACAAAAGAGCCCAAATGTAGCCCAAATATCACCCAGATGTAGCCCAAGTATAGCCCAATGACAGAATGTCCCAGAGTGTTCTAAAGAACAACTAGAGCGCTAACAGTCCTACTTATTACAAAGGTATAGCACACCTGGAGCCATCGTGATGGGAATAAAGTGGTAACTCTTAAAACATTTAATTTAAAAAGGAACAAAATGAGGGGGTATATTATGCAATAGAAGGTATTATTAGTGCTGCAGAAAGAAAAATTAGGGCACATTTTGAGTGACTTTTCAAATCCTCTTCTATTTCATTAAAAAATTCTGACATGCAGTCTCCCAAAATGGCCACCAGAGACAAAAGAGCCCAAATGTAGCCCAAATATCACCCAGATGTAGCCCAAGTATAGCCCAATGACAGAATGTCCCAGAGTGTTCTAAAGAACAACTAGAGCGCTAACAGTCTTACTTATGACAAAAGTATGGCACACCAGAAGCCATCTTGATTGGAATGAAGTGGTAAGTCTGAAAACACTCAATTTAAAAAGGAACAACATGAGGGGGTTAATTTTGCCATAGAAAGTATGATTAGTGCTTCAGAAAGAAAAATTAGGGATCATTTTGAGTGACTTCTCAAATCCTCTTCTATTTCATTAAAAAAATTCTGACATGCAGACTGAAACATGCACTTTGAATACCAGCAGCAGACGTCCCTGGTGAGCAGTAGCTTTACTACAGTGATCTAATGTGCAACTAGAGTGCTAACATTCAGAATTTATGGCAAATGTGTGACACATCTGAATGCCTTCTTGATGGAACCAAAGTAAACAAGCATTGAAAATGCAATAGATCTCGCCCTCGTTTAAGTTAAAGCCATTCTGTTTGTAATGAGGTGGCTTTTTAGCTTTGCTTTTATTAGTGTTTTTTCAACTTTCATGTAAATAACATGCATCTGTATGCATATAAGTATATGTATGCATGCATTTATGTTTGTATTTATATAGATATACAGATGATATATGTTTATATATGTATGTGTATATATATATATTCACTGAAAAAACCATAGGCTATAGACCATATATAGTTAGGAATTAGCATTTACAAAACCTTGAAAATTCATTGAAAAAACCATAGGTTATAGACCATATATAGTTAGGAATTAGCATTTACAAAACCTTGAAAATTCACTGGAAAAAACCATAGGTTATAGACCATATATAGTTAGGAATTCGCATTTACAAAACCTTATTTTACTCACACAAAACCATTGAAATTCCATATATAGTTAGTTGCACTAACTATATATCGCGCACCCGCAATCCACTGCTGATGATGTCACATATTACATCATTCATGACATGGTCAGTGACATCACTGATGACATCACTGATGACATCTCAAATGACATCACTGATGACATCACTGATGACAACATCCAGTGACTGTATGTTTCTGTAAAGTTAAAATATGTCTTACATATTGAAGAATGAGTGGATGTATAAGTGTCTGGATGAAGGATTTAGTAGGTGCATGACTGACTGTATGAGTGAGTGATTAAATGTGTCTCACTGAGTGCATGGGTTAGTGACTAAACTGTCTTAATTTGTGCATCATTATGTCTGTTGTTCTGTAAACTGTTGCATGTGTTGATAAGTAGCTATATGAGTAACTATATGGGTTATTGATTGGTTGCCCAAGTATTTGTATGGGAGACTGAGTGTGTGTGTGGGTGGCTGGGAGGTGTATGACTCTGTGCATAGATGTGTGAGCAGTTGATTCACTAGATGTATGGTTTCAAAAGTGCATGTGGAAACAGCTGTATGGGCGGTTGACTGTGTGCATGAGTGTATTGGTGAGTGAATGGATATCTCAGTGCTACATGTCAAAGTAAGTACATATGTAAAACACAGTACATGTGAGAGTTGACATATATAAATAACTGTGCATAAGAGCCAGTGAATGTGTGAGTGGCTGTATGGATCATTGTGAACTTGTATCAGGGATTGTATAAGAGAGTAAATATGTGTTAGTATATGTTTGAATAAGTAAAGTTTGTATAACTGTATAGTTGAGGAAATGGAGGTGTGATTGATTCTTTGCATGACTGACTAGGTGTGTGAGTAACTCCATGGATGAGTGACAGTCTGTGAGTGTCTGTTTACACTGATTGTATCTAAGGTTATATTAGAGTCTGAAGAGGTTCATCGTATTATCACATGAATGATATCATCAGTGATGTGATCAGTAATGTCAAATGAGATGTCATCAGTGATGTCATTTGAGATGTCATCAGTGATGTCATTTGAGATGTCATCAGTGATGTCATCAGTGATGTCACTGACCATGTCATGAATGATGTAATATGTGACATCATCAGCAGTGGATTGCGGGTGCGCGATATATAGTTAGTGCAACTAACCATATATGGAATTTCAATGGTTTTGTGTGAGTAAAATAAGGTTTTGTAAATGCGAATTCCTAACTATATATGGTCTATAACCTATGGTTTTTTCCAGTGAATATATATATATTCACTGAAAAAACCATAGGTTATAGACCATATATAGTTAGGGATTAGCATTTACAAAACCTTATTTTATTCGCACAAAACCTTTGAAATTCCATATATAGTTAGTTGCACTAACTATATATCGCGGACCCGCAATCCACTGCTAATGATGTCACATATTACATCATTCATGACATGGTCAGTGACATCACTGATGACATCACTGATGACATCTCAAATGACATCACTGATGACATCACTGACATCTCATTTTACATTACTGATTACATCACTGATGATATCATTTATGTGATAATACAATGAACATCTTCAGACTCTAATATAACCTTAGATACACTCAGTGTAAACAGACACTCACAGACTGTCACACATCCATGGAGTTACTCACACACCTAATCAGTCATGCAAAGAATCAATCACACCTCCATTTTCTCAACTATACAGTTATACACACCTTACTTATTCAAACATATACTAACACATATTTACTCTCTTATACAATCCCTGATACAAGTTCACAATGATCCATACAGCCACTCTCACATTCACTGGCTCTTATGTTCAGTTATTTATATATGTCAACTCTCACATGGACTGTGTTTTACATATTTACTTACTTTGACATGTAGCACTGAGATATCCATTCACTCACCAATACACTAATGCACACAGTCAACTGTCCATAAAGCTGTTTCTACATGCACTTTTGAACCCATACACCTAGGGAATCAACTGCTCACACATCTATGCACAGAGTCATACACCTCCCAGCCACCCACACACATACTCAGTCTCCCATACAAATACTTGGGCAACCATTCAATAACCCATATAGTTACTGATATAGCTACTGATTTAAACATGCAGCAGTTTACAGAACAACATATATAATGTAACACTGGGCGGAGTTCGCGGAGTGGGGCTTTGCGGAGCTACGCGAAGTGGGCGAGAAACTACGCCCACCTCCGCACTCCGCGTAGCCCCACTCCGCAAACACCACTGGCCGCCAGCCCCGCCACCCGCCTCCCTCCCGCCCTCCCTAAATACTTTGAAATAAAAGAATCAAATAATTTAAAAAGCACTTACCTTGCCGCCGCTGCACGCCGCTTCCCCGGGGCTCGCTATCTTCCGTCTTCCGTCTTCTATACTAATGCGCATGCGCGGGCGGCCGCGCATGCGCATTTTCTCGTGAAAATGCGCATGCGCGGCCGCCCGCGCATGCGCATTAGTAAAGCGGACGGAAGACGGAAGATAGTGAGCCCCGGGGACGCGGCGGGCAGCGGCGGCAAGGTAAGTGCTTTTTAAATTATTTCATTCCTTTATTTCAAAGTATTTAGGGAGGGCGGGAGGGAGGCGGGTGGCGGTCAGCTACGCTCCGTCTGCGGAGCGTGCGTAGTGCCGCCTGGCTCCACCAGCTCCGCAAAATGCGGAGTAGGCGGCACTACGCACACTCCGCAGACGGAGCGTAGCTGGCCGCCCACCGTTAATATAATGATTGTCAAATTAAGACACTTTAATCACTAACCCATGCACTCAGTGAGACACATTTAATCATTCTTTCATACAGTCAGTCATGCACCTACTAAATCCTTCATCCAGACACTTATACATCCACTCATTCTTCAATATGTAAGACATATTTTAACTTTACAGAAACATACAGTCACTGGAAGTTGTCATCAGTGATGTCATCAGTGATGTCATTTGAGATGTCATCAGTGATGTCATCAGTGATGTCACTGACCATGTCATGAATGATGTAATGTGTGACATCATTAGCAGTGGATTGCGGGTCCGCGATATATAGTTAGTGCAACTAACTATATATGGAATTTCAAAGGTTTTGTGCGAATAAAATAAGGTTTTGTAAATGCTAATATCTATAGCTGTAAAATATATTCTTTATTACGTGACGTATCACGTAGCCCGTGAGACGCCTCATGATGCAACGCATAACCGTGACGTATCGTCTCTGCAGCGCAAACCAAACCCGTAACGTAAGCGCGCCAGAGCACGCTTAAAGATATATATATATTTTTTTAACCTTAATTAGACAAAATCCACACGTGCACATATCACAAACGTTCAAAAAACACAATATGTCGGACTCCCGTTACGCTGCCGGTTAGCTGCCCGGTTAACGTACCGGGAAGCACCTTTACCGCGAAAAATCGCAATTTTTTTTTTCTTTTGCCCCGCGGGGAACTTTAATAGCCCCCTCATCAATCCTAGGGGTTCAGGAGGGGTCTACCTTACCCCTTTCCTTCATTTACACCTTTTTTTTTTCCACCTCTTGTCTCTCGATCCCACAGAGAGACAAGATGGCGGCCGCTCCAGACTGTTTACAATGTTAACAGCCAATCAGCTTCTCCTCGGACTCCCGTTACACTGCCGGTTAGCTTCCCGGTTAGCTGCCCGGTTAGCTGCCCGGTTCGCGTACCAAGACGCGTCTCTACTGCGAAAAAATCGGAATTTTTTTTTTTTGGGCCCCGCGAAGCTCTATAATATCCCCCTCATCAATCCTAGGGGGTCAGAAGGGGTCTACCTTGCCCCCTTTCCTTCATTTCCCCCTTTGTTTTGGCCTCCTCTTGTCTCTCAATCCTACCGAGAGACAAGATGGCGGCCGCTCCGGACTGTTTACAATGTTGACAGCCAATCAGCTACTCCTCAGACTCCCGTTACACTGCCGGTTAGCTTCCCGGTTAGCTGCCCGGTTCTCGTACCAAGACGCGTCTCTACGGCGAAAAAATCGGAATTTTTTTTTTTTTTTTTGGGCCCGGCGTGGCTCTATAATATCCCCCTCATCAATCCTAGGGGGTCAGAAGGGGTCTACCTTGCCCCCTTTCCCTCTTTGTTTTGGCCTCCTCTTGTCTTTCGATCCTACCGAGAGACAAGATGGCGGCCGCTCCGGACTGTTTAGAATGTTGACAGACACCGGAGAGCCAATCAGCTTCGCATCGCAAAGTTCCGTTACGCAAAAAGTACGCGAACCGGAGGGCTGCCCGGAGCGCTGTTACAGATATATATCTTATTTTGAACGTTAATTTCTCAAAATCCACTGGAGCACATATATTGAGACCTAGCAAAGGCACATCGGGCTAACAGTCCCTACAATTTTGCCAAGTTTCGTGCAAATCCATTCAGCCGTTCGAGCTAAAAGTGAGGCCAACCGCCCTATGAAAAAATGAATGGGAAAAACGCGTTATGGGACCCCCCTTTTTTCTCGGCCCCCCCTTGACGACCCCCCCCCAAATTTTCAGGGGCTGCTCAGAAACAAAATGTGCCATTTTCCTGAAAATTTCAGCCAATTCCGTCCACAAACGCCAAAGTTATTAGACATAGAATTTTCAAAAGTCCCATAGGAAAAAAATCCTAACTATATATACCTACTGGCTATCGCCAGTAGGTAATATATATATATATATATATATATATATATATATATATATATATATATATATATATATATATATATATATATATATAGGGCACTCATCAGCCAGGCTAGCTTGAATCCAGTGGAAAAGTGAGCAAGGGACCCACATCTGGGCATACCCTGCCAACTTAGGGCGAACAAAGCAAACACAAGGAGATGATGGATGGAGTGCTGAAACTTTTCAGAAACTCACCCCCAGTCACAGATCTGGGTTAAATCCAGCATCGTTCTTTAGCTCACTTCACCACCTCAGTTCAGACCCAGCAATATGCAAATCAGTTTTGACCATGTGACTCATGGGAACAGTCCAGCCCGAACTGCCAACTGAGGTGGCAAAGTGAGCTAAATGATGATGGTTTCAACTTATGTCCTTTAGGGTAGTCCAATAATGTACATAGCAATTACATACATTTTGTCCCATCCACACAACATAATGGTTCTAACAACTTTTATCTAGTAGCTTACTTCTGTCTCTCTGACATCAGTCTCCTGGTACCCTATCTTAATCCCTGTACCTGATGTACATAAACATGTCCCCAGGCATGGCAGATTTATTCTGTAAGAGGGTCACCACTTTTTGTTTTCATCCATGGCCAATAGCCAGTGGTACATGAGTGTTTTTGTTTAGAAAAGGATAAGTTGGCAGGGTATGCCCAGACGGGGGTCCCTTGCTCACTTCTCCACTAGATTCAAGCTAGCCTGGCTGATGAAGGGAGTTACCCAGAAACCGGTCCCAGGATGCTTGTTTCCGGTTCAGGGAAGACCTGCTTCTCAGTTTGGGTTGGACTGTTCCCATGAGGCACAGGGTCAAGACTGATTTGTATATAGATGTGTCTGAACTGAGGTGGGGAAGTGAGCTCAAGAATGATGATGCATTTAACCCAGATCTGTGACTGGGGGTGAGTGTTTGAAAAGTTTCAGCGCTCCAGCTATCAGCTCTTTCTGTTTGCTTTGTTCGCCCTAAGTTGGCAGGATATTCCCAGACGTGGGTCCATTGCTCACTTTGTCACTAGATTCAAACTAGCGTGGCTTAGGAAGGGGGTTACCCAGAAACTGCTTGTTTCCGGTTCAGGGAAGACCTGACTTGGCAGTTCGGGCTGGACTGTTCCCAAGAGGCAAAGGGTAAAGGCTGATTTGCATATAGGTGTGTCTCAACTGAGGTGGTGAAGTGAGCTAAAGAACGATGATAGATTCAACCCAGATATGTGACTGGGGGTGAGTTTCTGAAAAGTTTCAGCGCTTTGTCCATCATCTCCTTGTGTTTGCTTTGTTGGGGTGGACACAGGGCCCGCAGCCAAGCCCCCTTACACATGGCCAAAGGTACTGCGCAGGGGAATTGGCTGCCTGAGGTGGGAAGGCCTCCAGGCCTGGGCAAAACCCCACTCTGTGTGCAGCATGAACATTGGCTGCATATGATAAAAAGATAATAGAAATTAACTCAATAAACAAAGTTAAAGTGACATTATAATTAAGGCTCCCGGTCTTATGGTATTTATTTTTTTGTCATATCCATCTGTATTTATCCATATTTATTTTTTAGGCATTTTTTCTATAGTTATCCGCATTTATTTTTGCCACAAGTAAAAGACGACGCTACAGCTAGTATTTTTCCACATTTATTTAGTCCCAAAAACACATGTGCAAATGCTTGTACACCGACACAAAAGCTGAGGGAACAACAAACTTAATGGCAATGAACTCAACACACACCGATCACAATGAAAAAGGGCCACCACAAGCACCCCCACCCACATGAGGAATCATATGCAAGTCACACACCCATGCATCAAAATAGGTTTACAAATAACCACACACGAGTAAGAGTGCAAAACCCAGCTGTTTAAAACAAAATAGAAACCAATGGGGCAGTCTTTAATTTGAAAGCACATAAAGGCAAAGGAGAGCACCAATGCAGTTTGCCTGAATCAGCATACTGAAGCCTAACCTGCTAATATGCCAGTTCTCTGTTCCAAGCCCAGCACTGTTGCTGTAATGCCATTCTATCAGATGGCTCAGCAAGTTTAGTGGTGGTTTCTGACATATCGTAAGCTCAAATGTCAGCAGTCACCTTAGTCTTACATCTTTCAAAGGATGGTAAAATTAAAGCCATAACGCTGCTTTGGTTTGCATTTGTTTTTTCAGAGGGGGTGCTCCTTTTTATGAGTACAGTGTCCAACATGTCTCTTTATCAGGTTCTAATATTTTATGAACCCGACTACGTGCAGGCTTTCAGCAAGGTCTCAGTTGCAGAGGTG
Source organism: Lissotriton vulgaris (assembly GCF_964263255.1). Lineage (NCBI taxonomy): Eukaryota > Metazoa > Chordata > Amphibia > Caudata > Salamandridae > Lissotriton > Lissotriton vulgaris. Next base: position 928,312 of record NW_028249857.1, on the reverse strand, counting down.
CTGTCATCACCTCGCTTAAGGAAAGTATATTTTTTTTAAGATCATAGTCGTTCAAGAGATTTCAACATGCAAACACAACTATTTGAAAGCACAGCTTGCAGAATACAATTCACAATCCCTGAACTGCAGTTATCCTAATCCTTCGGCTCAATGAATGTTAATTGCTGATACAAACCCCGTGGTGCTGCCTGTTCATACGTGGTGGGGGGGGGGGAGGGGTGCCAGATCGAGAGTCCGAGGCTGCAGTGGGACAGACAGTGTCAATAGCCACATTAATGGGGTCGCCATTGAGCTGCCCCCTGAGGCCACAGAAATACATTTATCCTGCGAAATGGCGATGGGCTGGCCCAGAGCTCACTCGAGCGGTGAAACCTTGGAGATGCCCGTTCAAAAGAAGGGCTGGGGCAGCAATGCAAGGAACAGGGGTGTGGCAACTCTGGGCTTAGCACGGCAGCACAGCAAACTGTACTAGTATTGTGCTGTTTCTAAATATAAATATGGACAAAGGAAACATAGTTTCCTCTCTGTATTTATATGTAAAAATCAGTTTAAATGGAAAACCGAGAGCCCTAATTATAATTAGGCATGGTAATACGATCCTACCTTATGTTAATAAAAACTGAATTCTGCTACAAATTGCAAATGTTAAATTGATATTATAGTTGGGCAACTGCAAAGATCTTAGCTTATATTAAATAAAAAACTAGAAATCATTGGAAAATAATGGTTAAAGTGACATTATAGATATGCAATGAACTAAAATTAAAACCTTTGCTTAAAAATCGAAACATATGCTGAAATATACCAGGTATACGTTACTGAGCCAACTTTAAACTACGCCTCTGCCATGCACTGCCATCACTAGCAGCCCGTCCCGGCCTTGTCCGGGAGCAATCATGCTTCAGGACCCCCGCCCGCTCCGTCGGTCCCCCGGATTCTTCCTTCATATATTGCAGTATTACACCTCTATGTTTCCTTTGAACGCTTTTGTAACCTGCACACGTCACATTTTGCTTATGTAATGCACCGTTTGCTAGCTGTTGCATTTTGGTGGCTCACGATTCTCACTTTTGTAATGCACTCACTGTGGTTATGCACGGTTTGCTACCTCTTTTGCTTCATTTAATGCTCACTGCTCCTCCCCGCCTGTATTTCACCTACACTCACCGCTCCTCCCCGCCACTTTTTCCTCATGTAATGAACCGTTTGTTACCTCTTGTATGTTGTTGGCTCACGATTCTACTTTTGTACGATTCTCACTTTTCTAATGCACTCACTTTTGTAATGTCTGTGGGTCCCCGGAGCCTTCCTTCATATATTGCAGTATTATACCTCTATGTTTCGTTTGTACGCTTTTGTAACCTGCACATGTCACTTTTACCTCATGTGATGCACCATTTGCTAGCTCTTGTATTTTGTTGGCTCACGATTCTCACTTTTGTAATGCACGGTTTGCTACCTCCTTTGCTTCATTTAATGCTGATCGCTCCTCCCCGCCTGTATTTCACCTACACTCACCGCTCCTCCCCGCATGTATTTCACCTACGCTGACCGCTCCTCCCCGCCTGTATTACACCTACGCTCACCGCTCCTCCCCGCCTGTATTTCACCTACGCTCGCCGCTCCTCCCCGCCTGTATTTCACCTACGCTGAACGCTCCTCCATGCCTGTAGCTTTTGTATTTCACCTACCTCATCCGACGTTCACCGCTCCTCCCCGCCTGTCCGCCGCTCCTCCCCGCCTGTCCGCCGCTCCTCCCTGGCTCCTGATGTCAGCACGCACGTCGCGGCCGGCCGGGGCTACTTTCAAGGGACTACTTTTTTTTTAAGGTAAATATTTTAAATAATGTATATATATATTTTTTTATATAGCCTATGTCCATCTACAGACCCTGCCAATTACAACGATGTATCGGGTGTTTGGATTGGCGCTGTGGTTCCCGAGTTTACCTGCCCCAAAGGTTCAAAGTTGTTCCTTTATAATAGAAGTATAGATATGTTAAATGATATGATTTATAACATCACTGATGACATCTAAAATTACATTCTAGATGATTTTACTGGTGACATCATGCAGACCTTGTGGCGGGGATCACATATAGGGATTTTGGACTTGAAGTAGTTGACCATAGTAAATCTGTGGCCAATTTCCTATCACTAATCATGTGAATATGATTCTAACCTTTGACTTCATGATAAAGAAATGGATAAATATTTAGTTGTGAAAAATTGGTGGATGTTAATCACATTTTAGTTGTATTCAACCAGCAAAGAAAGAAAATGTCTTGATAAATTTAAATGGTGCCACCCTGTTTTACATCTTGAGCAACCTGTGAAAAAAGATTTTATATTTTACTTACCTTTCTAGGATAATTCTTCTAAAGTGTTCATATAGCCAGGCCATAACTTAATTCAGAAGTTTGACAGGCCTGCATTTGTCACTGTAAAGACACCTTCTGCCAGGCCCTTTCGGCACCTTCCTTAGTTTGGTAAAATACACTTACACATTCTTAAGTTGGACTACAACCTTAGATCCATGTTTACAACACAAGTGTGAAATAAATTACCTTAAAGAGGGATAATCCTGTATTCTACTTTATTCACTAATATGTGTTCCTTAAGGTTTTCAGCAAAGTTCTGGAATTAAGCATCCGCATTTTATAGATGTCCTTCTTACATGGAAATTGTCTACAGCTCCATATTACAACTCTTTAATTTGGGCATGTGCCAGCGCTATATATAACTCAATAAATAATGAAATAAATAAATAAATAGTTCGATCAACTTTCGTCAACAGAAGCTTTTGCCTTTTTGACATATTTTTTGCAATTGTCTTTCACCTTTAGGCATTTTCTGCTTTGAAAGACACCTCTGCTACTTGACTGCATGACGCAACCACGCATACTATTAATATGCATGATTTTACAACATGGCCGTTACAAAGCAGGTACCATCACCACGCATTAGTTTTACAACAATTTTGTCTGTACCACACATGCTTTTGCTACAAAGTTCATTGTAAAAGCATAAATAGCAAAGGCATATGTATGGTTATGGTTTTACAAGTAAAGGTATTTACAGGCAAGTATAAACCCTTTATATGTACATATAAATAGTACACATATATATTGAAATATCTCCTTAAAAACCTGTAACCTCTCAACCCAAACCCACCCTAAACACTAAAATTACCCTTGCCACTCAAAAGGTCATACTCACCCTAAGCCCTAAAGAAATCCCCTTCCACATGAAAACCCTTACCCACCCTAATCCGTAAAATTACCCTTCCCACCTGAAAACCCAAACCCTCCATAAACCCTACAATTACCCATGCCACCCTAAAAAGAAATTCCCTTGTCTCTTAAAAACCCATACCCCCCCTAAAGTCTAACAATTCCCTCGCCACCTAAAAACCGAAACCCACCCTAAACCCTAAAAAATTCCCTTGCCAATTAAAAACCCCAACCCACCATAAACTCTAAAAATGGATTCCCTTGCCACCCCAAACCCCCAAACCTCCCTAAACTCTAAAAATCCCCTTGCCACCCAAGACCCCAAGCCCACCCTAAACCCTAAAAGTTCCCTTGTCACCCAAAAACCCATGCACACCCTAAACCCTAAAATACACTTGCTACCCAAAAACCCATATCCACTCTAAACCTTAAATTATTCCTCTGCCACCCAAAAACGCTTACCCACTCTAAACCCTATATATATATATATATTCAATGAAAAAACCATTGGTTTTAGGCCATATATAGTTAGGGATTTGCATTTACAAAACCTTATTTTACTCGCATAAAACCATTGAAATTCCATATATAGTTATAAGCGCTAACTATATATCGCGCACCCGCAATCCACTGCTGATGATGTCACATATTACATCATTCATGACATGGTTAGTGACATCACTGATGACATCACTGATGACATCTCAAATGACATCACTGATGACATCACTGATGACAACATCCAGTGACTGTATGTTTCTGTAAAGTTAAAATATCTCTTACATATTGAAGAATGAGTGGATGTATAAGTGTCTGGATGAAGGATTTAGTAGGTGCATGACTGACTGTATGAGTGAGTGATTAAATGTGTCTCACTGAGTGCATGGGTTAGTGACTAAACTGTCTTAATTTGTGCATCATTATGTCTGTTGTTCTGTAAACTGTTGCATGTGTTGATAAGTAGCTATATGAGTAACTATATGGGTTATTGATTGGTTGCCCAAGTATTTGTATGGGATACTGAGTGTGTGTGTAGGTGGCTGGGAGGTGTGTGACTCTGTGCATAGATGTGTGAGCAGTTGATTCACTAGATGTATGGTTTCAAAAGTGCATGTGGAAACAGCTGTATGGGCGGTTGACTGTGTGCATGAGTGCATTGGAGAGTGAATGGATATCTCAGTGCTACATGTCAAAGTAAGTACACATGTAAAACACAGTACATGTGAGAGTTGACATATATAAATAACTGTGCATAAGAGCCAGTGAATGTGTGAGTGGCTGTATGGATCATTGTGAACTTGTATCAGGGATTGTATAATAGAGTAAATATGTGTTAGTATATGTTTGAATAAGTAAAGTTTGTATAACTGTATAGTTGAGGAAATGGAGGTGTGATTGATTCTTTGCATGACTGACTAGGTGTGTGAGTAACTCCATGGACGAGTGACAGTCTGTGAGTGTCTGTTTACACTGATTGTATCTAAGGTTATATTAGAGTCTGAAGAGGTTCATCGTATTATCACATGAATGATATCATCAGTGATGTTATCAGTCATGTCAAATGAGATGTTTTCAGTGATGTCATCAGTGATGTCATTTGAGATGTCATCAGTGATGTCATCAGTGATGTCACTAACCATGTCATGAATGATGTAATATGTGACATCATCAGCAGTGGATTGCGGGTGCGCGATATATAGTTAGCGCTTATAACTATATATGGAATTTCAATGGTTTTATGCGAGTAAAATAAGGTTTTGTAAATGCAAATCCCTAACTATATATGGCCTAAAACCAATGGTTTTTTCATTGAATTTTCAAGGTTTTGTAAATGCAAATTCCTAACTATACATCCACTATAACCTATGGTTTTTTCTGTGAATTTCATTGGTTTTTTAATAGCAAATATGAAAAGCTTTAAAATGTCAAGTATGTGATAGATGAAAACATTTTCGTATTTATGCACGCTGATGTGCTTTGAACGCTGCACCCCCCCCCCTCCCCTCTTTTGTCTTAGTAGTACTCTCTCTTTGCAGATAGTGAACGGTAGTTAACGCAAGCCTTTCCCCCCTTTTTAATCCGTCGTGCCTGCTTGTCTCTCCATTTGATTGATTGTTGTCCAAGCATTTACTGTTTTAGAATTGGTTCTCTTTGGATCATTCTCTATTTACAAACAAGCACAAAGTCGCAATACTCTGTTTAGTCTTTGCAGATAGTGAAAAATCGTGTAAAAAAAATAAAAGTAATCGAGCAAAATCAGTAGGCCACTAATTGGATCTCTTTTTGACCTCGCTAAAATAGAAATATTAGGAACAACCATACATGAGAAATACGAAAATAGTGAGATGAACTGAGCTCCACACCATGAGGGCTGCAAGACAGCTCGGCTCCATCACCCATCCCGCACAAAATAACGACAAACCCTATGCAAATATTAAAAATATAGACAACACACCAGCAAAGAAACAGGGTAAAACATTTTATTAAAAAACTATTTACATAACGTTGGTTTATAAGATGATATCAGTAGTGGACCGATGTGTGAATAGATCGAAAGCAGCACAAGGCTCCAAGATCCGGATGGCAAGCTCCTGGATGTTGGGTGCCATAGTTTAGAGTTCTGAATTTGAGCCTTTTTCAATGCCTGTGCTTTGTTGAATCAAAATGGCGGCTTGACACAAAGCTGACTCAAGCGTTGCTACTGATGCTATGCAGACCAAAACTGGTTTTCAGTTTGTACATTTTTCTAGATTTTTCAATCCAAGTTTGGTTGACTTTGTAGAACGATGGCTTCAAATTTTCAACATACGGTGTGGTGGCGCTGACTGGGAGGGGGCGCTTCGCTCCTGCCCCCTCCCCAAGTAAGATTTTCATACGTGAAAGTACGTTAATGGTTTTGGTCCCTGAGATGCTTCGATGCCACTGCCATTCTCAAATAGCATAAGTTCTGGATGTTGGGTGCCATAGTTCAGAGTTCTGAGCAGCGCTTGTAACACTGTCTGAAGCTTATTTCCACCTACTGCAGCTTCACTATTCTCAAAGTAAGTGAGTGTCATTTGTGGACCTGACTGCATTAGAAAACTTGGGCGGTGTGATGGCCATGGACTCGGAGAAGACGCTTGGCTCCGACACCCTCCCCAAGTCTTATAGCACTGGTGTAGCCTGAGATCGCCCCCGACATAGGCGGCCGGCTCCCGGGGTCCGGCGGAACTTTTTGCCTTTTGATGACTCTTCAATTCTGGACCTTGTCCCACAATCCGTTTCACCTGAAGACAAGCTGTAGTGGGGCGCCCCTTTACCGTTTTAGTTGCCATTCCGCCCGCTTTTGCTACACTGTGCCTCTTCCGCCATTCAGCTGTTTACCGCCCGCTCTTGCGACTACAGCGTCTCACTCACCATGTAGTTGAGTTGCTCCCGCTCTTGCGGTGCAGCGATAGGCGGCTGCCACATGGCTCTCAAAATGGCGGCCGGCTCTTCGGTTTTGGGCCTGGTCCACTAAAATGGCCCTGGGACACATTGGAACTCGGACGCTTCCCTGATAGGGCTTGGGTCCCATTCTCGAAAAGCGTCCCCTCAGCCGTGAAGATTCTACAAAAGTCTTGGGGGCCTCCGACTCCCGCAGGCTTCTGGTGGGGAGCGGCTGCCATGATTGCTCGTGGAATGGCCACGACGGAGCTACGAGATGGTAGTGGTCTCATGCTGACGCCAGCTTTAGTCTGAAACATCCAGAAACACTGTAGACTACCAATTCGATCAGTTCCGGTAGCGCCCCAACATGACCCGGAAGAGAAGAACTTGCCCTCCCCTCTTTGACTGATGGTTCTTGTTGCCTGTCCCCTCTGTTGTCATTTAACAGAACTTTTTGGACTGCTGAAAGGGGTTGTGTTCTGAACGCTGGTTGGTGGAGACATTTTGACTATATTCTTGACCTACGTTGTCGCGTAATGCGTTATATGACACGCCGCGTTAGCGCACCCGGAAGTGATCCGAGGCGCGGCGCGCAGCGCGTAACGTAAGCATAACAGGTCATGTGACTTGTTAATAAAACTTTTCATTGGTTCATTTTACTTTTGTTAATTTAATGATGAAAAGCTTGGTCATATGACCTAAAAATTACGCTTTTTATTGTTTTCGAATATTTTTTTTTCAAACATATGTTATAATATTCCAGGCTAATGTACTTTCCCGGAAAATTTACAACTGTCTTGCAAGTAAAATATATTCCTTTTTCGAGAAAAAGGGCGTTTCTTCCTTCCATGACGGAACCGTTGAGTAAAAGAGATTCGGCCTGCTGTCTTAGTCGCCGATACGCCTGATTATCAGATTCTTATCGATCACTTTATGTTGCAGACATGAAAAACACAACTGCCCTTGACCATTTATCTTTACTGCGTTCCTACATATTATACCTTTTATCCGTCATGTAATTGGACTGCTTTATTTCACTTGCCTTTTACTGATTCGAAAACAGTGACTAAAAGTAAAAACTTTACCAATGTAAATACTACTACCGTGTTTTGTTTTAAAAACCTTTATTGTGAAAATGTCAGTATACAAATACGGGCCTATAACCACGTGGGCCGGCCACGGAGCAAACTGAAATCGTATATGATGAGGAGACATTTACACTGTAGAGGAACGTAACGAGCGGGCCATTAGGTTGCAAGAACTAAGGTGTCTAACAGTTGCGGAATCGGTGGACATACATTTTGTAATTAAAATAGGACAGGGCCACTTACAATAACATTTTCTAGATATACATTTGCGGGCAAGGAGTTACGAGTCCCATTTATACCGGCGCCATTTTGGGCGAGGCCGGGCAGGTTCAAGATATAGTCAAAATGTCTCCACCAACCATCGGCCAGACCAGAACCCCTTTCAGCCCTTTATGCTACAAGATGGTGTCTTCCATTCAGAAAATATTGTTGGCAGCATTTTGAAAGGAAACAGAAACAGCCGTTCTCCTAGTGAGTTTCACATTGTTACATTTAGGAAGAATGTTGAAGAGTAGTATGTGGAAAATCTGAAGCCATTTTTCTACAAACTCTTAATCAGACTTGGATGGAAAAAAAAAACATGAAGAATGTACAAACTGAAAACCAATTTTTGTCTGTATAGCATCAACAGTAACGCTTGAGTCAGCTTTGTGTCAAGCCGCCATTTTCATTCAATCAATAGCGTCCCCCTGCACACATTCAGGGACCTGGTCGTGTCTTCAGATGAAACGGATTGTAGGAAAAGAAGCAGAAAGGAAAAGGCAAAAAGTTCCGCCGGACCTCGGGAGCCGGCCGCCTATGTCATGTGCGACCTTTGGCCACACAAGGGCAATAGTGAAGCTGCAGCAGATGCAAATAAGCTTCAGACAATCTTACAAGCACTGCTCAGAAATCTCAACTGAGGCACTCAACATCCAGGACTTGCCATTCGAATCTTGGCGCCTTGTGCTGGTTCCGACCTATTCACACATCGGTCCTGGATCTCGGCGCGTTCGACTCACTGTACCGCAACAGTGACCGCAATTCAGCTGGACAAGCCGCCATTTTCATTCACTCAATAGCGTCCCCCTACACACATTCAGGGACCTGGTCGTGTCTTCAGATGAAACGGATTGTAGGAAAAGAAGCAGAAAGGAAAAGGAAAAAAGTTCCGCTGAACACCACCTTGGGCAATAGTGAAGCTGCAAAAGGTGCAAATAAGCTTCAGACAGTCTTCAACTTACTCTGATTCTTATAATAAACTTCAGATAGTCTTACAAGCACTGCTCAGAACTCTCAACTGAGGCACTCAACATCCAGGACTTGCCGTTCGGATCTTGGCGCCTTGTGCTGGTTCCGACCTATTCACACATCGGTCCACTACTGACATCACCTCATAAGCCAACGGGGCACCCCACGCCGACTTTCGGCGCAGCATTGTAGGATGGCCACACCAGTGCGGCAACTTGCTGGACACAACATCGGGGCCATCCAGATCTCGGCGCGTTCGACTCACTGTACTGCAACAGTGACCGCAACTCAGCTGGACACGCCGTCTTTCGGCGCAGCATTGTAGGATGGCCACACCAGTGCGGCAATTTGCTGGACACCACCTCGGTGCCATCCGGATCTCGGCGCGTTCGAGTCACTGTACCGCAACAGTGACTGCAATTCAGCTGGACACGCCGTCTTTTGGCGCAGCATTGTAGGATGGCCACACCAGTGCGGCAATTTGCTGGACACCACCTCGTTGCCATCCGGATCTCGGCGCGTTCGAGTCACTGTACCGCAACAGTGACCGCAACTCAGCTGGACACGCCGTCTTTCGGCGCAGCATTGTAGGATGGCCACACCAGTGCGGCAATTTGCTGGACACCACCTCGGTGCCATCCGGATCTCAGCGCGTTGTGCTGCCTTCGGCCTATTCGCACATCGGTCCGCTACTGACGCCGCCTCACGTGCCAACGGATTTTCTACGCTTTTTGTAGCCCTATGCCGCATAACAGGTCATGTGACTTGTTTATAAAACTTTTCATTGGTTCATTTTACTTTTGGTTTCCTAAAGATGGAAGGCTTGGTCATATGACCTAAAAATAACACTTTTCATTGGTTTAGAACATTTTTTTTTCCCAAACGATGAAAGCCCCACCTTGTTTCTGGATCATTCAGACTGAAGCTGGCGTCAGCATGAGAGCACCACCATCTCGTGGCTCCGTCGTGGTCATTCCGCGAGCAATCATGGCAGCCGCTCCCCACCGGAAGCCTGCGGGAGTCGGGGGCCCCCAAAACTTTTGTAGAATCTTCACGGCTGAGGGGACGCTTTTCGAGAATGGAGCCCAAGCCCTAGCAGGCAAGCGTCCGAGTTCCAAGGTGTCCCAGGGCCATTTCAGTGGACCAGGCCCAAAACCGAGGAGCCGTCCGCCATTTTAAGAGCCATGTGGCAGCCGCCTATCGCTGCACTGCAAGAGTGGAAGCAACTCAACAACATGGTGAGCGAGACGCTGTAGCCGCAAAAGCGAGCGCAACTCAGCTAGATGGCCGCCACCTGGGGAGGCCCGTTCACGCCGCCTCCCCCACCCCCGGGCCGCCGCACGCCAATTTTCGGAGCAGCATTGTAGGATACCAAAACCAGTGCGGCAGTTTACTGGACATCACCTGGGTGCCTGTCGTACATGTTGTGTCAGCCATGTGACACTGGACACAGTCCCATCAACATCTCAACGCGTTCTGCTGCCTTGGGACTATTCGCACAACAGACCGCTACTGACGAGGCCTCCCCCCGCACCACCCGGGACGCCCCACGCTGTTTTTCTGTGCTGCATTGTAGGATCCCAAAACCAGTGCGGCACCCAGGCGACATCACCTGGGTGCCGTCCAGAACTCTGCACGTTGTGCTGCCTTGGGACTATTCGCACAAAAGACAGCTTCTAACCATTGTTGCTTTTTGTGTTGAAAAATGTTTAAATGTTTTTAGTTTTTGTTCCGTTCGTTATAGTTAATAGTTAATAAAGTTTTATAATCTTACTTTGTTGGAGTGTTATCTATTTTTTTTAAAACGGGTGAATGGGGCCTTGAATCGGGTTATTGTCATGTGTGGGCTTTGGAAGTGTGCTGCTGCAGGATCGGACATTTCAAACTCAAATGCACGTTCTTTTTCTTACCTTTCCGAAGCATGGAGCGCAATAGCAGGCAGAGAAAGGGTGATGCACGTGTTGAACACTACCTGACCTGGCAAGTTGCTGGCAGTGCCCCCCCGCCCCCTCCTGAAAGAGGGCACACACACACCGCCGCCCCGAGTACTTCACAAATCTTTAAAAGACCATGCGCTTGTTCATGAGGCTTAAATGGTTTATCACCTCTTCTAGAACCCCTGCATCGACCCTCTGACGTTTCCTGGAAAAATTACCATGTAACACAATACCAAGCCCTGTCAGCTGAAACCCCCAAAGAATCATGGGGCATATTATCAAGGGGGTTTATCTCCGCTTTTTTGGCTTTAAAAGCCAAGAAAGCGGAGATAAAAATATCTCCCTATTACCAAGCTGTCGCTAACACCAGTTAGTGACAGCTAAAAGGAGATAGCGACCATCTTGGGCCCCGCTTTGCATGTCAGTGATACTTATCACTAATGACATGCAAAGCGGGCGTGCCAAGATGTTAGCGACTGGAAACAGTCCCTAACATCGCTATCTCCTATTACCAACTTTTGGAGATATTCGCGCTAAGCGCGAATATCTCCAAAATCTAACACCTGCCCTGAGCAGTTCTTAGCCATGTTATCCAATGGGAGGTGGATAACATGGCTAAGAGCATTTGCTCGATAATACATGAATATCGCTGACTTTTCTGCGATAATAGCAAGGTTTATCTGCGATAAAAATCGCCGATGTGCGGCGATAATTTTTGTCTCTAAACAAGTTAGAGACAAAAATTATCGCTAGTTGTTCGTAATATGCCCCCGAGTTTTTGCTTGCAGAAATCGGGAGGCGGGAGACTAGCACTGAAATCAGTAGTCACACGCCTGAATCGGGAGGGTTGGCATGTCTGAATTCTCTACAGCTGGGGCCATAAACTACATCCGCAGGGGTAGGTGATAGCCTAGGTCCGGCCTGGACAATCGGACACAGAGGAAGAGGAGTGTCAGAGGGTGCGGTAGTGAATAGGGTGAAAGAGAGGTGTCGGGAGGGCACAGGGTGTGATTCTCAGAGAAGAGCAGCGCAGATGGGGGGAAGTATATGGCCCATGCATGAGAGACAGAGCGGGGATGACCAGTGCGTGGGGGAGATGCTTGCGAGGGTGGGAAGCCATGCTGAGGATCGGCGGCGTGCAGAGAGTAGGCGTGGGCGGAAAATCCGTTCCGCTCGCGGATTTTGCGGATTTTCGGGAAATCCACAATCCGCGAGATTTGCGAATTTCCCGCAAAATCCGCAAATCCGCGAGCAGCGGATTTTGCTCGCACTGCTCGCACTGTTCGCGTGAGTTCGCGCCCCGCGAATAAGTGCAAAATTGCAGAAATACGATCTTGGCAAAAAGTAACTACTTACCAGGTTCAAAAGTTCAGGCACATCATTAGTAGCCATTTCCTGTAGTGCTTCCTGAGGGGCCCCTCCAGAGTTCAGTTGCCAGTTGAAACTATTATGTGACCCTGCTCTGAACCTCAGAATAGTTACACATATGCCACAAAGGTCCTGAATTACAGCTAAGGGAGACAAGCAGGAGCCAGGCTGGAAGTTAAAATCCATTAATCAGCCCCTAATTCATTATTGTCAGTTGGGGCAGGGCAGGTGTTGTAACTAATTTTGCAACAATGAAAGCACTTAGCAAGTGCAAAAGATCACTAATCAGGGCGCACTAAGGAAGCAGGTGCCAGCTAAAAAAATATTCTGTGACACATTAATCAGCCCCAAATTAATTCAGGTCACTTGAGGCAGGGAAGGTGTGCTTTGCTTTGCCGAAAATAATGTACACTGGACAACCAGAGGGTGTAGTGATGAAACAGAGGGTGGCATGGGTGGGCCAGAGGGTGGCATGAGTAGTCAGAGAGTGGCAGTGGTGACAGAGAGTGGCAGTGATGAAGAAGAGTGTCCCAAACAGGCTGGACACGTAGAAACAACAAGTTCGCAAAACTTGCGACCCGACAGGTAAGTTCGCAAATTGCGAAATTGTAAAAACCCTCGCGAACTGGCAGAAACACGGGCGAACACAAAAAAAAAAAAATCCGCAAATTCGCGGGAATTCGCGGATTTTGCGGATTGCGAATCCGCAAATCCGCAAAATTCGCGAACGCGAGATCCGCAAAATTCGCTCATGCTTAGCAGAGAGTGGGCCTGGTCAAGGCATCTAAAATGGCTGCCGTGCACGATAAAATTGTGGCATTGGACAAAAAGGCAAGATGGCGCAGACAATGTTTTTCAATAAGGATTCATTTATAACAAAATATTTACTCGCAGTGACAAAATGGTGGTCAACACTTCCTGATTTCCATCGAATCGAACGTTAACACACGTCACGCAGCAAAAAAAAAAAAAAGCTCACGCACAGAGCAGTTTTTAACCATGTTATCCAATGGAAGGTGGAGAACACGGCTAAGAGCATTTGCTGGATAATGCATGAATATCGCTGACTTTTCAACTATACTCATGCATTGTGGCCGATGTGCGGCGATAATTTTTATCTCTAAACAATTAAAACGAAGCACAAAATGGCGAATTCCCGTTTCGCTACCAGTTTGCGGCCCAGTTCGCGGCCCGTGAAGCGCTTCTACCGTGAAAAATCATTTTTTTTTTCTTTTCCCCACGGGACCCTTTAATAACCCCAACAACATTCCTAGGGGGTCAAGAGGGGGATACCTTGCCCCCTTTCATTAAATTCCCCTTTCGTTTTTCACCTCTTCTTCTCTCTCGATCCTACCGAGAGACAAGATGGCGGCCGCTCCGGACTGTCACGCAGCAAAAAAAAAAAAAAGCTCACGCACAGCCACTGGAAGAGATGTATCAACATATATCAGCCTCCTCAGCCACCCTCAGGAAACATAGGGGATTAGGATACGTCTCCCGCACCCCCTTATACCTAATAATTTAATTAACGAAGCACAAAATGGCGAATTCCCGTTTCGCTACCAGTTTGCGGCCCAGTTCGCGGCCCGTGAAGCGCTTCTACCGTGAAAAATCTTTTTTTTTTATTTTCCCCACGGGACCCTTTAATAACCCCAACATCATTCCTAGGGGGTCAAGAGGGGTATACCTTGCCCCCTTTCATTAAATTCCCCCTTCGTTTTTCACCTCTTCTTCTCTCTCGATCCTACCGAGAGACAAGATGGCGGCCGCTCCGGACTGTTTAGAATGTTGACAGACACCGGAGAGCCAATCAGCTTTCTGCGCGCAAAGTTCCGTTTCGCGAAAAGTAAGCGGACCGGATCGCTGCCCAGAGCGCTGTTACAGATATATATCTTGTTTTGAACGTTAATTTTTCATAATCCACTGAAGCACATATATTGAGACCTAGCAAAGGCACATCGGGCTAACAGTCCCTACAATTTTGCCAAGTTTCGTGCAAATCCATTCAGCCGTTCGAGCTAAAAGTGAGGCCAAAGGCCCTATGGAAATTAACATGGGAAAAACGCGTTTTGGGACCCCCCTTTTTCTCGGCCCCCCCTTGACGAAACCCCCCCAAATTTTCAAGGGCTGCTCAGAAACAAAATGTGCCATTTTCCTGAAAATTTCAGCCGATTCCGTCCACAAACGCCAAAGTTATTAGACATAGAATTTTCAGAAATGCCATAGGGAAAAAATCCTAACTATATATACCTACTGGCGATAGCCAGTAGGTAATATATATATATATATATATATATATATATATATATATATATATATATATATAGGGTTTAGAGTGGGTAAGCGTTTATATATATATATATATATATATATATATATATATATATATATATATATATATATATATATATATATATATATATATATATATATATATATATATATATATATATATATATATATATATATATATATATATATATATATATATATGTATATATATATATATATATACCTACTAGTGGTTGCCAGTAGGTAGTTATAGTTATTACCTGGGTTCCATAGGAAAAGTATTTTTTCACTTGCCTCTAACTTTCTCATTGTTTGACCAATCTTCATGATATTTTCCCCAAAAAGTGTCGAAGTAGGTTCTGTGTATCATGGAAAGTTTGTGGTGATCCATGCAGTGGGGACTGAGAAATAGGGGGACAAAATAAGGGTGCATTTGTAATGTTAATTCCCATAGGAACGCGTTGTCGAACCTACAGCCTGACTGCTGGACGGAATTACACCAAATTTGGCAGAAAGATAGATGTTGTTACGCAGAGCATGCTTTTTGTTATTGGATGCAAATCTGTGCAGTAGGTTTTTGAGAAATTAAAGCCGAGCAATATAGTGAAATCTCTGCCTATGGATATTTTTTGCTGCGATATCGTGATGGTTGCCGATATTTCGCTACGATGTCACAGTAAATCGGGAATGTGTGCATCAACAGGAATGCTGTGATTGGCTGGATGCGACATGAACATAAAGTTGTAGCCACCATTTTATCGATTGGGAACATTTGCCAGGGCTGAGAATTTGTGTCAAAGCTAACATATGGGGTCAGGGTGGAGATACTCTGACCCCATGTTGGAGAAATTGGGGTGTTGGTGACAAAACTGATGTGTCCAAATGGATTTTTAAAATCATGCATTATATATGCGACGACGCCGCAACTGCCAGCATGGCAACCCCTGGTGTACTGTCGTGGGAACATTGCGACTATCACGACGTCTTAGCGAAAATTGGTGGAAATATAAAACACAATGTGTCTATATCTATATACACACCCTCACTGGTCACAGTCACAGACTCATGTACTTACTCACATGTCAACTCAGATACTCATACACCTAGTCACATGCCCAGACACTAATGCACCCACTCACAGACTCAGTCAGAGAACTATATGTGTACTTAGATAAGCATGTAGAGGCTCATGCACCCCCTCACAGATGCACTTGGTAACTCATGTGCCTATACACATACATAGTCAGAGACTTATATACCCACTCAAAAACCCACTCAGAGACTCATGCGCCCAGACACAGACCCACTCAGACACTCATGCACCGATTCACAGATGCACTGAGACACTTATGCTTTCACTCACACACCCACTGATAGACAGACCAACTAAGACACTGGTGCACCCACTCAGAGATCCTCTCACAGACTTATGTACCCATTCACATACTCACTCAGACACTCACACACTCGCTCACATACCCAGTCAGAGATTTACACGCTCACTCATAAACTCAGTGAAAGACTCATGCGCCCATTCATATACCCACTTAGAGATTTATACTCCCACTTGTAGTCCTGGTGAAGGGGTCATGCGGCCAGTCACATACCCACTTGGAGACACAGCGTTATAGAGATGTTAGGAGACTGATAAATATATTTATAGAGTTATTTGGATAGTGATTTATCTAGTGTAATTGTTAGAATTAATTATATATAATTGTATTTTTTTATGTGATGGTGGCTATCGAATTCCTGCTTTTGCTTTGTGTTTCTGCTACATATATGCGGTGATCACGGTTATCGACATCATCACGACTCCTGGTGTCACTACGAAAATGGACAATAGTTTTTAGGGATGGCTTTTATAGAAACCTGCTAGAAAAATATTACTGTACACAATACAGTAATAAACACCTAGTGAGTAAATACTGTAATATGTGTGCATATATGTGTTTTACACTTTATGAAAAAGGCACTATCATCTCGGTTAATGGCGTTGCAATGCCCTGAAAAACCGCAAATACGGAAAATAGGCTGTAAAGATGGGTTTAAAAGAAACTTAGTACAAAAACATGATTTTAAACATAATTTTTAAAGAAGCATGCACATAGCAATATGTGTAGTGCAATGCTTAGAATGGATTATTTTTACTTATTACTGTTGCATGCGCTGGTATCCATTGAATGTCTGCTTTCATTTTGTTATTTTGCTACTTATTTGTGACCATTGCGACATCAGGAAGATTCCCAACAACTAAAAAAAATGATCTTTAAAAAAAAATACATTATTTCAGGTACTAGGTTGGCTGTGACAAAAGCTGTTGTGTTGTTTGTGTGTATATGACAGCTACACATAAGAACAGACGCAGAGTTTCTGGTTACTTAGAAACACCATTTTGCCTTCTTCTGTAAAGTGCACTCCATCATTTCTGTAAATTCCATGCATGTCAAAATGCAGGTTGTTGTTATAGATTGAGCCCATGCTCTGGTTTCTGAGGAATGCAGAAACAGTTTTATTAACAGTTTTCTGGCTATGTCCATCTGTGGACAGAATTGATTTGACCGCTTCCATTTCTGTCTTTGCCATATATTAGAGTACACCATGACTGTGTGAAGGAAAAGCGACATCAGTTCTGTAAAGGTATGTTTCATTGGGATGTCTAGCCCTACCCCAGTCAATGTGCCTAGGTCATTGACACCAAATTGCACAATCATGAGGTGAGGAGCTCAGCGATCCACAATGCTTTTAACCAAAGCCAGCTACTGATGAAACTTTAACCCTCTTTGACCAAACCAAGTTTTTTCCACATTTGGCAAACCAAAGTCCCTGTTAATACCTCTCTTTTTTGCAGTCTATTTACCCCAATAGACATAGTTGTGGCCAACAATCCACACTATTGAAGTGAAGGAGCAATATCAGTCAGGAGAAGGTTGGAGCTGAATTGAAGTAGTTTTCCAAATGAAGAGCAGTTCAAAAGGGGGTGTTTTTCTTTTACTATATATTTGAATGGATGTTGTCAGCATGTAAGTGAATAACATTAGGTAGTGTGTTGGATGCATTAGTAAGAAGTCCTATTATTGGCTGCTGTTTAAAAAAAGAAATGTAATTCAGACATGGATATGCTTTTGAATCTGTGGAGAAAACAACATCTGCTGTATCTCCTTTGGAAGTAGCATGTTCTTTTTAGAATGTGCATGTGAACTTGTGACCTACTGGTTCCATTGGGTTGCTAGATTCACCGAGCTGAGAATGTATTGGGGGGACGGGTGTAAAGAGACCGAACACTTCTTTAAACGTTGAGCAGTTATGATACAATTTATGTCATGATAAACTTTAATTTCCAATTCAGGACTGTGTAATAAACAGTTGTGCAGGATTTAAATTTGAAAAATTGAAGCTAAATACAGCTTTGGACTCAGTTATTTTTTTAATTACTTTGCGATGATCGCAAAAACATAGCGAACACCGTGAAGACAGAATTCTCTTTTTGAAAGAGAGGGAATGGACTAACCATTCACAAGTGGAGATAGAGTAGACTAAAATGAAAGACATGATTTCATTTGCTACCTTTCACATGATCATAGAGTGAAAGGTTGAAGAGGTTGCCATTTTATTTGCTTGGTATGATAATGATGTACCATTATTGTGCTTAGTTTTTACAAATCTTAACAATGTCAAAACTACAAATCAACAAGAGAGAAAAGGTTTGAAAGGAGGACTCCCAGTCCCCTTAAATCAATCGTACTAATTAAAAGTAGGAGTCATCCTGGCATTTCAGGCGAGGAATACGAAAGAAAGTAAAAGAAGAAGAAAAATATTTCTTTTAAAATAGCCCTCACTCACCAACCTAGTTGGTGACATGCTTCCCACCCGAGCAACCGAATGTCACTCGGGTGTGCCTTGATGCCTGATTACAGCGGAGCAGGGTGTTGTTTGGTGACACCGTGTAAATCCGGGGAAGGAAAGGTGAGTAAAATTGTCTTTATCATTCCTTAAAATGTTTATGATGGTGCAATGACACAAGATTTACAACAGAGGGGGGATGCCTTCATAGGTTAAATTGACCCGTGACATCCACAAAGTAAGATTAGTGGAAGAATCACGGTCTACATGTTTCAGCCTCAATACGTCAGTGCGAGGCTTTCAGTGACACGAGAGGTATGCACACGCTAAGGTGCACCCAATTCAGAGTCACACACAAAACCACCTACTTATGGTTTTCCTTTCAGCCTTCTGTGAAAGGTACATACATCTGTAAAACAAATGCATAAATTAGTCTTTCATGGTAGTTTTTTTTACTGTACGCTATGTAGCTGCAAAACATGCAAAAAGCTCCTTGCTTTCCATCTGTGTCCTCACAGACGTGCAGAAGGTTCTCACGACTATAGTGGTGGGTGTTCGTAAAGTACATACATACTGTGCACCCAAATCACCGTGATGCGTTTGTGATAGAACACACTCTATGGGGGTACTATAACTGCTAGATCCCCAATGAATACCATACCCACACATTCCTTTTTAGTGTGTGGGTGTCAAAATACTCACCAAATGGTGAGCATACATAGCTTTTGGAGATCATACAATGTTGTTAAAAACCATACACTTCCAAAGTACAACTGTCTTTGTGCGTATGTGAAAAATGTGACAAACATGGAGAAGAAAAAACAGGAGCAAACTTCCCCAGCTTACATAGGACTCATTTCAATTCAATACAATTTCAACTGAATTCGGTCTCAGGAATTTAGAAACATAAAAGTTAACACTACATAAAAATCACCGTAAAAATGACACAGTCCATTACAGTTAAGATGCATTTCCCAGGAAACCAAAACCAAAAAAAGTCTGAGATAAAGTGCAGTATACAGGTACAAACAATCATGATTCATACATTAAAACCGCCAACAAAATTGATAGCTGTATGTGTTTTAAAAGTGGGCTTAAACTGTGACGGTTATTAATGTTTAATCAAAGCAAGCCCTAGACCTCCCTGCAGATTTCAAATAGCCAAGAACAAAAAAGATACAATCATTGTTTAACAGCTGTAAATACAGGAGAGCTGGACGAGCCTGTTTACAATTCCTCCACTTTAAAATCTGCACAATAAAAAACTTCCGGGGAACCTCATAAAATTTACAAAATAATACAAAGTGTAGCAGATCCTTTGGAGACTCTCCGTCGCAGCAACAGGGTGCTAACATCTGCCCTCTACTGCTCCCCCTTGGTATGGCAAGCAGGAGGTGAAAAAAAACCAGGCTAATCTTGGTCAATAAAAAACATCCATAAATAGCTAATAACCCCAGGAGGTAAGGCTCAGCTAATGATGTTGTCTTTAGCAATAGAAATTTACGAAAACTTGGTTTGCGTGGTTCCAGCTCTTCCCTCTCCATTTTCCTTAAACGGTTATCTCCACATCCTGTTTGGTGATTAATTCGGGATTGGTGTACAGTTCAACTCATCCTAACCTTTCAAATCTACGCTTGATGTATCTGAGCCAAGGTACACTAAGCGCCTGATCAAAATACATACACTCTTTTAGATTCGACTGGCTCAATGATAATCCCTTGCTCGTCCAGGTTTTTAATCAGTAAATAAGGGGATGGAGTGCCAAGATGTCACTTAAATAAGGCACCCCTAGTTCCTCGTGTACCACCAAGTTGGACAGGCCACGGGGAACAGCCAATAAACTCTTCAGAAAGTTCTTCTCAGTTACCTGTAGATCATCTGTGGTAACATGTCCCCAAATTTCACTTCCATAGGAGGCTATCGCTACACTCTTAGCTTGATAAATCTTCAACAGTGCTGCTATCGGTCTTTTTCCCAGCTTAGAAGCAAAATTAAAAATGGCCGCATTCAACTGCACCAGGTCCCCCTTCTTTCTTTATTTATATGGGCCCCATTTCAAATGGGCATCTAGTACGACCCCAAAATATGAAAAAATGTCAGTGTGGGGTACCTTGGCCGAACCTACCCTGAATTCAAACAATTATTTTGAGCGTCTCCCCTCTTGCACTCCATAGGACTTTGAGTTATTAATGGATAAGTCCCGATCCTCCATAAAGGCGGAAAAAGGCATCAAGTAGGGTTTGTAGCCCCCTACCGGTCCTCGATATAAGGACTGCGTCGTCCGCATAGAGTAATACGGGAAGTCCACGTCGGCCTACGTGCGGGAAGTCGACCTCTGTTGCTAGAAGGGCTTCATCTAAATCATTATTTAAAGATTGAATAAAAAAGGGGCCAAAATGCTCCCTTGGTGTACACCCCTTTTAATATTAAAATTCTGTGATACACATAGGTCCTGTGAGAATCTAACATTGGCCTTGGTTGCACGGTGGAGGTCTTCTAGTAAGAAGATGATGTTGTTGTCTACCCCTAAGTCTTTCATGGACTGCTACAGTTAAGTCCTATATATGCCATCAAATGCGGAGGATAAGTCCATGAATGTGATGTAAATAGTGCTGGGGCATGCAACCATGTATTTACTGAGAATCATTGTGAGGTTGAGGTACTGAGCCACTGTGGATCGGCCTGGGCGAAACCCATACAGTACGTAAGATAAAATATCATGTTCCTCCGCCCAGCCAGTCAGCCTATCTAAAAGCACACAGCCCACCACCTTAACAACTGAGTCCAATAGTGATATTAGTCGGTAGCAGTGTATGCTATACTGGTCGCCCTTTTTTAAAAACTCACACAATATTCGATGTAGCCCGAGACTCAGGGCATCCGGTCCATGCGGCCGCATTAAATACGGCAGCAAGTACTGGTGCCAGATAGAGGGGTCAGATTTAAAGGAGTCTGGGGGGATGCCATGAGGTCCTGGAACCTTAATGCTTGTAAGCCTGGCAATCCCCCCCTCGACTTTCCCCACCTCGAAGATCAATGCGGGAGTAGCTCCCCCATGAACTGGGTGATGGATCAGCTTGAGCATACTCTCAAACATGGTTTCGAAAGGGGGCACCCATCCATCCTCAGTGATATGCACACCTTTTACATTGCTTTCTAAGTGCTCTAAAGAGGGGCTGTTCATAATGTTCCAAAATCTAGAGATATCTCTGAGTGTGCTTGCCTCATTCAGCTCCCTCCATGCTTCCTCCTTTAGAGCGGACTTGCGCTTAGTCAATTTAAGCTTGTAGTCTTTGCGACTACAAGGTTTCAAGGGCTCCTGTTAATGGCATCCTGCAACTTTCTTCATGCCAACGAGCAGGAAGAATTAAACCATCTTGGGGTTTGGTACATAATTCTGTGAGCTGGAAAACTTGAAAACTCACTTACTATAACAGAAATAGTGTTAAGGCAGTAATGACCTCCCCCGGAGGTGTGTGCAGCGAGGTACAAATACTTAGAGCATAAAGTCCGCCCGCCATCCTCACGGGAAAAGGGACCTCCCGCCATAAGGGTGGGGGCAATTAGGATGTGCCCGCCACAGTGGCGGGCGCATCCTGCATTCCTGGCATTGTGGTAGGCGGTGCTGAGTCCATGTTGTGCATGGAACTGCTGGGGGTACATAGGTACTCCCCCATGTGCAGCCCCACCCCCCAGAGTACCCGGCGGGTCAGCAACGGGCCCCCGTGGTCAATTCCCGCATGCCTTTCTGTGGCAGCAATGCTGCCACGGAAAGGCATCTTTCCACACCCATGTTAATATGGCTGGTGGTGTCTAACATACCCGCTACCATATTAAACCCTTTTCCGCCCGGCCAACTAGTTGACCGGGCGGAAAAGCGGCGGACTGTCTTTCCGCCTACCGCGGTCCCCCCGCCATAGTAATATGGTGGGGGGAAAATGGGTGGCGGGCGGGGTCGGTTCACGGGTGGATCGGCACCGCCATGCGGGCGGTGGCGATCCACCCGTGATCCTAATGGACCCCTTAGATCATTGGCACATGATACTGTAACTGAGAAGGCATCCAGAGAGATCTGTGTCCAATTTAGCCTTCGTCTACCATCTGTTGGTATCATTAACCCCCCTTTGCCTAACTCCCCCTTTATGTGACAATAATGGCCCTCGAAATTCAGCATCCTCTAAAAGCATTATCTCGTATAACAAACCCACAGAAGGAGGATTGTAAATGCAACAAAATTAGTATGTAATCGATGATTGTGCCACCACTTCTCCTTTTGAAAGAAAGGGTGGCTGCCTTACTATGAGGATCAATTAGTGCCAAAAGAGACATCAGATCAGATCCAGTTAGGAGGGTGTTCATAATATGCCCCTGTGCAGATTATTCAAAATGGATTCCCGTCACACCATTGGCAACCTAGGACAGCCAATCTTTACACCCTGGAGTCTCCACAAAGATGTATGTTAAAGTCCCCTGCAATCATGAAATTTTGGGTTTGACAATAGCCTGTGCCCCCTGCACTTTCATGGGTTCGACTACTTTGAGTTCTATGTAAGCTGGGGACGTTTGATCCGTTTTTTTCTCCTCCATGTTTGTCACATTTTGCACATATGCATAAATACAGTTGTACTTTGGAAGTGTGTGCTTTTTAACAACATTGTATGATGTTCAAAACCTATGTATGCTCACCATTTAGTGAGTATTTTGACAGCCACACGCTAAAAAGGATTGCGTGGGTATGTTATTCATTGGGGCTCTAACCGTTATAGTATCCCAATGTAATGTGTTCTACCACAAACCCACCACTATAGTTGTGAGAACCTTCTGCACGTCTGTGAGGACACTGATGGAAAGCAAGGAGTTTTTTGCATGTTTTGCAGCTACGCAGCGCAAAGTAAAAAAAAACT
Organism: Lissotriton vulgaris; assembly: GCF_964263255.1. Lineage (NCBI taxonomy): Eukaryota > Metazoa > Chordata > Amphibia > Caudata > Salamandridae > Lissotriton > Lissotriton vulgaris. Next base: position 905,010 of record NW_028249857.1, on the reverse strand, counting down.
ATCATGACAGACTAATTTATGCATTTGTTTTGCAGATGTATATACCTTTCACAGAAGGCTGAAAGGAAAACCGTACGTAGGCAGTTTTGTGTGTGACTCGGAGTCTGCTCCACCTTAGCATGTACATACCCTTTGTGTCACTTCTGTGGTCCTGATGAAAGTCTCGCACTGACGTACTGAGGCTGAAACACGTAGACCGTGATTCTTCCACTAATCTCACTTTGTGGATGTCACCGGTCAATTTAACCTGTGAAGGCATCCCCCTCTGTTTTTAATCTTGTCTTATTGCTTCATCATAACAGTTTTAAGGAACAATAAAGACAATTAACTCACCTTTCTTTCACGTATTTACACAGTATCACTAAAAATCAACACGCTCTGCTGTAATAAGGCGTCGAAGCACACCCGAGTGACATTTGATGGCTCAGTGGGAACCCGATGATGAAGCATTCCACAAACTGGGTTGGTGAGTCAGGTTTCTTTTAAAAGAAAGAATTTTCTTCTTCTTTTCCTTTCTTTTGAATTCCTTGCCTGATATGCTGGGATGACTCATACTTTTGATTAGTATAGTGTCAAAACTATCCAGAAAGAGCTAAAACAACAATATAATCTACAAACTTAATTCAGTGGTATGTACATAACTCTTTAATTATTTTAGAAATTTACTTTAGAAATGAAAATGTAAATATGAGGTTGATATAAAAAAGAGTATCACAGTGAAAGAACAAAAATATACCTGTTGAACTGTATCTGGCAGAGGATATGTGTTCAAGATATGAGTACTGTTGAAAGTTACAATGAGCAATGTCTTTAAAATTAGAATGTTTTAAATGTCTAAGTATATGTGCAAAACAGACAGATCTATTTTATATTTGCATTCTGGGAATTGTAGTACTTCAAGTCACATTATTAAAAATACGTTTTGTAGTCATGAATAAAATGTAAGAACATGTTCTGCACCTGTATGTGCATTAAAAAGTAGTAATACTTGTTAGGTGTGTATTAGGAAGTGTTTGTCAATGTGGTGTTTAACTTATATGACCAGTTTGCATATGTTTAAATGGTTAGATAGGGTTTATGCATGTAACAATTAGACTCTTGAGTTTACTTAAAGATGTAGAGAACTATATATATGTTTAGAAATATGGTCTGAAGGTGTATATCTATCATGACATCACATATATGTTTACATGGCGATCTACGGTCTTTAAGGCTGATGAAAATGTAATGTATATGCTGAGGGTGGTGTATTTCTTTAAACATGCTGTGTTTAAAATTGGGGAGAGTCAATAGTGTAGAATGTATGTTGAGCATTCTTGTGCTAGCTTCACTTGGTGTGTAACTTTGCTTTGAGAAATGCTGCATATATATTTTAAAGACAAAATAAATATTTGAGAAATCGTGTAGGTATGCCATTAAGAAAAGGAATTGTGCTTTGAAAACATGAGAGTTGTTGTTTTCAGTTTTAGAAAGTTACTGATGTATGTGCATGCTGAGTAACAGAGCAATGTATGCTTCTAGACAGCCATGTATGCAATTATAGATTAATTAAGATATGTAGACTTCACTCACACATAGCTCAGTAGAAAAGGATAGATACACTAAAATAGTTAATTTGATACCGACAGAATGACCTAAACAATGAGTCACAGATATAGTCACAACTGTTATGTATCTAAAAGCAATGGAGGTACTTTCACAGTCATCTAGGCATTATTCAGGCACTCCTCTAATCACCCAGCCACTACTCAGGCAGTCACTGTATCACTCATGAACTAACTACTCACGTATTCCATTACCCATTCACTGCAAATACACTCTTTCAATTACGCAGGCACTAATTATGTAGCCATTGAACCATGCAGGCACTACCCATGCATTCATCCAATAAACCCAGGCACTAAACATTCACATATACAATCAAAAAGGCTGTACCTATGTAGTCATTCAAACACTCAGGCACAACCCATGCACTCATCCAAACTCCCCTTTACAACCCATGCACTCATTGCAATACTGAGGCACAACCCATGCACTCATCCAAACACTCATTCACTACTTATGCACTCATATATTTATGCAGGAGTACTGTTGCAGTGAACCTATCACCCATCCAGTACCTATGCATTCATTCAATTACTGAGACAATACTCTGGAATTATTATAATCACCCAAGCAGTACACTTGCTTTCACCCAATCACTCAAGCTTTAACAATGGACTCAAGCAATCACTTAGACACTAGTCATTCACTCATCTAATCAGCCAGACACTACCGATGCACTCATGCAATTATCCAGCACTACCAATGTACTTATCTAAACACCCAGGCACTACCAGTTCATTCGACCAAAAAAGCATGTGCAGCAGCCATGTACTCATCCAAGCACTGAAACACTACTCATGCACTCACCCAATCTGCTAGGTGTCGTGCATTTACTTAAACAATCATGTATGCACTATCCATGCACTCTATAAATCACCAATATACTATCTATGCACTCCTGCAATTATCCAGGCACTAGAGTTATACTCATTTAATGATCCAACCACTATCGATGCATGCATTTAATTATTGAGGCATCAGTTATGCACTTATCTAATCATTCAAGCACTACTTATGCACTCATCCAAACAACCGGATAGTAGTGCTGTGCTTAGGCAAACAAGCAGGCAGTAATTATGTAGATACGGAACGACCCATGAAGTTCTCACATACTCAGGGAATCATCCAGGCATTACCTGAATCAACAGAGAATCACTTAGGCACTACCTATGCACTCATTCAATCATCCAGGGAGTATTGATGTACTCAACCACAAACACATGTATTTACAAGTTTTAGTCATGAATATGTAGTCTTTTAGAACCGTCTGTTGAATTAAATATACAACCTGTACCAGGCTCTTTGCATGTACTTGGAAGAATGAGTGAGCTGTACGCTCTGGTAGAGACTAATGTGCAGATTTGTATATGACTGTTTCCCAAAATTTAAATCTGATACATCTAAGTAGAAAAGTACTGAGGTACTGAATACACCAGTGTTCATTTTAAAGTTGACTACAGAATAAATAAACTGCTCTTTCCCCATGTTAAAGTAAGAACTGATTTTTTTTTTTTAAGTAATTTTTATTGTAGGCAAACAGGGCACAGACCAGGATGCATACAGTTATGTTGTTGCTTTGACTTATTACCAACATTCATTGTTTTGTCTTGGTATACACAGCCTGCAGGCCCACAACCCGGAGGTCGGGCGGCAACAAATGGTCGATCTTAGTTTTGTCTGGTTGCGACGTTTAGGATCATTTGTTTTCGCATTAAAGTGTGCATGTCTACTTTTCTTTCCTAACTTAACTAAACTATGTACCCCGTCCCTAAATAATGCCATGCTACCACCCTCCCCTCCCCCCTCCACCATCCGCTCACAGGGTCTCGTGTTAGAACAATCCAGGGTGTGATTTTACATCTGTCAATGTCTAAGTGTGTGCTACTCTCGGTAACTCTTGGGTGCTATTCCCGTCTGCGCAGAGGGTCTCCTCTTCTTCCGTTAGTATGCTGTCCCTAAGGGCCTGTACCAACATCTCCCAGGCTGTCGCCACCTCCAACGCTCTAGGGTCAGAGTTTCTACGTGCTAGCTGATATCTGTGCGTGCTGTCGCAAGCTGCCCATTTGAGGAATTTGTTGTACCATCTCCTGTGCGTTGGGCCTGTTCGCGCCTTCCACTGTCTCATTATTTCCCTTTTGGCTATCATCAGTCCCATGTCCACAAACTTACTGGAGGTTTTATTTTTGGGCGTGTGAGGGAACCAATGCAGTAGGCGTACCGCCGAGTCGAAGTCAATGGCTCTTTCCGTTACTTCATTCAGAGTCTCCCCTATGGCCTGCCAGTACTCCCTGAGGGCTGGACAAGACCATAGCATATGTTCCAGCTCCGCCCCATCCGTTGGACAGCGAGGGCACGCCGACTCAGCCACCCCAAAATATTTCTTAATTCTGCCCGGGGTCATGTAGGCCCTGTGTAGCACGTAGTAATGGATAAGCTTTCTCGTACTATTACGGGCTCGGCGCACAAGCCGGGCCCAAGTCGTGTCAGGAATATCTTTTGCCAGGTCAGTTTCCCGTTTGGTCTTCAGCGCAGTGAGGGGCAACAGGTGTTCACGGAGCATTCTTGAGTACAGGCACGTCACCGCCTTAACCGTTCCAGCCGCCATCATGGCATACTGACAAACCATGGACGTCTCGGGATCCGCTAGGCCCCCGCCCCAATGTGCTTGCATCGCCCCGATCACAGCCGAGTGCAGGAGGAATCCTCCTCGTGGTAGGTCAAAGCGTTCTAGGAGGTCTTGATATGGGAGGAGTGCCCCGTTCTCATAGAGGTCTCCTACAACCTGTACACCAGCTTCTTCCCATTGCTGTAGCTGCGACCAATCGCCCCCGTGGGGTAGCGCCGTCAGCATGCCCAGGGGAATTTCCGGGGGATACGGATGCCTTATCCCCGCCCGCCGTTGGGAGCGGTTCCAGCAAAGCCAGGACATCTGCTGCTCAAGTGTCAGGTCTCAGGTAGCGATCTTTTGCTGTAAGGCTATGTATGCCAAGACATGCCTTGGCGTACCTCTAATCTCCTCATCTTCCGGGCCTCGGTACACTCGCGCCACCTCCTGCGTGAATGTCTGCAGTTGGGCGGCCAGATAATAAAGTTCAAAGTCTGGTACCGCTAACCCACCCTCATCTTTGGGACGGGTGAGCGTCGCCAGCGCTACTCTGCACCTGCCCGCCCCCCACAGGACCAAAGTCAGCTGGGATTTAAGTTGGCGGAAAAAGGAACTGGGGATCCAGACCGGTAGTGTCCGAAAGTAGTATAACAATCGCGGTAGAGCAACCATTTTTAACAAGGATATGCGGCCAGCTACAGAGAGCGGGAGCGTAGCCCAAAAGGCCATGTTGCCCTCCAGCGCTCGCATGCATCGACCAACGTTACCCTCCAACATGTCCGCAGCCGTGTGATATATATATACTCCTAACTATTTAAGACAAGTCGGTTCCCAGTTTAGTGTGGGCCGGTGGTCAGGACGATCAGTGTCCCTCTGAAGCGGAAATACGTATGTTTTTACCCAGTTGACCTTCAGGCCCGATATTACACCAAATCGCCCTAGCAATCTCTCTGCTCCTTCCAGCGCTGTTGTGTCATTTTCAAGAAATAATAGCAAGTCGTCGGCATATAACGATATATACTGCTGCCCGTCTCTGCTACCTATACCCTCGAAATGTCGTCCCGTCCGGGCCTCGGCTGCTAATGGTTCAATCGCTAGTGCGAACAATAGGGGGGACAAGTAGCAACCCTGGTGGGTGCCCCTCTCCACCGGGTATTGTTTCGAGACTAGGGGCCTTATCCTCACCCTCGACACTGCCGCCGAGTACAGGACCCACGTCCACTTAATATATCCTTCTCCTAGTCTAAATCGGCTCATGGCCTTGCCGAGTAGAGGACCCGCGTCCACTTAATATATCCTTCTCCTAGTCCAAATCGGCTCATGGCCTTTCGCTCCGCTTGGCCTTTCACTCCACTTCCGTTTGTGATGCCGTTTGTTTCCGTGTTCCATGTCGCCTCTTGCGCAATCGTTGCGATTTTCGTAGGCCCTTTGGCGCCCGTTCTCGTGCCCGTTCTCTTTCCTCTCAGGCCTTGGCTCCGTCAGTGCCTGCCTTATATGTGTCCCACCACTCCTATGCGCCGCTGCTATGCCAAAGAAGTGCGTCTTCTCGTCAACCACCACCCTGAGCTTCGCCGGGAAGAGCAAGGAGTATGGGATGCCCTCTGTCCGGAGCTCCCGTTTAAGCGATAGAAAGGAGGCCCGCAATCTCTGTGTCTCAAAGGTGAAGTCAGGGTACAAGGTTACTCTGCTGTTCGCCATTTGAAACGGACCAGTGTCTGAAGTAGGAGGTCCCTGTCCTTATAATGTAGTAATTTAGCGATGATCGGTCTCGGGGTAGGCCTGGTTTAGGCGGTCCGGATGGGACCCGGTGTGCGCGCTCTAGGGTAAAGAAGGGTGACAGGCCCTCTGGCGCCACCACAGTCTTGAGCCAGGCATAAAGGAACTCCACCATGTCCTCTCCTTCCTCCTTTTCTGGCACCCCTACGATACAGACATTGCTTCGCCGACTCCTATTTTCCGCATCCTCCGCACGCCTTTCAAGGACCTGGAGCCAGTCGAGTGCATTCGTTAGTCTGCTTTCTAGAGTCTTGTGAGCAGGGGCCAGGTCCTGTAGGGTATCTTCAACCTCTTTGACTCTATCTTTGAGTTTGTCATGATCTGCTCGTAGGAGGCCCAGTCCCGAGACCACTTGTGCAATATCTTGCTGCAAAGTGTCTTGTGTGGCTGCTATGGCTTCCAGGATACGGTTCTGCAGCTGCTGCAGCTCAGAGGGTCCTGCAGGGTCACCTTCCGCCATGTCAGAGGCCGTCGCTCCCTCAGTTTTCCCCTTCGGCTTCACCATATTGCTTAGCCACCTCCTCCAAAGGCGTCCTCGGCCCCCGATCGCCGTCAGGACTTCTACCGAGCTCCGGTCCTTTTGACGGGCGTCGGATCCTAGGTATGGGACCGTCGCGATCTCAGCCCCTCCCGTCTTCGGATCATCTCTGGATCATCACCCACCTCGTCGATCCTCTTCGGGTTTGCGTTCGACTGTGGATCTCCTTATGTCACTCAGGCCAAGACCGATATATCAGTCTCCCTCTTGGGTGTCTCGGTCCTACTGATCCACACCACTCCTCGACTCTTCGCTGGCCGTAGGTCTGTGCGTCGTTGGCCTTCGTCCTCCCACATGACGCAGCAGCTCGGGTCGCACCGCCATCTTGTCTAGTCTTTGTACTCGGGCTAGACGGCTCGGTGGGCAGGCTGCCCTTTCGGTATTTGTCACCCGAGTCCGTCCTCAGGTCACTGAATCATGTTTGGTGATGTTATCTGGATCCGGGGCTCTGGCGCCCTTGAGGGGAGGGCGGATCCGCTGCTAGTCAACTTTATCACACCTCGGCCGCCATATCGGGAGCGTCTTTGCTTCGCTCCGTTTGGAGATGGATCGGCGCTCCGGCGTCAAATCTCTGGCAATCGGCTCCTTTGACGGTTCTCCATGTGCCCCTCGAGTTCATCTGCCAGAGTCCCCGTTTTTCCGGGGTCGTCGTGGGTTTTTCTGCACCGATTTTCTGGATATTTGTGGGGATCGGGCGCGGAGCTCCAAACTCACGCCGCCATTCCTTTTGGTGTCCAAGCCACGCCCCCGTTAAAGTGAATACTGATATATGATGCAGCTGTGTTATAGGAGAGGGTGCTATAATGTTAAAAGGTATCTAATAAATAAAGTTGTGTGTTTTGCTTTGGGTTTGATATATTGAAGTAAGTGCATTTAGTTATATAGCTAAGCTCATCTGTAGATTTAAAACTGCAACATAACAAAAAAAACAGTTTTTGTATTATCTGTAAGGCAGTAGTAAAGTAGTTGGTGAGTTGGCTAGAGTACATGATTACAGACCATTACCTACATAACTACATTCAGTTAGAATGTCTACAAAAGCTAGGAGGAAAAAGCAACAGAAACAACTACAGTATCTTCAGAACTGAGACACAAAAGGGAGAAAATGAAGAAAAAGTGGTGAAAGAAAAAAGAGCTACAGGTAAGAGGACAAAGTTATTTCTTTAAATAAAAATGAATATGAAAAGCAAACTATAAGAAACAATAAGAGTTGACGATATCTATATTACAAGAAGAGGAAAGAATGTAACAAAGATGGACACACCTTAACCCACCTTAAGAGACAGAAACTGTTTAAGGAAATCAGAGCAAGGATGTTTCATAGTAGAGTGGTTGTAAATCTACTGAGAATTATGAGGAAGTATGGAAGAAGGGGAGAGGTGCTGAAAGAGAAAGAGCAAGTTGAGGGAGTAGTTGAAAGGACCTTCGATTTGAAGAGGAAGCTTTTCATTTTGATTATGAATAGAATGAAGACTCTTGGCAAAATAGTGATGTATATGAGTAGACAAAACCAGAAGAAAAGATAAGTGAATAGAAGTAACTTTTATGCAGTTTTTAGTGGAAAATTGATATATTCTTTCATTATAGAGCCTTAATTAATGAAGAAAGCTATCTCCAGGATAACACATTAGTTCACGTTATTGATGAAAGAGGGCAATGTCATAAAATGAAAAATGGCACTCCTATAACGAAAGAGGTGATGGTATCTAGAAATGTAGGACAACTTATTGCAGAAGAGGTACAGGGAAGACGAGTCAGGCCCTGTATACAAATGGAATTGTGATACTGTGTGTAGTATTATTCAGCAATCCATTGATATACTATATGGGGGTGAATGTTTCGCCATTGTGCAACATTCCGTCCATCATCTTGTGTGTTTTACAGTTCGTATGGAGCCAAGAACAGGCAAAATAACATCAACAGAGCTGCAGAAAGGTCTAATAGACAGAGTAGTGTAATGGAATACTAGTATTTTCTCAAAATGTTCAGCAGGATGCTCAAGAATGTTTAATGGTAATGCTAGTACTATTAGAGGAAGACAATGTGAATATTAATTAACTATTTGGTTTAACTTATAAATGGAACTGTAACTGTAAACATTGTGAATTCACCTCTAGCACTGAAATTAATTTGAATTGATTCCTCTACTTGACGTTACCAGATTGTTAAGCGGCGGCCTTTGAAAGTTTAACCAAAAATGCCCATCCACATATGATCTATCCAAACTGCAGATCAGAAGTTAGGTGTACATTTTTACTACAAAGGTATGAAAAATATGTTATAGTCATGCCACAACGATGCAGACTGGAAGGTACTAAGTTAGGAACTGGAATTACAAACATTGTAGCTGGACAATTTTTGTTTCAAAAATAAATTTCTAATCTATAGCAATCATTTTTATGAAGGAGCTAATATGATCTCCACACACTACACAACATGTAACACAACAACTAAAAATCAAAAATTGTGATTCTTGTCTTTATTTTCTATTTTTCTCTTTCTTATTTATAAACTATCACATAAATGCAGTGAAGGCAGTGAATGTGTTTCGTCCATGAAATGGACTTCTTCAGGGCAAATGTTAACACAGACAAATCTCAGCTTAACAGGGATATTGCGGTGCAGATTCAAATTAGACCCCCACAGTGGTACACATCATCAGTATTCAAGATTGTAAGTTACAAACACTTTTCAAATATTGTCGTCCACAACGTGGTTGATTATGTGCTACAATGATAAGAACCCTAGGGGAATCATGCCAGCAAGGGAAAGAAAGTGGGGCCAGTAAGCAATAAAAGTCACTTTGATTGGTGCTTTGGCCACCACCATCAATCTGCTGCACTCTGATGCTGTTCAGGCGGTCGATGGAGAACTCCATTGAACACCTCTTAGCAATCCCTCTGTGTGGACTAACTGGAGGTAAAAGGAGGGGTAGTTGTCCCCCAAGAACCCTTCCTGTTACCTTCAGTAAGTCCCACACAGCAGGATTGCCGAAAGGTTGTTCGAGGACATGACCCCTTTCTCCGCCACTGTGTAAATGCCCCAGTAGGGGGATGAAGTCACCTTTGCTATTGAGGCTCCTTTGGGGACACCTACCCCTCCGGTTACCTCCAGGTTGTCCCACACAGTGGTACTGCTGAGAGGTTTTTGGTGGCTATGCCCCATTTTCCCACCACTCTGCAAACCCTCATCCTGCCGCACTACTAGTTGGGTGTTCTGGTCCTCTTGGCTCTACAAGGTCCTCGGGGGTCAACTACTCCCCCCCCCATTTTCTCTGTTTACTCCCACACAGCTGGATTACAGAGGGGTCTATGGTGATCATGCCTCCTTTTTCCACCACTCTGCAATTCACTCAAGCCTCCTGGAGCACTTCTGGTTAGGAGATGAAGTCCACTTTACTCTTCAGGGTCCTCAGGGGCCAACTACCCCTCCTGTTACCTGCAGTGGCCCCACACAACTGGACTGCAAAGTGGTTGTGGTGGCCTCATCCCTTTCTCCACCGCTCTGCAAACCCACCTACTGAGACACTACTGTTTGGGGGAAGAAGACCACTAAAGTCCTGTGACACTCAGGAGGTGCAATTGCAGAGTGGTGCAGAAAGGAAGCAGGGGATTTGGCGATGTGCGGGTAGCTTTTTCTTTGTTTTTTTTTAAATATAAAGGGAAGGGGAGTCATATGCCCCCCCTTCCGTGGGCCGATTTTGGCTGCGGGGACAACATCTTCTGGGGACAAGTATTTTTAGAAAGTGGAGGGGGCCGCACTGGCCTCCTCTATGGGCCTATTATGGCTGGACGGACCCCATTCCCACAGGGACAAACAGTCACACAGCCACTCAGAAGAGATATGTTAGAAATAGTATGACTGCTTACTAGTACAGAAAGAATAGTAGTTTAACATATGCTGTAGCTTAGTATATATATCTTTAAGTTTCAGAAACTTTACTAAACACTCACAGGATGATGTCACCAGTTATGTCATCAGTAATGTCATCTGAGATGTCATCAGTGATGTCCCTGGCCATGGTATGAGTGATGTAATATGTGCGGTCATTAACAGTGAATTGCAGGGGCGTAAGTTATTATACAAATAAAATCTTAGCCTAAATATAACGTCCCTGTAACCTATGTTTCAGTGAATGTACATATATATCTATATATATCTATATATATCCATATCTATCTACATATATATAATAGAGGAAATTGATTCAAATTGACAACATCGGACTATGGGTAGAAACGGCATGTCGAGGTGTAAGGCTTACCTTTGAAAAAGTTCCACGGCGAACGAAATGCGTCAGGACTCTGCCACATGCTGTCTTAATCCTTCATTAAAATCGGCAAATCACAAGTTTCGTGTGCGGCTCAATATTCTATCCAGCATGGGAGAAATGTGAATTTGTATATTATCGGTGTGGTTCTACCGAAGAGCAACGCACCACCACAAGAGCGCCATCACTCTCCAACTTTGAACCAACTTTGGAGACTCTGTAAAATGAACAAGGAGAATGCAGTGCCGCCGAGGACTGGCCTCCGTATTGGACCTGAGTTAGCTCTGAAAGTGGGCTGACACGGGGATTTTTTGCCTGGGATCGTTACAAACTTCCAAACAGCATGAAAATTACACCGCCCACTGGAGGGAAGAAAATGTGACAGCCATCTGCACCACAGGTCCCCTAATGCAACTCGTCATCAAAGGAAGTGAATTCCAAATAAAATGCCATCAGAGGAAATGGATTCAAATTGACAACATCGGACTATGGGTAGAAACGGCATGTCGAGATGTAAGGCTTACCTGTGAAAAAGTTCCACGACGAACGAAACGTGTCAGGACTCTGCCATATGCTGTCTTAATCCTTCATTAAAAACGGCAAACCACAAGTTTCGTGTGCGGCTCAATATTCTATCCAGCAGGGGAGAAATGTGAATTTGTATATTATCGGTGTGGTTCTACCGAAGAGCAATGCACCACCACAAGAGCGCCATCACTCTCCGACTTTGAACCAACTTTGGAGACTCAGTAAAATGAACAAGGAGAATGCGGTGCCGCAGAGGACTGGCCTCCGTATTGGACCTGAGTTAGCTCTGAAAGTGGGCTGACACGGGGGAATTTTTGCCTGGGATCGTTACAAACTTCCAAACAGCATGAAAATTACACCGCCCACTGGAGGGAAGAAAATGTGACAGCCATCTGCACCACAGGTCCCCTAATGCAACTCGTCATCAAAGGAAGTGAATTCCAAATAAAATGCCATCAGAGGAAATGGATTCAAATTGACAACATCAGACTACTGGTAGAAACGGCATTTCGAGGTGTAAGGCTTACCTTTGAAAAAGTTCCACGGCGAACGAAACATGTCGGGACTCTGTCACATGCTGTCTTAATCCTTCATTAAAATTTGCAAACCACAAGTTTTGTGTGCGGCTCAATATTCTTTCCAGTAGGGGAGAAATCAGAATTTGTATATTATCGATGTGGTTCTACCGAAGAGCAACGCACCACCACAAGAGCGCCATCACTCTCCAACTTTGAACCAACTTTGGAGACTCGGTAAAACGAACAAGGAGAATGCGGTGCTGCAGAGGACTGGCCTCAGTATTGGACCTGAGTTAGCTCTGTAATTCTGCTTGACACGGGGGAACTTTTGCCTGGGATCGTTACAAACTTCCAAACAGCATGAAAATTACACCGCCCACTGGAGGGAAGAAAATATGACAGCCATCTGCACCACAGGTCCCATAATGCAACTTGTCATCAAAGGAAGTGAATTTCAAATAAAATGCCATCAGAGGAAATGGATTCAAATTGACAACATCGGACTATGGGTAAAAACGGCATGTCGAGGTGTAAGGCTTACCTTAGAAAAAGTTCCAAGGCGAACGATACGCGTCAGAACTTTGCCACATGCTGTCTTAATCCTTCATTAAAATCAGCAAACCACAAGTTTTGTGTGCGGGTCAATATTCTTTCATGCAGGCGAGAAATGTGAATTTGTATATTATCGGTGTGGTTCTACCGAAGAGCAACGCACACTACCAGAGCACCATCACTCTCCGACTTTGAACCAATTATGAAGACTCGGTAAAACGAACAAGGAGAATGCGTTGCTGCCGAGGACTGGCCTCAGTATTGGACCTGAGTTAGCTCTGTAAGTGTGCTGACACGGGGGAACTTTTGCCTGGGATCGTTGCAAACTTCCAAACAGCATGAAAATTACACCACACACTCGAAGGAAGAAAATGTGACAGCCATCTCCACCACATGTCCCATAATGCAACTCGTCATCAAAGAAAGTGAATTCCAAGTAAAATGCCATCAGAGGAAATGGATTCAAATTGACAACATCGGACTATGTGTAGAAACGGCATGTCGAGGTGTAAGGCTTACCTTTGAAAAAGTTCCACGGCGAACAAAACGCATCAGGACTCTGCCACATGCTGTCTTAATTCTTCATTAAAATCAGCAAACCACAAGTTTTGTGTGCAGCTCTATATACTTTCCAGCAGGGGAGAAATGTGAATTTGTATATTATCAGTGTGGTTCTACCGAAGAGCAGCGTACCACCACAAAAGCGCCATCACTCTCCGACTTTGAACCAACTTTGGAGACTCAGTAAAGTGAACAAGTGAACAAGGAGAATGCGGTGCCGCTGAGGACTGGCCTCGGTATTGAACCTGAGTTAGCTCTGAAAGTGGGCTGACATGGGGGAACTTTTGCCTAGGATCGTTACAAACTTCCAAACAGCATGAAAATTACACCGCCCACTGGAGGGAAGAAAATGTGACTGCCATTTGCACCACAGGTCCCATAATGCAACTTGTCATCAAAGGAAGTGAATTCCAAATAAAATACCATCAGAGGAAATGGATTCAAGTTGACTACATCGGACTATGGGTAGAAACGGCATGTCGAGGTGTAACGAAACGCATCAGGACTCTGCCATATGCTGTCTTAATCCTTCATTAAAATCAGCAAACCACACGTTTCGTGTGAGGCTCAATATTCTTTCCAGCAAGGGAGAAATGTGAATGTGAATATATATATATATAAGTGGAACTAACATCACCACCAACCCCCGAGATAACTCTAACATCAACGACATGGCTACTAACCTAACGGTGGTCAATCTCACTCCTAAAGAACTGACACAAGAAGAAGAACAAGTCCTAAGTCTGGGACTGACCTTTTGTCCAAGCAGTGAGTTGGAATACACCCAAACAAAAATTGATTTGTTCCGCTTCACCCGCAAACTTAAACTACATAAGCACTTTAAAATGCGGCCACATCTACAATCTAAAGAGAACCAAGGGCAAAGAATAACAGCATCAGACGTACTGAGAGGTAAAGACCTACGCTCAGTTGAGATCTTAACAGATCTGGAAATGGAACAAACACAGGACCTTGCAGACTTGGATCCAGCACAGAGAGCTGAACTGCAAGGCATTGAACAGGACAGTGAAAATAGTGGTTTTAAACCTCCGTCCACCTTTGTTCCTCAATCCCCTTGGGATGCCATAGATGTGTTTTCAGAAGCGATGAATGATGACCTATTAAAATTACGGAAAAGTAACCAAATCAACCCCCACCACAATATCACGGAACAACAGAGAACTGCTCTGAAAGAATTAACGATGGACACGAAAATAATTGTGAAGCCCTCTGACAAGGGCGGGAACGTGGTTTTGATGACCCGTGAATACTACACTAAGGAAGCATTGAGGCAACTCTCAGATGAGAATTTCTATACCAAATGCACCAATGATACCTACCAACAGAGTATCATTGAATATGATAAACTCATCTCCAAATGGTACAACCAACATATGTTAAATAAGGATGAACATCTGTTCCTGCGTACCACTTGCCCAATGATACCAACCTTCTACCACCTCCCAAAACTTCACAAAAATCGTGACCACCCGCCTGGACGCCCGATTATTTCCTCCATCGGAAGCCTTACGGAGAACATGTCTCGCTTTGTGGACCACACCTTATTCCCTCTTGTGTCCAATTTGGACTCGTATATACGAGACACAAAAGACTTTTTGATAAAATTGAACAATTTGGTGTGGGAACAGGACTACCTTCTAATGGTATTAGACATCACCAGCCTCTACACTATCATTGACCATAGCCATGGATTAGAGGCGGTAAAATGGGCATTAGAACAACGCCAACTACGATTTTCCAGACACAATTTAATGATTCTGGAGTTCGTAGAATTCTGTCTAAAGCATAACATATTCCTGTTTGAGGAGCAGTTATATATCCAGAAGTCTGGCACGGCGATGGGTACCTGCTTCGCTCCCAGCTACGCGAACTTGTTCGTGGGCTGGTGGGAGGAGCAGGTACCCAGGAGCTGTAAAATTGGGGAAGAAGAGGGCAAAGTAATCTGTTGGCATCGATATATCGATGATCTTTTCATCGTGTGGAGAGGCACACCTGAGACAGCTCGAGAATACATCAATGTACTGAATAACAACCAACTGAATCTGCAATTTTCTGGGACAGTGAGTCCGGTGGCAGCGGACTACCTGGACCTTAAAATATATGCAGAAGGCGGCCAACTCCACACTAACCTCTTCAGAAAGCAAACTGCTGGTAACTCTACGTTGCACGCCAGCAGTAGCCATCCACCCCAATTAATCAGAAGTATCCCCTATGGGGAACTGCTAAGACTCCGCAGGAACTGCTCCAAACACTCGGATTTCGAAGCGGCTGCTTCGGAATGCATATCCCGATTCAAAGCTAGGGGATATGGCGAGACCATGCTCACTAACACCCTGAAAAGAGTAAGGAAAATAGAGAGACAGTCCCTCCTTACTAACAACATCGATCAGGTTAACCGTAGGGGCAAGCCAGGTGAAGATCAAGGCAAGTTCAGAGTCATAACTCCCTATTCAACAGGTGCAGACAATCTTAGAACCATGCTACGTAAGAACTGGCACATTCTTCTAACAGATAGTGTGCTTAAAGAAGATCTCCCACCTCACCCACTCCTTACCTTCAGCAAAGCTAAATCTCTAGGCGATACACTGGTGCACAGCCATCTCGAAAAGGTGTCTTTGAGAACGAACACTTTGAAGGAGCAACGAGGCTTTTACCCCTGCGGCCGCTGCAAAGCGTGCGCAGGTAGTAAACGCGTACTCTCATATACCATACCGGAGACTGGCAAGAAAATCTATATCAATAAATTTATCACCTGTAGCACCCAGTATGTTGTATATTGCCTACAGTGCCCCTGTGGCTTACGCTACATTGGGAGCACTATTAAGGAGATCAAGCTCAGGGTATTGGAACATATGCGAGCCATCGATAAAACTGATCAGACCTATCCGGTGGCTCGCCATTTTGCGGAGGTACACCATCGAGATCGGAGTAAACTCCAGTACTTCGGCCTCGATATTGCACCCCACAATGTTCGTGGAGGGGACCGATTACGCAGATTAAGGAGACTAGAGTCCCGTTACATTATTGATCTGTGTACCAAATATCCTAAGGGCCTCAACAGTGGGGAGGAGATGGCCGTCCATCTAGGGAAGTGAGTAGCATAAGATCTGATATACAATATTCCAAGGTGATAGTGTAACTGATGATACTGATATTAGAACCTATCAGATTATCACACTTGGTTAGCTCTGATTAGTATATCCATTTCGTTCTCTGTACATAGTAGCTCTATGTGCAAAGCAGTATGTGAGAAACATCATGCGGTCATTGGATTGATATTATATGCTTCTCCTGATAGAACCCATAATCAGGCACGTGACAATGACTATTAATACTTTGTTAACAGTGTAGAAGCCTATTTCCAATGCCTCCGCACATACACAAGTCTCACTGTATATAATAGCACTTTATCAATTTTGTTTAAGATTTGAATTTGTGTAAAATTTTCGTTCGACATATGATTCATATTGAGAACATGTACACATGCCCAGGCCGAATTTGCACACGATGCATCTCACTTAAATACCCACTCACATGAAACCCCTCTTTTAGCTATGTTCAGCTCATAGTGTGGTTTGAGAATTGATTTATTTTAATTTCTTTCTATACAGGTAATTTGGCACATGTTTATATGGGGACTTAAGCCGATCCACGGCTTTATTTTTGTTAATCTTTGTAAATATATTATGCTTTACCTAACTGGATACAATGCAATTGCCCATCTGGGGGCGTTATGTAGCAAATACCTTACTGTTGTGTTATAATGTTATACACTACAAGATGGCCGCTTTGTTTCATGTTGGGCCTCAGTCCCCTTGTTTGTGTCTACACCTGACTAGGAGTGGGAGTGACTATGTAGAATAAAACATTGTCGGTTACAAACACAGTGCATCACACACTGACGAAGGCAGACCGCCGAAACGCGTCTGTGTGCACCCCTCCGCTGATTAAAATCTAAGCGCGTTTGTATACCTCTACCTCGAGTGCTGTCATTCTTTCCAGGAGAAGTGGGAAGGACTTTGGAGCGTAATATATATATATATATATACATAAATACATACATATATATATATATATTACCTACTGGCTATCGCCAGTAGGTATATATAGTTAGGATTTTTTCCCTATGGGATTTTTGAAAATTCTATGTCTAATAACTTTGGCGTTTGTGGACGGAATCGGCTGAAATTTTCAGGAAAATGGCACATTTTTTTTCTGAGCAGCCCCTGAAAATTTGGTGGGGTTTCGTCAAGGTGGGGCTGAGAAAAAAGGGGGGTCCCAAAACGCGTTTTTAACATTGAGTTTTCCATAGGGCGGTTGGACTCACTTTTAGCTCGAACGGCTGAATGGATTTGCACGAAACTTGGCAAAATTGTAGGGACTGTTAGCCCGATGTGCCTTTGCTAGGTCTCAATATATGTGCTTCAGTGGATTTTGAGAAATTAACGTTTAAATCAAGATATATATCTGTAACAGCGCTCCGGGCAGCGATCCGGTCCGCTTACTTTTCGCGTTTCGGAACTTTGCGCGCAGAAAGCTGATTGGCTCTCCGGTGTCTGTCAACATTCTAAACAGTCCGGAGCGGCCGCCATCTTGTCTCTCGGTAGGATCGAGAGAGAAGAAGAGGTGAAAAACGAAGGGGGAATTTAATGAAAGGGGGCAAGGTATCCCCCTCTTGACCCCCTAGGAATGTTGTTGGGGTTATTAAAGGGTCCCGTGGGGAAAAGAAAAAAAAAATGATTTTTCACGGTAGAAGCGCTTCACGGGCCGCGAACTGGGCCGCAAACTGGTAGCGAAACGGGAATTCGCCATTTTGTGCTTCGTTAATTAAATTACTAGGTATAAGGGGGTGCGGGAGACGTATCCTAATCCCCTATGTTTCCTGAGGGTGGCTGAGGAGGCTGATATATGTTGATACATCTCTTCCAGCGGCTGTGCGTGAGCTTTTTTTTTTTTTGCTGCGTGACAGTCCGGAGCGGCCGCCATCTTGTCTCTCGGTAGGATCGAGAGAGAAGAAGAGGTGAAAAACGAAGGGGGAATTTAATGAAAGGGGGCAAGGTATCCCCCTCTTGACCCCCTAGGAATGTTGTTGGGGTTATTAAAGGGTCCCGTGGGGAAAAGAAAAAAAAAATGATTTTTCACGGTAGAAGCGCTTCACGGGCCGCGAACTGGGCCGCAAACTGGTAGCGAAACGGGAATTCGCCATTTTGTGCTTCGTTAATTAAATTACTTTAAATTACTAGGTATAAGGGGGTGCGGGAGACGTATCCTAATCCCCTATGTTTCCTGAGGGTGGCTGAGGAGGCTGATATATGTTGATACATCTCTTCCAGCGGCTGCGCCATCTTGCCTTTTTTCCAATGCCACAATTTTGTCGTGCACGGCAGCCATTTTAGATGCCAGGCTGGTCCCAGGCTATCACCTACCCCTGCGGATGTAGTTTATGGCCCCAGCTGTAGAGAATTCAGACATGCCAACCCTCCCGATTCAGGCGTGAGACTACTGATTTCAGTGCTAGTCTCCCGCCTCCCGATTTCTGCAAGCAAAAACCCGGGGGCATATTACGAACAACTAGCGATAATTTTTGTCTCTAACTTGTTTAGAGACAAAAATTATCGCCGCACATCGGCGATTTTTATCGCAGATAAACCTTGCTATTATCGCAGAAAAGTCAGCGATATTCATGTATTATCGAGCAAATGCTCTTAGCCATGTTATCCACCTCCCATTGGATAACATGGCTAAGAACTGCTCAGGGCAGGTGTTAGATTTTGGAGATATTCGCGCTTAGCGCGAATATCTCCAAAAGTTGGTAATAGGAGATAGCGATGTTAGGGACTGTTTCCAGTCGCTAACATCTTGGCACGCCACTTTGCATGTCATTAGTGATAAGTATCACTGACATGCAAAGCGGGGCCCAAGATGGTCGCTATCTCCTTTTAGCTGTCACTAACTGGTGTTAGCGACAGCTTGGTTTAGGGAGATAATTTTATCTCCGCTTTCATGGCTTTTAAAGCCAAAAAAGCGGAGATAAACCCCCTTGATAATATGCCCCACGATTCCTTGGGGGTTTCAGCTGACAGGGCTTGGTATTGTGTTACATGGTAATTTTTCCAGGAAACGTCAGAGGGTCGATGCAGGGGTTCTAGAAGAGGTGATAAACCATTTAAGCCTCATGAACAAGCGCATGGTCTTTTAAAGATTTGTGAAGTACTCGGGGCTGCGGTGTGTGTGTGCCCTCTTTCAGGAGCGGGCGGGGGGCACTGCCAGCAACTTGCCAGGTCAGGTAGTGTTCAACACGTGCATCACCCTTTCTCTGCCTGCTATTGCGCTCCATGCTTCGGAAAGGTAAGAAAAAGAACGTGCATTTGAGTTTGAAATGTCCGATCCTGCAGCAGCACACTTCCAAAGCCCACACATGACAATAACCCGATTCAAGGCCCCATTCACCCGTTTTTAAAAAAATAGATAACACTCCAACAAAGTAAGATTATAAAACTTTATTAACTTTTAACTATAATGAACGGAACAAAAACTAAAAACATTTAAACATTTTTCAACCCAAAAAGCAACAATGGTTAGAAGCTGTCTTTTGTGCGAATAGTCCCAAGGCAGCACAACGTGCAGAGTTCTGGACGGCACCCAGGTGATGTCGCCTGGGTGCCGCACTGGTTTTGGGATCCTACAATGCAGCACAGAAAACAGCGTGGGGCGTCCCGGGTGGTGCGGGGGGAGGCCTCGTCAGTAGCGGTCTGTTGTGCGAATAGTCCCAAGGCAGCAGAACGCGTTGAGATGTTGATGGCACTGTGTCCAGTGTCCCATGGCTGACACAACATGTACGACAGGCACCCAGGTGATGTCCAGTAAACTGCCGCACTGGTTTTGGTATCCTACAATGCTGCTCCGAAAATTGGCGTGCGGCGGCCCGGGAGGGGGGGGGCGTGGGGGAGGCGGCGTGAACGGGCCTCCCCAGGTGGCGGCCATCCAGCTGAGATGCGCCCGCTCTTGCGGCTACAGCGTCTCGCTCACCATGTTGTTGAGTTGCTCCCACTCTTGCAGTGCAGCGATAGGCGGCTGCCACATGACTCTCAAAATGGCGGACGGCTCCTCGGTTTTGGGCCTGGTCCACTGAAATGGCCCTGGGACACCTTGGAACTCGGACGCTTGCCTGCTAGGGCTTGGGCTCCATTCTCGAAAAGCGTCCCCTCAGCCGTGAAGATTCTACAAAAGTCTTGGGGGCCCCCGACTCCCGCAGGCTTCCGGTGGGAAGCGGCTGCCATGATTGCTCGCGGAATGACCACGACGGAGCCACGAGATGGTGGTGCTCTCATGCTGACGCCAGCTTCAGTCTGAATGATCCAGAAACAAGGTGGGGCTTTCATCGTTTGGGAAAAAAAAATGTTCTAAACCAATGAAAAGTGTTATTTTTAGGTCATATGACCAAGCCTTCCATCTTTAGGAAACCAAAAGTAAAATGAACCAATGAAAAGTTTTATAAACAAGTCACATGACCTGTTATGCGGCATAGGGCTACAAAAAGCGTAGAAAATCCGTTGGCACGTGAGGCGGCGTCAGTAGCGGACCGATGTGCGAATAGGCCGAAGGCAGCACAACGCGCCGAGATCCGGATGGCACCGAGGTGGTGTCCAGCAAATTGCCGCACTGGTGTGGCCATCCTACAATGCTGCGCCGAAAGACGGCGTGTCCAACTGAGTTGCGGTCACTGTTGCGGTACAGTGACTCGAACGCGCCGAGATCCGGATGGCACCGAGGTGGTGTCCAGCAAATTGCCGCACTGGTGTGGCCATCCTACAATGCTGCGCCGAAAGACGGCGTGTCCAGCTGAGTTGCGGTCACTGTTGCGGTACAGTGACTCGAACGCGCCGAGATCCGGATGGCACCGAGGTGGTGTCCAGCAAATTGCCGCACTGGTGTGGCCATCCTACAATGCTGCGCCGAAAGACGGCGTGTCCAGCTGAGTTGCGGTCACTCTTGCGGTACAGTGAGTCGAACGCGCCGAGATCTGGATGGCCCCGATGTTGTGTCCAGCAAGTTGCCGCACTGGTGTGGCCATCCTACAATGCTGCGCCGAAAGTCGGCGTGGGGTGCCCCGTTGGCTTATGAGGTGATGTCAGTAGTGGACCGATGTGTGAATAGGTCGGAACCAGCACAAGGCGCCAAGATCCGAATGGCAAGTTCTGGATGTTAAGTGCCATAGTTGAGAGTTCTGAGCAGTGCTTGTAAGACTATCTGAAGTTTATTATAAGAATCAGAGTAAGTTGAAGACTGTCTGAAGCTTATTTGCACCTTTTGCAGCTTCACTATTGCCCAAGGTGGTGTCCAGCAAATTGCTGCACTGGTGTGGCCATCCTACAATGCTGCGCCGAAAGACGGCGTGTTCAGCTGAGTTCTGGTCACTCTTGCGGTACAGTGACTCGAACGCACCGAGATCCGGATGGCACCGAGGTCGTGTCCAGCAAGTTGCCGCACTGGTGTGGCCATCCTACAATGCTGCGCAGAAAGTCAGTGTGGGGTGCCCCGTTGGCTTATAAGGTGATGTCAGTAGTGGACCGATGTGTGAATAGGTCGGAACCAGCACAAGGCGCCAAGATCCGAATGGCAAGTCCTGGATGTTGAGTGCCTCAGTTGAGAGTTCTGAGCAGTGCTTGTAAGACTGTCTGAAGCTTATTTGCACCTGCTGCAGCTTCACTATTGCCCTGGTGTGGCCAAAGGTCGCACATGACATAGGCGGCCGGCTCCCGAGGTCCGGCGGAACTTTTTTCCTTTTCCTTTCTGCTTCTTTTCCTACAATCCGTTTCATCTGAAGACACGACCAGGTCCCTGAATGTGTGCAGGGGGACGCTATTGATTGAATGAAAATGGCGGCTTGACACAAAGCTGACTCAAGCGTTACTGTTGATGCTATACAGACAAAAATTGGTTTTCAGTTTGTACTTTCTTCAGGTTTTTTTTTTCCATCCAAGTCTGATTGAGAGTTTGTAGAAAAATGGCTTCAGATTTTCCACATACTACTCTTCAACATTCTTCCTAAATGTAACAATGTGAAACTCACTAGGAGAACGGCTGTTTCTGTTTCCTTTCAAAATGCTGCCAACAATATTTTCTGAATGGAAGACACCATCTTGTAGCATAAAGGGCCGAAAGGGGTTCTGGTCTGGCCGATGGTTGGTGGAGACATTTTGACTATATCTTGGACCTGCCCGGCCTCGCCCAAAATGGCGCCGGTATAAATGGGACTCGTAACTCCTTGCCCGCAAATGTATATCTAGAAAATGTTATTGTAAGTGGCCCTGTCTTATTTTAATTACAAAATGTACGTCCACCGATTCCGCAACTGTTAGACACCTTTGTTCTTGCAACCTAATGGCCCGCTCGTTACGTTCTTCTACAGTGTAAATGTCTCCTCATCATATACGATTTCAGTTTGCTCCGTGGCCGGCCCACGTGGTTATAGGCCCGTATTTGTATACTGACATTTTCACAATAAAGGTTTTTAAAACAAAACACGGTAGTAGTATTTACATTGGTAAAGTTTTTACTTTTAGTCACTGTTTTCGAATCAGTAAAAGGCAAGTGAAATAAAGCAGTCCAATTACATGACGGATAAAAGGTATAATATGTAGGAACGCAGTAAAGATAAATGGTCAAGGGCAGTTGTGTTTTTCATGTCTGCAACATAAAGTGATCAATAAGAATCTGATAATCAGGCGTATCGGCGACTAAGACAGCAGGCGGAATCTCTTTTACTCAAAGGCTCCGTCATGGAAGGAAGAAACGCCCTTTTTCTCGAAAAAGGAATATATTTTACTTGCAAGACAGTTGTAAATTTTCCGGGAAAGTACATTAGCCTGGAATATTATAACATATGTTTGAAAAAAAAATATTGTTCGAAAACAATAAAAAGCGTAATTTGTAGGTCATATGACTAAGCTTTTCATCATTAAATTAACAAAAGTAAAATGAATCAATGAAAAGTTTTATTAACAAGTCACATGACCTGTTATGCTTACGTTACGCGCTGCGCGCCGCGCCTCGGATCACTTCCGGGTGCGCTAACGCGGCGTGTCATATAACGCATTACGCGACAACGTAGGTCAAGAATATAGTCAAAATGTCTCCACCAACCAGCGTTCGGAACACAACCCCTTTCAGCAGTCCAAAAAGTTCTGTTAAATGACAACAGAGGGGACAGGTAACAAGAACCATCAGTCAAAGAGGGGAGGGCAAGTTCTTCTCTTCCGGGTCATGTTGGGGCGCTACCGGAACTGATCGAATTGGTAGTCTACAGTGTTTCTGGATGTTTCAGACTAAAGCTGGCGTCAGCATGAGACCACTACCATCTCGTAGCTCCGTCGTGGCCATTCCACGAGCAATCATGGCAGCCGCTCCCCACCAGAAGCCTGCGGGAGTCGGAGGCCCCCAAGACTTTTGTAGAATCTTCACGGCTGAGGGGACGCTTTTCGAGAATGGGACCCAAGCCCTATCAGGGAAGCGTCCGAGTTCAAAGGTGTCCCAGGGCCATTTTAGTGGACCAGGCCCAAAACCGAAGAGCCGGCCGCCATTTTGAGAGTCCTGTGGCAGCCGCCTATCGCTGCACCGCAAGAGCGGGAGCAACTCAACTACATGATGAGCGAGACGCTGTAGTCGCAAGAGCGGGCGGTAAACAGCTGAATGGCGGAAGAGGCACAGTGTAGCAAAAGCGGGCGGAATGGCAACTGAAACGGTAAAGGGGCGCCCCACTACAGCGTGTCTTCAGGTCAAACGGATTGTGGGACAAGGTTCAGAATTGAAGAGTCATCAAAAGGCAAAAAGTTCCGCCTGACCCCGGGAGCCGGCCGCCTATGTCGGGGGCGATCTCAGGCTACACCAGTGCTATAAGACTTGGGGAGGGTGTCGGAGCCAAGCGTCTTCTCCGAGTCCATGGTCATCACACCGCCCCTCAGGGGCCTCCGTCAAGCTGTTTAGGAAGGTAACATATCACATTGTTTTCTAATGCAGTCAGGTCCACAAACGACACTCACTTACTTTGAGAATAGTGAAGCTGCAGTAGGTGGAAATAAGCTTCAGACAGTGTTACAAGCACTGCTCAGAACTCTTAACTATGGCACCCAACATCCAGAACTTATGCCATTTGAGAATGGCAGTGACATCGAAGCAACTCAGGGACCAAAACCATTAACGTACTTTCACGTATGAAAATCTTACTTGGGGAGGGGGCAGGAGCGAAGCGCCCCCTCCCAGTCAGCGCCACCACACCGTATGTTGAAAATTTGAAGCCATCGTTCTACAAAGTCAACCAAACTTGGATTGAAAAATCTAGAAAAATGTACAAACTGAAAACCAGTTTTGGTCTGCATAGCATCAGTAGCAACGCTTGAGTCAGCTTTGTGTCAAGCCGCCATTTTGATTCAACAAAGCACAGGCATTGAAAAAGGCTCAAACTCAGAACTCTGAACTATGGCACCCAACATCCAGGAGCTTGCCATCCGGATCTTGGAGCCTTGTGCTGCTTTCGACCTATTCACACATCGGTCCACTACTGACATCATCTTATAAACCAACGTTATGTAAATAGTTTTTTAATAAAATGTTTTACCCTGTTTCTTTGCTGGTGTGTTGTCTATATTTTTAATATTTGCATAGGGTTTGTCGTTATTTTGTGCGGGATGGGTGATGGAGCCGAGCTGTCTTGCAGCCCTCATGGTGTGGAGCTCAGTTCATCTCACTATTTTCGTATTTCTCATGAAGGGTTGTTCCTAATATTTCTATTTTAGCGAGGTCAAAAAGAGATCCAATTAGTGGCCTACTGATTTTGCTCGATTACTTTTATTTTTTTACACGATTTTTCACTATCTGCAAAGACTAAACAGAGTATTGCGACTTTGTGCTTGTTTGTAAATAGAGAATGATCCAAAGAGAACCAATTCTAAAACAGTAAATGCTTGGACAACAATCAATCAAATGGAGAGACAAGCAGGCACGACGGATTACAACGGGGGCAAAGGCTTGCGTTAACTACCGTTCACTATCTGCAAAGAGAGAGTACTACTAAGACAAAAGAGGGGAGGGGGGGGGTGCAGCGTTCAAAGCACATCAGCGTGCATAAATACGAAAATGTTTTTATCTATCACGTACTTGACATTTTAAAGCTTTTCATATTTGCTATTAAAAAACCAATGAAATTCACAGAAAAAACCATAGGTTATAGTGGATATATAGTTAGGAATTTGCATTTACAAAACCTTGAAAATTCAATGAAAAAACCATTGGTTTTAGGCCATATATAGTTAGGGATTTGCATTTACAAAACCTTATTTTACTCGCATAAAACCATTGAAATTCCATATATAGTTAGATGCCCTAACTATATATCGCGCACCCGCAATCCACTGCTGATGATGTCACATATTACATCATTCATGACATGGTCAGTGACATCACTGATGACATCACTGATGACATCTCAAATGACATCACTGATGACATCTCAAATGACATCACTGATGACATCACTGATGACATCTCATTTGACATTACTGATCACATCACTGATGATATCATTCATGTGATAATACGATGAACCTCTTCAGACTCTAATATAACCTTAGATACAATCAGTGTAAACAGACACTCACAGACTGTCACTCATCCATGGAGTTACTCACACACCTAGTTAGTCATGCAAAGAATCAATCACACCTCCATTTCCTCAACTATACAGTTATACAAACTTTACTTATTCAAACATATACTAACACATATTTACTCTCTTATACAATCCCTGATACAAGTTCACAATGATCCATACAGCCACTCACACATTCACTGGCTCTTATGCACAGTTATTTATATATGTCAACTCTCACATGTACTGTGTTTTACATATGTACTTACTTTGACATGTAGCACTGAGATATCCATTCACTCACCAATACACTCATGCACACAGTCAACCGCCCATACAGCTGTTTCCACATGCACTTTTGAAACCATACATCTAGTGAATCAACTGCTCACACATCTATGCACAGTCATACACCTCCCAGCCACCCACACACACACTCAGTCTCCCATACAAATACTTGGGCAACCAATCAATAACCCATATAGTTACTCATATAGCTACTGATCAACACATGCAGCAGTTTACAGAACAGATATAATGATGCACAAATTAAGACAGTTTAGTCACTAACCCATGCACTCAGTGAGACTCATTTAATCACTCTCTCATACAGTCAGTCATGCACCTACTAATTGCTTCATCCAGACACTTATACATCCACTCATTCTTTAATATGTAAGACATATTTTAACTTTACAGAAACATACAGTCACTGGATAATGTCATCAGTGATGTCATCAGTGATGTCACTGACCATGTCATCAATGATGTAATATGTGACATCATCAGCAGTGGATTGCGGGTGCGCGATATATAGTTAGCGCATCTAACTATATATGGAATTTCAATGGTTTTATGCGAGTAAAATAAGGTTTTGTAAATGCAAATCCCTAACTATATATGGCCTAAAACCAATGGTTTTTTCATTGAATATATATATATATATATATGTAATATGTATATATATATATACTGACAAGATATCAAGTCAAAAAACATCTATATAGAAAAATACATAGTGAATTTAATATTATCGAATCCCTATACCTATAATTAAAAATTTCAAAACATTTTGAAAAAATATAGGGGTCATTACGATAGCTGTGAATCTGCCACTGGCAGCCTCCCAGTGGTGGATTTACTGCCATTCCATCGCCTTTCCAGATAAGGATGGTGGGCGGATTGCTGGCGGACTGACATACGCCACAGGTCGAACACGTTACGATTGCCTGTCGGACTCACCCCGCATCCACAAAATGATGGCACTGAACAGCAGGCACCGTTTGTCAGATTAGGATGCTGCATCCCCGTCAACCTGTGTATGGCGATTCAACCAAAATTCACAGGCTGGCGGGGATGTACTTTGGGGGCCCGTAGCGAGCCCCCTTTAAACAGGGGTATGTTAGTTTTGCACTTAGTGGCATCTATGTTGACCTCCAACATTTCCCTGCACCATCTGGTTGGCACCGCCTGGTGCTTGCCA
Source organism: Lissotriton vulgaris (assembly GCF_964263255.1). Taxonomy (NCBI): domain Eukaryota; kingdom Metazoa; phylum Chordata; class Amphibia; order Caudata; family Salamandridae; genus Lissotriton; species Lissotriton vulgaris. Next base: position 877,907 of record NW_028249857.1, on the reverse strand, counting down.
CATAGAGCAGGGAAATTAAAAGCTTGTATTTTTACCATTGCTGTGGGTGCTGCAGCCAGCAGCTCCCACCGCAATAGTAAACATGCACAATGCGACTGCCACAGTGGCGGTCACTTGCAGGTCCGCCACTATGTAGGCCCCCGGTCCAAATCCCTCTGACGCTGGATCGTAATGACACCCATAGTTTCCAATAACATAGGGCCTTATTACGATGGTGGAAGGCCTGCCACCGACAGCCTGTCGGTGGCAGGCCCTCCGCCATCGTACTGCGCTTTTCCGCCCGCCATATTATGATGGCAGGGGAAGCGTGACGGTCGGAAATACTGACTGTCACTTTCAACAGGTGGTCCTTTTCTGACCGCCTGTCGGAGAACTCAAATTACCCAGCATTGCTGTTGGGATCATAATATTCCTTTCCGCCGGTCTTTTTTGCGGTGGTCAAACCAGCATGAAAAGGCAGGTGGAAACGGATTTGGCGGACTGTAGCAGGCCCCCTTCATACATGGGCCTGGGGTAAGGGCACTGGGGGGCCCATATCCCTGCACCATGTGGCAGGAACCGCATAGTGCCGGCATGTAGTGCAGGGATATGCAAGTGCCTTTTTTTCCATTGTGGCGGGGGCTGCTGACTGCATGTCCACCAGAATGCAAAGCATAGATGATGGGACCGCCGTGGTGGCAGTTGCATCGTATTTTGGATTGTTGGGAGGCCGCCTATGAAATCTGAAGTGATGTGCCAGCGTAATGAGCCCCGTTGTCTTCTAAAATTTAGATTTTTAAATATATATACATTTAAATAATAAACATTAATTACATTTGATAATAATACTAATATAATGTAATGTGATGAAATATATATAATAATTGTTTTGGAAAATATAACAATTATCATTAATTAAAAAACATGTATATTAATATACATATTTGCATGTACATATTTCTGATTTACAAATATGACAATTAATATTTAAATATATATTATGTTGTAATACCTTTTTAAATACAATAACATAAAAAGTAAATATTTACATATATCCAATAAAATAAAATATTAAAAATTTTTTTTTTTTTAAATACAAATGAATTTACTAAAAATAAATAAAGTATTAAAAACATTAATGATTAAATATATTATAATTCAAATAACTAAAAACAATAATATAAGTTTCAACAATATAAAGTAAACTACAAAAAGTTTAAATTAAGACATATACCATACCCACAACAATTAATAAATAGCAGAAAAAGTTGCAAACTCAGGAGGTGTAAAATTTACAGTGGATTGTGGAGAGGAAAAAAGTACTATTCCCAAGCCATTTCAGTGCAACAGTAGGGATAGTGTTGGATGGTGGAGGCATAAAATGTACTATTCCCACTCCAGTTATATTACAAATGAACACAAATATTACTTTTATCAAAATACCTAAATTTATTATCAAAAATAATAAAAACCCATAAATGCAATATTATTTGCAATTAAAAAGCATAACAAATTTAACATACAATAATAAATTCCTATTAAAAAGTTAATTTTATTACTTAGATAACTTTCTACCTTAAATGTCTACAAGCTACACACCACACATGTAAAATGTATATTTAAATGTATAATATTTACATATTTTAAATAATTAAATATCTATTAAATGACTCATGCTAATTAACTACTAATAAAATAATTACATTTAATTACTGTTTCACCATTTATCCATTCAAAACAAACAACCCAAACCTACTGTATACAGTTATAAAAATGAATTAAAGAAGTTATACAATTAATAATCAATTCACACATATAACCAAAACAGTATTTTAATTACAGATTTACATAATTAATTATCATTTAAACAATATTGATTAATTATTATAATTCCCGACATATCCTTTACTTATACAAAACCCACAAAATAACCTCAAACAAAAATAATACACAATTTACATAATTAATTATCAATTAACTAATTATTTATAATACTAAATTTTTTATCATTATAGTTATTTACTTCACATCCTATACCTATACAAAACCCACAACACTCACATTAAATTTCAATAAAAAAAATTACTTATACAATTAATTAAAAAAATTATCAATTAAATAATTATGAATAATTCAAAATAAATTATTATACATCATAATTAATTAACTTCCCTCCCTATACCTCTACAAAACACAGAACCCACATCTCAAAATTAAAACAACAAAATAATATTCCCCCACAGACAGCCAAACCCAATGACCCCAAACTGACATTTTATTTATTATTATTTCTAAAACATTTTTTGCAGCCACTGTTGTATTACCACATACTAGAATTCAAGCTTCACCACATGCTAATGTGGTAGTATGCAATCTTTCCTCCGAGGAGCTTGCGCAGTACTGCAATACCATGGAGGTGAAATCTGAGTGGCAGCTCCCGTGGCATTACCAGTGTACCTGACAAGTGTGTCCAGTGGAAGCACTGCAGTACCTGTGGCACAGAATAATTATTTTTATAGTTTTAGTCCCCCTAGTTGGGTCCCTCTAGGTCCCTCTACAAGTACTAAGGGCTATGAGTGTTCCCACCCTGCCTCTTTAGGCTACTGAACTACTTATTTTTTCCAAAGTGACCACTGTGCCTTCTACGAGGCCGGGTCACCCCTCCTGCTGCCAAGGCCTTCCTGTCTGCCTGCCTGCCCGAGTGACCCAGCCGCCGCTGAGCTGCCCGTCTTCGCCGATTCCCGCCGCTGCCTCCCTGCGGCCCCGCCCACCTCCAGCCCATTGGCCGCCCGCTCCCGCCTCCCAGCTGACCCGCCCTCCCGGCTCCAGATTTAAGTGAAGCGCTGCTGGCGATTCAGGAGTGACCACTGTGCCTTCTACGAGGCCGGGTCACCCCTCCTGCTGCCAAGGCCTTCCTGTCTGCCTGCCTGCCCGAGCGACCCAGCCTCCGCTGAGCCGCCCGTCTTTGACGATTCCCGCCGCTGCCTCCCTGCGGCCCCGCCCACCTCCAGCCCATTGGCCGCCCCGCTCCCGCCTCCCAGCTGACCCGCCCTCCCGGCTCCAGATTTAAGTGAAGCGCTGCTGGCGATTCAGGAGTGACCACTGTGCCTTCTACGAGGCCGGGTCACCCCTCCTGCTGCCAAGGCCTTCCTGTCTGCCTGCCTGCCCGAGCGACCCAGCCGCTGCTGAGCCGCCCGTCTTCGCCGATTCCCGCCGCTGCCTCCCTGCGGCCCCGCCCACCTCCAGCCCATTGCCCACCCCGCTCCCGCCTCCCAGCTGACCCGCCCTCCCGGCTCCAGATTTAAGTGAAGCGCTGCTGGCGATTCAGGAGTGACCCCTGTGCCTTCTACGAGGCCGGGTCACCCCTCCTGCTGCCAAGGCCTTCCTGTCTGCCTGCCTGCCCGAGTGACCCAGCTGCCGCTGAGCCGCCCGTCTTCGCCGATTCCCGCCGCTGCCTCCCTGCGGCCCCACCCACTTCCAGCCCATTGGCCGCCCCGCTCCCGCCTCCTAGCTGACCCGCCCTCCCGGCCCCAGATTTATGATGCCCCCAGAGCGACCGCGCAGCGGACGCGACCAGCGGGAGCGCCGACTGAGCGCTGAAGGTGCGCCAAAGGTAAGCCCGTCTGCGCCCGTCTGCGCCTGGACCGCGCCCAGTGCCAGGACCCCTGGCCCCCGCAGACCCCAGCCCACCCGCCGGTCGTACGACACCGCCACCCTCAACGCCCTCAATGCCGGTCGAGTCCCGGGCTGCTACCGAGCCACCCCGAGACGCACCCACGGACCCTTCTGCTGCAACTCCTGCAAGTTCACCTGCTTCCGGACCTGCACTACACCTGCACCAACCAAGACCAAGACGAGCAACAGCAGCAGCCACCTGAAATGCATCCTACTCAACACCCGCTCCGTCCACAGGCACGCCATCGAGATCTGGAACCTACTCGACACCACAGCCCCAGACGTCGCCTTCTTCACGGAAACCTGGATGAACGCCTCCTCAGCGCCTGACATCGCCATCCCAGACGGCTACAAGATCATCCGAAGGGACCGCATAAACCACACCGGAGGAGGCATCGCCATCGTCCACAGGAACACCATCCGCATCACGACCAACACCGACGACACCCTCGCAACCGCCGAGCACCTGTACTTCCAAGTCTACATCAACCCCAAGACCACCCTCAGAGGCACCCTCATCTACAAACCCCCAGGACAACGCACACAATTCAGCGAAGACATCGCCGACTTCATCAGCCCACACGCCCTCTGCTCCGCTGACTACATCCTCCTAGGGGACCTCAACTTCCACCTGGAGAACAACAACGACCGCAACACCACCACCCTGCTGGACAACCTCGCCAACCTGGGACTCAAGCAGCTGGTCACCACCCCCACCCACTACGCCGGACACACACTCGACCCCGTCTTCTCATCCAGCAAGGACATCGCCTTCAGCCACGCCACCGGACTCCACTAGACGGACCACAGCTGCATCCACTTCAGCTTCGGCAGGACCACAATCCACCACCACCAGCAACAGGTTGCACACAGGAGCTGGAACAAGATCACAGCCGACCAGCTCGCAACCTCCCTGAGCATGAACCCTCCCACCAGCACAACGAACCCCAGCCAGGCGGCCTCCAACCTCACGAAGTGGATCATCAACTGCGCAGACGAGCTCGCCCCCCTGAGGAACCCGCCTAGCAGACCCGGTAGCAAGAGAGCCCCATGGTTCACCGACGAACTCAAGAGCTCCAAGAAGAACTGCCGAGCCCTCGAGAGAACCTGGCGCAGAGACCCAACACCGGACAACATGACTGCCCTCAAGCTCGCCACCCGAAAACACCACCAACTCATCCACGCCACCAAGAAAACCACATTCAAGGAACGACTGGACAACAACGCACACAACAGCAAGGAACTCTTCAACATCGTCAAAGAGCTCTCCAACCCCAACGCCGGAAACAACGACATCACCCCTTCGCAAGACCTCTGCAACTCCCTCGCCTCCTACTTCCACAACAAGATCGCGGACATACACAACAGCTTCAGCACTTAACCGACGAACGCCACGACTGAACCACCGCCCCCCACCACCACCCTCCGCGCCTGGACCCCGATCAGCACCGAAGACACCGTCCGCACGATGAACTCCATTCACTCCGGATCTCCGACCGATCCCTGCCCTCACCACGTCTTCAACAAGGCCGACTCTGTCATCACACCCCACCTGCGGAACATCATCAACACCTCCTTTGACACCGCTACCTTCCCGGAGAGCTGGAAGCACGCCGAACTCAGCGCCCTACTCAAGAAGCCATCGGCCGACCCCACCGACCTCAAGAACTACCGCCCCATCTCGCTGCTCCCGTTTCCCGCAAAAGTCATTGAGAAGACCGTCAACAAGCAGCTGGCCGCCTTCCTCGAGACGAACGGATCCCTCGACCCCTCGTAGTCTGGCTTCCGGGCCAACCACAGCACCGAGACCGCCCTGATCGCAGCCACTGATGACATCCGAGCGCTGCTCGACAACGGAGAAACAGCGGCCCTCATCCTCCTTGACCTCTCCGTGGCCTTCGACACTGTCTGCCACCGTACCCTAGTACAACGCCTCAGCAACGTCCGAGTCCAGGAGAAGGCACTGGAGTGGATCATCTCCTTCCTCGCCGGAAGGACACAGAGAGTCCGCCTCCCTCCATTCAGATCTGAAGCCACCGAAGTCATCTGCGGCAATCCTCAAGGCTCCTCGCTCAGTCCTACCCTCTTCAACGTCTACATGAGCCCCCTCGCAGACATCGCACGCCAGTACAACCTCAACATCATCTACTACGCCGACGACACCCAGCTGATCCTCTCCCTCACCAACGACCCCGCCACCGCTAGAGCCAACCTTCACGAAGGGATGAAAGAGGTAGCCGAATGGATGAAGAACAGCCGCCTGAAACTGAACTCGGACAAGACGGAAGTCCTCATCCTGGGATCGTCACCCGCCACTTGGGACGACTCCTGGTGGCCCTCCGCCTTAGGCAGCGCACCCAAACCAACAGACCACGCACGCAACCTGGGCTTCATCCTGGACTCCTCCCTCTCCATGACAAGACAAGTCAACGCTGTTTCCTCGTCGTGCTTCAACATCCTGCGCATGCTACGCAAGATCTTCCATTGGATCCCCACCGAGACCAGGAAGACGGTCACCCAGGCCCTCGTCACCAGCCGTCTGGACTACGGCAACTCCCTCTACGCTGGAACCACCGCCAAACTCCAGAAGAGACTCCAGCGGATCCAGAACGCCTCAGCACGACTCATCCTGGACATCCCCCGTCGCAGCCACATCTCCAGACACCTGAGAGACCTGCACTGGCTCCCGGTCAACAAGAGAATCACCTTCCATCTCCTCACCCACGCACACAAAGCCCTACACAACCAAGGCCCAGGATACCTCAACAGCCGCCTCAACTTCTACGCTCCCAAACGCCAGCTTCGATCAACCAGCCACGCCCTCGCCGCCGCCCCCCGCATCCGAAGAGCCACCACAGGGGGACGATCCTTCTCCTACCTCGCCGCCAAGACATGGAACTCCCTCCCCACCCACCTCCGCCAGACCCAGGACCACTTCGCCTTCAGGAAGCAACTCAAGACCTGGCTGTTCGAGCAGTAGCGGACCCCCCTCCCCCAGCGCCTTGAGACCCTCTGGGTGAGTAGTGCGCTATATAAATGCGATGATTTATTGATTGATTGAAATTCAGAACAGGGGGACCGTGTGCCTGGTCCTGTAATGGTGGCTGCAATATTTTTCTCTGGGTTGTGGATATCCAAACAGTTCTCTTAGTACCTGAGGACCAGAACCAGTCCAGCAGTACAGAATTGGGCGATGGGAAAAAAGCTCCCTCTATCAATTTGAGGGCTCTATTTTTTATTTCCTGTACCGTGAGATTACAGCGTGACCAAGAGACCAGGCTTACCTACTTTTTAATCCTTTCAAGCACACCCTTAGCACGTCTTCGAATGCAGATTTCTCAAAAATGACTTCATGGATTTATAACAACTTACAAAAAGAAGGCTTTCTTTGTAAAGTTCTAATTCTTTGGCAAATTTGGTGGAAATCCATTCATCTGATTTTTATATACCTACATCAGAAGTTTCTTACGAAAGAATTAACATGGGAAATTAACATTTTGGGACTTCCTTTATTTAGCCTGGGCGTACTTCGCGGAGTTCCGCGTAGCTGAACTCCACGAAGTGAACACAAAACTCTGCTGCGCTATGCTGAGCTCCACAAGTGTCAGAGAGTGTTAAATAAATGCAGTTTACAGTGATTTTCAGTGCCAGGTGCTTATGCGCACTGTGCAATCATCGTGAACGGCGCCATGTACAGTGCAAACCAGCGCTGCTTCCTTTCTGCTGCTTGAGTCAATTTTTACCCGAGCGTTAGCTTTCTCAACTCGAACGGATAGTTTCTCAACGCGAGTAGTGACAAGCATACGCACCCACTCGCAATGAGACCACCTGCGTTGCGAAATCTCACCTGGAGGGTGATTTTCCATGCTCGCGCCCGCCAACTTGATGTTGACGAACGCGAACGAGGAAAAATCTTGCCGGGAAGTGGATTTTCCTTGCTTGAGCTCAGCAACTTGATGTTGAACCCGAGCAAGGGAAAAAAATTCCACATAATGCAGAGTGTGGAAAATTCTTCAAACTTCGCGAGTGGAGCGGAGTTCACCGCCCAGACTTAGGGGCCGATTATGATAGCGGTTTTCCCGCATCCTCCGGGCCGGCGGAAGCCACCGCCTGCCCAGAGGATGCGGGAAAACCGCTGCAGAGCCTCGAAAGACCCACCGCCATATTACGATGGCTGTGGGTCTTGAAATCCGTCCACAGCCTTTCCGCCACGGTTGCCTTCCGACCACGGCGGAAAAGCTTTAACATGGCTGGCGGTGTCTATCAGACACTGCCAGCCATATTAGGATGGTGTAAAATGTATGCTTTTCCGCGGCGGCTTTTCCGCCGTGGAAAAGCATACGGACCTTCACTTCGGGGGCCCGTTGCGGGCCCCCTGGGTGAAGGGGGGGTGGGGGGGTGCACATGGGGGGTACCTATGGTACCCCCCTGCATTTGCGTGAACAAAGCAGCAGGCACCGCGCTGTGCCTGCCGCTTTGTGCACGTAAATGCAGTGCATGCATTTTTAACATTGCAGCGGGTGCAGCTGGAAGCTGCACCCGCCGCAATGTTACAGATAGAGGATGTGACCGCCACCCTGGCGGTCACATCCTAATCTGCACAGAGGGAATGCCGCAGCCCATGCGGATGTTCCCTCTTACTCTGGGGTCGCGTACGGACTCAAGTCCGTCCGCGATCCTAATGACCCCCTTAGTTGGTTGTCACTTGGCAGATCACCTCAAATGCTTCCAGGAATATGAGTGCACTTTCTGGGAAGGTTTTATCAAATATAAATATTGCAGGGGTAAGCCTTCATATTGAATGTTTGCCAGTGGTTCTGGTATTTCACAGAAAATATGTCTTAACTGTGAATTATTACTCATAATGCACAGAGCTGAATTAATTTGCAGATTATTTATCTTCCCTAAACAAATTAAAAGTTAAATGGATGGTTACTACAGCATTTCTTCTTTATTTTAGTTCTTGTAAAAAATGTGTTTACAATGACAGTGCTGCTTTTGGACCCCTAAACAGAACACTTTACCAACTCACCCTAAGGCCCATCCTTAAGGCAAGCATCTACCAATGAATCCTTACCAGTGTGTAAAAATAAAAATAAGCATTGTAAAAGCAGTACTCAGTCAGCAAAAAGTTACATTGCTCCACATTGCGCTTCATTTTCTTTTTTTAATCTTTATTTATGTCTTTTTCAAACTATTTAAAAATATATTTTTTTTTATTGCATTCATTTTTACACAATAATTTTACCCCCCCATCAAGCAGCAAATAATCATAGCACAATATATATATAGGCAGCTACAGATATCCAAATAGCTCACAGTTGATTTTCATTAAAATTAAGAGTAAAAAGTTGAAAATTCATCAATAAACAGTGTTACTATTAAACAGTAAAGTGAAACCATGCAAAATTTCCACCTTTCTGAGATATATAGAAGACCCTCTAATATACCCAATTCAAATACCACTACTCCCATTGTTCCCCAATGAATCCTCCTCCGCCATTGAGGAGATTCAATCCATCATAGGTGCCTAAGCTCGTAAATTTTGTTTTAGCAGACTTGCCTTTCTGAACCTAAACTGACATTTCTGTATGATACATTGATAAAAGCGATGCCAACCATTGATGGAACCACAGGGGAAAAGGATCTAACCACGCAATTGATAAACACAACCTTAAAACTGACTTTACGGGGAGTCGGCAGTGTGCGGGATCCAAGTTGGCCGCCGTACTGTGAGGTTTGTTTCCTCATCTGCTTTAAATGACAATCTTTTTGTTGAAGGGAGCTTTGTCCACGCTTCATTTTTAGCCCCAGCTGCTCCTTAATCCCAGTGGAGGCGTTTGGTTGAGTTTTAAGTGGTCTGCAACCTGCGTGTGAAGTGCGATAGGCATCTTGACTTTCTCCTCAGCCCTCTTCAGCACTCTCTGGCAGTCTTCCTTACAGAGGAGGCAGGCTTAATCTATTGGGCACCTTCTCTCCTCAGAAGCCTTCTTATGTTAAAGGGATTGTTGTACTGCCACTTGCCTGCCACAGCCTTTGCCTGAAGTATTAAAGGGATTTTGCCTTTTTATCTTTTCAGTGCAACTTTATTACTACACTGTTTTAAGACACCCTAGAACTACTTCTTGCTGCCTGTCTTTTATTATTTGGTCAGTATACCTTACTACACTACAGAACTTATTACTAGTGGTGTAATGTATTGTTTGGTTATTTGCCTGTCTCTGTTACCAGTATGGAGCCTACAATGCTGGCAAATGAGCGAAAGCAAACTGTTCCACCTCCTCCTGTCAAAGCCAAAGCTCTTGAGTCTCAAGATGAATCATTGGCAAATGTTTTGCAGGAAATTCAGGTGATCCATATTAAAGCTGACACAATTTCTTGGGATATCAAGAATATTCAGAGAGATATGACTTCCCTAGCAAGGAGAGACAAGATAACAAGATCGATATTTGTGATAAAGCTGCAGCCATTACAGCTATGTCTCCACTCACTTCTCAGGTTGCTTCTCTTCAACGTTCCCTACTTGATTTGAAAAATAGAAATAGACAATACAACCTTTGCATTTTCAATGTTCCGGAGGGAGTTGAGGGACATAGTTGTCGCCTATTCTTAGAAAATCGTCACCCTAAGTTATTGAATGTCAAATTTCCAGAGCGTTTTGAATATAATAAAGCGCATGGAATTCCTCCAATTTATAAACCTCAGCAAACCAAACCAAGACAAATCATGTTTAAAGTTTTGAAGCACCATCATCTCCTCCTTATTCGAAAGGCTCTCCGTGAAATACCTTCTCTTCTAATTGAAGGTATCAACGTTTTTATGCAAAAGGACTTTGCTAAGTAGACAGTTCAACCGCGACGACAATTTTCAGAACTAAGGCCTCGTTTACGGGAAGCTGGTTACAAATATGGCCTTTTTGACCCCTCTGTAATGCGCATCTGGAATAATGATGTCTCCAAGTCTTTCTCAGTTCCTGCAGACTTAATCAGATTCTTGGATCAACATAATCCTATTCTCATGGATTCTCAGCCTTTTGGTTCTGCGGGCTAATTTTCTTTACCCCTTACTAAAGATTATTATTTTCTTCTTGCAGGTGCATCTTATTGGTGGTTTTCTTGTTTCGCACCTCCGTCTTCAATGTTCTATTGGTATGAGGTCTTGGTGGCTGACCTTGTTTCATGTTGTTTGTCTTGCTTTGTCCTTTTTATATGAGCTTTTATCTTTCTTTCAGTTTTCTGTCATTCTGGGCTACTATCTTTTCCTCCTTTTTCTGTCATGTTATCCTTTCTTCTCTTTAGTAAAGTATGTCTAGGCCACAAAAGTTAATTGTTGCTTAGTTAAATGTGAATTGTCTCAGAAATCCATATGTACACAATATGTACACAAATCTAAAGTTGATATTTGTTTTGTTCAAGAAACTCATGTTAATGACACAATATTGCATACTATGGCCCCATTAGGTCAGCGGGCGGAAAATCACCCCGACCGCCATGTAGGCGGGAAACAACCGCCCGCCAGGCTTGAAGAAAAACCGGCATCCAAATTAGGATCAACCGCCACAAAAGACCAGCCGTGGCGGTAGCAGGCCTACCAAAACCGCCCGACGCGGGCGGTGACGGCAAAAAACCTACTGCTGCGGTCGGAAAAGCAGCGGAAAAGCATCAACCCGCCGCAAGGATAGCGGATACACCACAAGGGAAATTAGGATATCCCGAGGGTCCCGCGGTCAGAACTGCTGTTTTCGACCGCTGCGGTCGCACACAGGAGTGAATGGGAGAGATAGCGGAAGAGCTGCAGCATAGCCACCGCTATGGAAGGTACAATAAGAAAAATGGCGGACGATGCAAAAACACTGCAGTGATGCCAAACATTGCACAAATCAAAGTAGCCATGCTCCCCAAATATATTTTAAAAATACAAAGAAAATAAATAAATACATAAAAAAACAAAAATAAACCACAGGACAACTCCCACAACACACCTGAGAACCACATTCCACTTAGACACACCCACAAAAATGAGTATAAAACCAGGCCCTGTTGTAAATGAATCTCGGACCCTAGTATACATTTCCCGAATCATGCCTTTATATAGGTATACTTTATCATTCCCTTATATAGGCACAGAAATCATTACCATATTTGGCCTAAACCATACAGCCCAAACACGGCATGGATACTTCCACTAAGCTCTAAGAATTAACAACGTATTCTAGGCAAAACCAGCCATCAGCAGCCCGGGACTTCCCCCTGCTTGAATATTAAGTTCTCCTAGAACTTCCGTCGTTTTCCAAGAAATGAGCCTTTGAGTGACGTTATTAAGTCCAAATATGCGTCAAACTCGGCACCCTCAAAGTATAAAAAAGCCTTGATTTGCCTAAACAAACATACAGTGGTTTGGAGCAGATCGACTATCTACTTGCCCGACGCCCTGCAGCAGCAAGTGCCGAAGGAAGCCGACCCTCCAGCAGACGCACTGCGAGACTCTGTCCTTTCTCTTGCTGAGAAATCCAGCCCCAGTGTTTCCAGGCTACCCTTGCGGGTATCTGGGAAATCGAGTCCCGAGAACGAGATACAAGACCTCCTTCATTCTAGAACAAAGGTACAGAGCTGATTAGACCTCTTAGAGAAATATTGAAATAAGATTCCTGGCAGAGAACTCCTAGACTTAAACTCCTCCTCTTATACTCCCTCCCTCTTACCAGACTTAGGTTAGGTACACCGGGGTAGGCGTATTCTAGAAGCACCAGTTGAGTATTTTAGTCATCCTTTTATCACTGTATGTATTTTATGTATTTTATACATTTAATGCACTTTATGGCTTAGAAACCATATCATGCTTTTACAGTACTACTTTATAATAATGTTCGTATTATATGCATTGTACTTCATAGTAAGCTTTACTATTGTAGCAGTTCATTTTCAATGCTTGAGAAAGAAGACTGTTCAATAAATACCTTTTTATTGAAAAAGTCAGTCTCTCCATTTCTCTTGCACCTCTGGTGAAACTAAGCATGCACAATTGACTGAGTGAAATAGTTATCTATTGTTTTCGCGACTCTAGATATTTGATATCTCATTCTTGGGAAACAAAGTTGTCATGTTTTATGCGGTTGTCAGAAACTAATCCCTTCTTGTTTATTCGAGAAAGTTTCTAGTGACCTCTGAGTTAGCTGGCACTCACAATTAAGTCTAATATAGCGGGTAGAGACCTAGTAGACCTCAGTCCTACGTCTAAGCTACAGGATATATTATTCCAATGCGCAGAGCCTATTGGGAATAGAGGAACTATACTGACCACAATCCTTTGCAACACTCCAGAAGAGAAGGCCATACACCACATCTGACAGGAGAGGCAGAAGAGCACAGCACACACACACACACAACCACCACCACCATCACTGCAGCACAAACAATCCCCCAGCACACAACACACCTCACACACCAAAACCACACCCGCCACTCACACACCTGCACCCACAAACACTTCAACCACCACACAACATGACCTCACAGAAGATGCCAAAATTCACAGAGGGTGAGTTGACAGTCATGGTCAATGAGATTGTCAGAGTAGAGCCACAACTGTTTGGTAGCCTGATCCAACAGACCCCATTAGCCACAAGGACACAAATGTGGGAAAGAATAGTACAAAGGGTCAATGCAGTAGGGACCACCCCAAGATCCAAGAAGGAGAGTATGGAGTGATGGCATGATCTCAAGAGGGTTGTCAAGGAGAAGAGGAGCAAGAACTGGGAGCTGGCGAACGTGACTGGCAGTGGACCTCCATCCCACCTAAAACATTCACACCATGGGAGGAGAAGGTGCTTGCCATACTGCATCCTGAGAGTCTCACAGGAGTAGCCGGGGGAACGGAGGCTGATAAGTACAAACAAATGCCAAACAACACACTGATAAGTACTTCGTTTCACAACCCAAACACCATTGCACTGTACACCCTCACCTAACAGGTAGCCAGCCATCTTCACTGTGAGGCCTGTTTGGGGGAGGGAGGCCTGTATGACTACTTCCAGCATGCCCCCTGTTTCATACTCCAGTTGCATGGAGGCCTCACCCACCCAGGAGCATGTGTCAGCCATTGCACTGTTCTCCCTCAGCTAACAGGTAGGTAGCCATCTTGTATTGGAGGACTGTTTGGGGGTGGAAGGGCTATATCACTACTCCCAGCATGCCCCCTGTCCCACACTCCAGCTGCATGGAGGCCTCACCCACTCAGGAGCACGTCTCAGCCATTGCACTGTTCTCCCTCAGCTAACAGGTAGGTAGCCATCTTGTATTGGAGGACTGTTTGGGGGTGGGAGGGCTATATCACTACTCCCAGCATGCCCCCTGTCCCATACTCCAGCTGCATGGAGGCCTCACCCACCCGGGAGCATGTGTCAGCCATTGCACTGTTCTCCCTCAGCTAACAGGTAGGTAGCCAACTTGTATTGGAGGACTGTTTGGGGGTGGGAGGGCTGTATCACTACTCCCAGCACGCCCCCTGCCCCACACTCCAGCTGCATGGAAGCCTCATCCACCAAGAGCATGTGTCAGCCATTGCACTGTTCTCCCTCAGCTAACAGGTAGGTAGCCATATTGTATTGGAGAACTGTTTGGGGGTGGGAGGGCTGTATCACTACTCCCAGCATGCCCCCTGTCCCACACTCCAGCTGCATGGAGGCCTAACCCACCCAGGACCATGTGTCAGCCATTGCACTGTTCTCCCTCAGCTAACAGGTAGGTAGCCATCTTGTATTGGAGGACTGTTTGGGGGTGGGAGGCCTGTATCACTACTCCCAGCATGCCCCCTGTCCCACACTCCAGCTACATGGAGGCCTCACCCACGCAGGAGCATGTGTCAGCCATTGCACTGTCCACCCTCACCTAACAGGTATGTAGCCATCTTGCTTGTGATGTTTGTCCAACTTGCTTGGGAGGCCTGTTTGGGGGTGGGAGGCCTTTATCACTACTCCCAGCATGCCCCCTTTCCCACACTCCAGCAGCATGGAGGACTCACCCACCCAGGAGCATGTGTCAGCCATTGCACTGTTCTCCCTCAGCTAACAGGTAGGTAGCCATCTTGTATTGGAGGACTGTTTGGGGGTGGGAGGGCTATAGCACTACTCCCAGCATGCCCCCTGTCCTACACTACATCTGCATGGAGGCCTCATCCACCCAGGAGCATGTGTCAGCCATTGCACTGTTCTCCCTCAGCTAACAGATAGGTAGCCATCTTGTATTGGAGGACTGTTTGGGGGTGGGAGGGCTGTATCACTACTCCCAGCATGCCCCCTGTCCTACACTACATCTGCATGGAGGCCTCATCCACCCAGGAGCATGTGTCAGCCATTGCACTGTCTACCCACAGCTAACAGGTAGGTAGCCATCTTCACTCTTCCTGATGTGTGTGTGTGGGACCTGCATCCCTACATACAGCAACAATTGCATGCAATGCATTGACATGTATGAGTAAATGATGTTGCTTTGCACCATGAAATTACACAGTGTTGCAATGAATAATACTAGTGCTGACTGCACAATTGTGTGGTGTACAGACAGTTGATGACAATGCACAGTGCCCAACACTGACCATTACCCATCTAATCCACAGGTGATGAAGAACTCACTGCTGAGGACCAGAACATCGACCAGCAGAGCCAGTCTCCACCCCCAGTACATGGACTCTCGGATGTTGACTCCCAGGACAGTTTGGCCGATGAGCTCCAGGCCAGCCCATCTGGTGTGCCACAGACCCATTGGTTCCAAGACCCCATCCTCCCCACCACCACGTCTGCTGCAACAACAACAGCACAGCAGACCCCTGCAGTCACGGCCTCTGCCTCCACCGCTGCCACCACCGCCACCACCACCACCACCAGTACCACCAGTACCACCTGCAGCACCCTCCCTGTCCCAGGGGATGACCAGGCCACACCAACAACTGTGGAGGGCAGGGAGAGTGTGCATGTACCCAGAGTGGTGAGGCAACAGGTTTGTGGCAGCAGGGCAGGTGGGAGGATCAGTGTCACCACCAGACCTCAGGAGGAGTGGACACCATCTCTGGATCACTTCACCAGAGTGGTGGAGGCATACCAACAGGTCCAGGGACAAAGTGGCCGGTCGGATGAACTATTACGGGAGCTCATCCTGCTGATGATGTCCATCGACAACCGCCTAGGCCAGATGGTGGACCTCATGGGCCAGCAAGTGGCATTACTGAGGGACAGGCCAAGGTCCCAAACAACACCAACGCCCCCCTCTTTTCTGCCACAGGATGACAGTGCAGCATCCTCCCCTGCGGCCACAGAGAGGGGTGAGTCCTCAGACACTGCTGCCCAAGCAGCAGCCCCCCACCCCAAGAGATCAAGGGGGCGTCCAAAGAAGAGCCTGGGAGTCTCTGGAGGCAAAGTACCAGCCACAGTACAGTCACGGAGCCAGCCTTGATGGCAACCCTCTTCCCCACTGCATTGACTCTTTGAACTGCCCTTCCCCGCACTGCCTTGTGAATGGCATATGTCTGTTGGACTGGGTCATCACATCCATGTGGTCTCTACTCTTGCATCTCATGTACCATGACTCACTGCTCCATCACCAGCTACAAGTGAAAATGCCCAAACCCCTCACATGTCAACTTTGTAAATAAAACACCTTACACACTACAATTTGTGCAGTCTTGTCTTTAGTGCTATTTTGACAGTCTCCAAAATTTCCATGATGTATACAAAAGATGTACATTATGTAGGCCAGGATGACTCTGTAGCACCTAGGGAGCCACAACAGAACAATAGTCACTGGCGTCAGTGTGCTATCACAGACATAACACAACACCAAACATCAACATAACTGTACAGGCAGACAAAACAATGTGCAGCAAGTGTCAACAAACAGAGTCCTGCATATGGTCACATGTGAAATGTCACTGACACATTTTTGCATACAGGTCACTCCACATGTGCCTGTCTGTTACATCCATGCATAGCCCTTCACAACAACACCAGAGAATGTACAAGTCGTACCTCATCACCCACCTTCAAGTGAAGTAGCGGTCGATGAGCTGTTGGCGCAGGTTAACTCCTTCCTCCTCTCCACTGTCCTCATCACTGGACTCAGGTCTTTGAGCAGGCGGTAGACTTGGTTCCTCACCATCGTCCATGAGCAGGGGGATCCCCTTGTGGATGGCCAGGTTGTGCAGCATACAGCATGCCACAACGATCTTGCAGACCTTCCCAGGCGAGTATGCCAGTGCACCTCCTGCTTGTCAAGGCAGCGGACTCTTGACTTCAGCACCCCAAAAGTCCGCTCGATTACACGCCGGGTCCTGCCATGGGTCTCATTGTACCGGACGTCACCCGGGGTCCTGGGATTCCTTAGCGGGCTCAACAGCCATGGCCGACTGGGATATGCCGAGCCACCTGTGAATCACAAACACCCATTGCAATGTTGCACAGCCAGAGTGCAGCAGGTAACACAAAGCACACCATATCAGTAGGCATACTCACCCACAATCCAAGCATGCTCGGGATGCAGATTTTCCATCATCCGTGGCACCATGCTGTTCCTCATGACGTACAAATCATGTGCAGAGCCAGGAAATCATGCACACACATGGGATTTGGTCATGTCCGCAAGGCACACCACCTGCACATTGATAGAATGGTAATGTTTACGATTTGATTTCGAAAAATGTGCTCAGTTGCCTGTGGTGGCAACAGACCTACACGGGTGCAATCAATGGCACCAATGACATGGGTGATGAGCCCAAGGGGATAGAAGTCACCCTTCACACCGGCCAATTCTGCTCCTCTAGGGAAATGAATGTAGCGATTCTTATATAGCATCATGGTTGCAAGACCATCCCTCAGCACCTGGCTGAACATGGGCTGCGACATCCCTCCAGCACTCACCACTATCTCCTGGAAGGAACCAGTTGCAAAAAAGTGGAGGGCTGCCATCAACTTGTATGTGGGTGTGAATGCTGTTGGATAGTGGGGGCGAGGCTGCAGGTGGGGCTCCATAAGATCACAAAGGGTCTTCAGTGCTGGTCTGTAGTGGTGGAATTTCTGAATGATTACAACATTCTCCATGTCCTCCAGCACTGTCAGGTGACGTAGGAGATTTGGCCTCCTCCTAGTTGAGATGTAAATGTGCAAATGTCAGTGACAACCATCATGAGATGGCCACAGCACACACCATTACAATGTCATGGCAAAACAAAGACTGTCCTGAGAGATGCATGGCACACCAGGCACATGGGTGGCCAGTTGAGACACACAGAGGGCCCACCTCTCCACTAACAATACACAAGTGCTGCAAACAACACGTAGGTCAATGTGAATGCACACATACTGAACCACACATTTCACATATGCACGCCTGGTGCTGTACCATCCGCCAATGTGTCTAAAATGATCTTGACTGTATCATACCCATCTGCTGTACCTGTCACACCTCAATGCATCATGTAAACTCTGCACACATCCACAGCACAATGATCACAGTAGACGGCAACATTTCATTTGTGTGCATGAGCTGATGTGAAAACACCAGTCCGGTACGATACCATACAGTGAGACAAGCCTTGACAAGCTCAGCACAGACCCACAACACATTGATTTCTTCAACATCATTGACACCAACTTAAGAGAGTCAAGCATCATCAACCATCAAATGCATGAGTGACATGGCAGGGATCATAGACCAAAGTGCGTCACACAGAGCGTGCGTCTACATGTTGATGATATTGAAGAATGGCATTGTGTGTACAAGGATGTGCCCTTCACCATGTTGCTGCTGTGTACTGATACAGTGTTCACGATGTACATAGCCAGTAAATGTTAATAAAATGGTGGTAGCTACCGCCTTGCCCGGGCGGTGCGACACCAGCACCACCCCCTTCACAAGTGCGGCAGCCATTGGCATGGAGACATGTGTAGATGGCTGTGGGCATGATCCGCCACCAAATGGCGGTAGCTACCGCCAGGCCCCGGCGGTGCATCACCGCCATGGAGCCTTGCCTCATGAGACGGCTCCAACGCATCCAGAACGCCTCTGCATGCCTGATCCTCGACATCTCTCACCGCAGCCACATCACACCCCACTGAGAGACCTGCACTGGCTCCCGGTCAACAAAAGGATAACCTTCAAGCTCCTCACCCATGCACACAAGGCACTCCCCAACACCGGACCAACGTACCTCAACAGACGACTCAGCTTCTACACCCCCACCCGCCAGCTCCGCTCCGCCGACCTCGCCCTCACTACAGTCCCCCACTTCCGAAAAGCGACCTCAGGCAGCAGATCATTCTCCCACCTCGCCGCAAAGACCTGGAACACTCTCCCCATCCACCTACGGCAGACCCAAGACCTGCTGACCTTCAGAGAACTCCTCAAGACCTGGCTTTTCGAGCAGTAGCAGCATTCCCCACCCCAGCGCCTTGAGACCCTCATGGGTGAGTAGTGCGCTTTACAAATGATATGATTGATTGGTTGATTGATTGATTGATTGCCTACAGCCAATGGCAGCGATGATCGCGGTGGCATGATGCAGATTTGAAAATCACGGAAGGTGTGCACCGCCACCGCGGAGGCGGTAATTGGATGATTTTGAAAGAGGCAGACCTGGACAACCATTTGTAGCAGCTTTTCAGCTTACAAGCGAGCCCAGGGGGCTATAAATCTGTGGGAGTGAGCCTCACATTTCCACTGCTCACAGAGCCTGCTCCCTCTCCTGCTGCTGCCTCAAGAGCCTGCTGCCTGGGACCCTCTCCTGCTGTTGCCTCAAGAGCCTGCTGCCTGAGACCCTCTCCTGCTGTTGCCTCAAGAGCCTGCTGCCTGGGACCCTCTCCTGCTGCTGCCTCAAGAGCCTGCTGCCTGGGACCCTTTCCTGCTGCTGCCTCAAGAGTCTACTGCCTGGGACCCCTCACCACTCACTTCCACCACAGGTGTTCCATGTCCACAGGGATGGCAAGGACAGAGAAGATCCGTGCCAGTCCATTCACAAGTGAGGAGCTGGAGGTCCTTGTGGACGAGGCGCTGGCAGAGTACCCAAGGCTGTTTGGTGGTCCCAATGTAGTGGTAAGTCACTATGAAGTAGCTGTAGGGCAAGGGGGTGTCAGACGTGTAGTTGTCAGCTGCAGTATATACCTGGGGGTGTGGGTTGTGTCAAACACTGACAGGCAAGCTGTCTCCAGGGCTAGGGCGTGTGTGTGTCCCAAAGTCACTCTTTTCCATGCCTGTACTTGTATGTGTTAGTGGGGTGTATTACATTGTCAGCCATACAGAGCCACCGGATGTTAGCCATGTAGGTGCCAGGTAAGTAATTGATTGTGTGAATATTTCAGTGTGCCCCTGTTGTCTGACTCAGTGTGACCCAGGCAGTAGGTCCAGTGCCTGCCCACCCAAATGAGAAACATCACCAGACATACATGCTCCTTGCTCCAGTTCCTTCACAGTGAATAGTAGATATGGCCCATCTGTGTCCTGTATAATTGCACACTTACACACTGCTGCCGATGCATATTGTGCTGATGCATCCTGCATTTGTGATATTGTCATGGACCCTCAACGCCCTAATGTGTGCATGGAATCACATCTGTTTGGGCCATGCAGAGTGCCCTTGTGAGAGGTGCCCAAGTTTTTGAGGGAGGGAGGTTACAATTGGTCCTGAGTCTGTGTCTTGCTACTGTACTGAACTGGTCATACCTGCAGCTCAAGGTACACCAGCGTAAGGCTGTGTAGAGGGCCATTGCAGCAAAGGTGCAAGCCCTGGGGGTATCAAAGAATGTGGTATCGATGACCTTGGGGATGCCTCCACGCACAGGGTGTTTGGCACGGCGCAGCATGACTCCACTGATGGGCCGCATCCTGGCAGTGACTCATCCAGGCCTGGATGCACATCTGAAGGAGCATCGCCAGCAAGGCAGGGGTGGTGAGTATCTGGGGAGGGTGCCTTTTGCTGTGAGTGGATACATGTGTAGAGGGCCTGTGGCAGCAGGGACCCATGTGATGTGCGTGTGTTGCTGTGCTGTGCTGTTTCATGTGAGTGGCTGCTGGGATGTGTGCTTGTATGAGGCATTGGGCCACCCTGGCCTTAATGAGCTGATCCTCCCTGCTGTACTTTCGCATTGCCAGATGTGTTAGGCTCCACATGGTCATTCATCATTGGGATAGTCCGAGGAATCTATTATGGGGTGAACAGCAGTGTCCAGTTTCTGAGTGTGACTTCTTTAATGCCTACTTTGCATGCACCATCATCTTTGAGGCACACACATCTGAAAACAATGTGCCCCAGATTACCACATGGTGCTTGCTATGGCCTACTTGGCATTGTGGACTGTAATGTCATTATAGGTGTGTGTGTTGTCCCCTCCTGTTCCCTGAAGGTCTGTCAGTGGTAATAAGTGTTGTACCCACATCAAGTCCCTAGGTAGGGCAGGGTAAGTTGTGTGTGTGGTGCACTCCATCTACAGGCATGGTGTAGTGGTGTGTGGCATCAACATGGCTCACTCATGGCATATATTCTGCGTTACAGGCACTGTTGTGGTCTATGTTGTGTGTTGCTGCACAGTGATTTCAGGGTGTGGTGGTTACTAAGTAGATTTGGGCCTCTCCTGTACTGCATTGATTTGAATTTGTGTGACCAGATGATGACACTTACACAACCCTGTATCTCTCTCTCATGCAGATTCGCAGGAGACCACGGAGGAACATGAGCCAGACACCAATGGTGGCGAGAGTAGCACAACAGCTGCAGCGGAGGCCAGTGACACAGAGCCCACCAGCTCATCTGAGGGGGACCGAAGTATGCAGGAGGAATCCGCGGCTGAGACACAGAGTAGCACATCATCTGATGCCAGTGGGGATGCATCCATGTTGGCAGGCACAGGGGATGGGGAGTCTGCATCATCATCCACCACCCAGCGGCCAGTGCCCAGCCTTCCATCCACTGCCTCTGGTGCTGCCCGTATCCGTGCCACTAAGAGGGGTAGTCACATTCACACCTGGCACCGCTGCCCCTGCACCTGTCCCCCCTGCTGCCCTCAGTGCAGAGTGTGTAGAGCTCCTGCACCAGCTTTGTGTGGGCCAGACCGCCCCGCTCAATGCCTTTAGTGACCATGACAAGAAATTAGGCCAGGTGGTTGCATACATGGAGGGCATACACTCTGAGGTGGGTGGGCTACACCATACAGTCCAGGCGTTGTCATCCACAGTGACGTCTGCCCTTCAACAGGCACATGCTCCCATTGCAGCTCAGGTGCCTTTGTCCACCCCCCAGTCAGTGGCCACATCAGATTACAGTGACCACGGTTTGCCAGAGTCACCAAAACGATACAGCACATGGAGCACACTACAGACACAACCCAAGCACAGCTGCCCATTGACACCATCCCCACTGAAGAGGAGGGCCATCCCAGAATGCACAGACAAGAGCCAGTCAGGGAAGAGCAAGGCCAAAAGAGCATTGAGGCAGACATCAGGCTCGAATGCCGCAGAGGCATCACCAGCAAAAGACTCTCCTGTCACTGAAAAAACACACAGACCTAACCATGCAGTGTCTGTGCCCACTGACGAGGTGTGGCATATCAGGTGTACACCTAGGAAGAGCACTGGGACACATCCACCCACCACATCAACCCCAATTCCAAGACCTTTGAAGCAGGTGGAGGAAGGCACTGTAGAGACCACCCTTGGCAAAAAGGGAAAGTAGGGCACTGCAGAGACCACCCCTGGCAAAAAGGGAAAGGAGAGCACTGGCGTGACCACCCCTGGCAAAAAGGGAAAGGAGGGCACTGTAGAGACCACCCCTGGCAAAAAGGGAAAGGAGGGCACTGTAGGGGGTACACCTGGTAAAGAGGGTAAGGTGGTCCAGAGGCATAGCCAGACTAAGCGTTCTGCAGGATCCAGCACATCACCAGAGGTAGTGCCAGTGTCTGCACCTGATGTGGGACAGTTGGTGTGTGTGCCTGTTGTGTCATCACCACTTCCCATCAACCCAAGACAGGGAAGCCATTTCATATTCCCAAGAAGTGGAAGGGCACCCCTCCAACCTCTCTCACCCACACTGTGTCAGAGGTCTGCCATGCCACTGTTAGCCCCACATCACCTGGGGTTCTGTCACCTCAGTCAAGTGGGCCTGCTGTCCCCGACATACAGCCAGGTCCAAGTCCACATGACAGCCAGGAGTGAGTTGACATCCCCCTCATACGCCTGTGCCTCATACAGGTGTGCTACTCTTGACCATTGTTTACAACCTGGGCGGGTTGCTGTACTCTCCCCTGTGCAGCCTCTCATGTATTTGCTGTCTCACCTGTGCCATGGACACTGGCCCTGTTGCTCTGCTGTGTTGGGCTCTCCCCTTGTGCTGTGGACACTGGCCCTGTTGCTCTACTGTGTTGGGCTTTCCCCTTGTGCTATGGACACTGGCCCTGGTGCTCTGCTGTGCTGTACTCTCCCCTGTGCAGCCTCTCATGTACTTGCTGTCTCACCTGTGCCATGGACACTGACCTTGTTGCTCTGCTGTGCTGTACTCTCCCCTGTGCAGCCTCTCATGTACTTGCTGTCTCACCAGTGCCATGGACACTGGCCCTGTTGCTCTGCTGTGTTGGGCTCTCCCCATGTGCTATGGACACTGGGCCTGTTGCTCTGGTGTGTTGGGCTCTCCACTTGTACTATGGACACTTACCTTCCTGTTTGTATTTAACCTGTGCATGGTATCTTGCATATGACGATCATTTTGTGCCTTGCAGTTGTCTACTATTGTTCTACTGCTACAGCTGTGCAATATGTGAATAAATACAGTTACTCATGTTGTGTGTTTTGTCAGTGTCCTTGCTGATTAAAGTTATTTTTGTGTTTGCATTTGATTGTCTGTGCCCCATGCTCTATGTATCACTTCAATATTGCAAAGCTCTTTGCACGCATCAGATTTGTAGACAGGGGTGACAGGGTCTTCGTCCATTCTGAACCTGATAATAGTGTAATTTGTGATGGCTACTTTACCTGCCATGCAGTTTTCTTCTTGGTGATTTGCTATAGTTGGCTACAATGTTCGCATGGAAGGTTGGGGGACACTGCCAGCACAGGGTGTGATGCTGTGAAAAGGTTTGGAAGCAGGCTGTGATATGTAATGAGGTATGTGTGTGGATTCCTTTATGTGTGCCCAGCCGTGTATGTGTATGGTATGTATCTTGTGTTGGCTCTTAGTCCTGGTACCATGGCCTACATGAGATGCGTGGTCTTGGGTGTAGCAGAGGGATGCAGTGAGTTTGTTTTGTCTTGCCCTGTGTATGAGATAGTATGCACTTGTGTGAGCTGTTTATTGTGCACTGTGCTTTGTGTTGGTGTCTCCATGCTGTTGTGTGTGACTCCTCCTTGTTGTGTTGGTAAGTTAGAAGTGTGCAACGTGTGTGAGTTGCACATCAGTGTTCTGTTTGTTTGATACTCTAGGTGTCTTGGGTGTGTTTGTGTGGACTGTGTGGCCCTGCTGCTCACACTGGCATTGTGTGTGTGTGTGTCATGCATTGCAGGCACATGGTGGGTTTTCTACTCCTGTATGGCATGGTATGTGTGTTGTTTATCCATCAGGCAAATGTGTGCCACTTGTGCCTGGCCATTGTGGGTCTTCCCTCCCTCTATTTGTGTGTGGTACACCCCTTACAGGTCTGCTACTGACATGCAGGGTATTTCACTTTGATGTCAGCTGTCCCCTTGGTTACCATGTGTGTGTGCCTCCCCATCACTTCATTAGTGAGCTTGTGCTTTGTGGTGCAGTTCTTGGGCCATGAGTGTTGTTTCCCTCTGGACATTGCCCCAATGGTGTATGTGTGCTGTCCTTGTGCTATTGGTCATTCTGTGGTGGTCATGTGCACTTCAGCTGTGTGGGCTGCCCAGTGCTCTGGTGGAGATGGCTTAGCACTTGTATCCCTGAGTGGTGCATGTGTAGTTGTGTTGGAAGTGTATGTGTTGGCTGTGGTATTGCTTCACTTCCTGGGTGTGCTGTTGTATTTGTGGTGTGTGTAATGAGGTTGTGTCAATCATGTCTGTGTATGGCTGTTGTGCTTGTTATGCACACAATGCTTGTTGTGCATGCAGTACTGTGTGTATGTGGTCTTGGCATTGCCTGATGTGCATCCCCTGATGTCCTGTGGTGTTTGTTGATGTTGTTGTGAACTTCTATTGGGTCTGTGCTCCCATTGCCTTTCCCCAGTTTGGCTTGACAGGGTATGTCTGTTTCTGTTGGGGTTCAATATGTGTTCCTGTGGTGTTTGTGTGTTGTTCTTGTGCAGGCATCTGTTGAGGCATCCCTGTGTGTGTTTGTGTGTGTTTTTGTTTGTGTGTGTATGAGCTGGCAAGGATTGTGGGCCTTCAGTGTGTGTGGCAATGGTGTTGTTTGTTCCTTGTCAGCCATTCCTGCAGTGGTTGTCTCCCTGGTTGTGTGTTGTGTGGTGCAGGGTGTGTATTGTGCTTGTTGCTTGTTGCTTGTTGCTTGTTGGTGTGCATGGGGGTGCACTGGATGTGACTTGATGGGGTGTGTTGCTGTGTGGTTTGGGGTGGTGTGGCCCTGTGGTGTTTGTGCCCTGCCCATGCCTTGGAGTGGCCCTGCATTCTGCATAGTGCGCATGTGTTGACCGTGGCGGTGACGTGACCGGGAGCGGGATGTTGCTGTTGGTTGGCGGTCGATGTGTATCCCAGATGCTGAGGGGTGCCTTGTTGTAGGTGGGTCATGTGTGGGTGCCCTTGTGGATGTGTTGTGACCCCCAGCAGGGTGTCAGTGTGGTGATTGTACCCTGTGTCGGCCTGTGTGTTGTGTGTTGTATTTGTGTAGTTGCGTAACTGCGGCAGCGTCCGCGGAAGACCATCTGAAGGCAGTGTTGTAGGAGGTACATCACCGGATGCATATGGAGGGCTGGGTCCATGGCGTTCATGATCGGGTCTCTGCTATCTTGCTCCGCTGTCGAGTTTCCTCCTGCTCAGGTTGGGCGGTGTCTCAGCTGCGGTGCGTCTGCTTGTTTGGGCCATCCTAATTTGTTGAACGGACGGATGTCATTCCGCACAGCGGAGAGTCTCGATTGGCTCACACCGCCGTGGTTGCAGGCGCACTTTGATGGCGGTGCGCGGCGCTCCGCGGCGGACGGGAAATGACCTACGTTTTGCTATCCTAATGATAGAATTCACTTTTCGATGCCCTAATTACCCTATGATGTTGTGCGAGTTAGCATCATATGACTAACTAATGAAATTCGTATATGCATCTATGCTGAATTACTATTCTTGCTTTTTTTACTTATATTCAAATATATGTGTGATCATATTAGTTTCTTAGCTTAGCCTGTGTGCCACCATTTTGTGTAACCCTCTGTGCCTGCGGGCCCTGCTCACTCATATGCCCCTCCCGCAGGAATACAGAAATGTACTAAGACAGCAGTTTTCATTTCTCAGCTTACTGTGGCCGAAACTAACAAGTCTCTTTATCAGTAATGTTCTCATACCCAGAGACGCTGAAGCCTAGCTCCATGGCCTTGAGTAGAGATAATAATGTATCCCTTGCAGGTGCAGATGCCTGCTCTATGAGAGCATTGTTCACTGGTCTGAGGCTCGGTAACTTTCCACAAGGGGCGTACCCCTCGTTACTGTATTGCATTATAATGTATTGCTGTGATGCAGAGAGTCAGTCCTCTCGTTCGCACTCCTAGGAGTGAGGTCGGACAGGGCCCTCTCATATGAGTGTTCTTTGGCCTAATAAAGACTTTTGTTTATTCTTCTCCACTGTCCGGCTGACTTCCTATATAGCGACTATAGGTGAGTGCGGTAAGTCACTCGGGTGGATTTGAGCCAAGCTTATCAGATGGCGCCCGAATAGGGACCCCGCGATAAGGATCTTTCTCACCCGTAAGTGGGTAGCAGAAGACCGGGGACCCGCTGGTCGGCACGGTGGGCCCGGGTACCCATCTGATGCCGAGCTTGGTTCTCGCAGCGCTGCCCCACCCTGCTGATCGGGAGAGGTCCCGGTTCGGATCTTACGCCGGGGTCCAGAAGGCGGAACTTGAAGCTGACCGTGTTGGTCTTGGCAGCCGGAGGTGGAGAACGGTAGAGGTCGGTGCCGCCTACGGAAGGTGAGTGGTCCACCTGTGATTGTTTAAGGAACGGGAGTGTTCCGGGAGACTAGGGTGTCTCCAGCGGTTTGAGGAGCCGGTGTGCTCCTGGGGCTAGTGTGCTCCGGGGAACTCAGAGTACGAGTTGGTGCTCTGACAGACTTGACGAGGTTGGGGACGTTTTTAGATGTAATTGTTGGTAGCGATCCGACCGGGTGGTACTGTGGTGAAGGCGTGGCTCATTGTGGGCAGACTCTGGTGCGCTTACCCTGAACTCCTAGTGTGGTGGTTCAGTGGAGGTGAGATCTGGGTTTCCCGCGGTAAAGTGCGCAGTGATCCATAGTGCCGCACGGGTGGCGGATCTGTTCCCCGTCCTCAGAACAGTTAGTGTACTGTTTGGTCTGCGGTAGAGTCCAGGTTCCCCAGGACTTGGTCGACAGGCCTTGTCCCATTTGGTAACACATGTTTGGAGATATTGTGTATGTGGGTGTGTGGTTTTCTAATATATGTTTATATGTGTGTATGAACGAGCTCGAGCTGGTCTGTGGTGAAGTGTTTTCTTGCACACCGAAGTAAAGATGCCGTGTTTTAGTAAGTTACGATGTTTTGGATGCTGTTGTCGACCCTCAGATACTAGACTGGCCGAGAGCCAACCTGCACCCCCTGAAGGGACTCCGAGCTTTGATATGTATGTCAAACATGGACTGGTCCCGATTTTGTTTGGTACTTTGTGGCACCGGTACACTGCTGATAATGTGGATTTACAATGGCCTTTGACGGGTTCTTTTGATGAAGCTAAGTTGGACTACTTGCAGGACAAATTGTTTGCTAAGCGTAGCCGTCAGAGTATGTTCGACTCTTTGCGAGTGTGGCAGAAAGAGGCCAGGAAACGCAAGATGCGAGAGGAGAAAGAGGAGTATAAAAAGTCCACCCAGACTATGGCGCAGAAGGCGAGAGAGCAGGTCGGAAATGAGAATGCGCTACGTATGGAGCGCTCAGATAGACTTTGTAGGTTGAAAGAAAATAAAAGTTATGTAGTGCGAGAGGACGACCTGGATGAGATGGAAGACATTTTGAATACCCGACCCCCTCCCCCTTATGCCCCACAGTCCTTGTATCCCTCCCTGCCAATTTCAGCCCCTGTTAGTGGAGCTCCGGGTCCTTCAGCGAGTGCCCCCCAACAATCCTCGCCCTCGACACCAATTGTTTCATTACTCCAGACCACTTCACCCGCCCCCTCCCAATTTTCTTTAGCACTTCCTACTGTTTCAGCTAGTACTACCCCCGGCCAGGAAATGCTAACACCGAGTCGAGGCGCAGGTAGCGGACTACTCTCACAGGTACGGAAGTTGCTTACGCGTTCTACGGTTGGTTTAGATGAAAGGAGCATGGTGGCTAATCAGGCATGCCAGTGGGCCAGGAATAATATTTATTCGTTTGAAGATATTTGGTCCACCATGAAAGATTTTGAGCCTTTGATGCAGCAGCACGCTTTGTGGCACATGTCCAATGTATTGATACCGCTTTGGGAGCAGGGGTATGGAGGTGTGGCTCCAGCGGTTTTACGAGATATACAGGCTGGAGCCTATAGAACGAACACAGGGGTGAAAGAAGTGATGAGTAGTTTGCGCGCACTATTGCAATACAGGAATGAATTACCCTCAGCCGGCACACCCCATTTCCCAGGTCTCCACCCAATGCGCGAGGTGCATCCTATTTTTCATCCCGAGGTCCCCGAGCTGCTAGACCCAGTAACGAAGGCTGTTACTAGGAACAGGATCGATGCACATTTCCAGGAGCAATGGGTGTATACGCCATGGAAGAGAAGTGAGGTATTATCATTGAAGGCCCAGCTACCGGATTCTCGAAAGAACCCGACTGCCTATTACAAAGAGCTTACAGAAGCGGCGTCTTCCACTGTGATGACGTTGGCCGATGTTGAATTGTTTTTCGGGCTTTTGGTCCCGGTTGATGTGTGGCGGCAAGTGAAAGGTACTGACCATGTGGAAGAGTTAGGAGGTACGTGGCAGGAGTTGCAGGATTGGGACAAGGAGCGTAAGCCAGGGGAGAAGCCGAAGGCTGAGATATTAGCTTTGCCAGGGCGCATTATAAAGTATATGCATTCTCTCATTCCCCCGAAAAAGGTAGATTGGGACAAGTTAACGGCTTGTAAGCAGAAGAAGGATGAGGCGGTCTCTGATTTCTTTACGAGGTTTGAGGAAACGTTTATGGATTTTAGAGGGCAGGATGTGTCACAAGATGGAGGGTTACGGCTCTTTGTTAATAGGTTTGTCACGAACTTATTGCCTGAAATATCAGCTAGACTGCAAGCGTCGGAGAGCACGTGGACAACGTCCTCTCCTTCGGGAATACTCAGTATGGCGCAATATTACGAGCACAGGGAAAATGAGAGCAAGGACAAGCAGGAAAAGAAGGCTAAGGATTTAAAGACAAGGGTTTTGTTGCAGCAGGTGGCGAGAGGCAGAAGCAGGGGTGCGGCGCCGAGTCGCGGAGGCGGATTTGGGAGAGGTGAGAGCAGGGAAAGGCTGGGACCGAATCAGTGCGCGAAGTGCAAGCAGGAGGGGCACTGGTGGAGGGATTGCCCGCTGCTTCAGTCGAGTACTGATGTAGGGCGCGGGCGAGGAAGAGGTAGTGGTGATCCTGGGAGACAGGTGGCACGGTCAGAAGGAGGCGGGAGACCGGGTGGAAATTATTTTGACAATAATACAAACAGGCAACAGTTGCAGAGGGGTGGTGGTCAGTACTATAACGATGATTACTCAGTTGACGATTTGACAGGGTTCTCCCACAACTAGGACAGTGTAGGACAGAGCCTGGGACCGGTACTTATGGAAGTTGATCAGAGGGGACCTTACGTCGAAGCTGACTTAATGGGGTCTCAACAAAAATTTCTAGTGGATACGGGTGCAATGAAAAGTTCAGTGGCTCGTTCTCGGGTCCCAGGGGCGGCTCTGTCTGGCAAGAATAACATATCCGTGGGTTTCGCAGGAACTCCGGTGATTAGCCCCATTTCTAAACCTCTCACGTTAACGATTGGCCCTTTTACTGTTGATTCACCGTTTTTATTGACATCAAATTGTGGAGAAAATTTGCTGGGTTTAGATTTATTGAAAAGATTGCACCCCACCATTTATTGTTCCCCGTGTACCTTACTCTGGGCCCGAATGTTGCCCGCCCATTGCAGTGTTTTTCGAAAGAAGACCCATTACCACCTGAATTCCGAGGCATACCCGACAGCTTGTGGGCTGTCAGTGATACAGATGTGGGTAAAATGGATATTGCCCCGGTGACAATAAGAGTTAAGGTGGGAGCGAAATTGCCCAGAGTTCCACAATACAGGATTCCTAGGGAGGGAGAGAAGGCCCTGCTACAAATAATACAAGATTTAATACGGTCTGGAGTAGTGGAAGAGACTGATTCGAACATATGTAACAGTCCTATTTTGCCTATCCTTAAAAGACGGTCACCTGAAGCTACTGATAATACTCCTGATGTTTATAGATTTGTGATTGATTTGCGGCACGTAAATGGAGTAGTGGAGCCACAGTACCCGGTGGTCTCGGACATCACTACAATTTTGACTATAAAACCCCCTTCGGCCAAATATTTCTCTGTCCTAGACTTGAAAAATGCCTTTTTCAGTATTCCAGTACATGAGGAAAGCCGTTACCTCTTCGTATTCTCATTGGCTGGCCGAAGCTTCCGCTTCAAGAGAATTCCTCAGGGGTACACTGAGAGTCCGAGCATATATAGTCAGGCTCTAAAGGCACAATTGGATGAACTGGAGCTTCCACCTGGCAACGTCATGTTGCAATATGTGGATGATATCCTAATAGCGTCGGACGACGAGCAGGGTTGTCGGGATGCTACTGTGAAATTACTACACCATTTGGCCAACAGGGGGCATAAAGTGTCCCTTCCGAAATTTCAATCCTGTCGAACGGAGGTCACCTACCTCGGTCACCTCCTTTCGAAAGTGGGGAGGAGATTGACGCCAGAGCGCATAAAAGCGATCACTAACATGCAGGTACCTAACACGCAGCGAGAGGTGCGCGCGTTCTTGGGCATAACATCGTACTGTCGCCAGTGGATACCTAACTATGCGTTACTAACAAAACCCCTATTGTATCTGACTACCAAGGAAGTGCGCGAACCCTTACCCTGGACACCTGCATGTCAAGAAGCGTTCGAGTCACTAAAAATGGCTTTATGTTCTGCGCCAGTTCTTGGGACACCTGATTACCAGAAGCCTTTTGTCCTTTACGTACATGAGACGGAAGGTTGCGCGCTGTCTGTCTTAACTCAGTGTTTTGGGGGGAAGCAGAGACCTTGCGCTTACTTCTCTGCCATGCTCGATAATGTGGCAAGAGCGCTGCCGAGCTGTCTGAGAGCCACGGCGGCTGCTGCGGTCTCTATAAGACAGTCGGCAGGGCTCGTACTGGGATCAGACCTCACAGTAATGGTACCGCATGCTGTGGACATTTTGCTGAACAGGACACAGACGCAGCACTTAACTAGTGCTCGTCTTACGGGTTATGAGATGACTCTTTTTGCACCCCATGTTACGATCAAAAGGTGTGCTACACTGAATCCTGCCACCTTGTTACCTATCCCCACAGATACAGGTACCAAAGACGATGACATACATGATTGTTTGTTCAGGACTGAAGAGGAGACAAAGGGGAGGGTGGATCTGACAGACAGGCCCTTGGACGAACCAGACGGGGAGTTGTATGTGGATGGGTCCTGTTTTAAATTACCAGACGGTACATCGACGGCAGCATATGCAATAACAACATTACAGACGGTGGTGGAGACTTCTAGGATACCTTACAATTCTGCCCAGGCTGCGGAGATTATTGCCTTACTGAGAGCATGTGAGTTGAGTGAGGGGTTAGATGTGAACATTTATACTGACAGCCAATACGCCTTTGGCGTGGCTCATAATTATGGGCGACTTTGGGCAGAACGGGGATTCCTGACCTCTCACGGACAACGCATCCAACATGGCCCACTGATATTACGACTGTTAACGGCCCTGACACTACCCAAAAGATTGGCTGTGATAAAATGTAGCGCACACAAGACAATAGTGGATGATGTAGGGCGAGGCAATGCTTTCGCCGATGAAACAGCAAAAGAGACTGCTAGAGAAAAATTACCACAAATGTTTGTGGCAGGACCAGCTAGATGGGTCCCAGATGTTCATATGTTCGCAGACACTGTACAGAGTGTCAAGAATATACAGGGCAAAGCGACAGAGGAGGAATTGAGAGCATGGAAGGATGGGTAGGGTCGACTAGATGCGGATGAATGTTGGACAGATGTGACAGACAAGAGACGATGGATGCTCCCGAATGCGTATGTTCTTCCAGTAGTGACAATGGCGCATGGGCCTGCCCATGTGAGCGCCAAGGGCATCTGTAAGCTGTTAGACCCGGTGTGGAGTAATAAAAATATCTCTAAAATGGCCACTAATTTGGTTCGTCAGTGCATGGTGTGTTTGAGACACAATCCTGGAAAAGGTACTCCTGTCCTAACTGGAAATTTTGCACCCCCTTCTTTCCCTTTCGAGGTGATCCAGATGGATTACATCGAAATGGAAAGGGTCAATAACTTGAAGTACGTCCTTGTAGTCGTATGTGCCTTTAGTAGGTGGGTGGAGGCGTACGCTACGAAAGATTGCACGGCCATCTCTACTGCAAAAATGTTGATAAAGGAATATTTTTCCCGTTTCGGATTACCTAGGGTGATCTGGAGTGATAATGGCACGTCCTTTAATGCAGAATTAGTGAAACAAATATGTAAAGGTTTGCACATATCCCAGAAATTTCATTCAGCTTTACATCCCCAGGCAGCAGGACTGGTGGAGCGGTTTAATGGCACGCTCAAGCTGAAAATGGCCAAAATATGTGAGAGTACAGGTCTCCGTTGGCCAGACGCACTTCCCTTAGCTTTGCTTTCAACAAGAGTCACTGTAAATGCAAAAATGGGCGTCTCCCCCCACGAAGTGGTATTCGGCCGTCCGGCCAATATTTGGGGAGTGCCCAGGCCTAAATGTTTTTCTGAAGTGCCATATCCTCTGTTGACAGATTATCTGTATGCTTTGACTAAAGATCTCCGTTCTATTCATCAGCAGGTAGCAGACACTCTGAAGCCGTTGCCGGAGGGGCCTGGACATTCCATCCACCCAGGGGACTGGGTTGTGGTGCGACGATATCAGCGGAAGTCTTGTCTGGAGCCAAGGTGGTCAGAGCCGCGCCAGGTGCTCCTCACCACGCGCACAGCACTCCGGGTCGACGGAAGGAAGGCGTGGACGCATGCCTCACATGTGAAAAGAGTCCCGCTTCCGTTACCCTATGACAAATGGGTACAGGATGGCATCGCTGACGAAGAGAATGAGTCTATTCCGAGGTATGTTCCTTTCTCGGATGCTTCACTGATTGGAGAAGAGCGAAGCGGAATAGAGAATTCAGTGAGCTCTACCACTCCCCTTGCTACTAGTGAAGAGACATCAGAAAGTCCAGCGTCTGCCACAGATTTACCTGTTTTGTTCACTGACCCCGAAGTGCCAGGGAGCACCCGTTACAATTTGAGGCCCCGAAGAAAATAAGTAACAGTGCCGAAATATGATGGACTAAACACTGGAAGAAGGGCTTAGTGGACATTCTGCATAAGAAGATTTAGTGGTAGGGATGGACTTGTAAGAGCCCTGGTGTTTAGCCGAAGATTGTGTGCTATGAGACTATAGAGTGGTGCGGGGCCCGAATTAAGTGCTTCCCTTGTATCCTAAATTGTTGAACAGCGACGTTGGAGATAGGTATGGACGGTAAAAGCCTGCCTGTGAGGCTTTGAAGGACACAGGGAGAAGATCCCTTTTTAGGGTTGAAGAACCCCTCTGGCCGGTTGAGGATTGTCTGGGACTATTTTTTTAGTAGAAGTGTTTTCTTTTCATTTTTTTGATTTTTTGATATATTTTGAACGAATATTAAGGATGTATCCCTTTGGGCGGCCCATTCCTGATGAGGAGCAGCCTTTTGCGGCTCCTCCAAGACCTGTGCCTGATTCCCCTTGGTTGGCCCTTCCCCGAAAAGGAAAGATTGTGGTCATAATAATTGTTTTGATTGCCTTTTTAGTGACTCTTGGAATATTGTTTTTCCTAGACAAAGCTTACCCCGTTCATGTGTTTGCACCCACACCCACTGCTGTTCCTGAACACAATATGATTACTGTTGACTATGGTGAAAGAATGTTACGTAAAAGTTATACAGACAATGTTTTTATTAAGACTTTGCACCATGCACACGCCACTACCAACTTAACAGATTGTTGGGTTTGTGGGCTTTTACCTTCTGCTGCTTATAAGAAAGACAGATTCCTTGCCCTCCCTTTGACGCCAGTGAATAGTTGTGTGGGGTGGTATACTCTTATAGGTCTTGTTAAATACTTCCAGCAGCCAGATTCCCTGACTCCTCGACTGCGGAATAGGGGGTGGACAATGACAATGCGAGTACGCCCTCTGCCTCCATCTTCCCTTGGACGAATATATACTGATGGACGTTTTGACCAGACTTTTATAGAGACATGTGAGAAAAGGCTGGGTCGATTCTTGACACCAAATGATACCGACAGACTTAGGGATAGTTTCCTGAAATTGAATGCCACTCTGTCCTACAGACACCCCCCGAGGAGTAACGACAGTTCCAAGTCTCTGATACCCCTGGCTGTGGTGGGTCCATTTTTCTGTATAGAGGGAAGGGGTCCTGTCAAAGTTGGCAATAGCTCTTGTAATGTGACTGCTTCAATACGCTTACCTCTTAGCCCCTCTTTGATTGCCCCACCCAGTATCTATTTTGTCTGCGGTGATAGTGGATACTTATGGTTGCCCGAGGGTTGGGGTGGGGTGTGCTACCTGGCCTATATGATTCCCCCTGTGTATGTGGCTCCCTCTGATTACCACAAAACTCATCGTCGATTCCCCAGTCCCCAGGAGCAGCCACAAGAGCAGCGTAAAAGGAGGGAACTTCAGGTAGATGATGTCGATCAGACGGACACCTCGTACCAACAATGGACTGATTTTTCAAAGGGTTTGCTTCCTTTCTGGGGTCCAATATTTAACAGCAGAGCTATTAGGCGACTGTCTAGGGTAATGGAAAAGGTAGTTCTGGCTGAAGCCAACATTACGACTAACATATCTGTTGAGATTCAGGCTATGAGATTATTCACGATCCAGAACAGGATGGTGCTTGACGTCATACTGGCTGATAGGGGCGGAGCCTGTCGCGTCATCGGGACGTCTTGCTGTGTATATATACCTGACTCCGCCCCGACTGTTAACTTAGCGGTACAGAAATTACATAGATTAGCGACTGAACTACATCAGGATAATGGGACATGGTCCCTACAAGGGTGGCTCTGGGGTGCCTTCTCTTCCTGGGGTTGGAAAATATTGATGGGTTTGGTTGGTGTGGTGAGTGTAATACTGACTTGCTGCCTTTGCATATACTGCCTCCCTCCATGTTGTTCAATGTGTGCTGCGAATATGCGTCCGAAAAAGAAGTTACCTGGTCAATATACCACTTCTATGATTACTGAAATTCCTGCTGATGCAAGTTGGTTGATGTTCATTGCAGAAGATGTTCTAGACTAAAGAAATATAGTCCTGCCCATAGAATGGATGTCGGCACTACCTTTTGCAAATAAATGAGGCTATAGTTAGCCAATGATGCTAAAAGGAGGGTCTGATAGAATTCACTTTTCGATGCCCTAATTACCCTATGATGTTGTGCGAGTTAGCATCATATGACTAACTAATGAAATTCGTATATGCATCTATGCTGAATTACTATTCTTGCTTTTTTTACTTATATTCAAATGTATGTGTGATCATATTAGTTTCTTAGCTTAGCCTGTGTGCCACCATTTTGTGTAACCCTCTGTGCCTGCGGGCCCTGCTCGCTCATATGCCCCTCCCGCAGGAATACAGAAATGTACTAAGACAGCAGTTTTCATTTCTCAGCTTACTGTGGCCGAAACTAACAAGTCTCTTTATCAGTAATGTTCTCATACCCAGAGACGCTGAAGCCTAGCTCCATGGCCTTGAGTAGAGATAATAATGTATCCCTTGCAGGTGCAGATGCCTGCTCTATGAGAGCATTGTTCACTGGTCTGAGGCTCGGTAACTTTCCACAAGGGGCGTACCCCTCGTTACTGTATTGCATTATAATGTATTGCTGTGATGCAGAGAGTCAGTCCTCTCGTTCGCACTCCTAGGAGTGAGGTCGGACAGGGCCCTCTCATATGAGTGTTCTTTGGCCTAATAAAGACTTTTGTTTATTCTTCTCCACTGTCCGGCTGACTTCCTATATAGCGACTATAGGTGAGTGCGGTAAGTCACTCGGGTGGATTTGAGCCACGCTTATCACTAATGTGGCGGACGTGAGTTCCGCTGCTCGCGGGCAGAAAAAGGGGTTTTTCCGCCCCGCCACCACTGTGGTGGTGACACCGCCCGACATCCTAATGGGCCCCTATATCTAGAGGTTGGTTGGGGTCTATAGTTTCATCCCCTGCTGCAAAACGTAAAAATGGAGAAGCTATATTTTTCTCACACAAAACTCGTGCACAAATTCTGTCACATCACCATGACGCATATAGTAGATTTGTTGCTGCTCAAGTTCTTATTTTTGATTAATATTTATGATCCTGCCTTTTGGTCCTATGTCTCTGATGAAGTACTCAAAATTGGCAATACATCTCTTACAATGGGTGGTGAATTCATCCGGGGTCCTTTCTTGGACCGGTTTTCTGATTTCAAATTCCGGCCTAACAAGGCTTATTTTGCCTTAAAATCATTTCTTTCCGTTACCAAATTAGTTGATTTTTGGAGACTGGAACACCCTACGGACAAAGATTTTACTTTTTTTTCTAATGCTCACTCTTCTTTTTCTAGAATTGACTATTTATTATCCTTACGTAATTTATGTCAGATGATCAGTGAATCAGATATACACCCTATCACAATTTAAGACCATGCTTGATTTCTTTTTCTTTATCTATTTCTGACCCTCCAATTTATAGTAAAAGATGGAGAATGAACTCGGAAATAGTTCTTAATCCCACCAATGCTAAAAAAAAGGGCTTCAGCTATTTCTGTTTATTTTTTTAATAATAAGACCTGTGACACCTCTAAAATTATACATTGGGATGCCTTCAAGACATATATTCGTGGAGTTGCAATTTCTATTATACCGTACTTAGTTATCGAGGTAGTTGGGTGCATTGTGCATATTAGTGGTGTATCTACACCCAGTTTTACATGAAAGTAAGGCATAACTATTACATCAGTGTGCTCAGATAGCCTGGGCTTTCACATAAATTACAACCTAGTATCTGAAACACATTAAGCTCAACAGGAGCCCAAGATGTATAGCTTGGTTACACGATTTATCTCTGAGAATACCAAAACATGGTTTGACTCGTTTATAAATAGGTAGATGGTTATCTTGTTGGCCATGAGTGGCTACAAATTATGGGAGTGCCATAAGCCAGGCCATTATCGTTCACGTGTTGATGCCACAGACATGGATATACAAAGTAAATCTGGGCAATTAAATATCTAGGCACCCACTTTCGGGCCAGAAATGAGCACCAAATGTTTAGATATCACATAATAGGTGATGATGTCTATTAGATTCTGATTGTTGATACCAATCTAATGGTGAAAAAAATATGTGACTGTGATTATCTTACAGCGTCACCACATCTGAATTATTTCTACTCAATCAAGATCAAAAGATTGGTTTTAAAAGTAAGCATTTTTGATTACATATGACTTTTTTGACAACTCCTGGCTATATCTAGTATATCTAAGCCCTAGATCTTTTTTCATTACAGTCGTTTTTTGAATAGAGATCAGATACATCTCTGGATTAATATACAGGTGTTTCCAAATCTTAAGTGAGTAACAGTTTCTTACAACTTACAATAAGACAGTGCATGATACCAAAAAAAATGACCTAACTGCTCAATTAAATATACAACAGTATGGTCTGATGTCAAAATTTAGATTCATTTGATCTGCTAAATACAAGATGAATGAGCAGATGCTCTTAATAAATAAAGGAAGGAATCCCTTTGGTGATGGTTCATTGGCACAGTCTCACTGAATTTTCTCATTTCCTTTTCTACACGGGTGAATTCATTTAATAAAATTATAATTTTGTATTATATAGTGTTGTAACAATATTTATATTGTACTACACAGGGGATTACAGTAAACTCTTTGTCCTGAAGATGGTCTGACGGTTTTATATCCTACACAGACCGAAACGACTAAAGCATCTTACTCTACAGAACATTGATTGTTTTTAATTGCTTTGAGAAGATGTTACTCATAGTTTTGTAAATAGGTGAAATTTGATGAAACCTTGCAAACTATGTTCAGTTGCTTTTTAATTTTATCCCTGAAAACTGTTCTACAAACATAAATTTTTGTGAATACCATACTTGCCCTGTATATGATAATGCTTGAACTGTTACATTAACTGATGTGATTGATTCAGTTATCCACTACTAGAAGAGTGTGATTTTGAAAACGTTATTGTCCAAACAATTGCAACAAAGTACTTAGAAACAAATCCCTTGTAGGCCTATTGTTTGATGCAATTTCTATTATGTTACACAAAAATAAATCTTTTTATTCCGACCTCAATGACTTGGAGACACAGATTGCAGCAGTGGAATGACTTTTTATTACATCTAGAGACCCACAATATAAATCCCAACTTCAGAAATACTGTTATGAACACAATTGTATGCTCAGTAAAAGAGCAGATTTACTTATCTCAAAGGAAAAGTCAAATTTTTATTTTTATTCTAATAAATTGGGCCAAATTTAGCTAATTATTTTTGCCTCAAACGTGAAAGGGTTCAAATTCCAGCTATCAAGACGAATAAGGATACATTGGTGATGGAGGTTGAGGACATACTGAAGGAGTTTCTTTCATTCTCCTCTTCTTTATATCATGAACCTCTTATACCTAATAATACTATTATCAGTGAATTTGTTGATTCCTGCCGATTGCCTCAGATTTCTGATAATGATAGAGCTACTTTAGGGAACCCTATTGATATCAAAGAAATTTTTACAGCAATAAATGCTTTAAATTCCCAAAAAACTCCTGGCCTGGATGAAATTGCAGGCAAATTCTATAAATGCTTCCAAGCTCAATTATCCCCTTTTTTACTTTCCCTTTTTACAGAATTTCAGCATACTTCTATGATGGGAGGATATTTTAATGAAGTCGCAATAATTATTCTTCCCAAACCTAATAAAGATCATAGTTTAGTCTCCAATTTTCTGCCCATATCTCTAATCAATCAAGACTGTAAGATATATGCAAAGGTTTTAGCAACTAGACTATCACCACTACTACCCACAATTATACAATCTGATCAGACTGGCTTTATGAAAGGTATATTATCCGCTCATAATACCTGTTTGCTCTATCGTACCTTGTCTCTTGCCCAAAGGCTAATGCTCCTATTGGTGTAATGGCCTTAGATGCAGAAAATGCATTTAATAAGGTTAATTGGTAATTTTTATTTAAAACTTTAGAAGATTTCTGTTTTGGTCCTTTTTTTATTTATATGACTAAAGCCTTGTACTCAGCCACCTCAGCCTCTATTTTAGTCAATGGTTTGTGTTCCACTTCATTTCGGTTGTTTAGAGGCACTTAACAGGGATGTCCTCTCTCTCCTTTACTTTTTCTTATTGCAAAAGAACCCCTCTTATCTTGTCTTCGTAATAGTGACACTTATACAGGTGTTGTCTTGAAAGATACTACCATTAAACTCTCGGCATACGCCGATGATGTATTATTATATGTTTCTGACCCTTCCACCTCTGTACTTATTATCCTTGATAGTATTCATAAATATGCTGACGTTTCTGGTTACTACTTGAATGCTAATAAGACAGAATTTTTCCCATTAAATGCCTTTTGTAAATCTACAATGTTAGAGAATACTGATATAATTTGGTCTCCAAAAAACTCATATATTTAGGGATAATTTTTACCGGTTCAGTTAAAGATTCAGTTGATACTAATTGCTCTGTTATTTTAACAAATACCAAAGAGAAACTTGATAGATGGTCTAATCTTCACTTAAACTGGTGGAGACGCATAGCAGCAATTAAAATGTCTAGAACTCCGCTAATTCTCAATATATTGGCTATGTTGCCCTTCTCCCTCCCGTTCACTTTATATACTAAAATATATAGATTATTTACTAAATTCCTATGGAATAATAAGCCTGCACGCATTAGTTTTAAGACGTTACAATTGCCCAAATGTGAAGGTGGGGTTGGTATTCCAGATTTGAAAAAATATCATTTTGCATCCTTGTGGCTAAATGTTCTTTATGGTTTCATACTGTTCCCCTCTCTAATGCACCCAAATGGCTTCTCCTGGAAAAAAATATTTTGGCACCATACCCTTTAACTGCTTTTATTACCATGTCCAATGGCTCTTTTAGTAAGTGTTCTTCTATTCTCGCCCTCTCTAAAATTGCCCTTTTGTCATTTGATAGTAAATTTCTTATTGTTTTGTCTTCCACTAAAAAGGTTTCTCTTTAGTTCAATTCTAAACTCCAATATCATAAACATATTTCTTTTTGGAAATTATGGATGGCTGCTGATATTTTCTTTGTTGCAGATATTTGCCAATATGATATGTTTTACGCGTTTTATGTTATTGAAGCCACTTATAAACTGCCATTGTCTGAGTTGCCTAAATATACATTGTTATGTAATACTATTCTTAATGCCTACCCCCAACTGCTTTCTATGTCTCAGTCTCCTGGTGTTGAATTTTGTATTTCTATGTTTCGCCGTTCCAGACATACAGCATCTAAAGTGTATAAAAATCTTACCACTTCAAATTCCTCCTTTGCACATTTGACTCTAAAATGGTGCCGCACTTAAATCTTCATACACTTAACATATCCTGAAAGGACATCTGGTATTCTAACACGGCTAATTATCTCCTGGCCACCCTTATACAATCTAATATTTACTTACTTCATCAATGTTTCTGGACTCCTGACAAATTATTTAAAGCTAAACTCCTAGATACTCCAAACTGTTGGCACTGTCAATCTGTTAATGGTGATCTACAACATTTAATTTTCAAATGTCCTATCATACATCAGTTTGTATTACAAATATGGCATCTTATTTCACAGATTCTTAAAATCCAAACAGCTTTATCATTTCAGGTTCTAATTCTCAAATCCTCACTCTTTAAATCTATTTTATCCCCAATGGATTGTAAATTATTCGATTTCCATATCTCCACCACACTCAAATCTATCACTTGTAATTGGAAGGATGCTACCTCACTTTCGGTTAATGCATGGTGGGAGTGGATTATTTTTCTGAGACGTGGGCAGTTTTTTTACTCACACTCTCATAAGCACTCTTCTCCTTCTAAGTCTAGTATGTGGTCTAGTGTAGATTCCTACATTAGTACATGTTCTACAATTTAGGCTACTTATTTCCATTTTGTAATAATTAATCTTTGATTAAAATATCCCTTTTATGTTTGTTTTATTATTATAATATGCTTATACTGTTTTACAATGTTGGTAGTGCAATTGTACTTTCTCTTATATATTCTAGTATGTTTTCTATTTTCTATAGTTCAGTATCATTTTTTACATTGTGTTTCACATATGTAAAAAAGTTCTTCAATTAAATATTTTGAACTTTAAAAACAAAAGTGACTTTACAAGAAACATAATGGGTTGAGCATAAGAAGGGACTATTTCCTTATGAACCCCAAGAAAAATCAACCGGAAAGTCACCTCAATTATCATGCCCAGTTACTTCTTCTCGAGAAAATTGCTGATTTCCTTTTTTAACCTTCCCAGGACACCCTGCAAATCTATGTTTCAAATCTGCCCATAAAGTTTACACTAGGAATAGCACTTGCCAGTAGAACCACCCCACTTCTCAATTTTTCCCAGGGTAATATAAAGGTTAAAACAGGTTTTAAAATGTTGTACTTGCAAATTAGCTGACATTAATATTCATTGAGGCAGACCTAGGGACTCTACTACTTCACTATCCTCTGCCTGCCCCGCCTCTTCCCACTACCTAGCATGTTTATCAACAACATATGGCATCGGGCTATTCAGAATTCGATATATGGACCCAATTGAAGGCTTTTTCCCAATGATCAGCTCACCAAGTCCACCTTAGAGAACCCCGATACACCCCCTCCTTTTTATCCATGAAAATCCCTAATCTGCAAATATCTGAAAAAATCATTGGGCTCCAGATTAAAATTGGACTTGGTGAACTCAATTACATGTGTCTTCTACAATATTCCCAAACGTAAACGGCCATGTTCCTTCCAGAGTCTTACATAAGAGTCTCAAAAAATATCCGGTAAAACGGGGTTTGAAACTATTCTATAATATCAAAGAAAAGCACATTTTAGAATACATGTTTGCTTTTTCCTTACGTGCGCATTTTAAATTTGACTCGAAATAATGCACATTCATAAGGAACAGGTTTCAAACATTAGCACATTATCAGCAACAAAAATACAAAATTCTCAAAATATTTACAGACATATCTCCGGATTCTGTCAAACAATGAATACTAAGCGGATAATGCTTAAATGCTCAAAATCTTTCCAAAGAGTACCAACATCATTGATTAAATAATGGAATTTTAAAAACACATGAGTAACATATATACCTTGGTCTTATATTGACATCTCAGTGTCCTATATTGTCACCTGTGGCCTCCTAGTACATGAATTACACCAGAACCCCTCAATGGTAAGAAAGACCAATATTGCACATTACCCATTTGGTATTTTCTCTGTACAGTACATAGGTAGATGAGCAAAGCGTACTATGTAGTTTATTACCTTGTACAGATGGGCCATGAGTCACGTGAGAACTTAAATGTAGCCTAATAGCACACTATGTAGAGCAACTGTACTCACAGATTTATTACTACAGTGTAAAAGAGCAAAGTTTGAGTTTATTACCACAGTTCGACTAAATAGCATGATTTTACTTTACTGTACATATTTAATGCCTGCATCCAGGTTTTGGTTCAATAAATTTTATTAAAACAAATGCACATGACTAAATGCCATTGCATAAACCATGTATGCAGATGTGCAGATGTATTGTATTGTATACGACATTTGTAAAGCGCAGCTATCACCCAATGGGTATCTTGGCGCTATAGTACATAGATCCTCATCTGACAGTGGAGGGAGGGGGCGTAGACTATACAGGGCAGTTCCAGAGCTATCATGCTCTGGTAAATAGGCATGTTTTAATCTTCTTCCTAAACTGCAGAAGATCATGGAGCTGCCTAAATTCCAAAGGAAGACTATTCCAGAGCTTGGCAGCGGCCAAACTGAACGCCCTGCCTCCTGATTTAGCTCTTCGAATTTTCGGGACTTTCACCAAAGCAGTGGCAGAGCGAAGACACCTTGTTGGAGTATACCATGTAAAAGTCTCTTGAAGAGGTATGGGTCCAAGGCCATGAAGGGCCTTGAAGACCAAACATAGAGACTTAAACTGGACCCTCTGCATTATAGGCAACCAATGAAGCTCTACAAGGGCCAATTAGCCTGACGAGTGTTGTGGTTTCATCAGTGCCAGTTTGGCCGCCATAGTTTGGACTCTTTGGAGGCGTTCAATCAAATATTAAGGGGCCTCCAACAGTAGGGCATTACAGTAGTCCAGTGTCCCGCATGCAGTCATGAATGTTTGCCAAAGAAATCAACTGATTTCCCTCTAAGGAGAAGAAGAGTTGGGTGTCGTCAGCATAGTTCACCACTTTCACACCATGAGCCTTTATAATTCCAATCAAGGGTCTCATGTAGATATTAAAAAGAATAGTGCTTATCGCCGAGCCCTGAGGAACGCCATGGTGGATG
Source organism: Lissotriton vulgaris (assembly GCF_964263255.1). Taxonomy (NCBI): domain Eukaryota; kingdom Metazoa; phylum Chordata; class Amphibia; order Caudata; family Salamandridae; genus Lissotriton; species Lissotriton vulgaris. The sequence continues at coordinate 834,170 of NW_028249857.1, read as the reverse complement.
ATGGAAAACTTAGTCTGATACGGCAAAAGAGAAACCGCCTGACATCTGTCAGATAAGTAATAGCGGAACCACTCAGGCCCGTCCCTGACACTCCGACTTCTTCCAGCCTGGTCAGCAGAATACCATGATTGACCGTGTCGAAAGCGGCAGGCAGGTCAAGCAAAATAAGAATGCCTGATTGCCCACAGTCTGCCTGCAGTCGAAGATTGTCTAGCGCTGTACCTAAAGAAGTCTCAGTTCCATGGCCAGGACAAAAGCCGAACTGAACATCGTCCAACATAGAATTTGATTCCAGGTACTGAGACAAGATATTGCTGACTGCTCGTTCAATGATTTTAATCCGGTAGGGCAAAAGAAAGATTGGTCAATAGTTACCAGCACAGGTCAGGTCAAGTGTCATTTTTTTCAAAAGTGGGGTAACTGCCGCCCGTTTCCAGCATGCTGGCACTAAACCCGAAGTTATAGAGCTATTACAGATCTGACACAAAATAGGGAAAAGCTCAGAACCCAGCTCCTTCCAGATTTTATGAGACAGAGGGTCTAAAGGTGACCCCAAAGACACACTCACAGCCGTTCTATTAAAATCCTCCTCCGAGAGTGGCTCAAAGTAGTTCAAGGAGGTCAATAGGCATAACTCAACCCTATTTTCCTTCCCCAAATCTCGTGTCTCATTGGTATTAGCAATGGAATATTCTTCCTTAGAAGGATCATTCAATCCATGACGTTACTTTATTTTCTCCATGAAGAAAATCGCTAAGCTATCACACAAAGCTTGGGTTGGCATAATTTTGGACTGTGTGCATTCGGGAACAGTCATGTCCTTCCCTATTTTAAAGATTGTTCTGGAGTTATTTTTATTTTTAGAGTTTAAAATGATATTAGCAAAATATTCAGACTTGGCCAGATCGATTCCAGGCTTTGTCCTCATCCACATAGATCTTCCTCCATTTCCAATCAGCCTGTCGGCAAATCAGTTTTAAAGATTTAAGATGATCATTGTACCAGCAGGCTGTCGGCCAGCCAGTCTTCTTGCAGTTTTTTATAGGGGCAATCTGGTCAAGTTGATTTTGAATATGATCACAGAAGTCAATGTGATTGTCATCCACTGTTCTTCCATTATTAAAGTCATTTCCAAAGGAAAATATCGGAGAGGAGCTAGTCTTTTTTTTTTAAGTTCCCTCCAATCTCTACTCCTGAACATCCTTATCTCCCTGGTGGCAGGTCGAACCCTTCTAGGGTCGAGTATCTGGAACTTGACCAAATAATAGTGGGACCGCCCAACTGGAAGGATCTCTACTGCTCCCAAGGCTTGTTCCTTAGAAAAGACCAAGTCCAATATATTCCCCCCTCTATGGGTGGCTTCATTAATCCACTGGCATAATCGCAGGCTCTCACAGGCCTGGATAAGATTGCTATATCCGGAATCTAAGTTTCCGTTGCACCATAGGAAGTGAAAAACCAAAAAGTTAGAAGCCCTCAACTTCATCAATCTCTAGTTGAGCGTAGTCCAGGACTTCCTTGAATACAATCCCTACCCCACCTCCTCGTCCTTTAGCTCATGGTTTGTTTAAAATTTTATAGCCCTGAGGGCAGGCCAAGCCCAGTTCTACCTCCAATCCTACACGAGTCCAAGTTTCAGTCATGAAGAGAGCATCTAGACAGTGGGAGTCAAGTAGCAATTGAATCTCCACATGGTGTTTAGGTAGGGATGTAACAGTGAGCAGCCCTCCCGCTATGGCATCTTCCTGACAAAATCAGCCTTATTGTCAGCTGTTCCCTCCAGACGGGGTATGATAATCCGATTGCTTGCTGACTTGCCTCTCTGTCTTAGCGCCTCGCTTAAATAACAGATCGTCTTACTAGAATTGCCCCCTACATCAAGCTGAGCAGCATGGCTGGTGCTGTGAGCGGCCAATGCAGGGACGGGCGCAGACGGGCTTGCCTTAGGCTTGCCTTAGGCTTGCCTTAGGCTTGCCAACGGTGTGCCCGCTGCACACGTCCGCTGCGCAGCCACGCCAGCGTACAGCTTATGTAGGTCACAAACAAAAAGAAAAAGACTGCTGACCTCAAAAATGTGCAAAGTATACTATGCTATTTATTAGCATTGTTGAGGGAGGGGTGTGACATTGTGTCCCACTCAACGCTTTGCTTCTTATGAGTCATGGTGTCTGCCTTCAAACAACAATGTAATAAATAGCATCTGCACTAAGCATCACTGTGACATTTGTGTTGCGGTTGACATTACACAATGCAGTGCACCAAGCACCTTGTTGGGAAAAATAAAAATGCTGGAAGGGAGCAGGATGAGTACATATTGATCCCCATTCCTATGTGTGGGCCCCAAGGGACCTCCCTTGCTATAGTATAAAATTCAAAAAAGTATCTTTAGAGGAGGATTTGAGAAACATTTTGAGCCTCTGGATTCGTGACTTGAACAAAGTAGTCACAAATCCAGTGAACAATTAATTCAGAACAAAACTGCTGCACAAAGCCAACATCCACACTGGGGGTTGGCCAAAGGCAGTGAGGTGAAATCAGGGCCTGGCCACAGCCCAGACTGCGATCCTTTTGCAGCAGAGGTTGGCTCTTGCAGAGTGTTCGGTGAAAGGCCTGGCCAGAGTCTGGGCCCTTTTGCCAGCCCCCTGGTTACTCCCTGGCCAAGCCGGGTGCTCAACCCCCGCTGTGCACGGCAGAAGGAAATGGGTGGTGTGTGTGGCCATCCACGAAGCTTGTTCAAGAAAAACATTGGACCTTTAGATACACATAATGAGATTACATTAATGATTACAGGGAGTTTGGTTATGTTTCAGGGATTTCGTAGTGTTGTTACTTTAAATACTGGGATCACTGGGGAGGTAATTGGGCTGCGTTATGAGGTTATGGTATGATGCACCATTATTGGTTGACAGGTGGGGATGATTCTTTAAATTCAGTTGGTTCCACTTGGCAAGGTAAAAACACACTTTTTGTTGCGCCCGAGCATGGAGTCTTTGTAAAGATATCAGGTACGCACGGGGATACAGACTTATGGTTAACGGGAAGAAGGGAGGAAACAGTAATATAGGATAACTTTTCATATGGGCTGAAAGTGATGAAATTGGGGTTAAGCTTGTTATGTCTTAATATGTAATAACGCAATGGCGAACATGCATGTAGCAGATTAATTTAAACATTTTAGCGATGAAATTAGGTTACACGGAGGGATATGTATAATTTGGAATTATGTTTGATCATACACTGAGGGCATGCGGAGCACCGGAGAATGTTTTAAGTTTATGTTTATTATTTTTTAGGAAGTATTTTATCTTTACAATTTAGGGAAGATTAGTCGGGTTATTAGTTTTCATGTAATGTTATACTGCCTTGGGTTTCAAACCAGGTGATTAATATGCACTTTTTCAATATAGATACCCCTGACGAAGGTTAAATGGACCGAAATGCATTGGGTAATGTGATTGGAATATTTTGGAGGATTAAAAATTCCCAAAAGTACACGAATAGGCCTGGATGGGCAATTCTGGAATACTTAAAATGCAGAAGGAAAATGAATTTCGTATCTTTGACGTGAAGGATTAACTTGGATAAAGAATAGATAAATATGGTTGAAATTTGGCATTACTAAGGTGAAGGTGTATTAATTTGAATACCGATGTTCATAAGGCTGTGCAACTCGACGCTGACCTGCAAGCCGCAGGCCAGAATTTTTTCTTGAACATGTGAAATTGCGACAGTAACTGGCTGTTTGTTTCCAGTAAAATGCATTTTGCTATGTACCAACCCTATTTTGTGAGTCAGTACCTATTGCCTACTCGCAAAACAGGATTTGGAAGGAGCGTGTAAAGGGCGTCCCTTCCTAATAGCGAGTGGCACTGGTATGTGTGATTGTTTCGCGATTTGGAATGTAGTTGTAAAACATTTGCATATTACCACCAATTGCAAATTGGTGATAAGCCATTTGCAAATGTGAAAGGTTCCCCAAAGCACCACTACCCCTTTGTGAATGGGGACACCAAAATGTTTGTTCTCTTTCGTATACAACTTTTTCTAGATTTCTTGGTTCTGCCACCACTTGTTCTAAAATTACCCGTTTAAGATTGAGAACTGTGTTTTAATGTCGGGTAATGTTATCATAAGATATAACTGGTGCATACTCAATGTAGGCACCAGACAATGGGACTACCCTTTGTTTTCCAACAAATAAGCCCAAAGCCTAGGAAACTATCTTGTATATACAAAACCCAGACAAAACCATAGACCCCAAAATACCATCTTGATGCCATCTTACAAACCCACAACAGCGATCGATTTGTGTTTACGCTCCAATTGAGTGATGCGTAAACACACAAAACTTCAAATCACAACAGATTATGTACATGATAACATGTCCATGTAATCTAACATATATAGGACTGACAACCAGAAAGACCAGAGTCAGAAATGGCGAACACAGAAGTAATATACTCTGCAGAAGTGCAACAACAAAAATGGCTGAACATTACCTCACTTTAAAACACACAGTACATGATCTAAGATGGGTCAATTTAGAACAAGTGGTGGGAAAACCCAGAAATCTGGCAAAAGTTCTATACGAAAGAGAACAACGATGGATTTACAGATTGTCCACGCAAATAAATGGGCTAAATGATGAAACACAGTGGTAGAACATAAACATACCACAGAACTTAAACATAGCTAATCCGTTTATGAAATAGTCCTAGAAGAGCAAGATAGAAAGACTGATAATTAAAGCAAAACACCTAATTACAAGTCTTGTCCAAGAAAGAGAGAGAGACAGAAACTGACAAAAGACCAAATTCTGCTTTTTACTGGTAATATCCAACCTACTAATATGGCAGTGTTATTGACATAACACACAAACATTATCATACTGAAGGACTGGGTTATTTAGAACCCAGCGGTGCCAGGGCACAACACCTGAAACCTTCGTGGGTAACCTGCTCCGGCGTACCAATCACAGAGACACGGGACACTTCCTTCGGAGTCAAAGATTCAAGGTTTATTTACTGCAGGGAACACAGAAGTCACGACAAGCAACACACGTGCAACTTGGGGAGACTGCTTCAAATTGGTTCTGTGAATCGCTCCTTTTATACACAATTTCCCCATAGAGTTACATTGAACACAAAAGTTTATGACCCGGTTCCCACAATAATCCCCCAGAGGGGTCGCTTTGGTCACTTTGAAACACACAAGGCCCGGGACATAAGTGCGGAAACATTTGGCGGTTCCCAACTGTAAAAACCCATCTTCCCAACATTAGTGCATTCCAATCGGTAATAAACAGATCGAAAATAGGAACAAGAACAGGTGTAGAGGAAGACGGAGACAGTGGGGAAATCAGAAAGGGTGTAAAAGGGGAGGTATCGGGAAACACGAGATACAGGCATCAAAGGGACGTGCCTAATGAGATGCACGGCTGAGGCAATAAGTCCGTGCGGCAAGATGAGCCTTGAGCGGCACCATCTGCTTTACAGTAGCATCCCCCTCATCATAAAGACACTTACAAAGGACATGTGTCTTCCGCAAATATCTTGGGAGTCCCAGGGTCGCGAAGCGGACAACGTCCGTTCGCTGGCTACTTGAGGGCAAGAGACAAAATGGATGCCGTATCTAAGATGGAACCCGTGGGTACAGATAAAAATACCCACGTAACAGACGAACGGTTTAGGTTAGCACAACGAAACTGCGTACACCCACTAAACTCGTCGTTTGCGGTTCATAGATACCAGACTCGACTATATTCGTGCGAGTCGAAAACATCACTTACAATTGTCACGGAACTTCAGACGCTCCTTTTGCCCTCATGTAGGCAAGCACTAGTCGGAATCATACTCGATATTCATCAGACCATCTAGATGTTGTTGTAGCATAGCTCTGTCCAACCGAGTCCCATTGGTGACAGGCGGCTGTCTCATACACGTTGTAACACAGAGGCCACATAAGGCAGGACCGCACTGCACACAAAGGCAACACGTGAACAGGAACGCCACGACAACTCCGACAATCATCAGAATCTTCCAACCCCAAGTCGCTATCGACAAAGGTTTTTGATACGAGGTAGGACCAGAGTAGGGGGAGCGTGGTTCTCGAATGGGGTGGAAACCCAGTGCGCTTCGAAACATTGTTTGAAATGCTCGAGCAGACCCTTGGGAACTGTATGGTAACACCAGATATGGAATTCCCTTATCCGTAGTATGTGGCATCAACCCACATACCCAACAATTAGTAGTGTTAACCACTAGCTGATGCTGGTGGAGGAGCTGAATAAAGGAATTATTGCGGAATTCTGCACGTCTAGCCTGCTCGTGTTCGGGTAGGACATGAAAAGAATGGGGAGAAGCAACAGTAGTAAGTTTAGGATCAGGTGTAGGAGTAGGTAAAACAGGAGATAGAAAACCAGACATCATATAATACACCCCACCCGCCAAGAATGCAGAAACAGTCAAGAATAACATAAATACTTGAAATATAAAACATTTCGTACGACTAAGTTGCTGCAGCTTGAATCTTTGAACTTGAGCTTCTTCTAAGTCCATCAGCTCCGAAAATGCCATTCCCTACGACCGTCCGCAACGTTTCTTGACGCACTTCGTTCTGTGTAGCAGTAGTCAATCCCTAGGAGTTCCCAGGAACCGACGGTCTTTAACCTAACGTCAAGACCTACTAACCAGAAGGAAGTATGCGCGCGGCCCTACGGCCTTCAATGCACAATATGTATATATGCAAAAACAATATCTCTCGGCTGTGGAAAAAAAGGTATAGGAACGAAGCTCAATGAATATATACGAAAATAATCACAATAATACAAATGTTCAAAGCTGATCACGGAAAACGGGATAATGTAGTTGTCAATACAACGAAAGCAGGATCTTTTATTAGTCTTTAATGCTAGATCGCAAAAAGTATCGGGTTTTCCCAGGGCGTGTCTGCTCGTCAAACAAAGTATCCGTTGAAGAGACAGCGTCCTGCTGATCAGTTAAGTGTTCTGGTCTTGAGTCTTTTGATGACAAATGTTCAACAGTGTCTTTCTGCTGCGCTGAGAATTCTCCAACAAGCTGTGCGTCGCTGAAAGGTACAAACGCCGGTAATACTTCAGTTTCTGTCGATGCAATGCCTCTCCTCACCCACGGGTCCGCCGGCAAAGGGATAGGGACCTTTTTAGTATGGGTGGCGTGCACCCAATTCTTACGTCCCTCGAGACGAACAGCAGTCCTCGTGGCAAGGAGAACCTGGTAGGGTCCAGTGAACCTCGGATCCAAGTTTTTCTTGCGCGAAAAGTTGCGCGTCACCACCCAATCTCCGGGCTGGAGCTGGTGGCCTGGACCCTCCGTCTGCGTCGGCAGTGCGTCGTAAACCTGTTGGTGAATTAACCTCAGTTTAGCAGTCAAGTCATGAAGATAATCAATCAGCATTGGGTACTCAAGATCACGGAACATACCTGGCCTAGGAACCCCCCAGACATTCGCAGGACGGCCGAACACTATTTCATAGGGACTAAGCCCTACTCGGGAGTGTACAGTCGCCCTAGTTGACAGCAATGCTAAAGGTAAAGCGTCAGGCCACGAAAGACCAGTCGTAGCCTGAATCTTCGCTAGCTTTAGTTTAAGGGTGCCGTTATACCCTTCAACCAAACCAGCTGACTGGGGATGATTGGCGCTGTGGAATTTCTGATTAATTCCAAGGCCCTTACATACACTCTTCATCACACTACCCACAAACTCACTTCCGTTGTCTGACCACACGACTCTAGGCATTCCATACCGAGGAAAATATTCCTTCAGTAGGATTTTCGCAGTAGACAAAGCAGTATTGTCTTTGAGAGGATAGGCCTCGATCCATCGGGAGAATGCGCAAACCACAACTAAAACGTATTTCAGGTTATTGCATCGCTCCATATGGATGAAGTCCAATTGGATCACCTCAAAGGGACATGAAGGGGGAGCAAAACTGCCAGGAGGAGTTGGGGTTCCTTTGCCAGGATTGTACATCATACACACCATACAATTCTTCACCAGACGTTCAGCACATTTCGTGATACCATCATTCTTCCACACAGGGGACAACAATTTACAAATACCTTTCGCACTAATATGTGCTAACCCATGCGCCATTGTCACAACGGCCAGCACATACGCATCGGGCAACAACCATCTTTTCTGATCCGACAAATCGATCCAACAACCATTCATGTCCAACTTTCCCGTACTCTTTTCCCACTTCGCCCTTTCAGTCTCGGTGGCCTCATTCTGAATTACTTTCACACTTTCCATAGTGTCTTCACACATGCTCGATTCTGTAGGCCACCTAACCGAACTCGTCACATACATTCGAGTGCTAAGGTTCCGGGCAGTCTCCTTAGCAATCTCATCCGCAACGCATTACCGCGACCAACATCATCCATCACCTTACGATGCGCACTACATTTAACAATCGCTACTTGCTTAGGCAACGTCAGTGCATCCAAAAGATCATTCACAACCTGGCCATGCTGAATCTTCGTACCATGCGACGTCAAGAAACCTCTCTCTCTCCACAATCGTCCGAAGCTATGTGCAACACCAAATGCATACTGACTGTCAGTATACACATTCACACGTTAATCCTTCGCTAACACACACGCTCTTGTGAGAGCGATCAGCTCTGCAGCTTGGGCGGAATTCTGATTCAATCTCGCAGTTTCAACAACGGTATTCAACGTTACAACAGCATAGGCAGTAGTCACATCGCCATTCGGCAACTTAAAACATGACCCATCCACATACAATGTACCATCTGGATCTTCTAATGGAGTGTTTTTAAGGTCCACTCGACCTTTTGTTTCTTCCTCTGTCCTCAAGTAGCAATCATGTTCTGTTACTTCATCTGATTCTGCGCTGATTGGTAACAAAGTTGCCGGATTCAGAACATTACATCGTTTTATCTGGATGTGACTTGCCAACAGCGTCAACTCGTACCCAGACAATCTCGCACTCGTCAAGTGCTGAGTTTTCGTACGATTTAAAAGAGTATCAACTGCATGCGGAACCATCACCGTAAGCATATTATCCATGACCAATCCTGCTGACTGTCGGATAGAGACCGCAGCTGCCGCTGTTGCTCTCAAGCAACTCGGCAATGCTCTAGCTACCGGGTCCAAAGTCGAGGAAAAATATGCACATGGGCGCTGTTTACCACCAAAAGGTTGCGTTAAGACACTCAAAGCACAACCTTCCCTTTCGTGAACATATAATGTAAACGGCTTACTGTAGTCGGGAGTACCCAACACAGGAGCCGAACACAATGAATCACGCAGCTCAGAAAAACTTTTCTGACATTCTTCCGTCCATGGTAAAGGAGTTGAAACATCCTTGCACGTAAGAGCCACCAATGGTTTTGCTAGCAATGAAAAGTTAGGAATCCATTGCCTGCAGTACGACGTGATACCTAAAAAGGCACGCACATCTCTTTGTGTTGTTGGCACAGCCATTCGCGCAATTGCTGCAATTCTCTCTGGGGTCAACCTCCTTCCCTCCTTTGACAATAAGTGACCTAGATAGGTTACTTCTTGACAACAATATTGGAGTTTAGAAGGGGACACCTTGTGATTCAACTCGCAGAGATGTTGCAGCAACGACACCGTAGCAATTTTGCAAATGTCCTGAGTATCGGCAGCCACCAATAGGTCATCGACATATTGGATTAAGGCCGCACCGACCGGCAACCTAAACGCATCCAGTTGACCCTTCAAGGCTTGACTGTAAATCGACGGACTTTCACAGTAGCCCTGAGGAGCGCGCTTAAACCGGAAGCTGCGTCCACCGAGAGAGAAACCGAAAAGGTCTCTGCTCTCCTCGGCAATCGGGATGCTGAAAAACGCATTTTTCAAGTCAATCACCGAAAACCACGATGCAGAGGCTGGAATCAGAGTCAGTAGCGCCGTGATGTCAGGCACAACAGGGAATTGAGGAACCACAATTTTATTCACCTCCCGTAAATCAATAACAAAGCGATAAACGGGTGGCTTCGAAGGATCAGTACGTTTAAGAATGGGCAGTACAGGGCTGTTGCACACGTTTCCCCGAGTCTCTTCAATAACGTCTTTCTCGATCAGATCATAAATGATCGCTAACAATGCTCGTTCACCATCAAGAGAGATACGATACTGGGGAATACGTGGCAATCGCACATTAGATTTCAACTGAACAACATAAGGGGAGATGTCAAGCAGGCCCACATCATTGGGACCTGTTGCCCACAAAGACGCAAGAAGAGAACTCAATTCCGGTGGAAGCTTATCGAGAGACAAATACATAGGAGAGACAACCCTCTCTCCTAACGTAAGCTTTACACCTGTAGGAGAACAATACAAGGTTGCATACAAACGTTTAAGCAAATCCAGGCCCAAAAGATTTTCACCACAACCAGTAGTCAAAATTAACGGAGCTTGAAGCTCACGTGGCCCAATTGTAAGGGGCAAAGGGCGCGAAACTGGATTGCTAACGGGGGCGCCAGAGAATCCAACGGAAACATTTGTTAAGCCAGACAAAGGTGCGCCAGGGAGTTTCGAATGCATGATAGAACTTTTCGCTGCACCAGTGTCCAACAGAAAAGGCTCAACGACGCCCGAAGTAGCAACTGCGACGTAAGGCCCTCTCTGATCAACCGGAACTGATACCACTCCCTCTCCTTGTCTTTGGCTGTCCTAGTAATTACTGTCGCCAGTTCCCTGATCGACGTAATAATCGTCTACATTGTACTGCGCAGATCGTCCTTGCGATGATCCACGTTGATCGAAGCAATTATTAGAATTAGAGGAGGTGTCAGAACGATCATTCTGAGCACCACGACCCCTACCACGTGATACCTGATGTGAACCACCACGACCTCCTTTGGACGAATTACCACTATTACGATCATTCAGAACAGGGCAATTGAATTTAATGTGTCCCTCCTGTCTACAATAAGCACATTGATTGTACCCTAACGATAATCTTTGGGAGGAGGAATCATTACGCGGCTGCGATCGATTTGATTGCGACTGCGATCTATTCTGTTGGGATGCATTCTGATTGGAACGTGGAGGATATGCTTGTTGAAGCAACACTTTAGTTTTAAGCTCTTTCGTCTTTTTATCAGCGCGGTCGTTCTCTTCTTTCTCTCTGTTCTCATAATATTGTGCTGTAGCCAATATCTGAGCTGAGGTAGAAACGGCCCACGCACTCTCTGAATTCTTTAATTTATTGCTCAAATCGGGCAATAAGTTAGAGACAAATTTGTCCACGAACAACCGCTGACCACCCTCGGTACCCATATCCTGTCCACTATGGTCAATGAATGCTTCCTCGAACCTCGTGAAGAAGTCGGAAACACTCTCGTCCTTCTTTTGCTTACAAGCTGACAACTTGTCCCAGTTCACCCTCATAGCTGGCATAAGAGTTTTCATTAGCGTTATTATTCTTTGAGGGAGATCAACAATCAGCTGGTCGGGTTTAGCAGCAGCCGTTTGTCCAGCATCTGCCGCTACGATGGCAGCCCAAGCACCACCTAATTCATTCGGGTGGTTCTCGTGACGACTCTTAGCCCATACCGGTTGCGGTACAACATTGCCGAACAACATATCGATGTCGGCAAGATTCATAACCGTAGCATCTACGAGCTGCGATAATTCTTTGTAATATCCTGTAGGATTTTTGCGAGGGTCAGGCAAAGACTGCTTAACCTGTAACACTTCCGAGCGCTTCCATGGGAGGTGTATCCATACTCTCTGGAAATGCGCTAGCGTCGGAGGAGCAGCATTAGGATTTGCTGGTATCCAAACCGGTGGAACTTCGCGCATAGGAAACTGTCCAGATTCATCTGGCAGTCTTTCAACATCCTCAACAAACAAGGCCTGAGGTATAGGAGTGGGACGGAAAGATAGCAACCGCTCCACAGCACGTCGAACATTAGTATCCACTATCAGTCCATTCGAGAACTGAAGCTGAAGATCAGACAGGGCGGTCAGTACCTCGTCAGGTGCATCGGCCGATATCTGATCGCGAAGGAACTTACACATTTCATCAAACACGTATCTTTGGGTTGGTATATTGAATTGACAAAACGTGTCGAGTACAGCACGTGGCGGATTTCTAAGAGGGTTTACCATCCAACCCATCGCCATATTATATAGCGCAACACGTTCTCTATTACCAGGAAGCTGACTACGTCTCTGAGGACCATCGGAACCAGCGGACCCATGAACAGGTCCGAGCGAATGAAAGAAGCTAGCCGCAAGAGGAGAATTACGAGAACGAGTAGAGGGAGAAGTATAGGACACAGGGCTAACAAGTGAAGGAGTAGAAACAGTAGCAACAGCAGGAGTTAACAGAACAGGAGCAGTAGCGGGAGCAGGAGTATGTGGAAGCGGAGGAGCAGTAGGGATAGCGATCTGCAAAGGAGCAGGAACAGTCGGAAGAGCGGGTGCAGGTTGGGGAGCAGGCACTGGAAGAATAGGCGGAAGAATAGGTACAGCAGGAACCACAGGAGCTGCGGTACCCTGTACATACGGAGGTGGCGACTTCATAAGATAAGACATTAAAGGATCCTCAACTGACTCTTCCTTCTTTTCCGACTCCACAGGCAAAGCTGGATAACATTTATCTACGGTCATACGCTGTAGTCTATCAAACACTTCCTTATCCTTAACCTCCTTGTCACGCTGAAATTGCTCTGCTTTCTTCACTATAGTAGCAACATTATCTCGCTGATTTCGTTTAGTCTGTCTGATTTCTTTCTGTCGGGCTTCTTTACGCCACAACCGAAAGGCATCAAACATGGCGGGCCTTGACTTTTTCTCAAACAGTTTAACCTCTAGATTATCTAAGATCGGGGCCTCGAAGCTACCATGAGGTGGCCAACGAAGGTCACCGTCCTTCTTCGTATATTTAATCCAGTATTCATTAAAAGTAATCGGGCCTAGCCCATGTTTACTGTACAGTTCATAAGTCGGAGTTCCAACCGGAGGTATCGGACATGAGTCCTCCAGTCGGGAATCCATACCACAAGGTCTGAAACAACTAAACAAAGTACTGCGACCAGGCATCTTGCACACTAGCCGAGTTTCACAAACTTCAAGGGTTACGGGATTTACCAAGTCCCAGCAAAGAACAAAAACCCTTGGTTTTTGGCGGCTGCAGTCGTCAAACAACACAACAAAATACGCTAGCAAAGTGTCATCGACAAAAACACTCTCACAGCGTCAACAACAAAAACACTCGCTAAAGTGTAAACAACTAAGGACTCTGGGAGCGACCCACAAATACTTAACTCAAAGATCAATGGCGTCACCAGGAAGGCCCGTCAATCGTCTCGCTCTACCAAGGTCTACGCCAGGCGCCAAAACAGGTCTACAGTCAGGGCAGCAGTCCGTCGCAGCCGTCAGGAGGCGGGAATCTTCGCGGGAAAAGTCTTCGGGCCACTTATTTCGACAACAGGATCGATGAAGCGGGATGCACCTTCCCTCGGAGATTTCACACGAAGTTCCTCACGATCGTCGGGCTTGGACCGGTACCACTGATGCAGCCCAACGTGGGCGCCAACTGAAGGACTGGGTTATTTAGAACCCAGCGGTGCCAGGGCACAACACCTGAAACCTTCGTGGGTAACCTGCTCCGGCGTACCAATCACAGAGACACGGGACACTTCCTTCGGCGTCAAAGATTCAAGGTTTATTTACTGCAGGGAACACAGAAGTCACGACAAGCAACACACGTGCAACTTGGGGAGACTGCTTCAAATTGGTTCTGTGAATCGCTCCTTTTATACACAATTTCCCCATAGAGTTACATTGAACACAAAAGTTTATGACCCGGTTCCCACAATAATCCCCCAGAGGGGTCGCTTTGGTCACTTTGAAACACACAAGGCCCGGGACATAAGTGCGGAAACATTTGGCGGTTCCCAACTGTAAAAACCCATCTTCCCAACATTAGTGCATTCCAATCGGTAATAAACAGATCGAAAATAGGAACAAGAACAGGTGTAGAGGAAGACGGAGACAGTGGGGAAATCAGAAAGGGTGTAAAAGGGGAGGTATCGGGAAACACGAGATACAGGCATCAAAGGGACGTGCCTAATGAGATGCACGGCTGAGGCAATAAGTCCGTGCGGCAAGATGAGCCTTGAGCGGCACCATCTGCTTTACAGTAGCATCCCCCTCATCATAAAGACACTTACAAAGGACATGTGTCTTCCGCAAATATCTTGGGAGTCCCAGGGTCGCGAAGCGGACAACGTCCGTTCGCTGGCTACTTGAGGGCAAGAGACAAAATGGATGCCGTATCTAAGATGGAACCCGTGGGTACAGATAAAAATACCCACGTAACAGACGAACGGTTTAGGTTAGCACAACGAAACTGCGTACACCCACTAAACTCGTCGTTTGCGGTTCATAGATACCAGACTCGACTATATTCGTGCGAGTCGAAAACATCACTTACAATTGTCACGGAACTTCAATACCGATATTTTCCATACTAATGAATTTAAGAGATATTCTCCATAATGAATGACAAATACCATGCCTCTGTAGTTCCACAGTGGATTACTGTCAACAGTAGGTGGTACCATGTCCCATGACAGTCAGATGTCAACAAGACAGAACTAGAAATGTTTGTAGTTCAGTTACCAGATGAGGGAACTACATTAGCTGATGTGGAAAAAAACACCCCGTCTCGCCTCAGATAAATGTCGACACACAGCAAGGTCAACTTTTAATATAGGCATAAAATACCAAGAGAATGACAATAAACAGTTTCAAAACCTCAGAAAGCAATCATGTGATAAAGGACACATGACAGTGGCAATGTCTTGTGACAAGAAATACATTGGTATGCAAAATAACTGGTGTGCCAAACCCAGTCTAACATCCAGGGTTTCGGGAAGCCAACTAGGTGAGGACACAGATGCAGTCCATTGATGAAGTAAGTTACTGAGAGCTATATGCTGGCTGCATAATACTATTGCCATAACTGTGCCGGCAACCAAGGTCTCTTTTATTTAACCAAGATCTCTTTTATTTATAGAGTGTAACTACAAGGATGGTAACCATATGGAGCCTACCTGAAATTTAGGCCATATAGGTTGCAGAGTACTCTACAGCTCAAGTATGAAAATCAATGCATGGTGTACAGTATGTGTGTGTACTGTGACTTGCTGTATGTCTTTCGTGCCTTTTTAACTGTTTTTAGAGAACACATAATAATATGAATAGAGGGATGTCAACACATCACTGCATGCAGTGCATCACAATAGCCTGGGAGACAATGCATACAAATATGAAAATGCATACGATAATGATTCAATGATATCCACTTTTATCTCCATTTCCAGTTTATACCACAACTAAGGAAAGAGTCTGATTCAATGGTCTGCATATGTTGCATGCATGTATTTTACCACATACATTTATGAAAGCATTTAGTAAGGGCTGCAAACAGCAACCATTACATATAGGGATAATATACTTAACAGTCCTTAAGAAAGCCAACTAACCCACAGGGACATTTAAAACGGATGGAAAATGTCACCCACAGATGTATGGTGTCACTGCACCCTTATGGTATCACACTGTGTTTAACCTTGCCAAAGGACCAATAGAATAAAGCGCAATTAGATCTGGCAGACAATTTTATTCTTAAGTACAATCCCTATACAATTGATCAAGTGCCAGGTGTAGATCTTACCCTTTGAGGAGATCTACGTGGGTCTATGCAACAATCTCGCTGACAAAATTGGGATTAAAATAAGCAAGGATAACCCTCTCTGATGGTATAAAGTAATACAATATTGGGAGGCTGACGGTTCCAACCCAACATATGCTTCTCACTCCTTCTAAGTGGTGACCACTTCAAGGTACTCTGTTCAGCAGGTCTAAGGGGCCGATTACAATGGCGGGACGTCTGCCACCGCTGGGCCGGTGGTGAGGACCGCCGGCCCAGCGGTGGCAGACTTTCCGCCATCACCCATGCTATTCCTACCGCCAAATTAGGATGGCAGAGGGAATGGGAAAGGTAATGCGGCGGACGGAAGACCGCCAGCCGTGGTCCCGCAAGGCGGGCCTTTTCCGCCGGCCTTGCGGGACCTGGTACAATGGGGCAATGGCGGCGGAGCTGTGCAGGCGCCGCCGTGGGCATTAGGATGCAGCAAAAAGATAGGCGGTGAATGACTTTGGGGGCCCGTTGTGGGCCCCCCAGGGGGTGGAGGGGTGGGTGCCTCACGTGGGGGGTACCTATGGTACTCCCCTGCATTTGCATGTACAAGGTGGCAGGCCCCACACGGGGCCTGTCATGTTGTACATACAAAAGCACAACATGTTTTTTAATATTTTGCCGGGTGCTTCCACCCGCTGCAATGTTAAAATACAGAATGCGCCCGCCAGTGTGGCGAGCACATCCTAATTCGTATGGTGGGACCGCTGCACCTATGGCGGGCGGTCCCTTTTGCAGCTGCGATGGTGGGTGGACAAAGTCTGCCAGTCATCGCATAGTCAAAAGGGACTGCCCGCCGTGGGTGCGCCGGTCCCGCAATACAAATCACGATGTGCCCACCACACTGGCGGGCGCATTCTGTATTTTTACATCGCGGCAGGTGGCAGTACCCGCCGCAATGTAAAAAGACATGTATGTACAACGTGACAGGCACTCTGCGGTACCTGCCACCTTGTACATGCATATGCAGGGGAGTACCATAGGTAACCCCCACGTGCAGCACCCCATCCCCCCACACCCAGGGGGCCTGCCACGAGCCCCCAAACGCATTCACCGCCAGTTTTTTTGCTGCGGCATCGCAGCCGAAAAAGTCAGGCATCCTAATGCCCACGGCGGTGCCTGCACGGCACTGCCGCCGTAGCTCCAATGTACCTGGTCCCTCAAGGTGGGCGGAAATGCCCGCCTTACGGGACCATGGAGAACGGTCTTTCCGTCCGCCACGGTACTTCTCCCATTTCCACTGCCATCCTAATTTGGTGGAGGGAATAATCAGGGTGATGGCGGGAAGTCCGCAACCGCCTGGCTGGCGGTCCTCACCGCCGGCCCAGCGGTGGCAGACTTCCCACCATCGTAATCAGCCCCTAAGTTTCTGCCTTGTACTCCATTCCAGTTGGCCTGAAATTGTGACTTTGTCCCGGTCCAGCATGACTATATATCCACAGTTGGCGACTTATGCTTTCTGGTGCTATTTTCACTGAAATCTTTAAACCTTTATATCTCTGGTTCTGCTGTTTGGAGTTTGTCATTTTGGACTCATTTCTTAAAATGTACTCTATTATTCTAATCTGGTGGGGCATACTTTTGTGTGGTGTTTTTACATTATTAATGTTTGAAGTCTTTTACAAGTACTGTACAAATTGCCTCTAAGTTTAGCCTGATGGCTCTGTGCCAAGCTACCAAAGGGTTTAGCACAGGTTAATTTAGAGTGTGTTTGTGACTTCAGCCTGAAAAGAATTGTGGTTGCTGCTTGTGTAGGGTTTCATTCCTCTCAAACAGTAACTCAATTTCTTACAGTTGTGCACAGGTTGATTTGGGGTTTTCTTGTTTTTCACTTTGACAAGAATTGTGTAACAGAAAGAGGTAAAGACTTTAACAACGAAAAGTGTGCACCAAAAATCAAAAACTTTGATGATCTGAATGATAGAATCTCAGTAGTTGAGAAATACTCCAAAAAATAAAGCATCACACTGCTGCTTTGGACCTGATGGATAAAATTATGACTTAGATTTCAGAAAACACAAGCGATATTAGTTCTATGCCAATCAATTGAAATGAACAGCCAAGTGAACTCTGCAATGAACCTATGAACAATGCTCTAAATGAGCATCAGAATGCCTGAGTTCAGAATAATATATCAAAGAAAGACAAGCAAAATGGAAGGCTTCATCGAGCAAATAAGAAAAAGTATGCTAAAGCAAAGGGCAGGTAAGAATACCAGGCAATGTTCAAGAAAGACAAGAATTAAATTACCAGGATAATCACTGATGGTGCAGAAGATGCCACTTGCCAAATCAGTGGTGATTATATATTTCAATAGTATGAAGATTTAATAGAGACAGAAAATAAGAAAAAAACAAAATTCATCCCCATTGACAGGATACCGGATGAATGGGATGTTGAAAGACTATGCAACGAAATTACACTGCTTGAAATAACTGAAGCATTTTTTCTTTTGTGCAGTTTTATATAGTGTGAAGTAGATCTGAAGGTATCAGAGGGCTTTACAAGAGCACCAGTAACGTTACAGATGGACAAATTCATTTTTGTTAGGCATGGGGAGATTAAGTGATTTGCCCAGAATCACAGAATGGTAAGCATCTCTGCAGAGTCTTGAACCCAGTTCCCTAAGCTCCGGTGTCGACCACCCTAGCTGTTATGCCAAACTCTCTCCCCAATTCGAACATTCAAACTAAAGTAAAGAAGTGAGGTCTGACAAAATTGGCCTACATGATTTAAACAATGTTCACAATAAACAACCAAGACTGCTGCCCAGAATTTTGTTGTCTTGGTTAACTAAGAGAAAAGTCCCAGAAAGTATAAAGAAAAATTATTCAGTATTGATCACAAAGAATGTACCAATCAGTGAATTTGAAGAAAATCAGTAATTGGAGACCAATTACAATTGGTACAGCATTCATGAAGCTATTCAGGAAAATATTGACCAAAAGGCTTACCTGATTCGTCAATCTAAATACGAGACAAGAAGGCTTCATGAAGGTGAGAGGTTGTCTCAAAAATCTAACTCTTCTACAGAATATTATGAAAGGGGCATGAAAGAACAAAGATTCACTAGCAGTAGTGTTTATAGACATCTCCAAAGCTTTTGACTCTGTCCACAATGGTCACATTCTACGGAGTCTCAAAAGGCACAGAGTTGCTTCATACATAAGACATATAATAAAACACTTGTATATTGACTCAATACCTTTATTCAAGAACCAGAATAATGAAAATACACCAGAAATAGTAATGAAATCTGGAGTAAATCAAGGTGGTTCATTATCCCCACTGTTGTTAAATATTGCTAGGGATCCACGTATATGTGATCTTCAGAAAAAAAACGGCAAGGGCTTAACATTCGCCTCGGATGGTCTCATTGAACAGACCACCACTCTAGCCTTTGTGGATGATGTAGCAGTTAAGCATGGGCAAATTTTGCGAATTTGCGATCCGCGAATTTGCGGATTTGCGAATTCGCGATCCGCAAAATTTGCGAATTTGTGCGAATTTGTGGATTTTTGTTTTTTTGCATGTTCGCGGGGTTTTTTGCGTGTTCGCGGGGTTTTTTGCGTGTTCGCAGGGATTTTTGCGTCTTCGCGAGCCGCTTGCATAGCGAAGTTACCCATGCAGTCGTTTATGGGAGAGGGAGAGAGAGATAGATAGATAGATAGATAGATAGATAGATAGATAGATAGATAGATCGATAGAAAGAGTGAGAAAGAGAGGGAAAGAGGGAGGGAGAGAGAGAACGAGAGAAAGAAAGAGAGGCCGGATCTCTGAAGGGCCAGATTCCTGAGTTGCCCCTACAGAACATACAGCTTTTTATTTTTAGCAAAATGCATATGAAAATTGTGCTGTAAAGGTCTCTTTTAGTTTAACCCCTCCTGACAACTCAAAATGGGTGTATTTGCCATCCTCTCCCTTCTTCCTGTTTTTTATATCTGTAAGTGCTTCCTGATGAGGTTTAATTCCTTGGACAGGTGCCTCGTTGCCTGCTTGTAACTATTCTCTGACCCTGCTTCAAGGGTCAGAGCAGGGTCAGAGAATAGTTGCAAGTAGGCAACGAGGCGCCAGGAAGCAATTAGCAGCAGGTGTCCAAGTTGAAGTTAATTTGTTTGTAACCCTTTTGTAAAAGGTTACAAAGAAATTAGGTTCAACTTTTGCACCTGCTGCTGTAACCCTTGCTTGGCTGAAAAATCGTCCCCGCTGATTCGCGGATTTTACCACGATTTCGCGAGATTCGCGGATCGCAAAATCGCGGAAAATCCGCAAATTCGCCCGCGAAACGGATTTTACCCCCACCCTTAGTAGCAGTACTCAACAACACATGGGAAGAAATAAGTACTAATCTGAAAAATTCAGTAAAGCCACAGGTTTAAAACTAACTGTGAAAAAAACACATGGATTTTACATACGTCACCAGAAAGACAAAATCCTGCTAAATAACTGCAAACCATGGCAATTTGAAAAACAAGATATTGAAAATATTAATCCAGGAGATTGTGAGAGATACCTTGGATTAAGCTTTGATCCACCCTCTGGCCATACAAGTAATAACAAAATAAATGAGGTGCTTACTAATAGGGCTCAAAACCATAACAATTTACCACTAAAGCATTCTCAAAAAATAGAAAACTTGTGTCAATATTTGATCCCTAAATTGTCATTTAAATTGGAAATGACAGGAGCAGAAGCAAAAATTTTAAACACTCTGAATCAAACGATAAAGAAATATATCAAACACTTCCTACACCTACCTGCATACACATATGATGGTCAGTGTAATCCAGTGCCGTTCCCAGGCGGGATTTCCAACATGGTGGGGGAACCGCAAAATCAGGTGAGCCGAAGCGGCACTGTAGATGTTGCCACAAGTGTGATACAGGTACGTCAAAAAGGGGGCCAAATGCCAGAGAAGGAAGTGCGGAAGTCGGGAAAGGAGGAAGAGGACGCAACAGACCATGAGGAGGGAGAGTCAAGTGCCTAGTCAAGAGGAGAGACACTGATGCCAGAGAGGGGACCGAGAAGCACCATGGAGCAGACAGAAAATGCCGATGTGAATAACACTGGGGAGCCCAAAGGCCTGACACCAAGAGACACTGTGCAGCAGTCAATCGTCCCAGAGGAGAGAAGGGCAGTGTGATTCCCAGGGCCACAACCCCGGAGGGCCGTGGTTCCAGGTAAGTACCACTCCTCAACTTTTTCACGTTGGCTAGGTAGAGGAAGGGGCACAAATAGGGTTTTCCTCCCACTCACTGGTTTATTGAGCATGCAGCATTGACAGAAAGCATGGGAACACCTTGGGTGATGGTGAAGGGTTAAAGTGATAGTTGAAGTGAGACACAGACGCCTGACCCTGTCTTGTATTTGTTTGCTTTGAGGGACATACATCAACCCCTTTCCTCTGAGGAGTGACGAGGATACAGGTGGTGACTGTCTAGGATTTCGGGAGTAAGGGATCAGCCCGGTGTACAGTGAGGAAACTGACACAGATATAACTGTTATTTTCCCACCTCATCCCCTCAGACTGCCTATTTCCCTTTATGTTGAAGAGTTATTCCTACCAGAACTGCTTCTGTCTCTACACATCCAGTGCCCACTGGGCACGACTCATTCTGTGGACAATGGCAGATGGGGAGTTTTAATGGGGTGATACACCT
This sequence comes from Lissotriton vulgaris, assembly GCF_964263255.1. Lineage (NCBI taxonomy): Eukaryota > Metazoa > Chordata > Amphibia > Caudata > Salamandridae > Lissotriton > Lissotriton vulgaris. The sequence goes on along the minus strand of NW_028249857.1, from coordinate 812,764 downwards.
TTCAAATGATAATGCTGGTGTCCTAAGCTGAGTTTAGGGAGGTTAGAAACCTCCTCAAGCAGAAGGGCAAAAGCTTGCTTGAGCTCGATTTTCAGTATGGAGACAGAGCATGAAAGCAGAGCCTCACAATCCTAATGACTGTTTTGGTTTCAAGCACGAGTTGTCAGAAAAGATACCACAGGGATAACTGGCTTGTGGTGGGCATGCATTCACACTGATGTCACTTTTTGATCCTTCAATGGCGGCTTTTCCCATAATGTTGAAGCTAAATTCACCAAGTTTTAAATTGTTTATCCACTAACAGGGAACGTGGGCTGTATTTAGATAATCATGATGCAGGTTAGTTTTACCCTACTGATAATGTGTTGTTGCAATAGTGATCCTTCTCAGTACGGGAGGAACTGCAGGTTCAGATGTTTGATGTATATGCTTGGCAGAGGAGTCAATGAGGAGAAGCTACCATCTATTGAATTACACTAGAATCCTAGGAAAGGTTCAAGTTAACACAATACATACAACAAAGAATATTAATCAAAAAGAAAAATCATAAACACAAGAGAAAATAAAAACATTCAAATATAGAAAATATATAAAGATATAATATATAAAGAACCCATGTATAAGTAATTACAATTCATAGAAAATGTATTGACAAAGGATAAATAGTTAAATCCTAAAACATATAAGACAATGGCGCTCAACACGGTACACAAACATTAAAATAAACAATACAGTGTGTAGTCAAACAAGTGATTGAGTAAAAAAATTATATAGAATAGGAAGTTCAGGACAACAACACAAAGCAAAAATGTGTCCCCTTCAATTTTGGCCACATGTTTTTTCTTATGTTTATGATTTTTCCTTTTGATTAATATACTTTGTTTTATGTATTGTGTTAACTTGAACCTTTGTTAGGATTCTAGTATTGTTTGCCCCTGGTTAGGGTTTCAGGGCTACCACTGTGTTGCTAATTATCTATTGAATTATGACTGAACGCCTCTAAATCAGAATCTCCCCTAAACTGTAACGATACCTCAGTGCCATGGAGCCTCGGTTGGCCTGGGATAGTCCGCTTCTGGGCTAGTCTGTCAAGCTACTTGCTTGGGGTCTGGAGTGCAGCTTGAAAGGGGACGACTCCATCACCATTAGTGCTCCACTTGTACCCTGTGCAAAATCATTTGTACATGACCTAATTCTTAGTTCTGAGTTTCTTACGTAGCAAAGCAGCTACTTAGCTGTGGTCTATTTAACCCCATGGCTGCTAGGCGTTTTCCCGTCCTGCGCTGGGTTTTATTATTTTCATTGTTTTATGACGAGCTGGCCTTGTCATCCGCGCACGGCAGGTAAGCGCCATGACGAGGCCAGCTCGTCATTAGCCTCGAAGGGGTTAAAGTAATCTTCTAATTCAAGCTTTTGTCTCTCACTTTGTCCACCCATGTCCGCATGTGGGGAATCCTCTACTACCAGGTCGGCAGGAGGGACTGGATGCGGGCCGGTGTGAGGTCACCTCCATCACGTGCCACCAGGCACAGGCTTCTTCCCTTCCTTTCCTGTGCTGCTGAGTGCAAGGACAAGGGCATGTTTCTTTACAGTTCAGCATGGTGACCAGATGGTCAGATCGGGCACTGGCGGCATGACTGGGAGGCAAGAAACCAATGGGTGGGGCTAGGTAAGAGCCTGCTGAGTGCCAGCCCCATTGTCACCTGCTACCTGTGCACTCTGGTCACCTGTTTGGCCCAAACCATCTGGTCGCTGGGGTGGCTGACCATGTGATCAATCGGTGGCTAGCCAACCAGATCACCAGTTGATAGCTAACCTGGGAGGCCTGCTCCAGGCACTAGGCACGGCAACCTTCCCCAGATGGGCATGGGTATGTCGGGTCTTGCAAGGTGAATAGCTCCTTTGAGAGAAGGGCCTAAAGGCCCAGGCTCCAGGCACCAGGCAGGGCCACCTTTCTTACCAAGGCCAGAGTGCCATTGGACCGGAGTGGAATCTGGGGCTCCTGCAGCCTAAACAACTCCAGTAATCCCCTGCGGGAGACCTGGTCCTTGCAGGTTGGTGGTGGCAGCAGACAGCCTCCTCCCTCCCCAGGACAGGGTGACTCTCCAACTGCAAGGATTTGCCAGGTTCCAACATGTCCATCTGTCAACTGTGTGCTAGCAAAAACGTCAACAGAGGCATTTCATTCATGGCTGATCCAGCCAATGGACACACATGGACGTGCCAACTCAGGTAGCTTCACACCATCCCAGCCTTCTTAGCCATTTAGTGGTTTTGGATATAGGGTCGAGCACAATTTCCTAACGTGGCTTAAATGTGAAAACATATTTTTTTACCTCACTCTTGAGTTTTTCCCCCTGCACAGAACTGCATGAAATTTGGCATGCCAGACCTTAGATGACTATGCAAAGGAGGTGCCAAGTTTGGTGCAGCTCCTTTGAACCAGGAAAAAGTGATAGGCAAATCAAAAAATGTCCTGGAAAGTCGAGCTGAACCATAACTATGCAGCGGTAACCGCCACTGTGCAATATGCTAATTTGAGGGACTCATTCTTTGTATGTTTAGTGTTCAAGATTTACCAGTTTCATATCAATATATGGAGAGTCGGTTACTGTATTTATAAGTTATATCCATTCACTAGTACAATAGAACATAATGACAAGTTTCTTAATGTATCTCTTATCTTGTAGAAATTCACTGCATCCTACAAACATCCTTAACCAATAGAAGTGACGGGTCAAAGTGCACAGGCTGCCCGGAGTCCTCAAGCCAGCCTTTTCTAATGGTTTAAAGGGAAAGGTCTGTACAGTAAATACTCGGAATCCGACAAACTTAAGGCAAGTAACGTCACAGTTTTGAATCAATACATGTAAATGCAATAAAAGGCTAATTGCAAGAGAATGTGTTAAAAGCAGCGGGTCATGTTGTAAGGGTAAACCTTCCTAGTTTATGATTTACCATTAATTGCAAGACAGTGAAAACTACACCCTTTTATCCAACTCTTCGTGTCAAATGCCACTTTACAAATATAGGAATGTCCTCTCTGTTTGCTTTTTCGTTCTCTGTGGCATTCACACCTCCCCGGGCTCGGCACTTCCTGCTCCATACTCCTCCCTTACAGATCTCCTTGTAAAAGGAGCATTATAAAAGGAGAGAGCGCTATGCAGGGTCAGTTCTTGTAGCTCACTCCCCCATCCTTCATCAGTCACGATGGGGCTCAGCTGGGCCGGTCTAGGCCTCCTATGGCTGGCTCTGTCCTGTGCCCATGGTGTGGACATTATAAAAGGTAAGCTGGGGGGGGGCTGGATCTGTAGGATGGGAACCAGTTACTTTAGAGCACACAGAACCTCTTTAAGTAGTGAGGAAGGAAGTGTGTCAGAGAAGGATTTAGATGCCGAACATGATTCTCCTTTCAAGTAGTCATGAGCAAACAGGGACAAATAAAATGGGCAACAGATGTGTGTCATCATTTCACTCCCAAAAGAAAATGGACAGTGTGGTTTGGTTGCTTTTGTCTTAATATGTGCTTTTGCTGTGTGTGTTCTGGACAGGAAAGGAACGTAGCCATGGCCACTATGTCTGCAGTACTTGGGGGAACAACCACTACAAGACCTTCGACGGGGACTTCTACCAATTTCCTGGCATCTGTGACTACAACTTTGCCTCAGACTGCAGGGAGTCCTACAAGGAGTTCTCAGTTCACATCCAGCGCGACGGTGGCGTGGGACACCCCCAGATCACCAACGTCCTCATTACCATCAAGGACGTGACCATCCTTCTTAAGAGCCATGTGGTGGTGGTCAACGGAGCCATGTGAGTCCTCCCCATCCTTGTCTTTTGGGTTCTCAGCGGGTGGGGATACATTTACCTGGTACATAGCAGCAATTGCTCTCTTTTTGGGAGAAGAACGCTTGTGACATGCCACCAAATGGTCGATAGATATGAGAATTGATAACTCCTGGCCTGAAATGTACGTATGGTGGGTGATATACATCATAGTGCTGCATGTGATTTGAACCAATGTGCACACGTTTACAATGGAGACCTTTGGTGATGTTTAACTTCTAAAAAGCACACATCACTACTGTGGTTATGCTAAAAGATGGAGCGTGTAGTGTAATATGCATAAATTGACCCATATGTCATGACCAATTCAAATGTGGCTTGTGGATTTCATCTCTGGCTTTCGTGCGCTTGACCAAACCTTGACAGCCTTATTTGGAAATGTAAGTCAGTAGGCAGAGAACAGTGGATGTCTGGATAGCTGCTGTGTAGCCTTCCTTGGTACGCTCCCAAGCTGTGGTGTGGCGAGTGAAAGAATAGCTTGAGTGTATGTGTGTCTGTGTGTATGTATGTGTTATTTGCATAATTGAACCAAGCCATGAAGGTAGTGGAGTGCTGTACAGGGTCCAATGCAGGCAAACAGTCAACGAGTGACAAGGTAGAAGGTTGATGGGTAGCTACTGCAGTGTGATGTAGGGTTCTTTAAAGAGAAGAGAAATGATGAGACTATTAAGTTGGGTGTCAGTGGTGACAAATTGTGGTGTTTTTTAGCCAATTAGACGCTAACCGAATGAAAACTAGTGAAAGCCATCAATACAGTTATAGCGTTCACATTAAGTTGCTCTGATGTACATTTAAAATCAACAGTAAATCCAGCTCTGTGTAATATGTCAGGGTGAAGCAGCCCTTAATTCAGAGCCAACCAGTCAGGGAATCGGCCCTGCAAATAATGATGTGAGGATGAGTAACCAACTGACAGGATACCCACGTGGTGATAAGCGTGCAGTACAAATACTGATTGATTGATTGACTGGCCTGCGGGTCTGCAAACATGCCACACGTTTGGTAGCCGGTAAAATCTCATTCGTCGGTACCGGCAGGTTTGGTGAGGAAGGGACAACAGCAGTTGAAGTGGTTATATCATTGATCCAACTGTAGCTGAAATGACCAGAGACTCAAGGAGGTGGGAGCAAAATGTGGGTAGTGTGAGCACTAGTCACGAAAAGTGGCGTCTTCTTGAATGTAGAAAAGATATGATGGGGACCTACCCAAACGTTCAGGTGGCTGGAAAGAGAAACAGGGAAAACCCAAATATACAGAAGCAGGAAAATGCTCAAGTTCCAGAGCATTTATTTCAGACCACAGGAGAGGTCTGCTGGTGCTGTCAAAATGTACCTGCGAGGGCTCTGGACTCAACTTTTCAAAGGTTGCTCAGCTGATGTTCTGTTGGTGTAATTGTGCGCTTGTCTTGTGTGTCTTGGAAGAGAAAGGAAAGTAGATGTTGTTCTCAAGCTGAGTAGCACATTGAGAAGGCTAACAACATATAAACACCCTCTGTGTACAGGGAACTTAGCAAGAAATGCAAGGTCGTCGTGGAGGGCTTGCATTGCTGGGGTGATGTTATCACAGCTCATATCACAAGCACAGCTATGTCATACTTAAACATCTTTTACGAGCTGCTATAGAAACCCTTTATAAAGCTTTATAGGAAACTGCTCGTGTGTAAGACAGTGGTGCATGCTTCATGCTGTGGATCAGAGCCACAGCCCTGGTACGTGGCGCTGTGATGTCCAGTGAAGGCATGCTGCTCTACCACATATGCTCACCCACCCTAATGGCAGAGTGCATTCAGCTCATTTCTAATGGGCCCTTTTCACCCCGGTGCCACTGCACCTGCAGCACCAATGAGATCGAGGCCGCTGCCACTGCAGGATCTCTAGTAAGGATGCATAGCATACTTTAGGCCTGAGATAAAATATTCGTCAAGGGGATTAGGGAGACAGGTAGTTGATTTTTCGATTTTTCATTATGAATTATCTGACACAGCCTCTCGCTATTCAGCTTTGATCGGGAACATGAAAATATTTTTTTCAAAAGTCCACCCCATGTCACCGGAACTTCAACTAAACGCATATGATCCCGCCCAAGGTCGACTTCTAAATTCTGAACATAGAAAGGGCACATGTCATTGAAAAAGTCTGCCTGAAGGGAAAGTATCCACAGGGATTTCAATGATAAGAAGTGGTATTTTGAGTAATAGTCATTTGTAGAACACAGATAAAGGTACAGTGTTGTGTTAGAATAATTATTAGAATTAAAGTATTTTCTTTTTCATACTTTTATTGTTGGAAAACAGTGTGTCACTTTTTTATGACCAAATACACAAGAACAAAGAGATGCGCGAAATGCCTAAATTAATCTCAACTGCTGATATTTACTCTGAGCCGCATTCCAATCCATTGCTTTTTGCCCTGTACGCCATACAGACAGAGCGCAGCTGTAGGCATAGGAACAGCTCACCCCAAGTGCCAGGCCGAGTCCCTTCTAGAAGGGAACAGAAGCAACTTACCTTTGCCTTATATTTCCTTCGCTTCCTTACTTCTGATCTTTAATGCTAAACTCCACAATGTCACAAAAGAGAGTCGCGAATGTCACGCTGGAAAGAGAGAAGGCCTAAAAAAACCGAAGCCGGTGTTATCATTCTTTAAATGCAAAAGATGAAGAGAAGCATAATTTGGTGAATTCTTAATATGGTACTGCAGAAAATCAGCTGCTGGTGACAAGCAAAACGAAAGTAGGTATGGCATCCATTTACACCAAATTGGAAAGTGACTGCAGTTCGATGTCGTAGGTCATTAACTTCACCATGATCTGTATAACCTTCGTTGCGACATGAAGTTAACCTTCAATGTAGAGTTTTCGGGGCCAATTCTCTAGGAAATAGGAATACACATAAAGCACTCCAGTCCAAAGACCTAAATGCCATTAGTCAAGCGAGAGAGAACATTCCGGATGCTGACATGGTCTTGCCAGGAGCATATTTCAGAGTCTATTTTTCTTATTAGTTAACTAAAACGTTGGTATGCACATTTGGCGCTGATTCTTTTTCTTCCAAACCATGAGTTTATGAAGGCGTCTCGAAGGCTAGAACCGCGTCTAGGTCGGCACAGGAGTTTATTCCTCAGACATATTTGATTCCAGTTTCCACATTCCTTCCGGTCCAGGGAGCGATGCGGGCGACTATTCTATATAAATTAAGCAGGTCACTCATCTGTCAATGATGGGCTCACGGTTTTAATCTTAATGGCCACAATTTATATCCGGGTCACAGGTCACACTCAGACTGTTCACACAGGATGCAGCTGCCCTTCTTCTTCAGCAGTTGGTGGAAGGCTTGCAGTGGTAAATCCGGGTGGTAGCTCTGATGGGCAGAAGTACTGAAAACGTGGGAAAGTGGGGTGTTGACGAAAATTCCTCAGGTGCTCGTACCATTAAATGTGGTTCTAACTGCATAAGGGGAAGCGTCACAGTATCGCAGCGAGTTCTTATTGGATTAGTGTGCACGCGACACCAAAGCTCCCACGCTCCGAAGAGATAGATCTCTGGATTCTGCGGTGGTGAAAGGCAGCCAAGCGGGTAAATTGTCGACTGTACAACTTACTCGAGTTTTTATCCGCAGTTTCCTGTCTCGAACAACTGTTTTTCTGTATCTCTCTGTGCCTCAGTCTCTTCGGTTGAACAAACCTGAAGTGCTTACGAATGGGCCACACGTTAAAAGTGGTCGTGTTGGTCACTCTGGGATTTAAGGTGTTGTATTTCTTAAGGCGGCGGTGTACGATGCTTTCTGCTATAGCCAATGACACTTCCAACAGCCCACACCTGCCCTGTAACCTGCTTAACTAGTTTGCATGAGGCATGTGTCCAATGTCCGGAGCCGTAACACCCATACTCGAAATGAGGTGTACTGGTGTTTGATTTCTTCATCATCCCGGTGAAGGCTCAGCTGGCTCAGACGATGCAGGAGTCTGTGATCGCCTCTGAACTCTGTGACCTTGACGTCGAGACTTACAAAAATTGTCACAGTCTCATTCGTCCACCTAAGATGGAATACAAGTCTTCGCCATTGTGGGAGAGTCCTAATCTTGCCTGTAGACAGGGCGCTGGTGCCTGTAGACCTGGCTCTGGTGCAAGGAATTTTAGGGCTCACAGAAGAATTACATTTTGCCGTTTGGGTGCTCCTTTTACTCTGGCAAAAAGGCCATTTGAGGCATATGTTGTAGCTGTATTATGTTATTTGTGTGCCGCACCATAAGGTAGCTGTTAGCAATGACCTTAACGTAGCGACACCCTGGTAACCAATGGGCTGGAAAATAAAAATTAGGATGTTTAACAGAGCAACTACCTAATGCCGTTTTCTGGTTGTTAGTACTGTGTCAATTAAAAAACCGACTGTGATACAAACTTCAGCCGAGAAGTAGCAACTTGTTTTCACTTCAACCACTTGCTAATATATGAGATTTTCACTTAGAAAGATTGTTACAATGCAAGTAGAAGCCAGTGGATTTTGGGGCTGGTTACACGACTCTGACACAGCTGGATGTCACTAGTTACCCCTTTGCATCTATGCAGCATGCACATACATAGCACAGTCAGCGGCATAACAAATGTCCCTGCAGTCCCTGGGGTACAGGAGGGTCCCCAGGCTTTTGAGGGACCCCTCACCTTATGGGAGCCCCTATACAACCCAAGGCAAGGAATTATCTATGAGATATGAGAGACTCAGGGGCTACTCCCCACATTCTACAGAGACCCACCCCGCTATTCATTTCACGTTACACCACTGAAAAATGTATCAGATTAATAGGAGAGTTGCCTCTCTTTTCCACCCAGGTGGGGATGACCGATATGGATTCTTGCACACAGTGCTGATCTTGAGTGCCAGTAGAAATGATAATCAGGACCATAAATAGTAAATATGGGCTGGATTACCTTTTGGACCCGCTAGGTGGCCCTCACAAATGTCTCTTATGCTAAACCTTTACTTCCCCTAACATGTAGGATGCAGAGACTGGCAAAAAATTCTTGTCAACATAAACATGCCCGCCTTATCACAAACACATGGGGCCTGCATTCCACCTCCAAAACATATAACAAGGTCCGGACTGCAACTCTTCCTTCTGCCGACTACCACTACAAGGGGAGTCAGCTTTAATGTCAGGTCCCTTTGCAAACCTCAAGGAAGGTGGGAGCCTATGATCAATGGTAAGTTGAGTGAACATTATCCATTTTGGGGAACATTTTGTGTGAACTCACTCTCATCTCTCATTCACCTGCCCTACCTGTTGCACACCTATCACAGATTACCTATAGAACCATTGCTCCGAAGAGGATTCCCTATATGCTTCCAATCCTAACATTTCTTGGGTCCACCTCTCATCTTCAATGAATTACGTTCCGAAAGATTGAATTATTTGCCTTCCGCCAGGCTCCAAGAGCCTAGAGCCTCTTCCATGGTAAGATTAAAAGTGCCTTGCATAGTGCTTTAAATAAGTGCTACAGTAGGTGATTTACCTTTCTGAAGAAAAATTCTGCATCTGGCATCTGACATTTTAGAGGACAGGTAGCTGCATAATCTTTCTCTTTCAACCTGTTCCAAGTCGAGCTCCCCTGGCTTCGTCTCAAGGATTCATGTATATCTTGCCTGGACAAGATGTTGTGATGTCACAGCCTTACCAACCTGTCCAGATGGGTGACGTGACACAATGCAAACCCTGCAGCTACTCTTCTCACTCTACCCATACACCATACGCTCCCATTACACATAAGACTCAATCATCGCCCCAAGACCACCTATAGTCTGCACCTATCCTACAGTAATAACCGGGGTTAGAATGGGTCCTAATGCAGTAAACTATTTTTATTGGTTACTCATGGCATATGTTGAGATTTAATGGTGTTTTTGTTCAACAAAAAGTATCTCTTCTCTTCCAGTTGACATTTCATTTCAACAAATGTAAGCAAATGTCCTACTATTGGATCAATTTGAAACCATTTGTAACTGGTCAACTGGACTTGATTTCGCTTGAAGTAATGTATAGAGCACTTTATTGGGAACTTGAGCAGCCTGACATTAATATGACTGAACTATGGTTCAAAAGCAGTCCAAGCAGAGTCTGAAAATGACCAGACCTTCAGGGCAACCCTGTGCAAACACAGGACAAGAGGGAGTATATTCCATTGTTTAGCCACCAAGAAGGGAAATGACTAAGCCCCACCTTTCCACTACAAAGTTGAGGTGCCACCACTAAACCCACCACTAAACGAGAGGCAGAAGATTGAAGAGATCTAGATGGCAAGTAGAGAGTGGTGAGGATATGATATGCAGCCAGTGGTGCATTTTGGAGCACTCCTGAGGTAACACACTGTTGTTTAGACCTCATGTTTTCAGGTTAAATGGCCACTAAATATGTATAGACATGTAGCTTTACTGATAAAACTATATAGTGCACAAATAATAATGTGTGGAAATTGGGTTTCAGTGAATATTTATCATTTGCACATCATTATGTAAAGTGTCTTGATTTGTTTTGATCTTAATAAAATCTTTGTTTCCATCAACAAAAAACAGTGCTTTATTTGTGCTTTCATAATAGTGGATATATCTTGAAATATGTGTATAGGTCTTTTACTGGCATTTCAATGTTGTGCTTTAGAAAAAAACTTACGCCCTACAGTCAAGTCAACTCAGTTTTATTGTATGGTTAATAAACACTTTTACAAACAGTAAAAATCATTTGAATGTACACAATTCAAATAAGCCCATATGATAAAACTTTTGCTGGGAACCAATAGATGAAATTTGGATAGGTCTTGCCTTCCTGGTGGGTGGGAAACACATAGAGCACGTAGCGAGGTAGACCTGTATAGACCGCTTTAAGCAGTGGGCCTACGGCAAAAAACACAGGACCCAAACCAAGTGCTATGTGGACAGAGAGGAAAGCTGGTCCTATTGAAAGTGAATAAAACCAGCAGATAATAAAAATAAGACTAGCTATACACAGAATAATTTCAAACAGTGTGCAAATAAAAAAAAAGGCACAGGCCTAAGTGTAGAATGGTCGAAATGGGAATCAAAAGTTCTCTTGTCTAAAGGCTAGCCTAATGCAGTCGAGACAGGGCATTTTGGAGTGGCTCTGAGCAAAGAATCCTAGCATAAAGTGGATAAAAGGAAGTCGACTTTGCAAAAAGGACCTATGAGCTATATGCAAATTTCGCAGAGCAAGGGTTTGGGTGTAAAACAATCAGCTGGAATGGAGAGCTAGAGTTCTCTTGTTCAATGGCTGGCCAACCAACGCACACCACGACCGACCAGCCACCCCCCCCCACCACCACCCTCCACGCCTGGACCCCGATCAGCACCGAAGACACCATCCGCACGATGAACTCAATCCACTCCGGATCACCAACCGACCCCTGCCCTCACCACATCTTCAACAAGGCCGACGCTGTCATCGCACCCCACCTGCGAGACATCATCAACACTTCCTTCGACACCGCCATCTTCCCCGAGAGCTGGAAACACGCCGAACTCAGCGCTCTACTCAAGAAACCAACAGCGGACCCCACCGACCTCAAGAATTACCGCCCCATCTCGCTTCTCCCGTTTCCAGCCAAAGTCATCGAGAAGACCGTCAACAAGCAGATGGCCGCCTTCCTCGAGACGAACGGATCCCTCGACCCCTCACAGTCCGGCTTCCGAGCCAAACACAGCACCGAGACCGCCCTCATCGCCGCCACCGATGACATCCGAGCCCTGATGGACAATGGAGAAACAGCGGCCCTCATCCTCCTAGACCTCTCCGCGGCATTCGACACGGTCTGCCACCGCACCCTGGTACGGCGCCTCAGCAACATCGGAATCCAGGACAAGGCGCTGGAATGGATCATCTCCTTCCTCGACGGAAGAACACAGCGAGTCCGCCTACCACCGTACAAGTCAGAGGCCTCCGAAGTCATCTGCGGCGTCCCCCAAGGATCATCCCTGAGCCCCACCCTCTTCAACGTCTACATGAGCCCCCTCGCGGCCATCGTACGCAAACACCACCTCAGCATCATCTCCTACGCCGACGACACCCAGCTGATCCTCTCCCTGACCAACAACCCCGCCGCCGCCAGAGCCAACCTACACGAAGGGATGAAAGAGGTAGCCGAATGGATGACGACCAGCCGCCTGAAACTGAACTCGGACAAGACGGAGGTCCTCATCCTGGGCTCCTCTCCCTCCGCCTGGGACGACTCCTGGTGGCCTCCCGCCCTGGGCACCGCACCCAAACCGACAGACCATGCACGAAACCTGGGCTTCATCCTGGACTCCTCCCTCTCCATGACCAGGCAAGTCAGCAGCGTCTCCTCGGCGTGCTTCAACATCCTACGCATGCTACGGAAGATCTTCTGGTGGATCCCCACAGAGACCAGGAAGACCGTCACCCAGGCCCTCGTCACCAGCCGACTGGACTACGGCAACGCCCTCTATGCCGGGACCACCGCCAAGCTCCAGAAGAGACTCCAGCGGATCCAAAACGCCTCAGCCAGACTCATCCTCGACATCCCACGATCCAGCCACATCTCCGGACATCTGAGAGACCTTCACTGGCTCCCCATCAACAAGAGAATCACCTTCCGCCTCCTCACCCACGCACACAAAGCCCTACACGACCAAGGCCCGAGCTACCTCAACAGCCGAGTCAACTTCTACGCTCCCAAACGCCACCTCCGATCAGCCAACCACGCCCTCGCCGCCGTCCCCCGCATCCGAAGAGCGACTACAGGAGGAAGGTCCTTCTCCTACCTGGCCGCCAAGACCTGGAACTGCCTCCCGTCCGACCTGCGCCTGACCCAAGACCACCTCTCCTTCAGGAAGAAGCTGAAGACCTGGCTGTTCGAGCAGTAGCGGCACCCCCCCCCCCCCCCCAGCGCCTTGAGACCCTATGGGTATGTAGCGCGCTTTATAAGTGTCACTGATTGATTGATAGTTCAGTGCGTTGTCTTTCAACTCCCGTATCCACCATGATTGTCAGATAGTTCGCTTTTCGAAATTCTCCCACTTTGCATATCAGAGAAATAAAATTAAACACCAGTTTCCCCTATAAAAACCCCTGTCTGTGAGCAGCAAATGTGGCAAGAGTAATACAAAATGTAAAGTCATCTTTATTGCTTAGTCACCTTCTGAGCTCCAGAATGGTTATTTTTTGTGGGGCTGCAGCACCACCCCACCACAGCACTCCTAATTCCTTCACCTGTGACTTGTAATAACAATTTTCCATCCAATTGGAAGCTAATGCAAAGATTTCAGATGAGATAAAATATGTGTCTGAAGAGGAAGACCTAAAAGTGAGGCCTATCTCGCATGTGTCCTGTGGCACCAAAATACAAAAAGTGGCGGCATTCCTGTGTGATGGTAACACTGATTTGTGGCAGCAAGATGGCAATAATGTACGTCTTATTCTAGTATAGAAATGTTATATTAATCTTATTTTATTTACTACAAGAAACATCAGATTGACCTTACTGCAGTCGCCTGAGTGGCAAGAGTTAGGGCGCAATAAAACAGCAACCCATGGTCCCTCAATTCTGGCACAGGAGTGGCACAAACCCTCTTCTCCTTGGACCACCAAGCCAGACTAAAGGGAGGTATTGCCTCTGACCAGGGCCAGCTTTAGGGCAATCAGACTGGTGCAGCCGCACTGGACGCTGACACGGGTGGGGCAGTGACCGCAGGGCTGGCGCTGTGTTTAGCAATAATGTACTTAAAAAGAACCTGCTGCCAAGTTCCTTGTGTGTCCAGCTTTAAGACAGCAATAAAAATGTCAAGATAACTTGTGATTAATGTTCCTGCTAAAGAAAGAGATCGAAAGTTTGTCTAGTGGCAGTTTTTACTCACCACAAAGTAGCACATGGAGATAAAATGCCAGCTGCAGATAACAGATATGCATTTTATGTGGATAGCTGAGTGGATTAATAAATGTGGTCTGTCGGCTAGACTGCTGACTTTGGTGCTGGAAGCCAGGGTTCAAGCCTTGGGGTCGCGTCCACATCCTGTGATTCTGGGCAAATCACTTAATCTCCCCGTGCCTGAATGTGTAATGTAAATACGTTGCTCATGTAAAGCGCTCCAATACCTTCGGGTCGAGTTTGCGCTATATAAATATGCAAAAAAAAAAAATAAACAACAAAAAATGAAACATATGTGAGAGAGTGGCTAAGGAGAGATGAGGGGCACTTTTGCATGGTGAAAGTGAGTGAAACTGAGAAGGGGCCATGGGGCAGGGGTGCCAACAAGTATTGTCACATAAGGTGCCACAAGAGCTAAAACCAGTCCTGCCTCTGACACCTTGGTTTTTTTCAGTGTTTAATTTTAGGGCATTCTCCCTCATCCAGTTCTCCACAGATAAAAAACATTCGGGGAGATTTTCTAGTGTCAATCAAGAATTAAACAACAATTTAGGGTATTGTAAGCAGAGGTCACCAGTGTAAGGCAACATGCATAAATCAACTGAGCTCGAGCTACATTGGCATCAAACAAGGTGTGACTCACAGACGAGCCCTGCAATACCTCTTGATCCAGAGTAATAAAGAGTGACTAAAAGAGCTCAGAATGTAAATTAGCATTTTGTTTCTAATGTCAGCATTAAAATTGTTGTGAAAAAACGACATTGTGTGACATCTTATCGAAGGTGATAAAGATATCAGTAAAACTAGAACCATTCTGACTCTACCACCCTCATTGACTGTTCTATGAGGGTCACGGTAAATGTTCTCATCGACTGTATGCACTCATCGAGAAGGGCAGAACCGACAGTTCTCTGATGGTAACAGCGAAAGTCCTCATCGACTGTATGCACTCTCCAGAAGGGCCGAACCGACTGTTCTCTGACGGTCACAGCGAATGTCCTCATCAACTGTATGCACTCATCGAGAATGGCCTTACAGATTGTTCTCTGACGGTCACTGCGAATGTCCCATCAACTCTATGCACTCATCGAGAATGGCCTAATAGACTATTCTCTGACAGTCACTGCAAATGTCCTCATTGATTGTATACACTCATCGAGAATGTTCTTATAGATTGTTCTCTGACGGTCACTGCAAATTTACTCATCGACTGTATGCACTCATAGAGAATGTCCTAATAGACTGCTCTCTTACGGTCATTGCAAATGTCCTCTTTGACTGTATGCACTCATCATGAATGCCATAATAAACTGTTCTCTGAAGGTCACTGCGAATGTCCTCATCGACTCTATGCACTCATCGAGAATGTCCTAATAGACTGTTCTCTGATGGTCACATCGGATGTTCTCATCCACTGTATGCACACATCAGGAGGTCTCTGAGTTTCATCGAGAATGACCTAATTGACTCTTTTCTTAGGGTGATTGAGAAGGGTAACTATTTCTGCTTCAGCACTCTGCAATGGTGCAAAGCCAGCCTATGTTCTGTCCAGTATAAAATCGTTGTTCAGCAGTGACAAAGGTTGACTATTAGTATGCATTTTATAAAGCCCTGATAGGAAAAGGTGGCTGAAATATAGGCTTGAAATTGTCTAGCATTGTTAGTTTCCCAGTCAGATTTGTTTTAACGCCAATGAACCAGACAGATTGCAACGACGAGGTAGCTCAATAGCCACTGTCTGTGCAGCTAGATGGAATATAGATGCTGGACAAAGATCAGTGTGCAAATCCTATTTGATGGTCAAAATCAATTCCCGTGTTAGGCTGTTATGGCATAAATTTAGATAACAAGTTCTTTCCTCCATAACTTCCAGGATTAGAAAAAGTGAATGTGGTTGATCACTTATCTGAAAGAAATGGCATATTTACGCTATTGTATTATGAAAATCTTCCACCAGCGATCCCTTTAAAGCAATCTGTATTTCTCTCAGTCGTCACAGTAAAGCACCAGCCTAATGAATTTTAAAATTGTTCTTGTACAATTTCGAATCACGTGGGAATTTTCAATACTGTACTATTAAACTCATCAAACAATTGATGACTTGCAGTCTCCTGTTTGTAGCGAATATCGTTATTTAGAAAAACACAATTAAATTGACATCACGGTTAAACTACAAAACTAAAACATTCAGAGACTGTGATCGGATAATTAGCAATAAAAATTACTTCAGTGATGGCATCATAAATGAAGTTACTGAAAGTAGGATTAAAGACTGAAGCCCTGACAATGCGATAAGCAATGACATATTGGATTTTATCACTCACAAAGTTCTGAAATGTGACAAATGACACAGCTGATAGCATCTCTATTGCCATAATTGATGACATCATAAATGACAATTAACTGCATCACCCACAGCATTTGTGAGACCACACAGTAACACTGCTGGGTTGTGTTCCTCTGCTTGCAGAATGAATCCCACATGCATGAATGATTGCCATCAACTAATAACTGGCAACAAAATGTCAGCTGAATTGAAGAAGTCTTAGGGGCAGGTCGAACTTGCAGCACTACGCAAGTAAGAGGACACAGATGCCTTTGGGATCTGGGACCCTGGTAAAAGTTTAAGCAACACTGACTGGCTTCATACCCCTTCTCCTTTGTCTCTGAGAACCACCAGCCCAGCTTGCGATGGTGAAGGGGTAGTGGTATTTCCAAGCGGCCTGGATCCCATGAAGCAGCTGTGCCATTGGGCTATTCTTGGCAGGTTTCTCACGTCAGCGCCTCTTGTTTGCTGAAGGCTTGACTGCATTTGCTTCTCTCTGGGCGATCCCATTTCCTTCTCTTCCCGGATCTCCAGTAAACCTTGTGCATACACTTGGGAGCATCTGGTAGATGGAAGGAGGGCTGCAGTCCCTGAGGACCACAGAACAGCTTGAATGTAGAGTTATATGAGTTAAGACAGCTCTTACTTCCTTATCCCCACACATTCCTGAAACAAGGGAGCCGTAGGCACAACTAACTAGTTGCAAATACTACAAAGACTTCCAAATGCTAAAAAAAATCGCCAACACGTTACAGGCTGACTTTGAACAAAACACATTAAGATATATTTACATCATCACAACATAGAAAGATTAACTTTTGATTGAGGGTGGGTTGGAGGGAATCTGTAAAGTTCTCGGAGTATGTCCTACTTCTGACCATTTGATAACATTTGGCCTTATGGGTTTAAAGAGATCAAAAGGTCCCTGAAGGTGGGCTGGCCTTTAGGTTCTTGTGGGTTTATAAACATCATACCCTGCCGAGGACTCCCATCTTGCCTTAGAAGGGAGGTAAGATCAACATATCATTAATTCAGTTGCGACGGGCTGATGCCGGTTGCATTTTTCAGGGAGTGGAATATCGACCTCTCCTACATCTAGAGGTCACCGATGCACACATTTATTGCCTCAATAAGTAATAAAACTCTGTCGAAGTTCTGGTGCTGCTTATTTTACCTTATTTTGATGCATTAACTGTATCTGCCGTGGTGTATACTGCAATGTCTCATGCTGCCTCTGTTTTTCTTCATTAGTGCCAAGACTCCCTATTACAGCTTTGGGGTGCTGATAGACAAAAACGATGCTTATATTAAGGTCTACGCCAAGGTGGGCCTGGTCCTGATGTGGAACCGAGAAGATGCCATCATGGTGGGTACCAAGTTTAACAGTGTGTCTGTATTGTTAGCAGTTGATGATGGGATTATAGTTTTTGCTCTTGTGCCTTGGACATTGTTAGATTATTTTGTATAGAGTTGTTATCATTGCTGGTGGTATGATGGTTGCTCTTTGTAGTATTAGCTGTCAAAACCCAATAGTAAACACACAAAAGGTAATGGGGGAAAGCTTGAAATAAATCTAATCATTGCCAATTGCTCGGGATAGCATTTCAATCCGTTCTTTTGCCCACCATGCCACCTCAGGTTGGACGCAGCCATTTGCAATCAGTCTTGACTCTGCTCCAATAGAAAAAGTCCAGCCTGAACTGCCAGTCCAGATCCTCCCTGAACCAGAAAAGACACAGCCCAACACTAGTTTCACCCTGACTGAGCCTCATCAGTCGTGCATCTTGGCTCCAGTGGCACAATTAGCAATGGGCTTGCGTCTGGGCATAACCTTGCCACTTAGGGTTTTACAACAAACACACAAAAAGGTGTTTAGAGGCTGTTTTTAATAAGTCTAACCACTGATAATCACTCAGGGTAGCATTCCGTCCCATTTTTCTATTACTTTTGATGCAACGTTAGCTTGGACCCAGCCATCTGCAAATTAGTTTTGACTTTGCGCCAACAGGAAGCAAGCTGCACCCAAATGACAAGTCCCAATCAGGGCAAAACCAGTCTTGGATTGCTTTTGTTCCAGTTTAGAGAAACCTGGGGCTTGGCAGTTCAGGCTGGCCTGTTGCTATTTGACCAGGATAAAGACTTATTTGCATGTGGCTGGGTCTAATATGAGGTGGCATGGTGGATTGGAAATGCTACCCTGAGCTATTGCCATTGGTTAGACAAGCTACAAGCACTACTCCCATCGCCTTTTGAGTGTTTGAAATCCAATATTAACTATGGATTAGAAAGAGTCAATCGCCATGCAGACAGCCTTTGCCCAGCAAATTGCTGAAGACTTTCTCCATTAGATATTGAAAATATTGTTCCAAAATCACTAGCACGACCAAAGGGATAATATGCTAGGAGACTCAGTAGGAGTGGCCATGTAATTCTTCTGGTAACTTCAGCTTCCTGCAGTTCCTAATACCGGGGGTGGGGAATGGGGACTGGTAACTCTAGATGGCTGTTGGTACTGTACATTAAATAGTAGGACTCTGAGGGTCCTTTTAGGAATGAGGAATTACTGAGGGAATCTGTAATTTCAAATCAGTTTCCTTAGGTAATTCCGCTTTTTCAACATGGAGATTTCAGCGGCTTTAAGCAACCAAAATCTCTGTTTAAAAATAAACAGATCTGCTGTGTCCCACAGAACGCATAATTCTGATAGGTTCAGTAGCTGTTCTCATATGCCCCACTGGAATTAAGATGCTACTCGTAATCAGGACCTAAAGGCCTTATTATGAGTGACCATTCTTATGCCAAGTAAGCCTGCCTCCAAAATTATCAATATTGGGAACAAAGGTAGCTCTGGGGAGACTGGAGTTATTTAGTATTACATTTGGGAAGTTGAGTAACCCCTAACAAATGTGGACATTACCAGGGACTCAGTCATTTCATTCCAGAAACTCTGGTTAGTCCACATTTGCTGATGGTATCTAACATAGAGACTCCACTTGCTTTAAGCCAGTAAAGTCTTCAGGTAAAATGCACAGGACCCTCAATATTTAAGTGGAGCTTATAATTACAAAAGCGCCGGTAGCTCATTATTGCGCAAAACTGAAATCAAGATAGTTGTCTTTATGAGGCCCTCAGTCTCCTGCATATGCTGTAGAAAATACATTTTTCGAAGTACTAGTACCCAATACTGTCAACCAAAACAAAGCCTACTGTATTGTAAAGTTATGCTTTCCAAAATAATGGCATTTCCCACATAGTTACCATCTAATGCTGGTTACAACAAAACCATGGTCATGTAAACACCACACTACATTGGCCTGACCAAGCAAAAAGCACTGCCAAAGGCTACCAAAACAAACTGTTGAAACATGACCTACTTCAAAATGCATTATCACAGTATCAGGGGCCTCATTTATGAATAGTGACGCAACGCTGCATGAAAACAGAGATGCGTCACTTTTCATTGCGCACTCCTTGCGACACCAATGATGCGTCATATTTAATGTATGACGCATCATGTCGCAAGGACTTACAGATACGTCAGTATTTCTGACGCATCTGTAAGCGCAAAAGTGACGCATTGCTGGAGTGTGTCACAAAAGTGACGCAACTCCAGCAATGCGTCCTTTCACATGGGGTAAGCCCCATGTGAAAGGGCTTGCGTCAGTCTTACGCCTGCTGTGAGGCAGGCGCAAGATTTTGACGCAACAGCATCCTAAAAGTGACGCAGTGAAATCTCATAGATTTCACTGCGTCACTATTACGAGGCTTTTTGCGGGGGAACGCCCCCTCTGCATACATTTTTCCTGACGCAGGTATAATGTGGCGCAGGGGTTTAAAAAGTGACGCATCTACCTAGATGCGTCACTTTTTAAATATGGCGCAACAAGGCGCATTTTGTACGCCGCTGGTGCGTCACAAAAAGTGACGCACCGGCTGCGCAAAACTGACGCAAGGCCTCATAAATAAGGGCCCAGGATCCTACCTTGTGCTGAATGACAATGTAAATTAAAAACAGACTAGCACAGCACTCTAAGGATGTAGTTAACATGGTCCAGCCCCAGTGATTAAGTTGTGCCGTGTTTCCAGTGCTCCTCACCAGCTCTTGTTTATGAGAGTACACCACATGGTGGCATCTCAGCCTTTTTTTTTTAGCGCAGCACATATGTTTAGCGTTTCAATGTATTACAAAATAATAAAACTTGCACGGCTAAGCACACAAAAGCGTGGGGTGGGCTGCAATAGTTAAAATGTCCCACTTATTTAAGTGTGATGTAGTAGGTGTCACACATTTTTTTATGTGTGATGGTTAGTATATACAACTGGTGTTGCCATTCGTCAGCAGTGGCAGGAGCTTTGGGTGGTGCCAGATGCAGTGGAATACCTTGGGTCATGGCACTTATATTTTTTACAAATCATGCACCGGTCAAACCAGGTGGAATTAAAACGAAATGTATGACCAGTGCAGTGGTGTTTGCTGGAAAGTTTTGAGGATGAACAGGATGAATGTTACTTATAACTTCAAATGTTTCACTTCTCAATAGTATGACATTAAAACTTTTTTTAGAGAACTGAAAGATGTAGTTCCCCTGTAAGAAAATTACAAAAAGAAGTAAAGGGACAAACATAGCAAACATAAAGGAGATTAGAAGCAAATAGGAAAAGGAAAGAAGAGTGGAGAAAAAGAAAAAAGTGGCTTGGGGGTTCAACAAATAAGAAAAGAAAGGGGAGTAAAAATACACTTAGTTTTCCCCTCTTTTGTCTCTTGTTTTCCCCACCCATTTAATCTACTTTGCCATTTTTACTTACCCCTTTATTCATTTTGTGGAAAAGTCTTTTTAGGTCTCGCCTACGCAGCGAGCATGTGCTGAATAGGAGGAGACCTCTTGAAATCGATTCGTTTTTTTGCCCAAAAATGTGCACGCATTGCATTGCTTTCAATGGCAACGCATGCACGTTCGGCGATTCCCTTGGGGGAGCGAGCTTTGAAACCATCTGTTTGCAATTAACTTTCAAACAGATGGTGCCCCTGGCTCGCTCCCAAAAGGGAAACACGCCACTGAAACCCTTTTCAGCCCCTCGCATCCAATCTTTCACCTTGCACATGACAGAGTCGAGCCCCGCTCTCACCATGCATAACCTAGCCTTTTTTTATCATTTCTTTTTGTTGCTTTTGTAGGGTGGCAAATATACTTGCAAAACGTTTCCCTCTAAATCGTTTTGTGCTGTTCCGCATCATATCAACTCCCAATTTTAACTGCGTAAATCAGAAATTCGGCCGGCCCCAAGTTTGTTAACATTGTGGCTTCGGCTTCGGGTGGGGGAGTGCTTTTATATGGCCTGCGTGTGGCCCCTCTAGTTTGTTTTGTGCTCTTCCGCATTATATCAACTTCCATTTTTAGCTTCGTAAATCAGAAATACAGCTGGCTCCAAGTTTGTTTACAACGCATGCCCACGCAAAGCACAAAACACGCAAGCCTAGAAACCACTGCTTATTTCACAGTGTGTGCCTTAAAAACTCTACTACACGGTATAACTTACAAAATATACACGCGTCCGCTCATGGGGTGACAGAACTGCTGTTTCATTGAGCATAAAACCTTGGGCACTTTCAGAACCTCTTCAGAGGACATGTCTTATGCTCCTAGAGAAGACGTTTCAAGCAACAACACTAAGACATGACCAGCTAGCTGCCTAAAAACTATTTAAGACCCGTCAATTGTACTACCTGAACCCAGACTCTGCTTTTGCCAGGATAGCGCCCTGGGTGGAAAGACATTTGGCGCTCTCACTGCTGCTTGTCAATCCAAAGAGCATCATTGAGCACTGTTTTTGTGTTCAGGGGCCAGCCCCTGAACATCTACATTACACCATAATTGTTACTTGCCTCAGAACACAAACACGTCTGCACCTCCAGCGCCTATCTGAATCACTCATAGATTAAGTAACTCCTCATGCTGGTGGAGCATGTTCTTAGTTGGAGGGGGTGGGGTTATTAGTGTGTGGCAGGCGTCCAACACCCATTGGGATCAAAGGGCTTCAGCCCCCCCACCCATCATGTGTGGCAGCCCAGGCTGAGACAGCTCACCAGGCACACACAGAGCCAGCCGCACCCAAGTACTTCACAGGTCTTTAAAAGACCATTTGCTTGTAAATGAGACTTTGTTGTTTTTTCACCCCCTCTGGAACCCCTGCATCTCCTCTCTAACTATTTCTGGAAGAGTCAACCCCTCCCGCGAGATTTCTTCGTAGCCGCCCCCCTTGTTCCCCCACACCGTAATTTGGCTCTAGTTGCACCACTGGTGAGTGGTAGCACGGAGCAAGAGGGTGAAGGGAGGATAAGAAAGCCGGGTGAATGAGTGCTATAAAGAGCACTTGGAGCTCCTGAAGCCAGGCGCTAGGCACTCTGCTGTCGGCATGAAAGCAAACAGCTCCTTACACCCTCTCTAAAGTATGTCGTCAGTGGCCTGGACCCAGCTCGCCCATGCTAAAGGCCGACCCTTCTGAAGCAGGCAACACACCTTCAACAACTAACTCTAGATTCACCTGTTACTGAGCAACACCCAACCTACTGGCCTTTAGAAAGCTCGAGAACACAATACGGACCGTGCAGGAGATCCTTCCCAAAACACATACAACCGAGCAGCCATCAGGAAACAACACAAGGCATATTACCCAGCCTTCAGAAAAGAAAAAAAAACACACAGGCATTGTGAATTCCAATAGAACATGGGCGTGTGTGTGAACATGGGCTTCTATGGAATTCTCCAGGGCATATTATCAAGCCCATTATCGCCGCTTTAGCTGCAGTTTTCTGCCGCTAAAACAGCGATAATTTTACTGCCCTGGTTGATAATATGCCCCTAAATTCCAGCTTCTGGTATGCAACTCAAGCTGTACTGTCCCTATCAACAGCCCAATCAGCCTACTTTCAAAACAAGCCTCGATGCCCGTAATTTAATGTACCGGCCTGGAGAACACAACTCAAGAAAGAAAAACTAAATGCACACCTGTTCCAGGAAAAAATAAAACAAGAGAAACACGACCTAGCAGCCTTAAGAAAACAATCAAAAGCCGCAAGTCCCATCCATCCACCCAAACATCTTAAAATAGACCAGAAACCCGTTTAAACAAGCTGTTGATTTCTCCTGTGTGTTTCTAGCCCTATAAAATGCATCGACATTATACAAGTTTGTTTCGCCCTGACAAATGCGGTTTCTAGCAATATATGCATAAACATTTATGGTCAACTATGAATATGTGCCACACCCATGCATACCACGTGCAACTTCCTGTCAAACTGAAAACGAGCGTCATATCTCAATACGCCCACAGATCTTCACTCTAAAGAAAGGGAAGTTTCAATGTGCTAGCCAGTTCTGATTATTCCTATTCAAATAGTGATTAGCAATAAAACGGCTTTGGATTTTTGCTACCATGACTCATGAGACACATACATAGTATCTATAGGGGAACTCAAATGTTACTTGTGTAGGTGATCATTTGCAAAGGGCACCGCATGCCATCTTTTTATATTCTGAGGCAGTTACAAGAGAATGAGGTAGGCATTCTGACAAAATTCCACTGAAATCAAATAAACGACAAGGGGAGATTTGCGAATAAAATCTGTAAGTGGGTGGGAGCAAGCAATGTTGATTAAGGTTTGCATTCTCACTAAAGGACAAGGAGAGTGAAAGGACGTTTATGCAAAATGCCTATTTGCCAGGTAAAGAGGACTGGCCCAGTTCTATTTCTAAATCTGAATTAATTTATGTGTGGGGTGCGCCGGGAGCGCCCTCATAACTGGGGACATATTTGTTTCATGGCGCTTGTGCATCGGAAGCCCGGACTGCACACGTGTGTTATTTTAGGGCAGCCGAGCATGAGAAGCCGATGCCCTCAGCTGTGTAAACTGTGATGGCTCAGCGGGCTCTGTGCAGAGAGCAGATAGAGCCACCCCGCACCGGAAGTGGCACGTGCTAGGCACCAGCGCTGCTGAGAAGTCTGTGGTGTGTGCACTGACAGACCTGAACTACTGGGGCACCAGTCCACTCTCTGGGAGGTGTGCCCCCTGTGAAGCTACCTGCCCTGCTGTGGTTCCACCTGCAGTCGGTGGTGGGGGCCAGCCCTCCTATGGTGCCACCTGCCATTTATGGGCGCTGCCCACCCTTGACCATGAGATGCTACTTACCCCGTACGAATGACCATGAGACAGCTTCTTATGTAGCGCTTGTTACCATTACCAATCATGTTACTTATTTTATCTACCCTGAAAGGATAAAAGCTGCATTTCCCCTGCATGGATTCTATTCTTGTGTATTACGATCAGAGGTATTCGTTGTGATATCCCTTCCTGATTTATACTATCACATAGAAATACTAGTGAAAATTGTTTTTTGTTTTTATTTTTATTGTAGTTTTTTTTTCTTTCCTCCCGGGTTACAACATTACCTACAGAAAATATGATTTCACACTACGCACTGCCACTGAAATGACGCGATTCTGCAGCAATGGTATTTACTCCATAAATATGAACAAAGCCTGCCATGCCTCCCTCAGCTTCAGTATAATTAAAACATTTCTATAAAACCATTGTTGGTCCCGTCCATTGCTGGTCCCGGTTTAAACGGATCAACAGTTAGGAAAAAGGATACACAAGCGTTGCAACACAATTCTTGAGAAACAAATTCGTCCCTTAGCTTCTTACTGCTGCTTTTAAGTGTTTAAAAGGTTAGGATTTTGTGTAGATTCTTCACACGTCCCCAGGTGATGGACTGGGCGAAGGAGCAGGGTGGAATGAATTGTTATTTCTTGGTTGTGAAAGGTTCATGCACATCGATAGTTGCGCCACAAGCACTGTTTTCAAAGCAGCAGCTATTTCAAGAGGATAATTGGGGTCTCCTGGTGAGTGGGCTCCAATGGTCATGTGAGTCCCCTGGTATACAGCGGTAATACTCCCATGATTTCTGGGGAGAAATTCTCCTCTCAGATTGGAGGACTCTAGCAGCCATGGCTCTCAGTGTCAGTGGCAGCAACAGGCTAAACTGTTACCCATGTTGCCAAGCCTGGAGACTCTATAAGGATTTCAATGTTTACCTCCCAGGAAGCCGAAAGGATGGATCCTTTTAGATTTCTTTCATTAGTGAGGTCTTTGTTTAAGCGCTTACACAAATTGCTTAAACAAAAAAAAATTGATGTTTCAATAGAAACACACCATTGTGCACCAAGGGAATGATGCTCAGTATTTTGGATACATGTAATTTCAAACCCTTTGTGACCAAAAAGAGGTAGGTTTTGTTTCAAATGTTAATACTACTAAAAGGCATTATGATAACATCACTGTAAACGATTCACCCAATGATAACAGCGCAGGACATCAGGTAAGTACTGTTCAAGTTGACTCAAATCCAAACTGCATACCATGAAATAAATATTACAACTTTGAACTGGACACATTTTTAACTTTCCTAATCATGCCTTGCACAATTACTTGTTCACTGACTCAGTGTCAGTCAGTACTCTCCAGAAGCTGCTCCAACCATACACTTCGTATTACTAAACTGCCTTCAGAGCTTCCACTTCACCTAATGTCCCAGTGCCTTCCCCCAACACCACCCTCCACCCTGGAGTATGCACATGTTACTTTTATTTTATATGGCAGCATTCCTAGCTCCCGTTCCTGCGCGCCACTTCTCCACCCCCCAAATCTATAATACACTCTGTATTTAAATCAGCAAATACTCTCTGTTGTAGTCCTTTCCCTTTGCATTTTTTATGAGCATTTGAAGCCAAATGGAGCAGGGCGATCTCCTTCCAGACCTTTTCTATTGGGGCCACATCTCATTACCTGCCCTCCACACTCCGACTGCAGTAGGGCCAGAGAAGGCCAGGGCCCCTGGAAGACCAGTGAGGCCTTTACAGTCACTCACTTATCAGGCTCCTGACAATTCAGGAAGTCTTGGTCAGTCAGTCATATGTGATGCCTATGTATCAGAGATGCTACCATATTTAATCTCTGTTTAAACACTTATAAGGTCCCAAAGGCGAGACTTATTGGCAATGCCTATGCTTATTATATCTGTCATGACAGCACAGCTGTCTGCATGCCTTGTTGTTATTAGTTAATTAAAAGAAACATAGCTTTTGTTTTGGCTCCATACAGATAAGTATTACTCTCTAACCTTATTCATTCTATTTGGTGTTTGATGTATCACCCCCCCCATTCCTACAAGTACTTCCTTAACCCCTTGTATGCTGATGACGAACCCCAGCCGTCATGCACTACGGTGCTCGTGTGCTGATGACAGCTGGGGTTCGTCATGGCCCGCCCCTGTTCATTTGTTTACCGCACAGCGGCGGAACGGGCCAGCAGCGAAGGGGTTAAACAAACAAGGACTGTTTTTTAAATTTTTTAATGAACAATCACTCATTATGCTCTTTGTAACATTTAATTCATTGCTTCCTATAGGCAGCCAGTAATTTTACCTGGGAGGGGGAAAGGGGGCCACACACGCACACATACACACTAGCTCTCACCCATGCATTCACACACATGCACACACACTCACCCATTTACAACACTCACTAAAAAATATACATACATTCATACATACACTCAAGAACGAGCTAAACATATAAAACACAGACAACTTAACTTCAATGTAGAGAGGGAAGTCTCTGACATCCCAAGAGGGTTAGGACTGCTGCCTTACCTCACTCGTCACAGAGTGGAATATGTCCAGTGAGACTGCTGACCCCACCCCACTCTGTGACAGTTGTCTCTAATTAACACTCAACCCTTGGTACTTCAGGGCTTAATACTGAAGTGCCCAGGTCCGAGACAATCAAAGACACTCCCCCTCAAGGCACTTTTGCCAGGTTGAGGTCACACCCACAGGGCTGTGAAATCATCAGCCTGGCAAAGCTCAGCTCAGGCATCGAGGCGCATGCGTGTTTTCTAGCTCCTGGCAGCCTGACCAAAACAAGAAGAGTGTCTGTCAGGCTGAGCTTTGTTCAGCCTGACAGATACTCTTCTTCCTGAGAAAAAGGTGAGGGCGGGACCCTAAGCCCACATGAACAGGGTGCTGGTGCCCATAGGCGTTATGTACAGAAAGCAATGCTTTTCTAAAGGGTTTTAGCTGAACATTAGTAAAGTCAACGAGGCAGGCTTTAATGTGATACATTTAGAAAGATAGAGCATAGACAATGCAAGAATGTGCAGAATATTCAAGATAAATCTCTTAATGTTCGGTCTTGAGATTTAGACAGATACCAAATCATTTAAATACATAGATTTATTACAAGATCATTCCCTATATCAATCTGAATTCAATGTTCATGAGGAAAAAGGCCAGCCAACATGTGTTTCATGATCACCATTCGTGGACGCAACCCGTAAACAGTATATCTGACTACCTGTCATTGAATGTGACACATTAAAAGCCAGACCTATGGCTTAGGCAATATTTATTTCCTTTTCTAATGTTATTGAGAAGCAAAACTTGATAAAGTAATACATTGGGAACTAAGCAAATTAAAGTGTTCAGGTAATACTTTCTTTGCAGCTTTATACTCAACAAGTAATCTACCTTATGACTGACATTGAGAGAAAGATTTAGAAATGATAACATGCTGACTGATACCTTGTCTAGCGGTATCTCCTTCTTCGTGGTAAATTATAATTTTCAGAAACCCTCTACCTTTCTTGTTCCGGGGTATAACTTGCCACACTGTAATACTGGGCTACATGGGCTCACAAAACGTGGGCTTTTACCTCCCTCAGAAATAGTAGGTCTTCAGGTGGGTTTTCAAGGCAATGAGTATCATCAGCAGAACGAAAAATCAGCTGTCTGGAAGGTCATGCTCATTGGTCAGGTTATGGAAAGTTTGCTTTATCTGTGTTATAGTCACCTACCTCTGTCATCCATTGGTTTCCTGGACTGTCCAAGCAGATGTGTAGTCGCAGTGGTTTGAAAGGGCCTGCCATGTGATTCTCACGTCTGCAGGCAGCATAGAGATTTAGCAGCTGCTGTTTCCTCCTCTTCTGATTACAATCCGTCAGAATAGAATACTGTAAAATGTGTTAGTTTATTAGGTCAAAACCTAGGCAGCGGCCATGCGCTGTCTCAAAGACCTGCTTTAATCAGTGTACGGTGTGGAATCCCTCCAGCTGCTTGCCATTGGTTCACTCTTACGTTGCTATTTTTTCCTGGCTCCTTAGTGGTTGGTGCTCTTGATACATCATTTCCATTTTATGCAGAGGAGCACCGACCAACTACAGTTTACTTACATTATATGTGGTTATGTGTTCCTTTAGGGACTGCTTGTTTTATTTCCTTCTAATCATTCACCGGCGGTCTGTCAGGACTTTGATCCTTCTGAGATTGATAACACGAGTACCACTGAGCTGCTGATAATAAAGATTTCCTCTTCAGGGCCAAGTTGCCAGAAGGGATGAATTTGTGCTTTATAATTGCACATCTCATGATGATGCTGTTTCTTCCGTACATACATAACCATTTTTCATTGTTGTACCTTCCTCACCACAGCTGGAGCTAGACGCAAAGTTTAACAACTCCACGTGTGGCCTCTGTGGAGACTACAATGGACAGCCGCTGTACAACGAGTTTATAGCTGAAAGTAAGTGAATTCACTCTATTTGTATAAGCAGTAGACAAGATGATGTATGGCAAAGAGTAAGTGAAGGCCAGGGGAGAGAGAAGCAAAGAGATGAGAAGCATGACATGAGGGCTCAAGGTGGAAGGAAGAGAGGGGTGTATGAAGTCCAGGTGAGGGAGAAGAAAACAGATAGGAAGGAAGAGTGGGGAGGAAATAGGAAGGAGGTTGTAACATCTGGACAAGGTGTGGGAAAGTTGAGGGAAAGAGGAACTTGTAGAGACAGTAAGATAGGAAGGGACAGGAGGCAAAACTAGCTGCAAGACAGGATGAAAACAATGCTTCTAAACTATCAGAAAATAACGAAAAGGGGAAGACTCCTTAAGAGGGGAGGAAATGCATAGGAAGAGGGGCTTAGATTGACATGGGATGAAACGAATAAGGATGGGCACCGAAGGAACCAGGGGGGGAGGAGTTCTTCCGAATGCAGAAGTGAGGGAGGCTTGACGCATAACTCAGAGAGGCAAGGTGGAGGAGAAAGACTGGCAATGTGCGATGATCATGAAAGCCAAAGAAATGAAGGGGCCATGAAACGGGATAACAGCAATGGCTAGGCGTGAATCAATAGTGTGTTATACTATTCATTTTTTGAAGACAATCACATGCAAGACTATGACAAACTCTGAAGCAAGAACTTCGATTTGTTGGCTTCAATGTGACCATCTCTGCCTTTCTCACTCACTCATTCACCTTTGTATCTCCACACCTCCAGTGCTGACATAATCATCAGCCAGCATGCTTGTGATTAAATGTTGTGTTGGTTTTTAAGTGTGAACTATTGTTTTTATTGCCTGTCAC
The DNA here is from genome assembly GCF_964263255.1 of Lissotriton vulgaris. Classification (NCBI taxonomy): domain Eukaryota; kingdom Metazoa; phylum Chordata; class Amphibia; order Caudata; family Salamandridae; genus Lissotriton; species Lissotriton vulgaris. The sequence continues at coordinate 783,234 of NW_028249857.1, read as the reverse complement.
AGACCAGCAGTATAGCCCCATCACCTTCGGGAACCTACAGAGGGTGAACAGACCAAACTATGAGTGCGCAGACCCAGACGAGACACAAGTCGGAACCACCTGCACCCAACACGTAAGTGGTCTGTTCATTGTTTTGACCAATCTTAGGCATTGCTTAGTCTTATACAGGTGGAAAACCAGATCAAACATCCTTTACTTCACCATAGAAAATTAGATCATGGAATCAGAATCTGCCCTGTTCAGTCAGGTTCAAAAGCAGTCTCAACTTGTCACGAGCATGTTATTTGCATGTCTCACAGTCTAAGAGAGCGGAGCTACAAAGAAGTGTAACTAGAGCTCCAGCTAAGTGACTGGTGGATTTATAAAGTGCTTAAAAGGGGCTTTGCTGCCACTTATGAAGAGACACAGAAAGCACAGAGGAGAAAACAAAATACTATGAGTAGGTCTAAGTATAAGCATCTAATACTTTTTGAAATCTGAGGTGGTTCAGGGAAATCACCAAACACTAGATCAGCAGCATTGTTTCCCAAAAATTAGTGTGGCAGCAGTAATGGCCTTACTTGGTTTGGACCACTGACAATATCCTGAGAAGGACCCTTACACAATGTTTGAAGCAAAATGACATCACATAAAGCGAGAACTTGTGATTACAATGACGACACCTCCTTTGACTTTGATGACATTACCTGAAGTGAGACAGGGATGCAAATAAAAAAATGTAACACCAAGTCTAAAATACTGAAAACCCTTCAAAGGCTCACCAGAGCAGTTAGAAATATGTATTTAATGCTGCTCTCCAGTGAGCTTAACATTTAAAGTCACAGTTTCTTTGTCTCCTCCCAATTTATCCAGTGACTATTTAATAATGCCTGTCATTTGGTAAGACAGTAGTGCTCTCTGGAGAGCAGCATTAAAGACATACTCACGACATGTGACGCATCAAGAAATGCAACTCCTACTTGACCTCTTGTGTTATAAATATTATTTATGCCTTACATTTCGTGATAAAATGTAATTAAGTTTATTTTCGTGATTAAATGTAGGAAAAAATACATTTACCATAATGCACCAGCTGAAATTATAGAGTGGGCATTAAAATAAAAGAAGGCATAAACCACAGGCACAACATCCCGTGATCAAGCCTCACTCCTACTACCCCTAACACTATCCACCCCTAAACCCTAAAAACATTCTGATCTGCCCTAAATCCTACCCAACATTGAACCCTAAAATCCCCTTACCACCCTTAAAACCCAAACCCAAAATATGTTTTAAATGTTAATTGATACATAATATATAATATGAATTTATATTCTCTTTTTCATTAAGCCTATATGTTATTCATTAAATATCTTAAATTAATTTGTGTTGATATTGCTTGTTAAAGTTAAAATTATAGATTTTCATTAATAATTTGTAAATACATTAATTTAAATCTGAACATTTTAAAATGTATGTAAAGTCACCTTTCCTTCTAAAGAACATGTACATATGTCAAATATATGTATATATTTATAAATATAGGTATATACATATATTTAAATATATAAAAATGTGCATGTATATATATATATATATACCCATGTAACTACCCATGTAACTACCGTGAGCAAGAACAGTAATCTGTTTGAAACGCGTAGGTGAGGAAGTTTTTTCCGTGATGGATTAAATAAGCTTAACCAAATCCGAGAAGAGTGCGGTGATTATTTCATTTGCTTTGAAAAGGTTACTACGAGTCTTGTCCTTGACTCGGCACCGGCACCAGCTGAATGGTCGCTCCTCCTTCAGAAAGGGACTTTTGCTTTGACATATATATATATATATATATATATATATATATATATATATATATATATATATATATATATATATATATATATATATATATATATATATATATATATATTATATATATATATATATATATATATATATATACATACATACATGTATATTTATACAAATAAATATATGTATCTTGATTTATACATACATATGCGCACACAAACACAAGGCTAGAACACGTTTTTAAACAATTAGAGAAGAACTTACCTGTGAAGAAAAGTCCTGCGATGTAAAAAACGAAAAACCTCCCTGAGATATTAAGACTCCTGCGGCCACATGCATCATCCCGGCCTTTTGCGAATTCCAATTTGCGAAAAATAGCGAATCGCAATTTGGAATTCGCAAAATGGGATGCATGTATATTTTCGTAATTATTTGCGATTCGGTAAAAATCGCAATTTTTACCGAATCGCAAATTCGCAATTCCCATTGATTCCTATGGGCCAAAAGGCCCATAGGGATCAATGGGAAGGCTTTAACAAATTGCGAGTTTCTTTTTGAAAATCGCAATTTGTTAATGCATTCCAAGGGTGCAGAGGGGGGTCCAAAGGACCCCCCCCCTGCACCCCAAAAATGTAATTTCAAGTGCATGTTTCACACACACATGTCCTAAGGACATGTGTGTCTGAAACATGAACGTTTAAAAAATGCATTTTTTAGCTTTTTCAAAACTTTTCGCAAATTACCACGAGGTTCAACCTCGTGGTAATTTGCACCTCCTAATTGCTAATTCGCAATTAGAAAAACAATCATGCATTGCTTTTAAGGAATCGCAAATCTGCGAGTCCTTAAAAGCAATCGCATTTTTGGAAATCGCTATAAATAGCGATTGTCATAAAAATGCATGATGCATCGCAAAAACGTATTTAGGAAGTGCAAACGGCCGATTTTACAGATTCGCACCGTTTGCACTTCCTAAATAGGTTGATGCATGTGGGTGCTGGTATCCTTATCTGCCGTGTAAGGACTACCAATGTAAACACTGCGAAGTAAGGGTAGCTCACCCTTAACTCATCCTTGGGGGTGACTGGCACTTCCTTTTCTCCTGGTCTCCCTTTATGGACACTGCAAGTCCTGGGACAGACAAAAGACAGTGTTTGACCGTCTCCCGGATGTGTTTCCTTTCAGCGCCAAGAGTGTGAGCGCCTGCTGAGCCTCCCAGCCTTCGCGGACTGCCAAACCCGCCTGAACCGGGAGACCTACATCCAGGCCTGCATGCAGGACATGTGCACCTGCAGCCAGGACCAGGACGCGTTCTGCCTCTGCAGCACCATCTCGGAGTATTCCCGCCAGTGCTCCCACGCGGGGGGCCGTCCCGCCAACTGGAGGAGCCACCAATTTTGCCGTAAGTACGGACGGCCCTGACACTCTTCCTGCTGCCATATGAATTGCTGTTCCTGATGAAGCACGTTACTGGTGGGCACTTTGGAAGTTAACCCCTTGAATGCTCTTGACGAGCAGAGCTCGTCATGAGCCACGGTGCTCCAGTGCGCATGATGAGCTCAGCTCGTCATGAGCTGTGGAACGCTCGCATGCGGGGATAACTCCCCTGCTGTGCTGAGCGTTCCACGGGAACTGGTGTGGCCGTGACGAGCTGAGCTCGTCATGAGCACAGGAGCGCCGTGCCTCATGATGAGCTCAGCTCGTCATGAGCATGTGAGCGCTGCGCGGGCCCCCCTCCCCCCCAGCACAGCGGGGGAATATCCCCCGCAGCGAAGGGGTTAAAGTGGGGGAGGTTTGGTGTAGTGACTGTGGGGCATATTATCAAGTCAAGAGATACAATTATATCCGCTTTATTGGCAGAAAACTGCTGATAAAGCGGCGATAATGGGCTTGATAATATACTCTATGTAATTTCAATCGAAGCCCATGGTAGATGTCTTGACATCTAACATGGGCTTCGATTGGAATTCCATAGAGCATATTATCAAGCGCATTATCGCCGCTTTAACGGCAGTTTTCTGTCGATAAAGCGGCGATAAATTTATCTCCTGTCTTGATAATATGCCCCCGTGTTTGTTGCTTCTTTTTTTCCAGAGACCATGGTTATAATCACGGCTTCGGCTTTTGTCACAAAAACGAAAACATAGCTTTATTTGGAGCAATTCACTTTATTTCACTGTGCTTCAAATACTAAATATGCATTATGGGATGTCAAAATGTAGCCGCACTGTCCCAATGCTATGCACCCAACACATCCTGAGTTCAACAGGACCAGATACAAGCAATACATTCCTAGCTACACATAAACACCTGTGAGGCTTATTTACACGCCCCTGGCGCCGCCGGTACGTCACTTTTTCTTACATAAAAAGTGACACATCTGCGACTCAAGGAGTCAAGGGGCTTGTAAATAAGCCTCACAATTCTCAGTAAAGGGACGCCAGTCGCCCCTGGCAGCACAATGGGCTATTTCCAGTTATGCGCATTCTAGGAAATACTGGGACAATGATCCACGTGCACAGGGTAGACCGCTGCTGTAGCCAGAGCGCCTCCATCAGCAGCGAACGTGGCGCGCGCGCAGGCATCACGTACTTCCGCCCTGAACCATTTTCACCTGCCAGTTGTGAAAAAGCAAACACGACTCTCTGTTACTGCTCGCCATTGTTTTTCCCGGAGATCGTATTACTTGATCGATCTAGGGCAGCAAGGCCAAGACAGGGAAACAATTACGTACCTACTGGATTACAGGCCCCTTGCACGGATCTCTCTGGTTACCTCTGGCCTCAATGCATTCTTGGCCGCTTACATTTAGGGATTGTTTCCAAGTACAGTTGTGTGAGGGTAGCGCTGGGGAATAATGGCGTGTGAAAGGTTAAAGGGCGAATCAGTAGGTTTCCCTGGGGTGCTTCCGCATTCTTTCAGTGTGCATGGAAAGCCCTTCTACTTGTCAATTATTGGCAGTGGATATTTTTCGCATTTGCCCCCTCTCTTTCCCTTCGCACACACCCGACTTCAGCACATAGGAAGGTGTAGAATGGTAAGCGTATTTTTTGGACCTGTTCTGCAGTGCGGACGGTGCACAAAAGGAATGCTTGACTTGCCTCTTTCAGTAGCACCCAGTCCCAGGCTCCCAAAACTCAGCTGGGGCCTGGGGAGGTCTTCAGGTACATAAAAGTTGCCATACTTGGCAAAGTGGCATACAACAGAGGTACTAGAATTATATGATTCCGAGGCTATTGGCATTTTCCACATAATTATGGATTCGCCGCATTTGCCACATAATCATTAATCTGCTGCATGATTTTCAGATTAAAAAAAATAGTATCTAGCTAACACAGATCAAAAGTTACTGAAAACACAGCAATACGTGTGTCAGCATAGTTAAGGCCCTACAGCAAAGTTTAATGGTCACCTTTCAAATGCCTTTTGCTATACATGAGTGTTAAACTGTTGCCAGTGTGGTGGTACCTTTTCACAGACATGTTACGTTATGTTAAATAAATGTCTAGAGCGCACATCTACCCAAAGGTGTCTTGGCGGACAATGAGTTACTAAGCTGGTGCATTACTAATTCCTAAACAACCAAGTATTCAATTCCCTTCTAAAAGCAAGTAGAGTGGGTATAGACCTAAGATACAGTGGGACAGAATTCCATAGCTTAGCAGTGCTATTGATGAAACTCCTTCCTCCCCATTTCATTGTCCAAATTCTTGCGATGGTTATCAGTTTGCCATTAGTTGACAGTAAAAGTCTACCTGGTGAGTGCCAATTGAAAGTCTTCCACAGGAATTCCGGTCCTTCTCTGTACAAGGCTTTATGGACCAGACAGCGAGCCTTAAACCTAATCCGTTGTCACACCTGAAGCCAATGCAGCACCCGAAGGCCTGCAGAAATCCACTGGAATTTGTGGATGTTCAAGGCCAATCTGGCTGCTGCATTTTGAATTGCTTGGAGTTTATCAAGTAATTTAGTCTGGACATTACAATAATCCAATTTAGATAGTATCAATAAAGAGACTACAGTTTTTCTAGTATCTCTATCAATATAAGGCAAACATTTCTGTAAGGCTTTTATCCCAAAAAAGAGGAGGATGCAACCTTCAACACCTGTGCGAGTGGGGGGAGTGGAGGGAGCATCTTCTGTAGAACTGAAAGTTTCAGATTGCTTTACCGCGATGTTCAAAGATTTACACTAAGATCCCTCTATGGGTGGCAGATTGTGGATGTTTTCTGAAATAAGATTTTCTAGCACATGCATAAACTCATAAGGAGTCTGGGTAGACAAAGGGGGAGAAGAACCTTAATATTGCAAGTGGCTGCCACAGTCTGCACTGTGCTGCTGCACTGAGAAACCGTACCAGAATCAAAGGATCCTGGTGCAGACATAGACCAGAAACTCAATGGTCACTTTGGTCAGCAGTGATATCGACAGATGAGTTTACAGCAGCTGTCTCACCTGTTGATGGTCTATCTGCTCCCATAAATATCTAACAGGACAACTTGTAAAAGAGAGACTGAGAGAAAATGATTAGTGTGGTTGACAGAGGGCGGGCTGAGCACACCCATGAGCGAGAATCCCCTTTTAATAGGCTGCATGTCGAAGCAATCTTTGTCACTAATGCTTGAATGAAGGCCCAAGCCCTGGTGCCTCTAACTATGGTAGACATTCACAAGATCTTTGTTTTGTGCGTTTCAGCCAAACAGTGCCCCAAAAATATGATCTACCTGGAGAGCGGCTCGCCATGCATAAACACCTGCTCCCACCAGGATCTCCACAACCTTTGTGAGGAGCACCACATGGACGGCTGTTTCTGCCCTGAAGGTGGGTTACTTTCCTGGTGGCACTTTGATGATTCCTTGCAAGTTGACTAGTCTCTGTGGTGCCTCTCGAAGTCATGTACAAATAGTAGACTATTAAGGTAATTTGCATGTTCTACATATCATTTCCTTCCCTATGGAAGAGATTTCTCAATGACTGTCACTAGCCTGCACCAAAGGCCAGTGGGTTACAGTTGACTGAGTTTGAATCATATGCTGTAATTGCTGCACTTAGAGGGGAACAGGTGAAGGTCACACAAATAGCTCTGTGGTCTTGGACGTTGCTTTCACTTGTGCATGGACTGTAACCTCCACAACATGGGTTGGTCACATATGGGAGTGGTTCACTCACTGGGAAGGTCTGCACTGTTACATTCAGATTTCACAAAAAAAAGTTTCTATCATGACATCACAGAAGACAGTCCAAGAGGAGTCAGCAATTGAAACTTGAATTTGAGTGAGTGAAAAGCAGTAACACCAGAGGTGGAAGTGTGAGTAGAGGTGTCTGCAGCAAATGGGATGGTAAAGGTGACACAAAAGGAAGTTCCAGTTAGATTTAGAACAGGCACAGAAGGCTCATGGATTTATTTGAAAATCAATTTCTGATCATGAACTTGGAAATTGGTCACCTTTGCTTTAGAAATACAGAAGTCAACATTTTGCTTCACGTGCAGATCCATCAAATCAGCTGCAAATATAGAACTGAGATTTAATGCGGGAGTCAAATAAGATGGCTCAGAAGCAAGCTCAAAAGAGCTGGCAACTACATCCAGGGATCAGGTGTGACCGAACAGAAAACAGGATGTCACTGGAGCCAGTATCTGGATTCGTTAGTTGAAGGGAGCAGGGGAGCTGACTGCTAGATCAGGGGATCAGTGGATCAGATCGGGTAAGCCTGCATCTTCATAAAGAGGCTAGGTCATTCTGTGGCTGGATTAAGGAGACCTGATGATCCCAGAAGGACGTATGTGCTTAGAAGAGGGTAGGCCGTGCAGGCAGTAGAACAGTTTGAGCGGTGAACAACCTTTACAATGAAACTGTTACAACGCAGTGCCTTTACAACGCGGTATTTACAATGAAAACCATTACAACGCATTGCGCTGGGGGGCACTCTAGGATAGGGAATACGTTTAATTTACTATCCAACACCTTCCCTAGTGTCCACGGGGACTGGAGTTGGAATAGTAAATTAAACTATTCATTATCCAGCACCCCAAAGCGCTATGTGTTGTAAAGGTTTGCGATGTAAAAACCGCGTTGTAAAGGCATGCGTGGTAAAAGTATGCGTTGTAACGTCATACATCCGTTTGAGCACATTGGATTGAACGATGAACATGAGGTCCTAATGCTGGAACAGTCTCAGAGTGGAACAAAAGAGTCAGAATCTTGAACAGATATCTTTGATTAGGAAGCTGATATTTGATTCAATTTGCAGTTGCAATGGGTACAGAGTGAACTACTTCAAAGCATGATTATCAAAGTCTTGGGCTACAATGGGGGAGTCTGAATCTAGGGGAGTACTCTCTGAAGTCATGGTGAGTTAGTTCGTGGCAAAATGGGTTTGTAAGTGCTACCTAAATAGGCAAGCACTTCTGAAGACAACTTGATGTTAGTGGTATGTAGAACTAGGATGGGAGGGAGGAAGGGATTGGCGAGGCTTGTGGAGTCAGTTGCCTCAAACTGATTGTTTGGTGGTTAGAAGTGGTGCGTTTCAATTTCCTGAAGGTATTGTAATGATTTTTACTGCAAATGTCAGAAGACAGCTTGTTCATAGGTGGAGTCCCAAAACCGAGAAACAACAACCTTCTTTGGGATCTGCAGATATGCAGAAGGTTCTGGGGATGTGGAGCTGCTACAATTAAACCAGTATGGAAATACTAATTGCTGTTTTTGTTTGTTGCAATTTTTTTCTGTCCCACGTTTTCATCTGTGCTCCCTTTTTTAACATTTCCCAGATAGACTTGCATATACCTATTGCTCTCATTTTCACTCTTTTTACTCAATTTTGTTTTCCGTCTCTTTATTAGATGGGTAAATAAAACACTGCCCCATTTACCCACTCCTGGTCTTTGTCCTACACAGTTTGTTTAAATAACATTAATAAAAAAATAAAATTATTTTGTGCTCCAAGTTGGGGCTGCACTCAACGAGTGGTCCAATGGCTGGCTACAGCTTCTTTTTTGCACCCCGCTCTATTGCGCTCCTCATGGTGTGTCTTCTGTGTCTTCTGTAATGTATACTGCATGCACAGATGTGTATGGGTCGGTCTTGAAGCAATATGGGGCAGTGTCTTGGGAGAGTTGGCATGATGGGTTAAGAGTGGCTGTAGTAGGGATGATGGATGGTAGAGAGTGTAGGTGTGCATGAGGCAGTCTTGGTAGGCATTTGTTCAGCATCCATTAAAACAGTAGATTCACATGTCCGGGATCACTGCTTTAAGGAGCCACCTGGATGGAGAATTTGATGTTTATCGGTTTGTCGGAGTCAAGCAACGGGAATCTTTCTACTGTGTCACTGTCATCTTCATAATTGGGGACAGTAATAACAAGAGCTAGATGCATTTTGGTTAGTTGATGTGCAAACAAAGATTCTGCAGGGCTTGAATGTTTTAAGAGCGGTGAAAAGTAGGTGACGAGGGACACAGAGATTGTACTTCTGAATCCCTGTACCCAGGGTCAGACTGATTTGCATATAGCCATGTCTGAACTGGGGTGGCAGAGTGGGCTAAAGAACGGTGATGGATTAAACCCAGATCTTTTGACTGGGTGTGAGTGTTTGATTGATTCAGATGCTCCGTCCATCACCACCCCCTTTTGTACCAAGCCTGTACAGATCAGCATGCTGTGGTGTGAATTTCACATATAGACTACCTATATGTTTTTTTATTTTGTGCATATGTTCTGTATTGCAGGCACTGTGGTGGACGACCTTACAGGACACGGCTGTGTGCCAGTGAGCAGCTGCCACTGCAAACTGCAAGGGACCCTGTATTCACCAGGGCAAAAGATAGTCAACGAATGTGAGGACTGGTAAGTAGGGGTGGGCGGAATTTGTATAGTCGCACTACGCAAAGCTCCGCAAAATGGTAAAAAATCTCCTCGAGCACGCAAAAGTTCAGTGAACACGCGGAATTGCTTGTTCTGCCCGTTCGCAATGCGTTTTACCTGTTCGTGAATGCTGTTTGCGTGCTCGGGGAGAAAATTTTGCAATTCCGCATTCTCTGCGGAACGCAAAATTACCCAAATTCCGCGAGCGGAATGGAATTTACCGCCCAGATCTACTGGTAAGGACTGTGTTGGAATATTGATTTTCTCCACTGCGTTACCACATTGGCTTGCATCTTCACTGCAAAGCTTCTCCCATCACTCTGTTCCTGATAAGATAAAATTAGATTGGAAGGATGGCAAAATGGTATTTAATGGCGATTTCATAAGCTAAGCAGAGGGCCTTTTTTGGTATCTTTGGTGTAGGTTTACTAACTCACCAGCTTTAGAGCTAGATTCGTGCATTATGTACCAGCATACATGCACTGGGTTGGAAATCTTTCTTCTCCCTGTGGTTGGTAACAGATGACTAGTCATCTTCTGATAGGATGTTTCTATCATAATATTGGCCAATAACATGAATCCTCACGTCTTCAACCTTGGGCGTGTACCTAGACTTTACCATGGGGTCATCTTATGGCCTGTCTCTGTTTTCCTTGCCCAGATGTAGACGCTGCATTTTCTCATCCAGCTCGTAGTCACTTAGTACTTGGCTGTTATTTATTTTTAGCTGGGTAAAACCTATGGGATTTAGTTACTGCTCGAATGGTCCTATACATATGGTATCTTCAACAACGCAGCAAATATTAACAGAGGTTCTTGTTCATATGTTCTTTTCAACGTAACTTACTATACGCAGTTCATTTTAAGCTGGAGTGCTCTGAGGTAGTGCCAGCCCTTTAGCCTCATCCAATATTGATTTTCACTGCTGAATTTTCAGGGCAGTTCGTTCATATTTTCCTCTAGGTCACTCTAACGTGACTGCTTCGTCCACAAGTTTTGAGGAGTCACATATTTGTTTGTTTTCTTTCAGTGTATGTCATTCTGGACAGTGGGTGTGTAAGAACCTCCCCTGCCCTGGCGTCTGCTCAGTGGAAGGAGGATCGCATATCTCAACCTTTGATGGGAAGAAATACACCTTCCACGGTGACTGTTACTATGTCTTATCAAAGGTAATTATTCTGCAGATGATTGAGCGGGTATGTTTTTGGGTGACAGCAAAGGAGGATTATGAACCTGTAAAATAAGCTGTTCAAGGAAGAAATGTTGGAACAGTCTGTTATTAAGTTAGAGAACATGCTCTGTTCATGGTACCTGTTCAACTCGCGCCCATAGAAAGCCACTGCAGCGCTCTCCTGAGGTACCGAATACCACGAGCAGCTCATCCAGTTCAGTTGTTTCATTTCAGTCTGGGACCGATAGTCCATCCTTTAAAATGTGGAAAACAAAACTACCAGACCCATGATGCAAAGGAGAAGCCAGTAATTGATTAACTACTCATGCTCAGCATATTATAATGTAAAATCTCTTTCATAGTCATTATAAAGTAAGTCAGCCACCTGTTCATGGAAACTGTTTCCAGGCCTCAAAACTAGCAGCACAAGTGTATCCCTTACCAACAGTCCAAAGGTAAAGGCGGTGCACTGATGAAGCATGGGTTTCAGTGTGCCCTACAGGACTGACCCAAGGGAGGAGCTCCACAGCAGGATATAGACATAGTGACATCCCACGCTGCCCGGTTCTACCTGTACTATAACTAACTGGACAGATTCAAGTGATTGTCAAGCTTCAATTCACAATAACTGAGTTAAAAAAAGCAAGATTCATTTGTTTATTTATTAAGGAATTTCATGTTGTGTAATATGCAGCTTCACAGTTGCCTCCGAAAGCTGCACAGTTTATATTATGGGTTCAAGAAACTAGGATAGGAGCAGTGAAAGCAAAGGGGGGCAAGGTCCCTGCCTGATATTCCTAACTCACTACCTCCCCCGCCCCCCGTAGTCTTCGATCTGCTATTGTTCGAAGCCCAAAAGTGATGACCAGATTCTAGTCGAATGGCATCTTGAAGAGTTAATCCTTCAATGTTTGAGACACCTCAGTCCCTCTGAAGTGTATGCAAAGGTACTACCTTTTAACACTGCCCACATTTGATGGGCAGATTTGTGAATGGATAACTGGGTTTCACTCACATCAACCTTTCACCCATCTGTCATCTTATTCGCATGATGCATTCTGTCTGTTCAGAGACTAGTGAGGAGCACTCAGGTAAAAAAAAGACCAAAAAGAGGGGAGATAGTAGGGCAGTGTACACCATTATTCACATAACTGATTAATACAGTTCAGTTCAGTTCATGAAGCTTGAACTGAACTGTATTAATCAGTTATGTGAATAATGGTGAATGGTGCCCCCTTGCTAGATTACCATTCACTTTGCTATTTCCGCAATTACTTGGCGGACAAATGTACCGAACGGCAGCACAGGGTTTTGTGAACGCAGGGATGTTTATTACTGTTCTAACTCTAGTCATAGACTATTTGGGGAAAACACCCTTCCCCAAATATTCTGGGAGACTCATGTATTATTTTGGCTGCAGTCCAGGAATGTTTTGGACAAAGTTAAACATTCCCTAAATATTTTTAAATGGGTTGGAACGTTGGACTGTACCATTGCCGGCATGTGCTCCCCCAAGGGTTCTGATAAAGGCGAAAACTAGGGATAACGCAAGCAGCATGATGGCAGCAGCGGCCATGGCAGAGTGTCTACCACCCTCACTGTAACTAAGGATGTCCATACAGAATACAACACTGCATCCTTCATTTTTCCAGCATTGGCAGGTACGGCATGAACATTTTAGGTGGTTATTGGGTAGTTGTAAATCCAGCCAGTATTGGTTGTGGTAATTATGTTCCTTAGTCACCTGCAGCATTGGTACTCACATGAAGACGGACAATCCTGGTGTCAAATATAAACCTCCTTATACCACCATTTCTTTTTCAGGGTGTGACTGAAGGGTCTCACGTAATCCTTGGTGAGCTGGCTTCCTGTGGGTCCACACACAGACAGACGTGCCTAAAGACCGTCGTTCTGCTAACCTACAACAAGAAGAATGTAAGCACGCCTACTGCTCCTGTCTAAAGGTTCTTAGCCATGAATATTCGAAGACAGCCTGCAGCATACTTTTCATGCAAGTCGAGATGCATATTAACCCCTTCCCTGCAGGGGTTTTTCACCTTCTGTGAGGGGGGAGAGGGGCGCACGCGGCGCCGCCGTGCTGGTGACGAGCTCAGCTCGTCATGAGGAACAGAGGAGCTGCACTCATGACGAGCTGAGCTCGTCACGGCCACGCTCTCCTCTCCCTTGACTACAGCTCTGCCCAGTTCCTATAAAAACGAACTAGTTTTCATGTTCCCTTCTCAAGGGAGATTTACAGTGCCCACCGTCTTGTAGGCCGGGGACACTAGTTTGGCCCCGGAAGCCATTAAAATATGTGTGTTTTTTCTTCACAGATGGTGACCTTTCAGGCAGATGGAACTATATTGCTTAATGACGGGCAGGTGTCTGTGCCCTATGTGGCAGGTAAGGACAACTTAAGGACTGGAGAGAAATGCCCTAGACTCAATGCTCCGTTTTGTGATGTGCACTGAAGGCATGTCCTTGAGCGGTATTTATTTTCTGGTTATTTAAATCTTAGCTGAAAGCAACCAGGTTATAGAAATGACACAGAGAAGGCCCCTGTGATCACTTTGATCTCTTCAATCCCTTGTCCCTTCTCTTATGTTTCTGTCACTTAGAGGAGGCTTTACGTGTGGAGTCCATTTCTTTCCGATGCTGTGTCTTCCGCAGACTTTAGAACCATCTATATATTTCAACATTTGGTGATTTCTGATATTTCATGCTGAGAACTTGTGGTCAATGTGATAACAGCAGGATAGTGCTGCTTGTGTCAATGTCAATATTTTGTTTTTAATGTCTTTATTTTTTACTTTACTTGCTTCGTTATCTAGCCTTCTAATTCCTTTCACTGGTCGGTTTTTCTCTTTTAGGATCTATTTCATCTGTTCATTTCCCTCTGTTGACAGGCCATTGTTCTAGGTAGAGCATGAGTTTTTGGGATTCCTGACCAAACACAGGGCGGCCCCCTAACATCGGCTTTGTCCCAAGTTCATAATCTCTATGGAATTACCAGTGTCACGATCATTCAGGATATCCAAAAAAGTGAACATGTCTGTGGATGCCAGGATCTCCCGTACACTGAATGGGTCTCTGGCCTCCAGGATATCTTTCACACTGAAAGTGTTTGTGGGCTCCAGGATCTCCTTCACACTAAAAGTGTCTTTGGGCTCCAGGATCTCCCTCACACTGAAAGTGTCTGTGGGCTCCTGGATCTCCTTCACACTGAAAGTATCTGTGAGTTCCAGAGCCTCCTTCACACTGAAAGTATCTGTGAGCTCCAGGGCCTCCTTCACACTGAAAGTGTTTGTGGGCTCCAGGATCTCCTTCACACTAAAAGTGTCTTTGGGCTCCAGGATCTCCCTCACACTGAAAGTGTCTGTGGGCTCCTGGATCTCCTTCACACTGAACGTATCTGTGAGCTCCAGAGCCTCCTTCACACTGAAAGTATCTGTGAGCTCCAGGGCCTCCTTCACACTGAAAGTGTCTTTGGGCTCCAGGATCTCCTTCACACTGAAAGTATCTGTGAGCTCCAGGGCCTCCTTCACATTGAAAGTGTCTGTGGCCTCCAGGATCTCTTTCACACTGAATGTGTCTGTGAGCTCCAGGATCTCCTTCACACTGAATGTGTTTGTTGGCTCCAGGTTCTCCTTCACACAAAGTGTTTGTAGGCTCAGGATCTCCTTCACACTAAAAGTGTCTGTGGGCTCCAGGATCTCCCTCACACTGAAAGTGTCTGTGGGCTCCAGGATCTCCTTCACACTGAAAGTGTCTGTGAGCTCTAGGATCTCCTTCACACTGAAAGTATCTGTGAGCTCCAGGGCCTCCTTCACACTGAAAGTGTCTGTGAGCTCCAGGATCTCCTTCACACTGAATGTGTCTGTGGGCTCCAGGATCTCCTTCACACAAAGTGTTTGTGGGCTCATGATCTCCTCCACACTGAAAGTGTCTGTTGGCTTCAGGTTCTCCTTCACACAAAGTGTCTGTGGGCTCCAGGATCTCCTTCACACTGAAAGTGTCTGTGGGCTCCAGGATCTCCTTCACACTGAAAGTGTCTGTGAGCTCCAGGATCTCCTTCACACGAAAGTGTCTGTGGGCTCCAGGTTCTCCTTCACACTGAAAGTATCTCTGAGCTCCAGGGCCTCCTTCACACTGAAAGTGTCTGTGAGCTCCAGGATCTCCTTCACAGTGAAAGTGTCTGTGGGCTCCAGGATCTCCTTCACACAAAGTGTTTGTGGGCTCAGGATCTCCTTCTCACTGAAAGCGTCTGTGGGCTCCAGGTTCTCCTTCACACAAAGTTTCTGTGGGCTTCAGGATCTCCTTCACACTGAAAGTGTCCATGGGCTCCTGAATCCCCTTCACACCGAAAGTGTCTGTGGGCTCCAGGATCTCTTTCACGCTAAAAGTGTCTGTGGGCTTCAGGATCATCCTTCACACTGAAAGTGGCTGTGGGCTCCAGAATATCCTTCACACTGAAAGTGTCTGTAGGCTCCAGGATCTCTTTCACGCTAAAAGTGTTTGTGGGCTCCAGGATCTCCTTCATACTGAAAGTATTTGAAGGCTCCAGGATCTCCTCACACTGAAAGTGTCTGTGGGCTCCAGGATCTCCCTCACACTGAAAGTGTCTGTGGACTGCAGCGTCTCTCTGACATCGAAAGTGTCTCTGAGCTTCACTATTTTTTTCTTGATACTGAAAATATCTGTGGATTCCAGGACCCCGCCCCCCTGACACTGAAAGTGTCTGTGAGCTCTACTACCTCCATGACAATGAAAGTGCCTGTGGGCTCCACTATTTCCCTGACATTGAAAGTGCCTGTGGCTCCACTATTTCCCTGACATTTAAAGTACCTGTGGGCTCCACTATCTCCCTGACATTTAAAGTGCCTGTGGGCTCCACTATCTCCCTGACATTGAAAGTGCCTATGGGCTCCACTATTTCCCTGACATTGAAAGTGCATGTGTGCTCCGCTATTTCCGTGACATTGAAAGTGCGTGTGAGATCCACTAGTTCCCTGACATTGAAATTGTCTGTGAGATCTATTACCTCCTTTGCAATGAAAGTGCCGTTGAGCTCTGCTATTTCCCTGACATTGAAAGTGTCTGTTGACTGCGGATCTCCCTGACACCGCAGGTGTGTGTGGACGCCAGCAATCTATCTGGAATGGAGGATTTCCCTGATGTTAGCAGTGTTTGCAGAACGGATGACACTGTCAGTCTGCACAGAGGGCAGGATCTCCGGCGCACCTTCCATGCTTGTAGAATTCAGAAGCCCCCTGACATTGCCAGCATCTCCCGGTGCCGCCCATCTCTGCTGTTGGCTGAGCCTCCTGGACTGAAGAGCTCTTCCTGTCATGGATGCGCCTTTCTCCTCTTTGCTGCTGTGTTAATGATTGACAGTGGCGGCTCCCTGGAGTGGGCAGAGGGAGGATGCCCGGGTGTACGAGGCTGTAAACTGCAGCTCCTTAGGACATGCAAACCGTGGAGCAATCACTGTTTTCTCTTAAGGCTCAGAAGCCGAGCAAAGGTGGCTTTCATTACACAGCAATTCTCCTTTCTGCCCCTTCAACAAACATCTCCACCCAAATCTGTGTGCAATTCTCTGTCCGGCCTCAGTTTGATAGCTAGCCAGCCGAGGGTGTGGTGTTTGGTGAGCGATGGTCACCAGGGTTGAAGTTATACGAGGCACCTTTATGCCTAAGGTGGAGACAGCTGCAGGCACACGTTTGTCAGGTGTAACACAAGAGCACAAACGAGTAGTGTAATATCTCCAAGGACGTAGCTTGGTCAGCAAGATTGGAGGGGGGGTGGTGTATGAGCTTCAGATTTTCCAAAAATCACGCATATAAGCAGGGGCGGCTCTAGGCTCATGGCTGCCCTGGGCAGGGAGCGTAGGTAGGGGGCCCCGGAAGAGGGGGTCAGGGCGGGGCAAAGCTCCCGGAGCTAAGGAAGGTGTTTAAATAAAACATCCAGAAAAGGCGTTAGATGACCAGTACCTGCCGCTGCTCCTACCCTTCCGAATTCGTCCCAGAATGATAACATTTAGGAGGAGGAGGGTATTGTGACACACGACATGGCCAGCAGTGGGTAGGGAAAAAAAGAAGCCAATCAGGAACCCGGAGGAACGCAGGAGCGGAGGCCAATGAAGGGGGGGGGGGTCAGGGTGTTTGGAAGTGGAACAGAGCCAGAGGCCCCCAAATCCCTGCCGGGGGCGGCCATGCAAATATGTTTCCATGCTCAGAGGATTATTATATTAAGGATATATATTGGCGTGGCAGCCCCTGGGGTTTGGCGGCCCTGTGGAGGTGCACAGCTTGCACATGCATAAGGCCGTCCCTGATATAAGGTTAAAATACATCATAGGACAAACAGGGCGCATGAGAGGGGCTTAAAGGGCAACGGAATGGGAGAGAAATCAGAATTCTTATGACGGCCAAGTGAGAGACATACAATATTTTGGAACATAAATATGTTTTAGGACTTTCAAAACAGAGATGAGAGCCAGTGTGTGTGTTTATGTCAGTTTGTGCAGGCAAAAATCCCAGGTGAAATTCGACAGACGCCTCCCCGACTGAAAGCACCTGTACCTAACTATTCATCAGAAAGTACATTTATTAGGGGGGTGTAGTACTCCCCCCCAAAGGCACGCCCCGAATATCTTTGTCCTTTGTACTTTCATAACAGTTTCATATTCCTTTTGTGCAGATTTATTAGAATGACGCCCCCTGCATCACAGTAATATAGTTGTACGCGGCAACTTGAGACGCCCCATCAGAGACTACTTAGCGTTACGGGTTACATTAGTGTTGATCATAAATTCCTCTTTTAATTGTTTTAAAATGCATGAAGACCAGATCTAGCCACAAAGGGACGAACGTAATGTGCAGAGGAACATATATTATAACATATATTATATATTATAACAACCATCTATTCACGAAAATGAAAAGCCAGAATTGAACAACATTATGAACTAATAAAGCAAATTTCACGGAATAAGGCTGCAGCCAATGGGAAAGCTTAAAACCCCGTAAGAGATCAGAACAACTACTGTCTCAGGTGTTATCTTAAAAGCAGATACCTCCTGGCAGGAGAGAACAGTTCGGTTAAGGGTGCTTGCCGCTACGTCACACTACCGAGGAAAGCTCTGCAACCAGACTTTGTTGTAACTTCCACTGATATTGGGTTGTTGTCTCACCACCACCACCTACTTCCATCCCCAAATGTGTATGATATACAGATCAGGGCACAAGTCCTATACAAAGAAATGGGAGGACTGATAATATGCAAATGACCTCATGATGTCACGTGCTGAACGTGTCCCGGTGTCTGAAAATGACACCGGGACACGTTTACCATGTTTCTGTGGGGCCCAGCTTCTTGGCAGGGGGGACGGCGTCCACCCTGTGAAAAGAGTTGGGGAACGCCGTCCATCCGTGTGTACCCCCGACTCGAGCCCTGATACAGATTCTACACTCCCAAAAATCTCTAGCCGTTATGCATTGTGCACATACTGGGTATCAACCTGCGTACACTGCACATATGCTTAGCCCTGGCATGAGTCACAACCTGTGCACACAAAGTGCAAGTCTCTGGCTTTCATATACTATAGCACTGTGCATGTGCAATTGTCATGTGTGCAGTGCATATTAAGTGCAAGTGCAGTTCTCATGCCTGCCACGATACTCGTGCTTAGTGCGTGCACTCTGTGTGTGCATACTAACCAAGTGAATGGACTTGTCGGCATGCTCGCTCTTCCTTATATACCACTCATGGGGCGCCCCAACAACTAGGACTGGGAGCGGTGTAGTCCCACTATGGACGTCAGTGCTTCCCAACTGAAGGTGTCACTCAGTAGCAGGTGATAAATATTCTAATATTAACGAGGCAGATAATGGTTGTAGGTTTAACGTTTATATAAATAATATTAGACAGGTTTCAAAATATATTCCCTTGGGAGATTTAACAGCAAGCATATGAGTCATAAGTACAAAAAACTCAGTACAGTTCTAAGCAGTGGCGGCCGGCTCAGACAGCGCAGTAGTGTGGTGTGGCGGGGTGGGACCCCGGGGGGGGGGGGGGACGTAGGTGGGGGGGGGAGTCCACAGGCGACTGAATAGTTATTTATTTATTTATTTAATTAGACCTATTCTGCCTTGTGTCTACTTCGAATCCTCTTTCACCCCGCCCTACCCCTCCCTACCACACTTACCTGTGCCGGCCGCCGCTGGTTCTAAGTGAAATTCGGCATAGATTTGCCTTCTAAGAGTGGAGAAGGGGAGCTTTCTTCCCCTTGGAAGTCTACATCCTTTTATAGGACGTCAGACAAAGAAAGTCATACATTGTACATGAGTACGCGTTGCTCAGGATATGCGCCAGTAGAGAACAAGCAATAAGAAACAATTTACCTCAGAATACAGTCAAGGATTCTCTCATGGCAGCATTACATTGAAAGTGCAGACATTCTCACCGTTAGTTTGTGGGTCCAAAGTATACATTGTATGCCTGTAGCCAAGGGCGGTTGAAGTGTCCTTGGTACACTGCAAAGAGGTCTCTGGGAGCAGTTTTTAGTTTATTAGTGCCACTTTTCAATTCTTTATGGGGAACAAAAGGAAACGACAACAATGACTGTTGATCTTGGTGATGTTGGTACAAGTTGGAGAACATTGTAAACACAACTCGAGTTAGCATATGACCAAATTGGGATGCATTTAAAGTGGAAGGAGATCTTCTCCCACAATCCCTAACTGCACACAAAGTGCAAGAGGCAATCTCTTGAATGCATTTAATGTACACGTGGCTGTCCCCTGTCTTCCTACTATCTATGCATGCTAAGTCACGAATGGCTACGTTAAACAATGTCTCTACGCGTATCCAAAGATGCCTCATTGCTGCTAGATTGTACACAAGCAAAAGTTTTTCAGACAATGACTCCTGCCTGCATACATTGTTTTACTGAGATAAGCTAAAAGCGTTGCCTATGCACCCAACACGAGAAAATTCCCTGTATGCAAATCTGCTCAAGTGCTAGTTTTCTCCCTAAATACTGCCAAAAAGCGTCAAGAGGGGGCAGATTATGTATTAGGACACTTAGTGTTAGCCAGTGGATGGTGTTTTCTGAGATTTCCCACCTCTACGCACTACTCTACAAAGTTCCTTCGTTCGCTCACTTAAACTCTCAATAGAACGAGATCAGATGACGATTCACACGGGTATATTTTTCTTTTCCTTTAAACACGCACACCTCCATTCTTGCTAGTAATGTGCAGGAGATCAACATTTGAAGTGTAAACATTTCTTTCACGCCGTGAAAAGTAGTTTGTGTTCAAAATGGATGTCCCCATCTCGACAAACACGCATCTAAAGCCTGCTCCAGCTGGTAAATCCCCTTCATTGGCCTCTGCAGCAATTGAGGACACTGTCCACAAACCCCTCTGAGTGACAGTGATTCATCCTCAAATTAAGGAAATTGATTTACCCCATGACAGCAGAAGTGTCATGACGTATCAATTGCCAGTAAATAAAATCACAGTATTGATCCTTTGTCACATTAGCCCCTTAACATTGTCCTATTTGTGCCTGAGGAGCAGGCAAGGTGAGCCTGTTTCCTGTTCTTGACTTGGGTACCACCATCTCTCTAGAAATGTGTTGTGTGTCTATATGAGGCTTTTAAACTGTCTTTCTTCTCTTTTCAGCGAGTTTCTCCATCATGCAGCCTACCTCCTCGAACATCATCGTGCAGGTGGACCCTGGCCTCCAGATGCAGATCCAGCTGAAGCCCACCATGCAGCTCTACATCACCATGGAGCAGTCCGCGCGGGGAACATTGCAAGGTAGCTCTTCTGTCCAGCCACTTACAGAGATCACACAGCAGAGGTCAAAGCCTTAAAGTCATTCGCAGGGAGCAGGACAGAACAAAGTCAGCTATTGGAGTCGCTAAGAGTTGGGCAAAGCCCAATGTCAGGGGACTGAATGCTTCAAAACGAGTCACAAAGAGGAAGAGGAAACCTAAGGTTCCGGGGTCAGTGCCAGTGAGTTAAAGAGAGAAAGGTAGAACAAAAGGTCAGGTAACATTTATGACGTCTAGTTACATACAGTTGGTAGAAGCCCAATGTCACCGGTTAGTGGTTTTGTAGCTGGTCACCGTATTTGCTGTGTGCACTTTGGAACTTAATATCAGCAGTGAAAGTGTGTACAGCCAAATGAAAGTGACCAAGATGTAATTCAAGTTCAGGGAAGAACATTTTAATTATCCTCTGAGGCCCGCGTGGAATCTAAATGGAAGGGTTTGAATTGGCTCCACAGTTTGCCGTAGGGAGCAAGGCAGATGGCACCCTGAGGTCATATATGTCTCAACTGCTGTTCCTAGGAAGTTGGGTGTAAACTAAGCTCAGGAATCAGATTTTCAACAACATGTTCCAGAGCTCAAGTCCTGTCAAACCTCCAGGTCACAGATCAAGGCCTCTAACCTGCTTGCTTTAAATAGCAGCATGTCACCAGGTCAGAGACATACCACGCCTAGTCTCTTACAAAGTAATGGGCAGCACAACTTCAGCTCATCTGAATCTGGTAATTTCACCTAAGAAATGTTGATAGGCCTTATTGCTGACCCATGATATGACCACAATTTTTCAGTGACTTTGAGGAGTTGAATGCCATGTTCACTAACACCCTTTTCTTCCACGCTGACAGGTCTCTGCGGAAACTTCAACTCCAAAGCCCTGGACGATTTTAAAACAGCCAGTGGTTTAGTGGAAGCTACAGCCTCAGCATTTGCAAACACGTGGAAGGCTCAGCCTAGCTGCCCTGACAAGCCCGAGTGGCTGGATGACCCCTGCAGCCTCAACATCGAGAGCGGTATGGCTCCCACACCACAACGACATGCATGCTTGCAACCCTGACTCCAGTCCACATGCTGGGCCCTCCTCTCCTGTCCATCTTAACCATTCCTTTTGTTTTTCATGGTGCCTCATTTCATGCTAGCTTGCTGCACTTCATGCCAAGTACAGCAGTGTGCCCAAACGCCAGGAGTAACCAAGCCCCATCATGACCAAGTGTGATTACTTAGATTGGTAGATGTCAGGGAATGGACAAGCAATGGAATCACCAGAACATAGTTTACTCTCTTTTCCTGCCTCAGCCTCATGGCCCTTAAGGTTAGAGGTAGCACAAGTAGTGCTGGGGTACCAAAAGGCAGGCAGCGGAAGTAGCTGCTACCCCTGGCTACCTTCAATTTGCATCCGTGTTGCAGGGTATGTTTTTTCATTCCATGATCTGGAGTTCCTTTCTATGATTTGCTTTTATATTTAATGCAATGATGTCTCAACGTCTGGCATTCTTTTCCATTCTTGGCCATGCTGGTAAATTCCACGATAGACGTCTCCCTTCTGTGCTATGCTGTTCATTTCGTATTATGCTGATAGATTCCATGATGTGCAGTTCCATTGCATGTTCAATTCAACCACTGAATGCTCTGCCTTTCCATTCATTCTGCATACTGCTCAGATCAATTTTGAATCACTTTTTTACCAAACTTGCTAATGCAGGACTGGACGTATCAGATCTGTGTCTGCGCTAATTGCTTTGATGTATAAGTGTCAAATTTTCTAATTTGATTAAATTTTTTTATTTTCCTGTGTCTACTTTCTCTGTTATCCTTTACCAACCAAGTTTCGGCCTTCTCTGTTAAAATGCTTTTCACTACTGTTTATTCATGGTCACCTATCCTCACTGAGGCTATTGTCTGGGAGAAAGTGGCACCCCAGCTCTCCACTGCAAGTAGTCAACATTTTGAATGCATACATGATCGTCCACTGTACTGTCGTACTAGGATAATGCGTATTTGCCCTTTGTATGCTTGCTAAACATAACTAGACATGAACATTTTCTTTGAGTGTGTGTAGTCGGAGAAGTAGGTCTATTTTATCTGGGGGTGGCTAGAAAAGCCCTGAGCATTTAATAAAATTGTTTCAGCAGGCTGGACACAATTGGGTGGTCAAGCTAGACCAGCTACTTTCTGAGGGAACTATAAACCATAACACCCCTGTGCATCTCTTGTCTTTCAGAAACCTATGCCGAGCATTGGTGTTCCAAGCTGACAAACTCCGAGACTCCTTTTGCAAAGTGTCACTCAGCTGTTGACCCCGCGGACTATTACAAGGTATGGAGAGCAGTCTTACAATAAAGTTCCCCTGAATCAGCCCTGAGGCTCGAGGGTACAGTCATGTGTGACTGCTCTTGACTAGCGCCATCTTGCGTAAGCTCCCCTTGTGTCTATTTACGTTGTTTCCCTGTGAGCAGCTGCCAACATGGTAGTTGTGGCAGAACTTTTACTGAGTTGCCACATTGGCAGGTGAAAATCTCACTTGACATACCTTTGGTCTCATCAAAAGCAGTGCTTGTGGAGTGCAAAGCTCAACTCCACCAAAAGTGATGAGAGATGTCGGAATCAATAAGCAACATTGCTATATAATCGGAAAATAAAGAAACAAGTGTTCAAATAAACGAACACAAAGAAGTGAAATGCATTAACTAAAAGGTTTGGGGGGAGGACTACAGAAAATGCAATGAAAATAAGTATCTGATTAAGGGAAGGGACAACGCCCAAAATATCTCAATGCATAATTTTAAATATAACTTGAAAAAATTGTTGTCCCATTGTTTATCTGTTCTCTACTATAGTTCCATCCGTCTTAAAACAAACTCATGCACACTAATGGTGGTGTAAATATTTGCCACCAAATAAAGCTTCACGACATAATTACGAAATTCCATTATGATGAATCACTCATCTGTATCATTAATTAACCATCATAGTCATTTGAACACTCTTTATTAAACATATTTTAAAAAGTTAACATTTTTCTATCACCTTGAATTTGCTGCTTTATAGTTAATATAACATCTGAAGGAAACACATTTGAAATTTTTCAATCTAGGAAAATCTTAGAGCACAATGGCTTCTTCATCAGGAGTTAGATTTCACATATGAGCTAAAACCTAAGGGAAGCACAGACACCCTGAATGACATCCCCAAACTGCAAAGACTCTCTTATTGATTCAGGTCTTTGGTTATAAAAATGCTCAGGTCTTGCAATCCTGACTCACATTTATCATTTTCAGCTCAATATCTAAACAGTAAACTTCCAAAATAAAATAAAATAAAATGTTCTGATATATCATTTTACAGGATTCAGCACCTGTCTCGATATAGTTTGTCTAATTCCATTTACCAGTCTGGAACCTAAATGCAATGAGCAGTCATTCGTATATCAGTGTTCTCCGTCTACACCATCTTGATATACAACATTTTCTTACTTGCAACTGTCCGTTCTTTTTTTTGAAGGCTGTACATGACGTTTCTTTGCATCGTGAAATAATGTGTGATTATGATCAATGAAATATGTGCTCCTGCAACATTTTTATTTTTTTATTTTTGTCTTTCTTTTGTATTTGGAGACACATTAATGTACCTATGTCATACATGGTTTGTCCAAATAAAAAGTAGAACCAATCCTCTCTCTATCAAGGGATACTTGCTGCTAGATAATCATAAGCACCTATTAGCATCTAGAAGTCAAGTTGCTCAGCAATGTTAGAATCTTCAAAACTGACTCCTGTACATTGTAATGATGTGGTTTCAGGAATACAATCATATTACCAGTTTATACCATGGGGTTTTCATATCATGGTATTAACTCTATTCAACCGAAGATTTTACAGAGTGAAAACATCAACTTTTCTTAATCATCCATTAGAGGAACTGGATAATATATTAAATAAAACATTAATTCTTCTTGGGCATTCAATATTTTTCAGATTATAGTATCTGAAAGTTTAATCCAGTTACTTTCACATCTTGATAAATGGATTGGGATTATAGTATCTGAAAGATTCCTTCATCCATTAACTTTGATGCCTTAATACAAGGAGTTCTCTAACCCATTGGTGCGTGATGATTGCCATGATAACTGACCCAGTGACTAGAATGTGCCTCAGACACATGATGCTGGATATAAAATCACCCAAATCTGTGTAAGGAGGTTCCCTGGTCACCTTTTGGGTTGGAGTGTACCTAAGTTTGTTTAGATGATTGTTGCCTCGGGTGGTGGTCGATGACTGTTACATGACATCATATCTGCTCAGCTGGAGCTCTATTGAAGAGATCTAGCATACCTGAAAATGCCCAGAGGTTAACGAGTCACCCATAGACGCTGAGAAGGGCACGCCTTCTGTGGAGTTATGCCACATTTTATTATGAGAATTTTGGCTCCAGATAGAAACTAACATATGACCTTTTGCGTACTTCTGACTTAGACACTTCAGGCGTGGTACTTTGGTTTGGTACCAAACAAGTTCTTAGGCATTCAACTTCTCTTGGACTTCCTGTGTACAGTAGTTCGTAATATAACTTATTAACTTTGAGGAGGTGTTCTGTTTCTCTGAGTTTTTTTCCATTTAACGTCTTCTCACGCTGAGGATCTGTACAAAGTCTGCTTTTGTTAAAAAAAAAACAATATAAATTGTGCAGCACTTTGTCACGGAACAACCAATTTTGCTTTTTTCAAGGAAAAGCCAGTGCCCAACTAAGCTTGGGAATGAATCAGTGGTCTGTCATACTCAGTCACTCCCTTGATGGGAGTACTAGGGTTTCAAATTAATTCCAAAAAGTAGATCCTTGGGAGCGAGTATTGATAAAGTAGTTGAAGTAAAACACTTATTTACAACCGAAATCACAGAATGCAAAAGGGTCTTGCAATCAGAGAACACTAATGGATGGACCCTTTCTTCCCTGCTTGGACTCTAACATCCCTTTCTTCATATTATACTGCCGCTTACATATCGACAGCACTCTGAAGTTACTGAAAGGTGACATGCTGCTCTCTGCAAACATCTCATTCAATTGATCAGTTGTGCTGGATCTCACTAAAGGCATAGGGGATACATGATAGTCTATCTTTAAAAACATAACAAATGCTGCTAGACAATAAACATTTGAAGGGCTACTTTATTGTTCAATCTCCATTTAAACTTTATCAAGTTTTATGGGGGTGCTAAAGCATCCCCATGTCCTTAGTTACAGTGCCACTGGAATTAATAAAGACATTAATAAAAGAATATGGGCAGAAGTTTGGGTTAAGTACTGAGGTAGTAAGTTATAAATCCCTCCCCAGAACTAGAGATGCGAGTCTAGTTCTGGGGAGGGATTTGTCACTTACTACCTCAGTACTTAACCCAAACCTCTGGCCATATTATTTTATTAATGTGTGTGTATATATATATATATATATATATATATATATATATATATATATTTGGTGGGTTACTGTAGTTGATACATTGCTGGGAGAAAGGGTTCAAGGAAAGGTGAAAATATACCACTTGTTTTCCATTTATAAATGGGCGAAAACCACAATTGCTGGTGCTATTGACTGATAACTTTACAAAATATTGCAAACCCCCTTCACATACTACTCCCCCCTAACCTGTTGCCTGGAATGCCCTCCCGCTGGCACTACGATTGTCTCCCGATTTGATGACCTTTCGCAGAAGTCTAAAAACTTGGCTGTTTGTAAATTAAACTGGAGGCCTAGCTATAGGAGCTATCTAGACAGCGCCAGGACACCGTACGGTAACAGTGCGCTTTACAAATGTCAAAAATAAATAAATAAATTACCTACCAAGACTTTGAGCCTTGTGCTAGATGATGAGGCTTTGCTATTATTCCCTTTGCCTTGGTTTATAACAGCACACTTTCAACCTCTTCTTCTGTTTTCCTTCAGAGGTGTAAGTACGACACCTGCAACTGTAAGAACAGTGAAGACTGCATGTGTGCAGCCATCTCCTCCTATGTGCGTGCCTGCGCATCAAAGGGCATTGTTCTCTGGGGATGGAGGAATGGCATCTGTGGTAAGTACAGTAACTGCGATAGTGGTGGTTTGAGTGGGTTGGCCCTTGGACAGCTTTACATTATTTCCTGGGTGTGTTGTTTCACGGTGGTGTTTGATATGGGCGTAGAGTTCTTGATTTTTTTAATGAATCTCACTTATTGCAATCCTTATAAACTCACCCATTCCTGCCATGACTCACACTATAAACACTCATTCTTGTTCCTTCCTAGCTTGATCACCTTCTTACGCTTTAATGTGGTCTCACTTATCCTGGCATGATAGACCTCATAGGCTTAACCCCTTCGATGCTCATGACGAGCTCAGCTCGTCATGAGGCATGGTTGAGCTGTGCTGATGACGAGCTGAGCTCGTCATGAACAATGGGAGATCTGGGAATCCAGCACCGGGGGGAAAACCTCTAGCAGCCAAGGTGTTAAATAGAGTTGCATTACATGAACTACAGAGAGCAGAATTGAGCCATATCGTCTAAGATGTGGTGCTGCTCTCTCACTCTGCTGGCACATTCGGCTTCAGCACTAGAGTGTACTCTCCTGCTTGGCAGATCCTGGTCTGCCACATGGATCTTTCTCCTTCTAACCCGCAACCCCCGCATGCTTGTGGTACTTTGGGCCCAAAACCTGTCAACTCTGCGGTTGCCATCAAGCCCACAGTAGATCTGCGTACTACCTTGCTTCCATGTGACCCATCCCTCCTTCTCTCCCACACCAAGTCAAGCCAAGGCGAGAAGGGTCGCAAAGAAACAAAACGTGCAAGCAAAATAGGACCTGTAGCAGTGTCAGAAAAGATTCACTGTGCCTCGGGTGAAGTCAGGCAAACTTAGAAATCTTCTATCACCTTTGTCGAGTCAAAGTAGAAACATTGTACATCCTTACTCTCTGTCCATTGAATCTGGGCATTCTCACCGATTACTTTATGCTCCAGTATGTGGTACTATGGTGCTGCCGCAGGGTTTCTGGTGTTTGTTACTGAAAGACATGTAAGAGACGTGAGCCATATGCTTTAAGTGATTTTAGGGTATTACTATCTCCGCTAGACTTTTAATCCAGCCAGTCCATTGTTGTGTTGTCATAATGCAATCAGGGATACAGGGGGCCAGGAGACAATGGTGGTACCTATCCCACTCTCCTGCATATTTTCTGCCGGACTGCCATACTGGTACAGAGTATGCATGTGAGTATGGATATCGCAACATTGTGTTTCTGCACTAGACAGTGTGGCAGACACAAGCAGCCTTAATGGGGCAGCACAGGGAGTCATTCCCTGCCTAGTTATTTCCATTGTCTGCAGC
The DNA here is from genome assembly GCF_964263255.1 of Lissotriton vulgaris. NCBI lineage: Eukaryota > Metazoa > Chordata > Amphibia > Caudata > Salamandridae > Lissotriton > Lissotriton vulgaris. The sequence continues at coordinate 755,218 of NW_028249857.1, read as the reverse complement.
TATTGATAATGACAGGTGTCTGCGGCCTTTATTGCTTCTTCCCACCCTTCCGTCACTGTCACAGAAAATACCAAGAAGGGATGGATCAGGAGGGAACCATATTGAGAACCACTCGATCTCATTGGTTAATCCATCTTGTGCAATGCCTAAAGGAGACACATTTGGAATGTGAGTAGTAAAAATGACCATGTGCTATTGAGTGCCACGATTCCCGAAAGGAATGCACTTTAAAACACATGTTTTATGCGATGGACTTCTGTGAAGTTATGGGAGTAGTAGGAAAAGCATTAGACAAACTGGGTATTCTGACAATGACAGTCATTCAATGACCGGAAATTGGCATCTGCGTTATGTAGAAGATCCTTGCTATGGCCAATTGTCAACTCGCCTCATAGATATTGCAAGAGGAACCTTCTGGATCAGAAAGTGCCTCTCACGTTTACCCATTGTCCCTGCCATCCTTCTTCCTTACAGTACCACCAATCCCTTTTCTGGCCTTCTTCTTCAAACCGAGGAAGCTCTCATGTCCCCATGTGTGTAGATTGTATGAGCTGCCAGAAAATGACTGTTGTGTTGTGGTACAAGCCAACGAAGGTCTCCTGATGCTGAGATAACACTGGCATCCTTTTGGTGGAGGAGATGAGGACAGATGCCACAGTAACGACGGGCGGCATTGGTGCAATTGCACTAAGACTCACATTTAGACAATGTTTGGCAAGTGGGCATGACCTTGCAATATGGCTACACATTATGAATGTCTAAACCAGATTCATGCTGTTTACTTCACACTTATGAGACAGAATGAGAAAAATCATTTGACAACTGGAATCCTCACAGTCTTTTGGTTTCTTCACCGTAGCTGAAAGTTCCTGCCCAGCCTCCCAGATCTACCTCTACAACCTCACAACTTGCCAACGCACCTGCCGATCCCTCAACGACCGCAGCCAGTCCTGTGATGCAGACTTTGTCCCCCTCGATGGATGTGGCTGCCCAAGTGGCCTCTACATGACTGAAAAGGGTCATTGTGTGACCGAGAACAAGTGCAGCTGCTACCACAAGGGCTTGTACCTACTCCCAGGGAATATCGTGTTCAGACAAGATGAACTTTGGTAAGTCTGTACTTGAAACATTAGTGTCATTGAACACATGTTTCTAGGAGCTACATGGGATGGCGCAGACCGAAGGAAGACAGTAGGTGCAAAGAATGGTGTAGAGGGATACATGAAGATTATGCAATGTAATTTATTTTCAAATGTTCGCTCACAAGCCTGCCATTTTAATTTCGTAGTAGTAACCTTCAGCCACCAGCTGAAGAACTCGGCCACCAAGGAGCAGAGGCTTCTGAAGTTCTAATAGTGTGAAATATTTTCATCCTTGTTACACCCATCCTCATTTTCACCAGATCATAGATTTTAATTCCTTTCACCCGCCCAAACTAAAAACAACACTGTTATGCGATATCACCTTTGACTGGACATTTCTTTCCCCGGTCCACCGTGTCTTTATGAGGGTCACTGCAATAGAAAGAATATAGCGTGGTGGCAACCAATCCTGGAAGATCCTGAGCGTTGCTTAGATCAAGCTAAAATATGTAGCTAATGGTAATAGCGAAGTGAAATTAATTTTCTTTTGTAGGAGAAGGGAGTGTGGTGGCTGTATGTTTACTATGTTATCTTCTAATGTACCACATTTCTGTTTCCAGCACGTGCCGGGCGGGGAAACTGCACTGCGCCTCTGTCAACTACAATGAAAGTAAGTGAAAGCAATTATGCCAGAAGCACCTGTATACATGTAACAACTGGGAAGGGTTTTTAAGACGAAGAATCTTCCAAAGAAAATGGGTGTGTTAGTTAGGGCCCCCACAATGCTAGTCGACTAGGCATAAACCTCTTAGCTGAAGGACATCAACTAATCAAATCAAACTGAATTTGTAAAGGGCAACACTGTCAACCCAAGGGGTACCTAGGTGCTGTGATTCCATCGAAGAGCCAGGTCTTGAGCCTCTTTCTGAGGCCTGCCAGCGAGAGGGCTGTACAGACCTGGAGGGAAAGGTCGTTACAGGTTTTGGCAGCGATGTAGGAGAAGGAGCAGCCACGGCCACTTGGGGAGGGACGAGGCATGAACATGAAGTCAATATACATGCAAACACACACACACTCTCTGTCTCTCTCAGGATAAACTCCTTGCTCCATCCTTTGCTGTACTGAGGAGAGGTTACAGGCAAGATGTGGAAGCTAATCCAAGTGAAGAGGATTCTTAGGAGTGGTGGAAGGAGCCTTTGAGTCCACCGAGAATGTTAATTTTAACGGGGGAAGGTGGCTGGGGAAGTTGTCTTTAGGGACATCAGGAGGATGTCTAAGAGGTCATTGCTTTTGCTGGGTCGATAAATCTGGTGCAGGGTCTGAATAGTAGCAGGTGAGATGTAGTTTCCGGCACTAATTAAAGGAGTCTTTTTAATGCAATGGCAAAAATCCAGGCTCCAAATAGGGTTACGTTCATCCAGGTTTCACAGTGACCTTTACACATAGCTACACAGCTTACTGGAGTCCATAGGTTGTGGCCTGGGATATTAGAGTACTCATAGCTGGAAGGCAGACTGCTGGTGAAAGGTGTCTGGCAAGGTGTTGGGTGTGATATAAAGCAGTCTTACGGGGGTCTTCCCAGAAGTTGTATTCTGCCAGGAGCATGGTGATGCCGAGCTTTTGGACAGAACAATAAAACTGACATGAACAATGCAAATCAGCCAGTTCATATGGTAAATAAATTCTTAGAATGAACACATCTCATCTGTGAAGAAAGCTTTCCACTATAACAGTTTTCCATAAAGTCTCCGGCTGTACCAAAAGTTATGTTCCGAGTACCATTTGCTAAAAAGAATCTGCTTTCCCTTCCTCTGTCTCTTAAGCTATGGGCTGTAGCTCTAACCCTGTGCTACACTTCGTAATAGGGAAACATAGTCTTCACTGGACCAATGCTATATTCTAGTCTGAAAACACAAAAATCAAAGAAGAGCTTTCACAATGACAAACATTATTCCTCTTACACCCACATTTTGCAGTTCAACGTCTTAAATGCTTCTCACTCAGTGGTAATAACGGAGTTGGCCACCTGCACTTCCTTTTCTCTCAGGGCACTTGAATCCATCCCATCCCAAATTATTTACACTGCTGCATACTGCTGAATCTATTCTCCTAAGGTTAGCTCTCAAGCCCCAAGCATCACACACACACACACACATCACCAGTCTCAATACATATCTTGCTCCCTGGAAAACCTTTGCTGACTCAAAGGCGTGGTGGTGATACATTCTCGCTATAACCAACCAATTACAGGGACAAGTTTGGTGAACATTGTACAGCATTTTAGAGGGTCCTGCCAATCCCTACCTCTAAATGGGGTGAATGGCTGCTCTGTTAATACTTCACTGTCCAGTCTCTTCTCTGTTGTGAAGAGGAACAGAACTGTCTCATGCTGAATCCGAGGTCTTCATTTACATTGCACGCCGGCCCATAATGACAAAATACCACTGCCACTGTGGGTAGATGAGCACTGGATTACACTGTCTGTCTTGTCCTTCCACTATCACTTGGAAGTACATTTTAGGGGGATTTAAAGGAACATCCTAACTGATTTTATTTTTACCTTAGGAAAGTACATCAGTATAACATTTCATTAATATTTATGCGACAAAATCAATACTCGTTTTTTGACAATTCCAACAATTACAGCATCTTTGATATTATAAAACATTTAAAAACATATCAACAGGTTATAGTCATTTTAGACAATCTATCCTGTTTCAAATGCTTGGATCCAAAACTGGTTCCAGGAATGTATACTACCCCTTCAGACCTTTTTCTTTGACTCCGGGTGGAGCTCCAAGTAGAATGCAACAAGACTTGTAATACCACAATGCTGTTTATAAGACGTTTTTAAAACAAGACTGACTATTGGCTATACATTACTACAAACTATATCTTTAGGTCAATGTTAGCCAATGTGATAGGGACCCCCAGTTGTCGGCAATTCCAATAGGGGTTCTCTGTGAGAGCCATTGGAGGTATTTGGCCTGTACTGTCAGTATTGAATAAGCCCAGCAACGTTAAGGGAGCCAGGTATGATTGCTTTAGAGCCTGCCTCGCACCGCTAGTCTATTACTGCAGATGTAGTCAATAGCTATTTCATGAATCCTAAGAGAGAAAGGGGTTTCCTCAAACACAAAAGTTAGATTGTAAGGAAAGTATACAATGTACCCTTTGAATGGAGACATTTCATTTGTCCTTAGATAGCAACATGGTTGATCAGGAGAAGGGATATGGTAAGGATACAATCCAGTGGATGTTGACTTTGTACAGCTTGTACACAACATTCATTTGGTCACTCTGCATGTGAACCACTTTGGCCAATGAGCAGGTGGTCCATGGGAAGCCAAGTGAAAAGCCACTTGTTTTAGAGACTCTGGAGTTATTTCTCAAGGGTCCATCAAACTCACTGAGGTTGAGCAAGTTTTGTCTTTACTTCCTAGCCTGCCCGACTGGAAAGGTCTACTTGGATTGCAGTAAACTTGAACCTGGATCTGCAGTGACACCTGTACAGAAAACCTGCCAAACAAGAACTTCATATGTATGTACTGCATGTGAGCCTGTTCTTCCTTCCTTTCCCTGACTGCCCTCGCCCATGCTTTGCTCCTTCACGTCTTTTGGTTTTTATCTGTCACCTGGCATCCAAGTTATGATTTCCTTCTTCTCATCTCTCTTCTCATGTGATCCTGTCCTCTATTCACATCTTTTCAATGTATTTGTCTATCTTTGTGCCTCAATTACAGTTTGGAGGGAACTGAAAATCCTTAATTTTCAGCAGGAAATGAGAGTCTGATCCATATTAGGGATAATATCGTGGGGAAAATTTATTTGGTAGATTCGACTCTGAATTTAGAGTTTCCTCTTGAAATTTGTCAACTTTCTGCTCCCTTCAAACTGTAAAGATGCGCTTTATGTTTTCTTCACAATCACCTCTTTTAAATGTTTGCATAGTTGTCCTCTCCCTCTGGGAGCTCCCCTCTATTCCTCCCTCCTCTAGTGTCCCAACCCTTTGTCCTAAAACTACCTTGCAACTCCCATCGCTTCACAATAAGTTCCTTCTTTCGTCACCTGTTTCACTCCCTTACCCAGGCATACCAATGTCATCAGAATGCACTATGTGGGAGTCTGATATCTCAGAATTTCTAACGTAACATGTTACATGTACATTTGTATCCCCTACAGTTCGCAACAGACTGTGTCTCAGGGTGTGTGTGTCCCGATGGGCTGATAGACGATGGGAGAGGCAACTGCATCGTTGAAAGACACTGTCCCTGCATTCACAATGAAGAGTATCACTCTGATGGCTCTCGCATCAAAGTGGATTGCAATACATGGTAGGAGCCCCTTCTTACCTGATCTCTGGTTGTAGAACTTAATGTTTATAGGATGACGGTGATCATCAGCAGCCTGCGCACTCACTCTACCGGTGTATAGGCTGTTCTCTTGTCTATTGGTTGGTTTGGCAATAAAATGAAAGCTTGTGGTTCTAAAGGAGTCACATTGTCACACTCTTTCCTCAGCTCATTGTTTGGATTCACCACAGCTGGATTAACAGCGCTATAACATAACACACAAGGGTAGAGGAGGAGTGTCACACATTTGCATACCAGCTTTCAGAGACATTTTTTCAAAGGCTCAGCTATTCTTAATGATCATGAGTTGGGTCACATAGTATGGACGCGATTTGTTTTTATATATTTGGATTGAATTGTGATAGGATCAGTGGTAAATTCACTTCTACACTGAGAAATAATTCAGCATATCTCCGGCACTGTCCAACTGCTCTGTATGTCAGTGCATGCCTTTCCTCTCAGCAGGCCCAGAGTACTCTCCATAAATGCAGCGTAGGCATGTCGTAATGATGTGATTTAAAATGTGATGAGAGGACCCTGATATTTCCAAATCGCTCAGTGAAAGTGCCAATCTTCCCAAAGTCAGGCCACCTCGAAGGAACATAAAGGCCTTGGCCGAACTGTAGGAGTTGCAAGGGACATTGCTACCTCTCTTATCCAAAGCCCTGCTTTCAGATCCATCCATAGGTTGTTGTTGAGATATTTTAAAGACAAGTGCACCTAAGCCTAACCTTGCTTTTGCTAGTGGCATGGCAATTAATTCCAGGAAGTGAAGGCCCTCATGGTCTGTGTAAGAAGTTGGGTGATAGGTACCCACATCCGTTAATGACCACAATCCTTGTCAGTGTAACCCTTAAAGTCACCAAATTAACTTGAGGTCAGCCCTATGATAGCTATGGCAAAGAGCAGACATACTTAACTTAGAGCAATCTGTAAAGTGTTTATGCAGTACTAAACCAGCAACAAAGTCAACATTCAAAACAATAAACACCTCACAACGAATTAGAAACATGGAGTAAAAATGAATAAGCAAAATGACATTAAAAAGAAAAAACACAATTAGGGGTACCTGAGATATGAATTTTAAACATTTTAAATGGGAATAGCGCCAACAAGCAGAAAGTGCCAATGATAGTCAATGTTTTCAATAGTACAGGACCTACAGTTTGACACAATGCGATGAAGCATTGGCCACATACCCAAACCCAGTTTGTCCTAGTTAAATGAAAAATCTAATTGCAGAGATTCCATCCCAAGTGCAGAGACTCCCCCACGACTGCTGTGCCTGAGTGTGGAGTTCCTTTGTGAATCACACCCTTAATTTGTAGCTCTCTTGTAGATGGAGATAACATTTATTAAACTTAATATTGTGTTCCAGTGCTTTCCTATGGAACAGCCAACGTTGCTATAAATTCCTATAGGGCTTTTTCACTGTAAGGACATGTCCTACTTTGGAATACCATGCACCCTGCCTAATGGAAAATAAGGCCTACTAAGGGGTGGTTTATTAATATGTCAAAAGGGATTATTTAGACTAGCCGAATTTGGAGCTTAAATCTGCACAACAAGGTTAAAATGGTTGGCCAGAGGAGCTGTATTGCAGTGTCACTGCAGTGGATGGCACAATGAATGAAACAGTCGGCTGGTAGTATTTAATTTATAGGCCCTGTATACATTTGGTACCATAAACTAGGAACGTATCGGTAAAATAAATAAATCAGTCAGGTGAACACCAAACTTAACATGTTTAAAGGGGGAGAACAGGCACTCTGCCACTGATTAGAGGGGCAACGTGCTCAGAGATCTATGGGCAGCAAAAAGAGTTAAGGCAAATATCTGGGAACTATCAAACAAAATAACCTAATTTCCAACAGCCTGGAAAGTACCTTGTTGCTATTAGAGATAGTATAACGAAGACCTGGCTATACAGATGACTTTCTAGGCAATATCAGTTACCACATTTAATAAATGTTTTAATCACTGCACCCACTTCTGGTGACCTTAACAATTATGCATTTTAATGATTTAAGTAGCTCTGCCTTAGCAGACAGGCCCAACCTGCTCCTATCTTCAGATATTCTCAGGAAGTCTCTTTCTGTTCCTTTGCAGCACATGCCACAGTGGACGCTGGAGCTGCACCAAGACGATGTGTCACGGCACCTGCACCATCTTCGGGAGTGGGCATTATATCACCTTTGATGGGAAGCAATATAACTTTGATGGAAACTGTGAATATGTTGCTTCACAGGTACTGGCAGCCTAGATTTGTTCATCTGACATTAGTTGCTATTACCTGTTAATTCTTTCACGCAATGAAACTGATTGTTTAGATGTCACTTCATGATTTCCGAATGCTCGAAGAAATTTTTCCACAGGATATGGTTTAAAATCTTAGAGTGAAGTAGAAACTTGGATGTCATTTTTGGCACTTTATTTAGATTCTTACTCGCTGGATCCACTGTTATGGGTATACTTAATATTCAGTTTTTCCTGTGTTTTCTGTGGCTGTAAATAATCTAACAGCATATGGAAGGAGCGTGTTGATGAGCTGGTCTGCACTGGTATGGGCACAGTTCAGATCTTTGCTTTCCATCTGTGAAATCGCTGTATCTGTTATAAATTGAGAAATTTTTAACAAGGGGAGTATAGAAAATGTTTAAAAAGCCTCCATAAAATTACCCAAGTATCCCAACTATAACCTGCAAGATTGCTTACAGCAAAGGCTATTTACTTCTACAATAAGTGAGCAATATTCACAGACGGATGTATGACGTTACCACGCATACTTTTACCACGCATACCTTTACAACGCGGTATTTACAACGAATACCGTTACAACGCATAGCGCTTAGAGGTGCTGGATAGTGGTAAGTATAATTTTCTATCCCAACTCCAGTCCCCGTGGACACTAGGGAAGGTGTTGGATAGAAAATTAAACTTATTCCCTATCCTAGAGCGCCCCCCAGCGCAATGCGTTGTAATGGTATGCGTGGTAATGCCTGCGTTGTAATGGTAGTGCGTTGTAAAAAATGCGTGCTAAAGGTTGTATACCTTCACATGAGGGTCACAGGTTTGAAGCCTGTCCATTAATTTTCAGGCAAATACTATTCATATTGGGGTTTTTCTGTTTCAAATATAGGGCCTCATTATGATATCAGGAGGTAAGGCTTTGACTGACAGTCGGATTATCCCAGACCATGTCGGAACCCATCCGCCCAACTCGGTCCGAAGCCAATCCTTCAGAATGATTATGATGTTTGTGGTTGGAAGGGGAACCGTTTGGACATCCCAAATTGGTTCTGACCGGCTCTTGGAGAATCTGTGTCAGTTGGAGCCGAATCATACAGCTCTATGGACAGCGTTTCCGCCCAACTAAATACAATTTCGGATTTCAATAGCCTTTCTGACTGGGTCTGTCTGACACGAAAAGGCTTTCAGGAACTGACTTTGGGGGCCCCTATCAAGCAGCCCTTCATCCTGACGCCTCCTTTTGGGGGCCGAGGGGGTAACCAAGGGACCCCCCTTTAAAACCATGCACTGTGTGGCAGGCACCATTGGGTGCCTGAGACAGGGTGCAAGGTTTTCTACAGTCACACATTTTCACCATGTTGTCGGTTGGAACGTGGGCTCCCATAGAAGTCAACGGGAGTCCGACCGAACAGTATTCAGAAACATTGTAATCGGTCATGCAGAACCGCCGATAGGGAGTCATTCGGAACTGATTTGAGGAGTCTGGCGGAAAGTTTCCGCCCAACATCATAATGAGGCCCATAATGCCTTCTATCCAAATATAACCAAAGGCGATGTACATAATGACCAACCACTTGAATTATATTTATATATATTTTTTAAATATTACGACAATAGTGTGAAGTGGAAAGTTGATGAAAACTGGTAATTTTTTAGGCCTGGGTAAAATGTAAATTATCTTGACGTACTTCACTTAATTTTGGGAATTCTGAATAACATTTGCTACGCAAAATCCCCCAAATTACCGCATTAAACAACTTGTGTAATTACGCCACTGTTTGTGGAAAAATTATAGCGCAGGAATTTGGAAACATTACGAGCTACCATAACACAAGTGGCTATGCTGCGTGACAATTGTATTTTTGTGTTTTTCATGCTAAACGCATTCTTGCATCACAAATTGACACGAGGACGCCACTACAATAAAATAGAGTGTAAATTATGTATTTGCTTCTGACTTAATTATGCATAATTTCCCAAACATTTCACGTAATTACACAAAAACAAATTACCTGAATTTTGCACACTCATAGTAATTTGGAGAAAGTTAGCATACCATTTAACAAACTAGCCTTATTTGATATTTGTGTGGCTAACAGAATATAGATTGCTTCAAGTGTGTCTGTCTGCGTCTCTATTTCATTGTAAGTTTGAAAAATGTCCTGCATGAGGTCACGTTCATGTGTATTACTCTGATTGTCTGATTTTGTGTGCAGGATTACTGTGGCAAAGAACACAACAGTGGCTCAATGAGCATTATCACAGAGAATGTGCCATGTGGAACAACAGGGGTCACCTGCTCAAAGGCCATCAAGGTCTTTCTTGGGGTAAGTACACCCTAGATAATAGATTCTCTACAGAGATCAAGTCCATGAGGAAGATGGGGCAGCAGAATCATAGTCCCCAGGTGCAATAGTTATCGATTTCTTTTCACTTTATTAGGCCCACTAGACCATATTATATTAGCAGGTAAAAGTCCCGAGCCGAAGGTGTGAAGATTTGCCTCTGGGAAGTCAATGCACAGACCGAGATGCACAATGTTCAATGAAAAAATGAACTCAGGCTATTTTTACATTCATACATACTCCTTGTTATTGTTAGTCCTTTTTCTGCTGTTGTTTTTTCGCAATAAAGCTGCTTTACCTTAACAAAACAATGCCCTCATCCGGCTGTCAGAGCAAGTAGATTGAGTGTTGCACCTCCCAGAGCCTCTACTGATCTATCTGTGATCCTGCGAGGTGAAAGTGTAAGTTCGGCAGGGCAGCCCTCCCCGTCACAGCTGAGGGTTAGGATTGAGATGCTTGAAATGAACATGCGGCTTCTTCAACTGGAATAAGCAATGATGCTTCTGGCTGGATTTTAGCTGCCTTAGTGGAGAATTCGATGGTACAGGTCAGAAGGGGGATTCTGAGGGCTCCATATCACAGAATGGTGGATGGTCACCTCTTTTCAACCAATGAAATGGTGAAGGGTGACCTGGGTTTTCAACTAATGCAACGTACCCTGGTTTCAAATCGGAAAATAGCATAAGGTTACTGACAAGTTTGGATTGAGATCCATTAGTGGTGCTTTATAGAAAGCTGCTCAAGCATGTGAAACAATGAGTACCACAAGTACAAAATCCTTATTGTAGTTAGTTTAATTTGACCCTGTACGGCTGCGCGTACAATCAACAAAATAATCTTATTCTATTCAAGTCTCAGATTTGCAGGTCAGATGTTCCTGTGGTCTGATGGGATGGCATTGGCCACTCTTATTTTGCAGAATCTGACGCTGAAGTTGGAGGACAAGAAAGTTACAGAAATTCAAGGAGATGGTGAGAATGGGGTGCAGTACTTAAAACGAGAGTTGGGCCTTTACCTCGTCATCCAGGCCAGCAATGGTGTCCTGCTCATCTGGGATACAAAGACCACGATCTTCATCAAGCTGTCTCCTCAATTCAAGGTAAGAGAGGGAAATCCTATTGAAGAGGACACAAATGGGGGAAAACATTCAAAACCTTTGATGCATTCTAATAACCTTGGTGTTCCACTTTGACAGGGCAAAGTCTGTGGCCTGTGTGGTAATTTTGATGGCGACGCCAACAATGACTTCACCACGATGTCTCAGGTTTTGGTGACAAGTGCATTGGAGTTCGGGAACAGCTGGAAGGCCGCTGCCACTTGCTCGGATGTGGAAAATGTCATCCTTCCTTGCGCAGCGAACCCGCATCGGAGGTCATGGGCAGAGAAGCAGTGTGCAATCATCACGAGCACCGTATTCCAGATTTGCCATAGTAAAGTAAGGGGAAGAAAATGTTCAGGACATCAGCTTCAGATAATGTTTCACCTGTGCCCAAAAAATGATGCTAAGCCCATGATTTCTTTAGTTATCAACATTACACATGTAATTATATTGTCATGTAAAAACATATGCTTTATAAATGCCAGACACTGTGCCTTGTATAGTCCCTATCTTTGTTCCAGGTTTCTATGACACTGCACTGCACCCATCTGTTCAAGTCAAACTGGACCTTGACCATTTGCCGCTTATGTTGATTTGAGCAACCTATTACCAACATTAGATCCTATCAGAGGAGGAACAAATGCTGTCTTAAAATAAAAAGAATGGATCTGCAGTCCCTCGCCCAGTGATAGGAGAGCCTGTGCTCCTTTGCCACGCTGCTGTGTGGTTTTTGGTCCTTCATAATTCCCTCTAAATGACACTATTTACATTAAGATTCAAAAGACTTCCTTAAGGTAATATCGTACAGGAATGAAACGATGGGAAATTACTTAGAATCTGAGAGTTTACATGCAGAAAATACACTAGAGATCAGCAGCGAAGAAAGTGGAGGGGAGGGCAGTCCACGCCCGGCGGCATGAGTTTTGAGGGCGGCGGCCTCCCCCGACATTACCTGCCTTCGCGAGGGGAGGTGGGGGCAACATCAAGCCCCCCTCCTCGATGCGTTTGCTGCAGGGTGGCAAATGGAGAATACTCACCAGCCCCTCCCCATCTCTGGCAGCCCGTGTCGTTCCCTGCGGCAGCCGACCTGTGGCAGGTCCAAGCACCAGAGGGCTAGCTACACCACTGCTAGTGATCACTGCATTGAACGTGAATTAAAGCTTTTCAAGAAGTCATTTGCTCAGCATCACCTATAACTACTTAACCAGCTCGACTTTCCTAGTTGTTTACCCCATCTCACCATACTGCTGCACTCACCAGTGCTCATTTGGCTGTGTTGGGCATAAGCCATGGGACATAAATCTTTATTCAGCTTCCCATCAAAGCACCAATGACACGTGTGAGTGGGCTGGGCCAGTCATGATGTCCTACCCGTGTCTTGATGCCACATGTCTCAGGTGCTGGGCTCGTTCTGCCATATTGCAGAAACAATGGGTTCCTTTCTCTCACTGGCGCAGATTTTTTTTGCTCATTTTCATCCATTCTGCATGAAATTATCTGCATCTTGTTAGCTGCAAGTTGCAACAAAGTCCCAATCCTATGGTTTATTGTGAGTTATTGTCTGCTAATAAAGTGAGATGGGATTCTTAAATATTGTGATGTAATATCTGAAACCGACATCTTTCTGCAAAGTGTATATAATTTAGAGAGAGGGACAGTGGCGAATGCTTTGGAAAAGTAGTGGTAGGGTGCTAACTGTGCATGTTGGTCTGGCCTGCCCAAGACGACCGGTCAAACCGTCATGCGCACTTATGGTGCACATTATTCCACTCTTCCTCCCTCTCTCTGTGACACAGCCCAGCCCCGCACTGCACAAACCTGGCTCGGGCTCCATACAGAAAAATAAAAGGATAATACTGTTACGTTATTAGCGTTGCATTATTATCATTTTATTTTTCCTTTTGCACTCAGTGGGGCAACACTCCTGTGCTTTAACAGAGGAGCTGCCACTGGAGAGAGGCAGACACAGCCCAGGCATCTTGATAACAGTACCATGTTGTGGTAGGATTGTGTATGAAGGAACGTGCATAAGTGAGATTGCTGTTGTATACCCTGCATGGGGGTCCTCCTCAGGAACCAAAAATGGTGAATGAACCCTTCTTTTGACAGGTAGAACCCATCAAGTTCTATGAAGCCTGTGTCCATGACTCCTGCTCCTGTGACTCTGGTGGAGACTGTGAATGCTTCTGCAATGCTGTGGCAGTCTACGCCCAAGAGTGCACCAAAGAACACGCTTGTGTCCACTGGAGAACACCCGACCTTTGTCGTAAGTACCACAGTTACCATAGCTGTAGTCAAGGACATGGTTTGTTATAACCCGAAAGAATAAATGAGCAAGAAGATAGAAACTCTTGCACTAACATTTAGAACTAAGCTTGTCACTTGCCATTCCCTTAGCTGTAGGAATGGGAGGCAGGGTGGGGTTCTTTACAGCGGTGATTAAGCCAAGCAACGCAGTCTATATCCCAGACAAATAAGAAATAATGACAAGGCAGAAATCTAGAAGCACCGTAAGAAAGGGAAAGCCTGAACTTGTCACAATTGCTAAGAAATTGCACTGTCCTGCTCTCTCCCAAGCTTTGAGGCACAATCAGACTGCTTAGCACCATGCAATATAGTACAAAAGTGTCTGCGTGATGTCTAACAGAGGTTTTGTGCTGGAAACCTTCCCTTCTAGTACAAGATTCTTTGCCTAAATAAACTTTACAAATGTTCCCATTTTAAATGTGTGCTGAACAGTGCAACACAAATGAATTGGAAACGTTTGAAGAAATAAAAGTATTTCTCCTTTTTTTGCCTGCCTTAAAATTGTGTTTTGTGGGGCAAAACCATGTCAGCTATTGTTAGTAGATGGAGTTTTGCATTAAAAACCATGGGTGGCTGCACATGAATGCTGAGGTATCACTCTAGGAATTCACTCTTGATGCAAAGTAAAGTACAAAACAGAGCTGCTTTGTGCTACTTTCCAGGCGAGGGCATAGTAAAAAAAATGTAATGCATATCTTGTGCAAAATATTAGTAAATATGCCCCAAAGTTGTGCATGGATTGTAATGTATACAGGGCATTGGACAGACTAGATATTCCTGATGGTCCTTATGAGCTACCTATGACTTTGTAATATTGAATTTTTCCTAGTAATGAATGAGACCACAGGATAAGTTTCATCCTCTGAATTTCCAGGTTTTTGAGTTAAGGATTGGCCCAGTGATAAAATGCGATATACATATGGAAAACAATGTGATACCCTGGACAGTATACTCTTTGATAGTTGGATGCTGTTTTTTAAATATGGACCATCATCATGTAAATACCTGGCAGGTTATTATAACAATAACCTGACCGGTAGTTACATGACGCATCCTTGGGAAGAGGCAGTTGAACCACCAATCGATGTCCTCTTATCTTCAAGTTTTGCCAAACTCTGTTGAGTTTCATTTTCTTTTTAGGATCGAAACTGATGCTGTATTTTCTCTCCTTCCATAGCAATATTCTGCGATTATTACAATCCAAGTAATATATGCGAATGGCATTATCATCCCTGTGGGAAAAGCAATCTCACAACATGCCGATCCCTTGGTGGCATCTACTCCAATGTCACGATTACACACCTGGAAGGTAAGAATTCGGTGTCTTGACTAATAATATTGCTCTCTTTCTTCAGAAAGACATTAGATTATTCATTTTCAGTGTGCTAAGGCACTCCCCTACAATTCACATTACATTTCTCCATAGTTAGTCAAAGATGGTAACACGTTACTCCATGCCACTCAGACATGTTGACCTTCAGATAGGGGTGCTCCTGGTACACTAGTGATGTAATAGCATGTGACACTTGTGATTGGCAGGGTGCTACCCCACTTGCCCAGAAGACAAGCCTGTCTTTGATGAAACAACCAAGGAGTGTATACCAGAAGAGGAATGCGGATGTGTTGTTAATGGAAATTACTACGAGCCTGGCCAGGAAGTTCCCACCGATGAGAAATGCACGTCATGGTAAGTGCAAAATACTGTGGTGGGAGAACTTCCTGAGATACAAAGGATTTAAAGGTGGGGGGAGCTTTGCTACGTTTTGGTGGTATTTTGCTGGACTGTGATTGGTAAAACCAACTTTACTAAGGCCAGACACATACAAATACCAGTCTAGGTTTTATATAGGGTATGCCCCAACACGTCAGCGACCCACAGGAGGGTTTTTTGAGCCACCCATAGGACTGTGTGCATATTGGGCCTGCATAGACAGCACAGCGTCTGATGCACATCCAGTGCCTCTGCCAGCACCTGCTTTGGGAGGGGGCACAGGAGTACTCTGTACTCATTGATGTTGTACTGAGAAGGTCCAAGCTCCCACAGTCAAAATGAAGATGTTACGCCAGATCATGTTTACGCCTGGCTGGAGACAGCGTTATCTGTTTAACAGACCTCATTTAATAATAAATAAAAAAAGAATCATAAAACGCTACATTAATTTTCATTCAAAATTCTTTGTATTGAAGAAATAGATTCTTACAGAAATGTTACACATTACTCAATTCATTGACATATACGATTACAAATATCATATTATCAGCAGTACATAGCACTTAATTGAATCAATTCGACCAACCCATGTCATCAGCCTAAAATAGATTCAAAACAGTAAAACAATTGAAATATCTTCTTGTTAAAACTCATTAAATAATCAGCAGCCCAATATCCCACATATATTAAAATATGTGAAAGATTAATAGATTAACCAGCAGCATGCAACTCATTTTGCCAATTGGAAAGCATTATAAAGTGCAATGTGCAGAACCAAATTATCGCAATCAACAAGGGTCTCGTTCAATTCCATCGAGAAGGCCCATGTTCTCACTGTAAAAATTTAGATGTTACTCCAGATCAATTTTATCTGTTTAACAGACCTCATTTAATAACAAAAGAAGAATCACAAAACCCTATAGTGAAAAGGGCGTTGTCTCAATCAATTTGATGTTTTTATTTTTACAGGCAATTGATTGGGTATCAGACATGTTGCCTGCCTATGAAGTAGCTTCATTACTGTTGTATGATTGCCAGAGACATTGTCAATGCATCCTCCACGCTTGAAGGTGTTTTGTACGGTGTAACCTCACCACAAAGACAGTAGGAAGTGGCTTTACGTTGAAAGATCTCTGGGTAGTCAAACAGGAAGAGGGTTTACATTGCGAATCCTATATCAAATACCCTAAAAAGGGGCTTTACATTATGTAACATTGAAACATCCCACACAGATCTTTAGACCAGGAGGGATTATAGATGTTTGATTGTAATTGTGTAAATGTACAATGTAATGCTTAATATTTAGTTTTGAATGAATTAAAGTATACCTATAAATATATAAAATGAATTTTGTTGCACACGCTGCATCGATGCAGCGTGCGTAATGAAATTAATTTTATTTATTTGTATACTTATCTCCGTTAGGCCATAATCTGGAGTTTACTACCCCACACCCTGCACCCTCCCCTGCCCCACATCAGCGCCCAGCAGCACTCCCACCACGGGCCGCTACTGAGTGCAGCACTGTGGCGTCTTCCTTCAGACCTATTTGTGAAGAAGCTGGTGCCACTGCCTTTTTGGAGCAGTATTACCAAAGTACCCTGGAGACGCAATGGGCATTTGTGCTCGCTTTATGTCCCCAGGGATACTTTGGTATTACAGAACGGGCTAGAGACGATTGTGTGGAATATTCTGTAATACAGTTTGCACTGTTGTACATGTAACTCCAGCGCTATAGAGAGAGGGCATTCCCTCATTTGCATGGGAATGTGGCCCCATGCAAATGAGGGAATCACTTTGCCTCTGTGCCGTATAACCTTCATGGGGGCAGAGGCAAACATGCTCTTAGGATGCACTATGAAAATGCACCACAAAAAGGTGGCATATTGTCAGTGCACCCCTGAGGACCGCCCTGTCAAGGGATCAGGGGTTCCCATGAACCCCTAAACACCCCCCTGCAGGCAGGTTCAGTCACTCACTGCACCCACCTGCAAGGGAATCTCTAATCCCTTTTGAAAGTGCAGGTGGGTGCCGCCTGCACACAGAAACACGGACCATCTTTTAAACAGCCACTTCGTATTTCTCTTGAATGCACTGCCCTGGGTCAGCACTAGTTCAGGGCTACACTGGGGGTAGTACATTCTTCCTAATAGAACACCCTTTCCCTGTTTGCACCCGGTGCACTTGCTTTACGGTGCACCATGGTGCAAACAGGAAAATTGCCCCCTATCTGTAATAGGGCCTCTGATGTTGAATTGATAATCATGGAAACGGCTGCGGTAAAGAACTCACGTACATTCAGGCATGTGAATCTCCCCTGAAGCATGTTTTGAATTGTCACGTCTGCAAGAGAAGTGGGGATGTCCGTAAGTAAGGTGGTACGCCATTGAAGGAGCACATCACTTGTTTTGTATACAGGCCCCTTACCAGTCTAAGATTAAAATTTTATCTGAAGGAAAAACATATTCAACTCTATACGCAATTTTGACAGTGTAACTAGAATTTTGCCTCGTGGTAGACCATAACAGAATTTAATACCGTGAAATAATATACATATCACATCACCGCACTAAGATGGTTTGCTGTGTAATAGCTCTTACGTAATGAATGTTGATACTTGTCTCGGCAACGTTGTTTCTTGTAAACTTAAGGGAAATCTCACAAATTCCCAATTGACCATGTCCTTTGAAAGGCTAGTCAAGGTGGAGAAGAATTAGTCATTTATTATTTACACCTGACATGACCAAATGTGGCCCAGTGGGGTGAGCTTTCAGAGGAATGTGACTTCCAGGAATTCTTACTGCGACCCGAGGTGAAACCCAAAATGAATGGACACCCCTCCGGTGCAAGAAATATGGCGGAGGGCACCCAAAAATGTCACTTCAAAGGGTGTCTTAGGGCTATACAAAGACTCTAGATAGAGAGTCCTACCTGAGGAGTAGGTCCTGCCCTCCACTGAGGGGGCCAACAAGAGTCGATGATTCTTCCCTGCGCTCCTCCAATAGAACAGTCCATCAGAGCTCCTCTGTCAATGTCAGGTCTTCCATGCAATGCTTTACACCTTGCACAAACGTTCCTGACCCTTGAGACATCAAAGCACTGCTTCTTCAAAAACATCTTAAAAATAGGCCCAATGGGAGTAGGCTCGCCCTGTTCTAGTTGGATAAATTGTAGGTGGTAGAGTGGCTATATTTTATAGTAAATAACTAATCCACATTTTAATCTATTTACAGCATTTGCACTACAGGACAAAGTGTCAGCTGTTCTTATGATGAAACAGGTAAAAGCATTTTTTCTCAGAGTGCTTCTTGCTGAGTTAAAATCCTGATTGTAACTGTTGTGCATGACTTGTTAATATTGCCCAACTAATGGTGCACATGGTGAAATGATGAACAGGCCACATCAAGTGGCCCAGATTCAAACTGCTAGCTTGAACACACTTCGTTACAGTAGCTGCATAAACCAGTTGAGCACAGGGCTGTACTTGCTGTATCAGGCTTCGGGCATTTGTTCGGGGGGCTGGAAGGGTGTGTGGCGGTTTTGCAGTGGTGGAGGCTGGTTTTGTTACCAGGGCTGGTTTTGAGGCAATGCTGTAATACCGGCCTCCAGTAACAAAAGCAAAAGTGCCTCACACTTGCAGTCCCCTCCTCCCCCCGGGGGCTGGTCCAACAAAATTGCCAGGGGTCTTTGAGTTCCCAGTCCGTCCCTGGTTGAGCAGAGTCCAAGAGTCTCACTGGTATGATACCTTCATCTTTAGCCAGCAGCGGCCTGTGCAGGTAAGAGCTGTGGGGCAAGGTAATGGGGGGATTTCGACAGACGACACAGGAACATTAATTATTAATTTAATTTTCCCTTGTGATCGTCTGTCGAATCCTCCTCCCAAATCCGCCCCACTACTCTTACCTGCACGGGCCATGGCTGTCTTTACCTTATTTATTTACATGCTTAGGAGCACGCTCTCTGTGAACTCTATCATCTCTCATCATGCTCTGTGTTGAAGAAAGTGTGCAACTCCCAATAGAGCATTTAGTTTAACAGGAGACTCCCCTGATGGACTGTCTGAGAGTGAGCTTGGATGTCAGGTTTCTCTCTGATCTGAGTGGTGGCTAGACTCTAAAGGGCTGGCCCGGAACATAGAGCCTTTTCTTTCTTGACTTAGAAGTGTACAAGGGGGTGGCTGGTGAACCTTTGCTAATTGTACTAAACATAGTGAGTAACGTTGCAAAAGGTAGAGGCAAGCCTTTCCTTTTTAATTATGGCAACTGATGGTTGATTTCTGGAATGATTTGTTTCACTGCCTGGTGTTTATCATTTCACACAAACGTTGTGCCCAAGGTAGGGAACGCTACTGTTAATAGGTATCTGATTAACGATAATTGATTACATGATCACAAAAAGGACACGGTGTTAGGAGCAAATGATATAACTTATTGCGGATTGTGCTTCCATGAAGTGTTCACAACGTGAACAGTTTCTTAGTACTTCGGAAGCAGGAGGGACATCCATGGGAGTTGACACATTTGAAAAGTACTCAAGTTTTAGTATTGGAAGGCATTTTACACGCAATGTGGACAATACAATGCAGTTATGTCTTCATTTTAGAGTTAACCTATGATTCCCTAAGTGATCTGTGTAATTCTGTGCTCACTCTGATTAAAATGGAAGTCAGTAGGTTACAAATACTAAAATAGTTTAACTGTGTGGTGATAATGGAACAAATCACAAAAAACTCTCAATTCATGCAAGGCATGACAAACTATGTTTTCCAATAACCGATGAAGTCAGTACATTGTTATTGGAAAAAAGAGGCGGTGCCAAGTGCAAGATCACCATGTGAAATTCTCAGAGAAATGCCTGTATGTCAGTATCCACTCACGATGCTACCCGCATCTGAACAAAGTTCAATTCTGTCTTTCTATCACCTTCTTCTGATGTACCTCTTTTTGATTCACCCCCGACTCCCTGTCAACTTTCTCCTAATGTCCTGAAACCCTCTCTTTTTTTAATGAGCCCACTTGCATGTGTGTATTACTTACATACGTGTGACCTACCTGAGATATTGGTGTTTTAGCATTACTAAGGGGCTTCCAGAAACAACATGCTATTTTCCTTGCAGCGTGCTTCTGCGTGATTAACGGGACCCGGTATGAAGAAGGAGAGGTCATTTTCCAAAAGAATGAGTCTGGATTCTGCATTGTGGTGAAGTGTAAGAATGGAACGGATGTGGTGGAGATTACATCCTGTCCTCCGCCTTCCTCCACCATCCCAACTACTGCAGTCACTACGCCAACCACAACCACCACTACACCAGGTATGGCCTTAACCTAGATGAGGCACCTCAATGAAGGGTTTTATGGTGGAGTGCTAGAATCTTTTTGTTGAGCATCTGACTGGATGTGATGACAAGAACATTCAACTAGAATTTCCATCAGGAATACGCAGAACACATATGTATTGCTGATGGTTTTTGTTGATTCAGGAATTTATGTACAGAAGCAAAGAGAAAACTAAAAGTGACCCCAGGAGTCATTTATTGAGAAATGGTGAAACATGGGTATTGGGAGGAGCTTTCAAGTTGTGGGCAAAATACTATTGTGTTTGGCACATGATCTATGCATAATTCTCATGAGAATTACAGGTTTTTTTTTTTTTTTATTTCTGAAATTCTTTATTGTATATAGAAAAATATAATTTTACATACATGGAAGAGGCTTATACATGAGTGGAAAGAAGAAAAGAGAGAAAAGAAGAGAGAGGGGGGGGGGGGGGGGGAATTAAATTACACAGGGGCTTTCGTTTTGATGGAAATTATATACAAGTCTTGTGAGATGATTGCAAATTCAGGAGAGATTATGCAGCCTCCTTGCATTTGTTGAGTCCTCAATTGAAGTAGAACAATGAGAATATGTTTCAGTTCATCAAGGCTTTGAATAACATAGGCTTGTCTTACTCATAGCCTGATTACGATTTTGGCGACAGGGTTACTCCGTTACAGACACTGATGGATATCCTATCCGCAGTATTACAGTTCCATGATGTCCTATGTAACTTGTAATACGAGGAACGGGCTATCAGTCATGTTTGTGATAGAGTATCTCATCCTCCAATATCATAACCAGGCCCTTAGCGCCAAACCGTCTCGCTGATCCTCATGTTGAATAGAAATATCACTGACATAGAAAAATTAACCTCTAGAAAGATATTACCCCATCATTGCTTAAAATGGTAAGCATTACAAATACCTTTGGAAACAGAGGCAAGAGTTAACAATGAGAGAATAATGATTATTCGGTTAGATTTGTGATTTTCACTGTTGCATCTCGGTCTGAATGATTATGTAAACTAGGGAGGGACACCTTTCCATCATGAGTTGTTTCAGCTTTATAAAAGTTGGAGTAACTTTGCTCAGTGCGTGACTCAAGTGATTTGTTCAGCTCTATACTACAATGACACGTTACATTGTCAGTAGTCATGCTGGTATAATGACTTTGTAAAAGTCCCTAACATCATAAACGTCATCGCTGGCAGCGGAATGCCAATGCAAGCACTAAAATGTGACTCATAGCCTGTAATCGACTTTCACATGCAGTTGTGAGTTCAAGCCCTTTGCCTTACAAAACATGAGCCTGCTGTTAAGGTAGTTTACTGCCACTTGGGAGAGGGTGTTGGGTGCAGCAACCAGTCCCATGTCCTCTACCGGAACTTCATGACTTTGTCTTGAAGGATACATACATCACAGGCCTCCTATGTCCTGTAAGGTGACGTCACTCAGAAACTGAAATGTGAGACATGAAATTAACAGGATCAATGTCTATCTTGTAAGATCCTTTATACAAGATCCTCTTGTTTTGTAAAACCCCTTCCATAAAATACTTCCTCTGGTTGAAGAGTAGGATTCCTGATCCATGCATGGACCCATCTATTGCAATCTACATTCCTCTTACATACAGCAGACCTACATTTACCTAGAATAGATTTAAGTATGTCTAGAGTCATCTAATACATGAAAAAAGTGCTCTTTAGGTAAACTCTCTCCTGAAATCTTACCCCATCATTATACAAACCACCACGATAGCTCTCTTATGATCCTCACTGGTGTTTTGTGTTTCTTCACTTTTCTAGGTCTCACATCAACAACGCTGCCTACCACAAGTAAGTGCTGCTGCCAATATGAGTTAAAATTGAAAGACAAAATGCAAAAAGTAAGGGGGATGGATATGAAACGTAGAGATCACACTAGCAGAAGGGGGTGTTAGTAACAGAAAGGAGAGAAGCATTATGGAAGCAAAGAGTCAAATAAATAAAGGAATCAGAGATGGTATGTGGTGGCAAAGAGCAGACAAGATGATAGAAAATATGAGTCTAGATGCAATATTCTAACAATGGAAAATGGGGAAGAATGTATGAGGGTATGACAGAAGATGCATGGAAGGAAGGGAAGTAAGATTAGTTTGGAAATGCAAAGAGTGAGAGGAAAAAGGGTGAGAAAGTGAGCATGACTGTGAGAAGAATACTATGAAGTTAACATGGAGGTATGAGATGTTAAACATGAGGTGGATAGAAGCGAGTGAAAGAAAAAGAAAAGATAATAGGAAACAAGAGATAACTAGAAATGTGTTTAGGGAACGAAGGAAGGACATAAAGAAATGAGAGCAAGAAGGGTAAAAATATGAATCCTAGATATTTCATTACATTTTCTTACAGTTTATTAAACATATTCACAGAAAAAAGGAGCACACAATGGACTGTAGCTAAGGAATGCATTGTAAGACTGTTCCATGGCCATTGGAAGTTCTGCGCCTCTGTGTGGAATACTGACAATCCGCTCCCTCTCAAGCTTGGGGTGTATATGAGATCCGCGGGGGGGGCCTGGGGGGATATTGGAACATGGACTAACTATGATATTTAATTTAAATAAGAAAGGGTAGTGCATGTGCTAATTGTGTGGCTGGCTGGCTGTAGACTTGTGGGATTTAAGACTTAGATTGGCAAGTGTCGAGCACAGGCAATGTCAAAGGATGGTCCATTCCATGGTCAATCATCCAAGGAAGCCCAATTTTAGATCATTAAAGGAAAGGGTGCCTACAGGTCAGGGGAGTTGAAAGAACTTGCAATGAATAATATGGGAACCACTGTTCAAAGAGGATGAAGGCTTGTGCCTGCAGTTGTAGGGGCTCATGCAGAACGAAGACTTGGTCAAGCACTAGGTCTTTATGCTGGCACTGGCTTCCGGCACACGCTTGTGTAGTCTTCTTTTGGATAGAAGTAGAACTGAAGTGGGAGTGTAAAACCGAATGGTAAAAGAACAAACACTCCTCTATAAGTTTATACACAGCCAACATATGGCATTGGCAGCTCTGCCATACTCTGCCCTGGCTGGTCAACAAGGCAAGAAGCCATGTTTTCTGCAGCAGAGAGGACAGGAGGTAGAAGGAAAAATTATTGTCCTCTTTCTTGGAGAGAGGTCAGTGTTGCGCTTGACCAAGGTTCATTTTGAAACCTTTGCACAATTGGGGGAACCTGTTCTCCATGTCAATAGATGGTGGCCTTTGTGAAAACTCCATGTTTAGGACTGATACTTCAAAGCTTGTGAGGATTTTAAACATTCAAATGTAATTCTCACTGGTCCGGAGGAAGCAAGGCTTGTTGGGCCGGCTGCTTCATAGCTCTAAGAACATATATTTTCCTGACAACATGCGGCCCTGGGCAGTGTACATGTTTATAGATGATTATTCCTCAATAACTAAATGGATGAAAGGTTTCCAGTCAAAAAAATGAACTAAAAGTAAAAGGTGCACCTGACCTGAAGGCCTACTAGAATTACTGGGGTACAAGGTGCTCGCTGAGGCAGATCCGGTGTGGCTCCGAAGGTTCCCCATGATGCTATAAAACATTCGGTCTGTTGTTTGCAGATTGAAGAGTTCCCTTAGTTGGCATGGACTGTAAGTTCAGACTGTGAGTGAGGGACTATAGGGAAGTAGATGGTGGCTCAGTCCAGTTCAAACGACCCATCCCCACCTCAAATAAACTGTCTCCTCTGTACAGTAATTTGAGCTTTCATTGTTTTTTTAAGGAGTGTCCAAGGTCCAGGTGTCTACAGGATCTACAGGCTCTTGTAAGAAACAGCATCAGGAAAAGTAGGGATCAGAGACTGTAACTGTCCACGCTCCCAAAGGCCTGCGGGTCTGTATGTGTGTGCTCATACCAGTAGCGCAGCAAGGATGTCATGGGCCCTGGTGCAAACAAGGACACTGGCTTCTTTTACTGCTGATGGGGTATTAAAAGACATCAATGATCAGGGTTTAATGGGCTCTGTAGGGGTAGTGGTAGGTCTTCAAGGGGCACCTTAAGGCACAAGGCCCCAGTGCACTGCACCTATGGTCGCAACGCTCCTGGCTCATACAATATGCCCTTGCGGCCCGTGAAGTGAAACTCTTGGAGGAACTCTAATGTAATGTACACGAGTACTGAAAAAATTTAGAAAAAAATTAATAGTGAAACCATTCTCTTGCTGTGGTGTAGGCTGTGGTGCACTAGTTTATGGAAGAATATGGAAGTCCCTTCGAAACTGTATTTACTTTTGCAAAAGTGTGACAGTACTCCGAAATAATATATTTGAAGATTTATCCCAAAATACGAGTCTGAACGTCCTACACAGAACCAAGGGCCACCAGCCACCATAGAAATAGGGCACAGAACGTGAGAACATTAATTGGTAGTAGGGGGTCGGTGAAAATGCATTTTTTTCTCTAACGTCATAAGCGTGATTTTTTAAGATTTCATTGTTAACATTAATCATATGTAGGCAGCCGTCTGCTTGAAAATTGAATCTTAACAACGGATTCTTTTTTAAAGGGCATCAGTTTAAGAGAAGCTCCGATGAAAACAGTTTGCTTTTGACATTTTTGAAGAGACAAAGTGCTTTGCTTGTGGTAATATATTCTCCCGTCATAGTCAGATGGTAATGTTGGCTCTTCCTTATTTTGCAGCTTGTGGCTATGAGTACGTTTGCAATTGGAGCCCTTGGTATGATGTCAGCACGCCACATGAAGGACCGGACGGTGGTGACTTTGAGACATATGATCAGATAAGGCAGCAAGGACACGAGATCTGTGGGGCTCCCCATGATATTCAGTGCCGGTCAGCTGATGAGCCTGACGTGAGCTTGGATGAACTTGGACAGAAGTTACAGTGTGATGTCTCCTTCGGACTCATATGCCGGAATATAGACCAAGACCCAGACGAGTCTTTGTGGGAGCTTTGCTATGACTATGAGATACGAGTCAACTGCTGTGCTCTAGTGTGGTGCCCGAGTAGTACAACGCCACCCCCCACAACCACAAAGACTACTTCTGCCACTACAACGCCAACCACTACAACTCCAACAACGCCTCCTACCACCACAACAACGACAACACCCACTACAACAACACCCACTACAACAACACCCACTACAACAACACCTACTACAACACCTACAACAGAAATTACAACAGAGTCAACAACATACACCACTACTACACCAACTACAACCACACCTACAACTACAACACCTACCACTACAACAGAGACTACAACTGAGACGACAACACCTACCACTACAACTCCAACTACTACAACTACAGGTATGTATGAGCAAACTAAGTGCAGACGCTGCCGTGTACAAATATTTTATTAACACATTTACACAAAGCGCTTGTTGTATAAATTCACATTTAATTAAATAAGGGTATAACTGCATTATTTAACATGCACATGCTCAGAACCAAAGTTAGTCATATCAATATATTAAATTAAGATTGGTCAAAGTTACCAATGTCATACCTTGTCTGTAGCTCACTAAGGATATGAGTTTAGCTTATAAAACTAATTTGGAATGCTCTACTGCTCTGTAAGACAGTCTTTGCTTTTTGAAAAGAGGGCCTACTCTTTAGCTGTAGTTCGAGATGGGGCCCACAGGTACTCATTTTTCGGAACCGGAACTTTTTTTTAGCAACAGCCTTTGACTCAGCGCAAGAGAGAGAAAGGCAAACAAAGGTAGAAATAAAGAGGAAGAAAAATAAATGAAAATAGCAACAAAGGGACAGAAGATGAAACATGACTTGGAATAATTTTAAAAAGGGGCAGAAAATGTGGATGAAAGGCATGTGGGCTAATAAAGTCTGGTCAGCATTTGTTTTCAGCAGCCAAAACATTCAGAAGGGCAGACAGTGTCCGAGGAAAGCTTTTGGACCCGGAATATACTGTTCAACAGATTGAGCACTGGGTGGGATCAAATATTTCAAATTAGTTTTTCCCAAAGTGACTATTTTTATACTTGGAAAAGGCAAACTCGTCTTGTCCTCCCGGCAGTGCTTAATTTGTAAGATCAAAAGCGCCAGTGCCCCAAGTTTTGTTCAGAAGACCGTGGCCAGTGCTAACGAAGATTGGAGTTCCAAATACCAAGGCTGTGCAGTCTAGAATCCACCCCATGCCTCTTTAATCCACCTCCAGGCACCCCCTCGCTCTCCATTTCCCTCTCAAACGTTTCTTTTCATCCCTGTTTTCTCTCTTTACCACTGTTTTTCTTTCTCTGTCTTCCTCCTCCTTTCCGCCTTGTGGGTTTTTCTCTTGCTCTGGGTGAAAGACTGAAAAATAAGTTCCGGTCCCCTAATAGAAGTGCCTTTAGGCCCCATCTGCAACCCCCCCCCCCCGCTCAAATTAAGCACTGCTTCGTTAGGGAAACTGACATTGCCATTGCTTTTGCTGCAAGAATCATGAAGACACATTCAATTTCATTCAAATCTCAAATACATCGAGGTGATTTACTCTGCAGTCAGTGTAGTACAAGTTTACATACCCAGAGTCTGCAATACTGTACCAACTCTCAATGTCACAGTAATAGTTAAATGCAATCGTAGTATCCATTCTTGGTCCAGAGAGAGGGCTCGGGGTGTTATCTTTCAGTACAGCTGGGTATACGCAATATGAGATGCAATTTATAACCTATGCTCTTTCTTTCTTTCATTTTGATGCAGGACGGCCCAGCACCACAACTCCAATACCTACAAGTAAGTGACACTTTATAGAATATGTTGTGTTTTTTTGGGACCATGACCATGGACGGACTAGAGCATTTATAGTCCCAGTGGTTTTTTGTTGTTGTATGAAATTACATATTCTAATGTAATGCAACTTAAGGTAGTTAATATTACTTGCTATTTCTCCTTGTGGTACTTTGCCGAGTGAGCTGCACTTTTCTAAATTCGGCTTCACTGCGACCAGAGATTCCCTGATGCGAAGTATGGCCGTGTCCTCCTATTCCAAAAAGTACAGCAAAATGAAGAAAGTATACTGTCGATGACGTGGGTAAAAGGAGGACAAGGGGGCATATTACCAACAAGTAGCGATATTTATCGCTGCCTATCGCTGGATATGTTAGCGGAGAAAACATGCTATTAGCAACATTTTTCTCCATTGTGCTAAAATATCCAGTGATAGCAGCGAAGTGCGTGAATATCGCTGAGAATACAGCGATATTCATGCATTAGCGACGAAATGCTTTTAGCCATGTTATCCACCCCCCATTGGATAACATGGCTAAGAACTGGTCTGGGCAGGTGTTAGTATTTCTAGATATTCGCGCTTCGCGCAAATATTTCCAACACTATGCCTGCCTTGCTAATAGGCGTTAGCGACGTTAGCGACTGCTTTCAGTCACTGACTGGTTGGGTACGCCCACTTTGAATGCCATTAGTGTTAAACGTCGCTGACATGCAATGCAGCCCCAAACCGCTCGCTATCGCTAAAAGCTGTCGCCAACATCAGTTAGCGACAGCTTGCTAATAGGGCGATAGAATTATCGCCGCTAAGCGGCCGAAAACGTCCGCTAAATCGGCGATAATTGCCTACCGCCCCCCTTGGTAATATGCCCCAAGATATGTTAGGAGCGCAACGTGCTCTAAATTTAGCCGCAGAAGGCTCAAAAAGTGAAACTGGTTGTAGAACAGTACCTATCGGCCATGTCTCCGAAGTTGGATCTCGGGTCTCTCGCCTTTTGGTGAGCGGCATGTGAGCACCTATGCACTGCTACCGAGTGACTGAGTTCCCCTCAGTAGCATTGCATTTACTCTGTCCATGTTGAGGATGACAAAGGACAGAAATGATTTGACAAAGTTCTTGAAAAGACCCGCACCCGTATCGTGTCCCAACAAACATTGAAATGCAGAGAGGCGCCCTTTGAGGACAGAGATTTATTTGTGCCATTAATTGATCCTTTTCTGGTTTTGAGTCTGTTTGTTCGATATCATCCATTTGAGAGGTGTGTTGGTGAATGTCGACAAGGAAGAGAACCTGATAAATGAATGACTGAAAGATGGGTAGATGCCCAATGCAGCCTATTAAGGGCCTCATGTGTTTGTGAGTCCATAGTCTGCTGATGTTGTTCATTTTGGGAAGAAATGCATCGTACGATCAATCCGAAAAAGCAACTTATTTTGTCATTTTTTTTACCTGAGCCTAATTGAAGGCTTGAGTCAGTCCTCATAAATACCACTGCGTTTTAAGGGCTCTCGTTCTCTTACAGCATGGTGTCCTGTGGTCATTAGCGGTCGGTGGTAGGAGTGCTGCCGGGCGGTGATGTGGGGAAGGGGAGGGGCAGGGTGGGAGGTAGTACTACCGCCCACCCTGCCCCTCCCCCTCCCCACATCACCGCCCGGCAGCACTCCTACCACCAACCGCTACTGCCTGTGGTGTGTCTCTGGTCTCCGAGGTTTGATGGGAGTGATGCAGCGGAAGCAGTGTTTTTGTTTTATCTCTTTACATCCCACACCAATCACTATAAAATAGAAGCTTAACTCTAATGACGGGTCCATAAGTTAGTCTTATTCAGTCAGCAGTATCAAAGGTCCTCCGATGGATCTTTGGTAGAGGTAAAAGGGACTAACTAATGAAAGTCAGAGAGATATTCCCTCATGAGGACTTGAAATGAAGAAATAGCCTAAACATAAATGAACAATATCATCATATCACAATAACTCCTAACTCATGAATAAAGACAGACACTATTCCTTTGTAAAATATTTTCTCTTAGTCATTCAAAATATGAATGATCAATCACAATTACAAAATAGAATGTCATCACTTGATTCACAAATGTTACAGATTAGTTCCACAACAGGCATAACAGATCAAATACCCAAAATCGTCTGCATAAAGGTATAGAGGAGAGAGAGTGAGAAAAAACACATCAACGTAATTTCTGTTCACTTCCTAAATAGAAATACTAATGCACAATGTGCAATTAGTAAGAAAACCGAACCCCACGGCCGTTAGGGTATAGCAGGAGCAGAATCAACTGCCGATGATGTGCTAAATTTCAGGAAAGTCTTCTGAATTTGCAGTATACGCCAGCAAGAGTAATCAGGAAACAGCATGGCATACAACATACCATGACCGCAGGGACAGGTCACCAATCTTGTGAACGAGCTGAAGAACACTTTCCCAAAGTTGACTTTTATAGTACATTTTTCCTTTATCCCTGATAAAATGTTTCTATTACAACTCTCTACAAGCTTCTCCGTTAGACAATGACTATAGGAAGATGATCTCCTGATCTATTTTGTAAGCTTCCTTTGTCTAAAACTTGTATAACTTCCTACAGAGGAATAGGAAGAACTACAGTTACATTGGTATATAAATGTTGAAACTGTTTCATTGAGTCTACTACATTCTTCGCCTAGACAGGAACGTACCTATAAAGTTTATTCAGAAAATAAATGAATATCTACATTATAAAGAAGTGTATGAAACATCACAAAAGCTACATTATTTTAGCAAAAGAAAAATTATTTTCTAAAAGCTTATGAAAACGTTCACAAAGAATGAAGCATTCCTTCAGTGAATAATCAAAGTTTCGGCAATCCGGGAGACATAATAACATTCAATTAGACAAACAGGGTAATTCTCTTTTGATAATTAATTTCAACAATCATTCTTATTATTTAATCAATGCTCGGTGATCTAACACAATCTATTTCATGGTATTATTTTTCCAACTAGGAAAGCCATCTATCGAGTCTAGCCACTCATTTATGTTGTATATTTAATAAGGCATGGTTAGTGTTTTGTTTTCAAACGTTAGTATTTATTAGAAAAAGATATACATAGGTGGATTGTGTTGAGCAGATTTTCTTTTACAAAAATCACGCTCCATCACCAGCAAACCTTGGGTAGGTGATGTTGTAAGTGGCAACTGGATACTTGGATGGAACTCTGTAGAAATTGAAAATCCTTCTGTGTTGGAACGCTGCAAAAGATGACTTTTCCAAGTTGAGCCTTAGTTTCAGAAATGAGCACAGCTGTCTCAAGAGCATTGCCTTCACTGCTTTAATGCAGGATCTCATATTGCAAGAGGCCGTGTCCTCCATGGCTTATTTGTCCATTATGTCAATATGCCTACAGAGTTTTTCTAATACAAATGACATGGGACTGCATAATGTAGAAACCTATTCCTAGTAAATCCTTGCAAAAAGAAAAAATATATCTATAGATGTTAGGAATAGGAATTCTGGTTGGCTAGGGCAATGGAGTTACACACCAAAGATAACCCCTGCTCACCTCCTTGGTAGCTTGGCACGAGCAGTCAGGCTTATCCAAGAGGCATTTTGTAAAGCGTTGTGAAAAACACTCACACAGCAGTGCTGACTCACCCAGCTCCTCTGGAGCCACTGCTGGTCCCCAGGCCCTGTCATCCAGATCCAGACATGCAATACACAACAGGCAGGCACAGTGCACATAGTACACAAAAATGCCCACTTTTGATTTGCATATGGCTGGGTCCAAACTGGAATGGCACAGTGAGCAAAAAAATGATGGATTTAGGCCCGGATCTCTTTACTGGGGTGAATGTATGACATTGTTCTGCATTCTGTCCATCAATTGTTCTTTTTGCATTTGTCACACCGAATGGGACGACTATGCCCAGACGTGGGTCCCCTGCTCTCCATGCCACTGGAGTCAAGCTATCCTGGGTCATGAGGGCTGAAAGCCCAAAACCGGCCCTAGGATACTTGTTTTCAGTCCAGGGAGGACCTGGCCTGGCAGTTCGGGCTGGACTGTTCCCATTGGGCGCATGGCCAAGACTGATTTGCATATGGCTGGGTCCAAACTGGAATGGCATGGTGAGCAAAAAAACGATGAATTTAGGCTCAGATCTCAGTACTGGGTCGAATGTATGACATTGTTCTGCATTCTGTCCACCAATTGATCTTTTTGCACTTCTAAAAGTGGCATTTCTAAAATAGTGATAATAAATTTGCAAGCACAATTACACAGCATTTATTACCACTATTCCAAACATACTAAACTTGATCATGCTACTCCTTTCAGGTCAGGAATTACCACTGAAACACATATCAGGGAATCCCCAATGCATTCCTATTAGAGGGCAGCCTCAGAGTAGTGAGAAGCCAAAATGGATGTTCGTCACTACAAGGAAATGCCACACAGTTAAGGCACATTTTCTAACTTTTACATACAGCGCACCCTGCTACTAGGGCTAGCTAGAGCTTACCTTAGGGGTGACTGATATGTAGTAAAAGGGGAGTCACAGGTGTGGAACCCACTTTATGTGCCACATCACAGGGCAGTAAACTGCAATGGCAGAGGCTTTGAGACAGGTTGAAAGGCTATGGCAAAAATAACCTCCATTGTGTCAAGGCCAGCATTTTATCATGGGTGCCCTCCATATGCCATGGGTGCCTCCCTATTTCAACAACTACATACAATATGCCAATTGCAGAATTTCGTTATTAATTCTAGCCATTAACATGGCGGTACCTTTTGTTACAATTTATTTCTAGTATGTTAGTTCCAGCCTTTTATCATGGTTGTCCCCCCTTAAATACGCAACAGCTGTCGTCCTTAAAGCCAAAAACCACCTCCAATATGCCAGAACCCCTATTCTGCAATGTGTGCATCGCATTCCAATAATGAATTTTAGTATGCCAGTGTAGGAAAGCCATCCTTTCTGCCCTGATCACTGACATTTTTTGACTGATGCTGCTGTTAACTGACTCTGAAAGTGCCCTGGTCTCTGCTAACCAGGCCCAAGCCCAATGTGCTACTAACCAGGCCCAGGGCCAGTGCTGTGTCCTTAAAAGCTACATGGTAATTGGTGTAATTATAATTGGCCTGGACAATCTACCTGTAAGTCCCTAGTATATGGTGGTATGTAGGTTTAGAGATCCCAGTGGACTTCATGCACTTAAGTGTGCACTGCTGTGGAGTCTGGTGTCATTTTAAAGCCAGACTTGCCTTGCAAGCTGATTTTAAAATAAATTATATCCAAATATGACTTTGGGATTAAAAGTACTTCCAAAGTCCAAAATAACCTTTTTTATTACATACAAGTCACCACTATGGTCGGCCCTGGATTCCCAATGGAAGGGTATATTGTTATGAAAAGTAGGGGCAATATAAAAGATGTTTTATATGTCCTGGTAGGGAAAAACAGCCAAAGTCGTTTCCCCCATTGTAGTGCTACTAGCCCCATAGGCTGACATGGGAAGGCTTTATTTCATTTTAGTAATATATAACATTTGATTGGAGTTAGCTTAAAATCTGATTAGACGTATTAAATAAATGGTTACAATAAATCCAACAACTTGCCTAGGTCAGGTTTATTATAACTTCTACAGGAAACTAGTTTTAGAACTTCCTCTCCTGAAGTTACTTAAAACAGCCCTGTAGCAACCTTTTCTGATTTGCCAGCCACTGACAGCCTTAGCCAAGCTGCTCACTGAGTAGGTGCAAAAAGGTCTGGGGCTAAAACAATACATCCATTTGGTGGGAGGAGATTTGATCCCAGGAGAAGTAAGGGAAAGGGGATGGGGAGATAAGATGTCACAGGGACCAGGTTAGCCACCACTTCTTTGATCCACCTCTCAGGGAGTCCACTATTTTTGCTTTCTTTGTTGAGCCATGAGAGGGCAACAGGTGTAGTCTTACTGCATGCACTCATTTCTGTGGTTTAATCCAAGGGCCCAACAGGTCAGTCCTTCTGCTTCAGGCGTTCCAGACAGTGATATGAGGAGCTCCTGCAGTTCTGCCATATGTATCCTTCATTTTGGGTTGCAAAGAGGGGGACACCCAACCCTCCCTAATTAGAGAAGGAGGGCCCGGAAGGAGAGTGTAGTTACACAGACACATAAAATAGGGAGAGAAATTCTCCATTTTTATTTTTGGAGCAAAGTGTATTCTGGGTCACAAATATGCCACACTTTGCAGGAAGTGGTCATAGCTGAGGGAGGCAACTTTTCCCCTATTGGTTGGGTGTCCCACTCTTTGCAGGCTCCACAAAGAAAGCAAAAAGAGTGGACACCAAAATATAGAATCCAAAATATCGACAGGACAGAATATCGACTCTAAAATATAGATAGGACAGAATATCGAATCACCAAAATATAGTTAGTCAGAATATCGAAATTGGGGTAGGAAATATCGATTTCCGTAATATCAAATTTAATTTATCGATTTCCTTCATATCGAAATTTTTTTAGTGTTATGTATAGTAGTATATGTGTTAAAATTATGTATAATTTCTGTAATGTATGTTTAATGTTTTTTAAGTAATGAATGTTATGTAATTTAATTTTTGCATAATTTAAATCTGTTACGGGTTGTGGGTTTATAGGGGAATAGGGTGGGAAGTAATTCAATTATAGTAAATTAAATATTAATTTCTATTGATATGTATTGATAATTAATTGATTGATAATTAATTATTAATTGGTCATTCTTTTTTAATAATTGATTAATTGATAGTTATGGTATTCGTATTATTTATTATTTGGAGCGGCTTGTGGGTTTATAGGGGAATAGGGTGGGAAGTAATTTAATTGTAAAAAAGCAAATATTTATTTGTATTTATATGTATTGATAATTAATTGCTTGATAATTAATTGGTCATTCATTTTTATTAATTGGTAATTACTTTTTTTAATTGGTAATTCATTTTTATTAATTGGTAAAACAAATATGAATTAGTTATTGGTAATGATAATTAATTTCATCTTATTTTAATATTAAATCATTACTTTCCCTACTGTTGCATTCTCTGGAGTGGGAATAGTAATTTTTACCCATACGCTATCCAACGCTTTCCCTACTGTTGCACTCACTGGAGTGGGAATAGTAATTTTTACCCCTACGCTATCCAACGCTTTCCCTACAGTTGCACTCACTGGAGTGGGAATAGTAATTTTTACCCTCCCGCTATCCAACGCTTTCCCTACAGTTGCACTCTTTGGAGTGGGAATAGTCAATTTCACACCTACGCTATCCAACGTTTTCCCTACTGTTGCACTCTCTGGAGTGGGAATAGGAATTTTTACCCTACGCTTTCCAATGCTTTCCATACTGTTGCACTCATTGGAGTGGGAATAGTAATTTTTATCCCTACGCTATCCAATGCTTTCCCTACTGTTGCACTCACCGGAGTAGGAATAGTAATTCTTACCCCTACGCTATCCAACGCTTTCCCTACTGTTGCACTCACTGGAGTGGGAATAGTAATTTTTACCCTTCCGCTATCCAACACTTTCCCTACTGTTGCACTCTTTGGAGTGGGAATAGTAATTTTTACCCCTACGCTATCCAACGCATTCTCAACTGTTGCACTCACTGGAGTGGGAATAGTCATTTTTACCCTCCCGCTATCCAACGCTTTCCATACTGTTGCACTCTTTGGAGTGGGAATAGTAGTTTTGACCCCTACGCTAACCAAAGTTTTCCCTACTGTTGCACTCACTTGAGTGGGAATACTATTATTTACCCTCTCACTGTCCAACAAATTCCCAACTTTTTTTTACCTTACATTTATTATTTTTACATTTTAATCTTTTTTACATTATTTTAAGTATGTTTTAGTTAATTGTTTTTAATATTTAATTACGTTATATTATTTTAATGCATTTAAAAAAATCGATATTTTAATTAACTATATTTCAACTATCGATATTTTGGATTCGCTATTTTAGTACTTACCTGTTTGTAGATAGGGATTTTATATTCTGTACTTCGATATTATGGAGTCGATATTTTGGGCATTCTATA
Organism: Lissotriton vulgaris; assembly: GCF_964263255.1. NCBI lineage: Eukaryota > Metazoa > Chordata > Amphibia > Caudata > Salamandridae > Lissotriton > Lissotriton vulgaris. The sequence continues at coordinate 719,978 of NW_028249857.1, read as the reverse complement.
GTATGTCCCTCGATATTTAGTCACTGAACCCATGCATGTGAGATAAAACCGAAAGCAATATGAGATCAGTCCATGAGTGCAAATAAAATGCTTCCTGAGTAAAGTAGCTCAGTGCGACTGTGGAGTGTATTCAAGCTGGATATGGGAATAGACACTGTGCTTCTGCCACTGTTAATTCTGAATGCAGAGCCCTTCTCCCAGTGGCGGCTCGCTGAGGGAGAGCTGTGGGGCGGTAGGGCGGGGTGGGGGAAGGTCAAGGTGGGGGGGGGGGGTAGTGGAGTCCGACATACAATGGACAGGAGTAAGGTAATTCATTAAATAAATATAGCAATTTACCTTTCATGTGCTGAGGGCGCAAGGTAAATTGTTTCATTTATTTTATTACCTTACTCCTGTCTGTCCTATGTCGCACTCTATTACCCCACCACCCTGACCCCCCCCGCCCCACCGCCTCTCAGCACTCCCATAGCGAGCTGCCACTGCCTTCTCCTAAATTAGATTAGACCAGGGTAAAGTGAAACTAGTGCAAGAAGAAGGAAAGCAATTATGTGACATCAAAGGGCTAGTGTGAAAAAGTGTGAAATCAGTTATCTAGTGGGTACTCTCTGCTCCTTTTTAAAACTATCTGAATAGTACACAGACTAAAGGGGTCCCTTAGAACCTGGGAGGCTATTCATCTACTTTCCGGGAAAAGGGTTGTCCCACATCTGCTGGTTCAGTAGAGAACTCACTGCCACATCTAGAAATCCTTGCTGGCTTGGCTGGCGCATTTTTAAAACAGGTACTCCTGCTGGCACAGTGGACGCTCTTATTGAGTACGTCACAATGTGGTGGTCTGACCTGCATTTTGTTCTACAATTTTGAGAAATAAAGCACAGAAGAAGTGGTTAGTTTTTGAACATCAAAAATAATAAATAAGAACAATGACACTGAAACATTGTGTGTTTCTCCTAGCGTGTAGGGTGTGTAGTTTTTTTCTGTTTGTGATTACCTTTCTTCACATTGCAGTCTCAAACGGGCAACAAGATTTTGGAAGTCCTGCCCTTCAGACACCTTAAACAAGGCAGACTGAGGTGAGGGTGGTACCATCAAATAGTTTTCAGCAATTGAGCAAATGGAGTCATTGGAATCTTACAGACTCGTTTAGAGTGTGGCAGATGGCCCACTGGCTGGCCTGATCAGCACAGCCTATGGCCGTTGTTGGTTAAACCATCCATCATTTGTAGATATATTTGCCCAGCACAATTGAAGGAACTGATCTTTTGAAGAGTGGGTGCCAAGTTTGATGTGCCCACTTGGCAACGTTTTTTCTTTTCTGAAAACCAACTCCCAAAGCAGGAGTTGGTTTCTGGAAGCAAAATACAATCAATAGCCTTGCCTGACAGGCAAGGAGTATGTTCCATGGTGGACATTGTGCATTTGCACAGATAGGGGAACTGATTTTATATTTCGGGGTGGGTAATAAAAAGTACTGGCTGCCCTGCCTTAAGTACCACTGTGACCTGACTGCACTGTGGCAGACGGGTCTCCATGTCAAGGGTTTTAGCTGGCAGTGGCAGATATGTTTTCACTGGGGTAAATCCAGATTATTTCCTCATTCTAAATACAGCAAGTTAGCCAACAGTTTACGGCAGTGATCCCACGCCACTGAATTCTAATTGACCTCCCTTGATGGTTCTCCACCTCCAAATGAGGCAGGATAACGCAGTATTAGTGAGACCAGACATCCTTGATTTGTGGTAGTGCATACTTCAATGTCTATCTCTTTGTACTGATAAAGTTAACCATAGGCACCCTTTTTAGATTTTGTCACGTTGGAATAAAGCAGAAAAAGGCCACGACTTAATGATATTAAATCTGGAGACCTTTCCTATTTTATGCAAAAAACTGCTTATTGGTCTAAAAAAAAAACACAAGACAACTACAGGTCTAGCCAAAGGTCAGCTCGAACTACCAAACCTAACTCCTACCTTTTTTAAAACTATTAATATACCTTCTGCATCATGCGGTTTCCTTTCATAGTTACGCGACCCCCAGCTATAAGTTGTTTCCTCTGTGGTTCTGTTTCCCGCCTTTCCCCTTCGCGCCAGGATACTCCCAAGTAACGGAGCGCGCTACAAAATAGTTTATACATACATATACATACATAAAAGGTATCTCTTCCCGCACAAAAGTTTCTCATTTGGACATAAAAACAGTAAGAGATCGTTTTGCCTGATTATTTGTTCGACTGTTTTGGGTCGAAAGCGAAAACGTCTTTTCTTTCTTACACGAGCACAAGTTCAGTTACACCTGGCATAAGACAAACACTTACCAGGAAAGGAGATTATACCCAGTGTAAAGTAGTATTTTATAATCTATAGCTTGAAATGATTCTACCAATGATTCGTTTGCACACCACAGTATCAAGTGATTCGTTGTAATACTGTAAGTATTAATTTGGAAAATGAGAATGAAGGCATTTGTATGCAGCACCAGGCCACATTCAACCACCAGGTGATATTTTTTTACAATACACACCTGCTTCAAGAGGTTAGATAGGAGTGGCAGTCCGTCTTCCATGTTTCTGAAACCGGCTGATCAGCACTGCTCAGAGAAAAATGTCTTCACGGATGATAGTAAGGACAGTCAGTGAATAATGAGCAGAAGTGGGATATAATAACAACTGGAAAAACAAAATGTAGGTCTAACCTTTGGTGTCTAGCTGCTACTTATTGTTCTGATAACGTGGAACGAGAAGAACAAATAATAATCTTTCTCCTGAGCCAACAATTCGAAGTTAACAAATACATGTTTATTCTGCAGTCATTATGATGCGAGTAATAGAAGGCTCCTGACAGTTAAACAAACGGATCTGTGTTTTGTGTCCTCTCAGTCATTAGTGTTGTCCTTGTTTTACAGCATCGTGTCCTGTGGTGTGTTTCTGGACTTCATGGTTTGATGTGAGCTACCCAAAATACGGGCCAGACGGTGGCGACTTTGAGACGTATGACAATATCAGGGCTGAAGGCCATGATATCTGTAAACACCCGCTGAACATATCATGCCGCTCTCAACAATTCCCAGACACCCCAATCCACCAACTGGGTCAAAAAGTGCACTGTGACGTCTCCACAGGGCTTACCTGCAAGAACAGTGAGCAGGCGCAAGGATCCAGCATGATCCCCATGTGTTACAATTATGAAGTCAGTGTGTACTGCTGTGAGGAGATCTGTCCTTCATCTCCTACGACCACCACTCCTACGACAACAACCACCACGACTACAACGACGGCCACAACTACAGAGACAACAACAACAATCCCACCGCCTCCGTCCACTACTACAGAGCAAACTACTACCCCAACAACAACCTCTACACCTACCACCACAACAACTACCACCTCTCCTACGACAACACCCACCACGACTACAACGACGGCCACAACTACAGGGACAACAACAACCCCATCGCCTCCCTCCACTACTACAGAGCAAACCACTACCCCAACAACAACCTCTACGCCAACCACTACAACAACAACCACCACTCCTACGACAACACCCACCACGACAACAACAACAGCCACAACTACAGAGACAACAACAACAACCCTATCGCCTCCGTTCACTACTACAGAGCAAACCACTACCCCAACAACAACCTCTACGCCAACAACTACAACAACTACCACCACTCCTACGACAACACCCACCACGACTACAACGACGGCCACAAGCACAGAGACAACAACCCCATCGCCTCCCTCCACTACTACAAAGCCAACCACCACGACAACCATCACCACTCCAACACCAACACCTACCGTTACCACCACTACCACAAGTACTACAACAACAACTGGTAGGTAAATAGGCCACATTGTGACTGCGTTAGTCAGTAACATTCAAATGAAGACAAATGCCAATCAATATTTTCCTATTATTTTTCTGTAATAATTATAATCCTTTTGTGTCACTTTATGTTTTATGATAAAATGTATAGCACAATACCTAAACAAATGCTGCAGGGCAAGGACAACAAAGAAACTACACAGCTAATTAAACCTTCTCTTAAAAGAGCACATCATATAGATGTGAATAACGGGTCATTTGGTAGAAATATGAGGCTACGTTATTGACATTTTGAAATAGGTTTCAGTGGCGGCTCACAGAGGGAGTGCTGCGGGGCTGGGTGAGGGGGAAGTGGATTCCGACATACGTCGGAATGGAGTAAAGTAAGTAAATAAATAAATAAAACAATTTACCTTGCGAGCGTTGCAATGCTGAGTTGGCGATGCAGCCCGTGCAAGATAAATTGTTTTATTTATTTGTTTACTTTACTCGGTTTTGCCGAATGTCGGCGTCCACTACCCCTCAACCCTGCCCCTGCCTCTCCCCCACCTCACCACCCCGCAGCACTCCCTCTGCAAGCAGCCACTAAGTTTGCTCTACCCTTCCACAGGGTGTTAGTGAGCCTCACCTTATGACAATCAAAAATAACCAGGTTCTTTTGCCAGTATGAATGTTCATCATGCAACAGAAGTATCCACTAATAAAAAACGCATTTTTGTGCTTAGCAGCATGAAAATAAAATGTGAGACCTGAGTTAGAGAGAAGGGGGACGGCGAGGAAGACTGGAGTATCTACAGCCACGCGAAGGAAGAATCCACATAAACGAGTGATGGGGCTGAATAAAAGGATGTGGTCTAACTTTCTCCCACTCCTTCAGAGGAATTCGGTTCTTTGTAAAGCCTTTGGTCATGTCTAAGATATGGGAGTCTCGGGAGCCTCATACTATTCAAATATAGATTGGAACTCAATATCCATTTACAATGTAAATAATCTCCCTAAGTATTTGTTTAATATATTCCCATGAGCTCTGAAAGTAGGGTGACTAACTCATTCCATGCCTTCATGATAACCTTGTTTACAATGCTTGCCGATGGTGTGTCATCTATTGCACTCTGGGTGTTGTAGTCCTGATTTGCTTCCATTGAACCTATAGACTAACACATCCAATAGCAATGAAAGCCCAGACTAGAAATACAGGCCCTATGATGACAAGGAGTGAGGTTGCCACCCTACGTGCCCACTGTAGTTCCCCCAGAGCTCAATATACACAGAGAGATTCTACTTCTTGTACTTATCTGCCACCCTCAAAAAGCTCATTTTAACCACTGTCAGGAATACTTTATTTCTGGTGTGTTCTTGTGGGAATCCTTGGAGTGCTCAGCTGCAAGTTAATCCTTTCTGGACACTCCTTCTTGCTGGTTAAGATTAATGGAGGAGAGAACACCCCTCTCCAACGTAACCCCTTTATTAACTGCTTGCGTGCAGCAGAAATTCCAGACCTGTGCTGGGCATTCCAATGGCGGGCGTGGTCGTGACGGAACCATTCAGTCATCAGCACAGCCCAACCGTGACTCATGACGGAATGGTTCCATCATGAGCATGGAAGGGGTTAAGTAAGCGTTACTCTGAAAGTACTCCAGTGGCAAAATTTAGAACTTTATCCAGGGGAGCAAAGCCATGATGAGGAAGGCCCATTCAATAGACTATTGCATTAATCCAGTTTGTTTATATCCAGTGAGATGGTCAGTGCTTTTGCAGTGCCATAATAAGGATTTTGGGGGCTCCAGCCAAGACGAGATTATGGGGGGCCCTATATGCAGCAAATTCAGATTTCCTGCTAATACAAGCCTGCATGATACTGAACAGTGCTAAATTATATCTTAAACTTTAAGAGGTTAAAAAATAAAGTTAAAATATGACTTTTCTAAGACCCCAAAAATCTATAAAATGACACTTAGTGGAGAGAGAGTCAGCGTGAGAGGTAGGAAGAGAGGGAGAGGCATTTTGAAAGAATAGAACAGACAGAGGTCAAATAGATGGACATTTCACTTTCCTAGAGGGGCCCTTGGAAGGTGGGGGCCCTGAGCAATTGCTCACTTTGCCCATGTAATAACACGTCTCTGTCCTTTTGTAGTACATGGCAGGACATGAGTCTGGACCCTGCATATATTTTCATGGCCTGACATCTAGGTGCAGTGGCAGTTGAGGTTATAAAGATTCCATCCGACTGGAGGAGTTGGGGTGTAATCCTTGGTCTCTGGCTAATGAATGCATCCGGTATGTAGAAGGAGCTAAGAGTACGTGTACCTATGTGTAAAGACAGTACCCAAACATGGAATCAACCGTACAATTCCCTTTCTGGCATTGCAGAGCTTGGCAGGGCAAAAAGCGTCAACCCTTAATTGACAGAGCACTATTGAACTGCTTGTGTGCTTGCAGCTTGGCTTGTGAAGGATGTGTGCTGAAAATGTCCCACCGTACAGAAATGCTTCAATTTAGGGTTGTATAACTAAGATTATGCTTCTGCTCAAGTAGCACACAGCTAACATGGTTGATGATAAATTAGTAAAAGCTATAGTTCATAAGTTGAAACAGTAATTTTGGAAAAGTGACTAATGTACATTCTTTTTTTCTTTTTTCCCTTCATTTTACTGAAGAACCGACCAGCACCACGCCCATGCCTACTAGTAAGTGGCAATTTATCTAAACGCATAGTGTATTTTTCTGCTAAATACACGTCTTTCAAAATTTATTTTTGAAAACTAATATTACACATTGTTCAGGCATGGCTCTGATGCAGCCAAAGATTTAAGGGCATGGATTAATAAAAGTGGGAAACAGTGCCCTAGTTATGAACAACGGGAAGGCATTCATGAGGTTATTGTATGGGATAGTTTCCCTGGACCTAACTGACCGGTTAGTTTTGAATCCTTTTGAGAATTTTACAAGGTTTTCTTAGAGATAAAGCCATCGGAGAATTACAGTTGTATAGGGAGAAACATGGTACATGGATGGTTCTAACCCAGAACCTTTTTTTCTTGCTGGGTGAAAGGTAGTTTTGGGTATTCACTTTGAGCTCATTGAATTGGAGACTGAGGTGCAAGGCAGCTAGGACGAGATTGAGTGAGGTGGTATAATCATTTTCAGGTGTCCTTATGACCATGTATGTGCATACCATGCTTAATAAAGCATTAGTTTTGTTTTCTTATTTAGAACTCGAAAATTACATTAACTATTATTTTCAATGTGACAAAAAAATTACTAAGGTCCTCATGTACAAAACCTTTCGGGAGATCGCAAAAAGCCCAGTTCCTAGAATAAGGCTGTTTGCGACAGCAACAAAAGTATTTTGTAATGTATGGAAGCCAAGCTGCGATTCAGTAACTTATTATGTTTAGGGCCCCTATTCCGTTTGAGAATGTAAAAAATATATTTTTTAGGAGCAGGCACTTTAAAGTTTCATATTCTTTTTTAAACGCATTCTTTTTGTCTTTAAGGAAAACGGGCTGCATTTTAAGAAAAAGGTTGTTTTATTTTTGTTCTAAAGATATTAGTGAATTTTTACAGGGTTAAAATAAAGTGTACAAACAAAAAATTACATTGCATGGTACTGTAGGGTGGCAAAGAGTTAATACATCCATCGCAATAGGGATAATCAGGGAGAGCTACAGGGCTGGACTAAAAACCCAGACCAGCCCCTATATGGTGCACAGCTAGTGCAGCGAGTGAGCCTGACCACTACAAAGGGGAATTCTGGGGGAGACCCCCACCAGAAAATTTGGGGCTAAATTGTGCATTCTACAACACATTTATCATTACATTTTAATTGTATTAGCTGCTAAAGCGTAGTAAATGATTACCTCATTGTGCACCAGGATACGACAATCTTTGTTGGGGCTCTTCAATGATTCCCTCACTGTCACCCTCCAACAGTGCCTCTAGTCTCCCCAAAGTCCCTATCTCACATGTATTTCATTTGTTTTATAGCCCCTCTCATACCAGCGTAGGGTGTCAGAACACTTTGCATCAAACATACATCCAGATACAATGAATCATACATGTGTAAATCAGTGTATTAAAAGGTTTCATAAGGCAAATGTAACTATTTGGTGTAAGATTCAGATGTCATTCATACTGGTGGGCATTTTTAAAGAGTGCTTGGTCTGGAGAAGCACAAACTCATGATTCAAAACATAGCACAGTGGTTAGGGTTGACTTTAATAATAAGAATGTATTTCTAACCAAACAGACGCTTTTTTGTAACATCAGGATAATGAAAGACTGGGAAAAAGCATAACTTTCTAACATGTACCATGCAGTTTGCATGCAGCTTTTTGATGGCAGTTCATAGCTCACTGTGCTAGACTATGATTGTGTTTTTTGTGAACTGCACATCAGCATAAGAATCTTTATGACAAAAGAAGTGACCCACTGACCTATGCGCATAAAATGCTGTTCCTTGATATGCATTGTACATGTTCTGTGCAGCAGGCACAATAACCCTCTGAGCTACCTTAGATGAGTCAAAACTGCCACTAGACAAAACTCCCATCTGTCTCCAGCAGGTATATTAGTCACCCGAGTTATCATGACACTTTTATGTTTGCCCTAAAACTAACTGCTGGATATACAAGGAACTTTACAGGGCGTTCACAACAGCATCACTGCTCCAAAACCGGCCTCTGTGAACAAATAGGCCTCCACCCTTGAAGAGTACCAGGGAAAAGCCTGATCTCCCGTAACGACCAGTCCGGCCTTGGAGAGCGAAATATTCAGTGAAAAACACCAGATCAACTCAGGGTTGCAAAATAAAAAGTACTGGCAGGGTGTGAGCACCTGAGTCTGAGGTAGTATTCATGGGTTTACAGAGATGGACAGAGTTTAATGCATGCACCCCATAATGTTTTTTGTCACATTAGCTGTAAAAAGAAGATGAATGGGCGATAAACCGGACAGCTGAAAGGAGAGCAGAGGGAGAAGATAAATGAGGGGAAGGAGGCGACAAAATAGAGAGAAAGGAGCATGCCAGTAGGAAAAAGGTGAAAAGGGATTAGAGTTATGCCCAACTAAAAGGACCTGACCTCAATTCTTCAATGTTGTGGGACAGGTCAAAAATATACCCTGATGGGCTGACACGCATACTGTCCAGGTTGCAAAAGTGCGACTGTTTCCCATGCATACCGTGATGTGATGGGGTTGCCAGAACACTTCGATTGGGAAGAGGGTGCACTTCTTTGGTAGGAGACTCATGCCCATCATGTGTGATATGATACATTTTTAGTAGATTTCCAGTCTAGAAGAATTGGTTTAAGTGTGATGGTGATTAGTAAATTGAGACGGGTTAGGTCCGAATCTGGGGGATCGATTGGGGTAGGTGTTGCAAACGGTTTGAGAACGATCATTGGAAATTCCAGTGAGATGGGAGTTTTGAATATTTTACATAGTTGAGTGGTGATGTCACCCCAGTAAAAGGACAAGAGGCACATGAGAAAAACATATGTTCCAGGTTTCCGATTGTTGATTTACATTACCAGCAGCTGTCAGACTCTACTAGATTGAACTGGAAAATTCTGGCCGGGGTCCAGTATAGAAAGTGAGATGCAAAGAACTTTGTTTGAGTTAATAAAGGAATATGTTTACTTTAGAGCAGGTGAGGGCAGATTTTTTTCCCAGGCTCTTGTGGAAAGGCCTGGTTTGATTTTGCCAGCGAGGTATGATGATCATTTGATCTGCAAATTGGGGTGTCGTTGGGAGGAGATGTTGCCCATTAGTTTATAAATCTTTGACACTATGTGCCCCCCAGATTGCATGCTTTTAAGCGTGCAGAAAAGAGTTGTTTTCATAAGGAGCCCCAGTTCAGAAAGAGTTGCTTTGATTTTTAAAAATATGTATAAAGGAACAGCTGTCCTCAAAACATGGGATAATAACTGGAATTACCACAGAGATACAATGATGTCTATGTTCTTATATCCAGATGGATATTATGATTTACTTTGAAAAATACATAGAGACATACAAGCAGAACAGTTTACAATGAAAAATAGAGTTACCAAACTCGGGCATTGCGCATAGTGGGCGAGATACAATTTAGGTATTAGGCCAAATAACATATAGAGTAGCACCATAGCACATATTAGTAACAACAATTATAGGTTTGTGTCAAGGTGCTGAAGTTGACGACATTTCGATCTCTTAACAAGATAATGGGATCATCATCAGGACATAGCAATTGATGCCTGAGGATAGTGCCAAAGGAGAAAGATTAGATGGTCCCTCACAGAGTAAGTGCACGGATTCCGGGATATCCCAGTCAAAGACTTTCTATGGAGACGTGATTGACATACAATATGCCAGGAAGTCATTGTTAGCTAACGCTACCAACAGGTAGCAATGCCATGCCCAAATGGGGCAATTGGCATTAGAGTCCTTCGGGATATAGGAATTGGGGAAAAAGGATGTACGCAGGATCGAAGTCAGACTTCCTTTATAAATATTCACACCCAAGGTCCCTTCTAGATTGCTTGATTTCCCTTGGTTTTGCAAAATATATTGATTCTTAAAAAGCCATAACAATCTAAATTAGTGACATTGTGTTTCACTTGGAGTGTCGCAAAGAGACGGTGTTCAGAGTCTGTAAAGAGATCTGCTACAACAGAGATACATTTGTTTGCCCAGTACAGACCAAGTCTGGCAGATTCTGTAATCTGAAGTTTTTCTTATATCAAACAAATGAACTAAGATGTACTAGTGTTAGTAGAGCTGCAGTCATATCTTTAAAAATCTTATTGGAGTGAATAAAAGAATTCTGGGACATAGTCAAGTTTGCTATTAATGAGAAGGGAAGGCTAATTTGCTGTTCTATGCCAAGCAATGTCACAGCTTTGAGAGAATCCATTTCAAGACAACATGATCCCAACATGTTCTCTGAGCAGCTAAGAAGGCAGTTTGGTAGTTAAACCAATTCGGCAAGTTACAGCCCTACAAAGTTAATCTTAAGCTTTTTAAGACTCATTCTGGATTTCTTGCTGGACCAGGGGAAATGTGAGGTAATTATAACAATGGATGAGTTAAGGTCCTGTGAGAGGTGCAAAGGAAGCATACTAGCCTGAAATTATTTAGCGGTCTCACAAATTTATTTTCCGGTTGCTAGTGTATCCCACCATGAGAAATATTTGGGTGACCATGCTGACAGCTTAAATCCAGCTATAGATTTGAATAGATCATTGCAGAGTTCAATGTCCAAATACTTGATGTATTTGGCTTGCCACAAAAACCATCTTGGTTTACTGATTCGGTATTTGGAGGAGGTGCGTTTAGGGCATCCCTTCAAATACAGAATCATAGTGGTGTGAATGGTTGCTCTGCCACCGATTTATGATTGCATACCATTTGTATTCTACTGACACCTCAAAGGAGGTGGTCACCACATGCCGACCCCTAGAAACCCCTTCCCCTCTCTGAATGTTGAAACAAATATTCTTTGAATGTGGACCACTCAATACTCTTATAAAACGAAACTAGAATGCGTCATCCTATTTCTTGAAATGCATCCCGCTTTCCTCTAATATTTTCTTATTTTTTAAATGGCTTTAAAAGTCATTACAGGCATGGAAGTCTGCTCACTGTAGCAGACCACCATCCCTGTGATCGCTAACATTCCTAATGGGTAGTATGATGATTTGTGACCCACCCAGGGCTCACCATTTAAAAATATAAAGGTTTCTTACATTAGGAATTGTGATTTGTTAATTGCAACTGAGTAAAAATTGCAATGTGGAAATTGCAATTCCTAATTCTTGTACATCTGGCCCTAAAGTATACCACTGGGAATGCCATATCTGTGACACACTCATAATATATGATAATATGTTGAGCAAAGCACACCCTGAAGAGAGTTATGGGGACCTCAAGAAGTGGGCTGAAAATAAAACATAAAACCAACCCAAAAAAGAAGCCAGATAGAAATCAATTACTGATGATAAACAACAAGTAAAGATTACATATTAGTTTATAGTTTTTGAAATTGAAAGGTACCCATTTAAAAAAGATTAAGCTTTTGGATGAAACACAAGCTGCATTTCGATTACATTCACTTTTTCGGGAAAATATGCCAGATATCTAATTAATAAGTAAAAAGAAAGTGAAGATGAAAAAGTTGGATCTTGGATTACTGGGATGATAAAAATGGATGCAAAATACAAAGATAGCTTCTAGCACATGTTTGTTAAGCTCCTTGCGTAAAAACAATTTCAAGTTGTCCAGTAAAAGCATGTACAAACAGAAAATCAAAAAGAATGGCTATCCTCTGTAATTCATATCCCACGGGTACATGAACTATTGAGGTTTTCAACAGAAGTGTCTGCAAAATGTCACCTATTTTGGAAATACTACGAGAAATTACTAGAATGCGTCTATAGAGCATACAAGCGCAATCAAACTAGGTTACTCTGTATTCAAAGGGATTGTTACTGGGAGGTTTAATACCTTAAATGTCAGAATACATCACACAATGGCATCAAGCAGCCTTCTATAATGCATATTGTTGGCGATTGTGGGCGATTGTTAGAGATGCAGAACTGGGCAAGAAGTACCTTTATTCCTCTGTACCGGACGGCCCCTTTAGGAGCTTAACCACGCCTGCCTCCTTAAATTGTGACTGCTATTTCCACAGGGACCGACATTAAAAGTGGGGCCAGATTTGTTACACTGGGTGATTAGTGTTGGCTATAAAGATCAGACGTTTGATATTTTCCTCTAGAAGAGAATAAAGCGTGAACAATGCTGGGACATGTGGGTTTTGGTGCACGAAGCCCCAAAATCAGTCTGTTTATGCTCCATGTTTGAGAAATCAACTTGCAATAGGTGCTGGTTATCACATTCCATAAATTCCAAGCCCTGGAGTATCGCTTTTAATAAGTAAGATAAATAGCAACCACCTCTTCGGGACACTCTTAATGGAGGCCTACGACTTCTAAATGTAATTTGCGAGCCGTAGGGCATCTCATTTAAAGGTATGTCGTGTTTTTGGTGATTAAAAAGCGCGCAATATGTCCTTGTAGTGCCTTCGGGATGGAAATTCTTAGGGGCGGATTTACAATTACTGGCGCATCCATGCAAATTAGCAGAGATGCACCAGTCAGTCAGTCAGTCAAAATACACTTTATTCGATTTTTGTTAAAATCATAAAAGACAAGAGAAATACATACATTAAAAACATTTCAAAAATACCCACAATTCATTTTGTTTTTACACAGCGTCCGTAAAAGAGTCACTTAATTAATCACCATGATATATAAAATAAAGTTACAGTTAATATATTGGTTTTTAGTTTAAAACAGTACAGTTCTAGGGATTCTTTTGTTTCTTCCTCTGTATGCGGCTGTTAGAAAACTTGCTACACAAAAAGTGACGTGTGCATCCGGTAATCTCTGAAGATAAAGCAAGGCTGGTCTCACTTGTATGAAGCCAAGAATTTTCAGGAGGGGAATTAGATATTTTCTCCTCTCCGTGTTATGAAATGCACAAAAAAACAGAAAATGGAGAGTGTCCTGATTAGAAAACTGGTCACACTCACACGGTGGTGCATGCTCCGGTTTACCCCACGTGGGGAAGGTGCCTAGTGAATAGTGGATCAGGTTCATTCTAAATCTGGTTAGCAAAAATCTGTGCAAGGGTTTAGAAACGTATTGCAGGTATGGTTCCATCGAGGGGGAAGAGGACAAAACCAAGTGTGCTCTTACTAATGGTTTGTTAACTTCAGACTCCTCTCTCTCTAAGCGTGTCCTCCCCTGGAATTCCTTCTTAATCCATGCAATGTCTGCTTTCCTAATTATTGACGGTGTTGTATATAGGTCAGGTCTCCCGAGGGCAGTGAATGATGACTTTATGTATCTCAACCAGGGTATGTTCATTGCCCCCTCCCTTGCAGTCACATCTTTAAGAATTGTATGGTTTAAAGACAGCTCAGTATTTAACCAGGTATTGGCCCAAAAAAGTAAAGGGGCCAATTTCAATCCATCTATAATATAGGGTAGGCCAACTTCTTCATGTATGGAGTAAGTAGGTGTGGAGTTTGGAACCGACAAGATTCTTCTAATAATCTTATTCTCTACCCTCTGCATACTGTCCAGGTTGGTGTAACCCCACAATGCTGCACCATATGAGGCTATAGAAATGCATTTACTTTTGTAAACTTTTAACACAGCTTCCATTGGTTTAGCCCCTAGTCTTTTAGTGAAATCCATCAGGGCTGCTGTGGACCGGGCTAAAGAAATATGCTTGGCCTTAATTTGCGGGACCCAGGAGCCCTTCTCATCAAACAGGACCCCTAAGTATGGAAAAACAGGGACCCTGGAGAGAACCTCGCCTTTACAGAAAAAAGTTTTTGTGTGTGATTTATTTTTCTGCGGACCCACGATCATTGTGTGCGATTTGGTCACATTGATTTTTAAATCTAATTTAGCCATAAAGGAACCAAAAAGCTCCAAAAGGGTCTGTAGACCAATGCCCGTGCGGGCGATGAGAACAGCGTCATCCGCATATAGGAGAGCCGGAATCTGCTTCCCACCTACCCGCGGGACATCAGCGTTGCCTGCTAACAGGGACTTTCCTAGATCATTAATATAAATGGTGAATAAAAGTGGGGCCAAAATGCAGCCTTGTCGGACACCCTTATTTGACCTAAAGCTGTCAGAACATCGCCCTTCCCTGGTTACCCGGACCTTCGCAGTAAGTCCTTGGTGCAAACTTGCTATGAGGGCCACCAAGGAGTCCTCGATACCAAGCTCACGGAGTATAGCCCAGAGCTTGGCCCTATTAACCAAGTCGAAGGCCGAGGAGAGGTCCATAAAGGCTAAAGATGCACCAGTAATTGTGCGCCGCAGCTCCTCCACCCATGATGCGCCGCATTTACAATGCAGCGCCCCATGGGGCAAAATCGGCACAGATGCATGACGCATCTGTGCCGTAAAGGCGGCGCATTGCTGGAGTTGCATCGCAAGTGCGCCGCAGCTCCAGCAATGCACTGGGGGGCCTATTCTTCCAATGCTGCGTCAAGCCTTACGCCTGCTTCAAGCAGGCGCAGGGTTTTGACGCAGCATTGGCCTAAAAGTGACTGAGTGAAATCTTGTAGATTTCACTCAGCCACTTTTAGTAGGCGTTCCTGTACAGGAACGCCCTCCCCTGCGCCTGAATGCCTCCTGGTGGCGCAGGACTCTACAACGTGAGGCATCTCCCAGATGCGTCACATTGTTAATACCCCGCACCATGGCGCATCTTTTGCGCTGCCGCTGCGTCACAAAAGTGACGCAACGGTGGCGCAAAAGAGGCGCAAGGGGCTTGTAAATCTGCCCCTTAGTGTTTGATGGCTGGAACTAGAATCTGAACCAAATCAAGTACAAATCTTCTAGAATAGTAAACCTATGTAAGATAAAACAGAAACAGAAAATAATAGGAAATCAGAACAGGAGTGCAAATACAATGCATCCTGAGTAAAGTAGCTCAGTGGGACTGCAGGTTGTATTCAAGCTGGATGTGGATATGGACGCTGTGCTTCTGCCACTGTAAATTCAGAATGCATAGGCCTCCTCCTAAATTAGATTGGACCAGGCTAGAGTGAAGCTAGTGCAAGAAGGAGGAAAACAAATATGTGTCATCGAAGGACTAGTGTGGAATTAGTTATCTGGTGGTTAGTCTCTTCTTTTTTTTAAACTATCTGGAAAGTAAATGGACTAGAGGGGTCTCTTAGAATCTGGCAGGGAGTTCATCTACTTTCCATGACAAGAGATATCCCACTGCCTGCCATATCTAGAAACCCTTGCTTGCTTGGCTGTCACATTTTCAAAAACAGGTTCTCCTGCTGTCGCGATGGGAGCGCTTATCGATTAAATAAAAACGTGGCAGGTGGACCTGCATTTTTTCCAGCAAGTTTGAAAAAAAACCCCCAAAAAACAAAAGAGTTGGATTGCTCTTGAAAATCAAGAAAGCAATGACCTTGAAGCACTGTGAGATTTCTACTAGTGGATATGGATCATTTGTTTTTCCCCTCTGTCTTTATTTACATTGCTGTCTTGAAAAGCAAAAATATTTTGCAGGTGCCAAGCTTCATGTGCCTGCTTGGGAATTTTTTTATTTTCTGAAAACGGACTCCCAAAGCGGGAGATTTTTTTTAAACAATAAAAAAATCAATAGCCCTGATATGAGTTTTTTTTCTGTGTGTGTTGTGTGTGTGAACCGATTTTACAGTCCTGAGTCCTGAAAAGAAGTGACGGTTGCCCCTCCATAAGTGACACTCTGACCAGGCTGCCATGCGGGAGATGGGTCTCCATGTCAAGGGTTTATGCTGGAAGACAGATAGGTTTTCACTGGTGTGAGTTCGGCTAATTCCCAGCCGCTAAAAAGAGCAGATTAGCCAAAAGTTTACGGAAGTACTGCCTCTCCAACAAAGTTTAAATGACCCCCCTGGCTGTTCTTCACCCCCAAATGAAGTGGAAAGCCAATGAATTGGTTGGACCGGACCTTCTTTATTTGTGGTATATGTGATGAGTTCCATAATCTCTCAGCAACCCTCTTAGTATGTGCCAATAAAGTTAACCATAGACACTCTTTTAAATCTGTTGTGAATCTAATGGAAAAAGTGCGGCATTTATTGATATTACATCTGGCGACATGTCCTTTTGTATTCAAAAGCCTTCTAATTGACCTATAACGGTAAGACAACTACACACTCCTTAAAAGTCTTGCCAAAACTCAATGTGAAAAACCAAACTGATCCCCTCCATTTTAGGTTGAGCCTATAGCGGCCACGCACATGCACTGCTCGCTTTGCGAGGCATGCAGTATTCAGTATGGAGTGGAAGCTCTGTGCAAGCTCTGCCCACTCTCCGCCCATTTTTTTTCATTGGCTTGTGTCTTTGCTGTTCCTAAATGCTGCCTTCCGATTGGTTTTAGGCTTTTTAGTCCCTCCTTATGATGGCCATGTCATCATTTGTATCCTTCTATGGCTACTGGCCCCTTTACTTCAAGTGTAGCACAGTACCTTTTATTTAGATTGTGAGCACTATTTTCTTCCTGTGCCTTACCCCCCTCCCACAGTACGTGCCTTCTCGCCCCCATACTACTGTTGTTTGTGCCTTCTCGCCCGCCCACATGCCTGTTTGCAATGCGATAGGTCTCGCGTAAATGCAAGTCTTATTGCATTTCAAATGCTTGTTTTAGATTGAGGCAGGCCGACAGCTTTCTCAACAATAACGTTTTGAAATGCTACGACAACATAAAACAAACTCTGACAATTCTAAAAGGTTGGTGCCACACCTATTTGCTTGCCAGCACATTCAGTTCAAGGCGCTTTGCCTTGTTCATAAAATCCTCCATCGCTCTGGCCCTCCGATCCTGCAGGGTTCGTGTTCCTCCTATGTTCCCACACGCGCTCTCCGCTCAGCGGACCTCCACCTTGCCTGTACCATCAAAATCAGAAGGAGTAGAGCAGGTGGCCGTTCCTTCAGGTATCTGGCTCCGAAACTGTGGAACTCAATCCCCCTGGAGATGCGTGCCACTAACAATTACCTGTCATTTAGAAAGCTAATTAAAACATGGCTGTTTCCGCCTACTTAAGGCCCACTAGTACTGCCACACGTTTTTTCCATGCCTAGTTGTTTTGTTTCTAATCGTCTGCAAGCGCTGGGACGCCCTGTTGCTGGGGTAGCCATGCGCTATATAAGCGTTTTTAACATAACATAACATAACAAGATAAGGCGGTACTAAGGAGGGACTAACAATCCTATTAACAAATCAGAAGCCAGCATTTCCAAAGGGTAATGACACAAGCCAATAAAAAATATGAGCGAAGAGTGGGCAGAGCTTCAAATTCATATTCAAATACAGCATGCCTCGCAGAGCAGCACATGCACTTCCCTGACTCGACCTAAAATCCTACAAGGAAAGGAAATTTCACCCTGTGTAAAATAGTATTTCTTAATCTATATCTTGTAAAGATTCAGTACATGATTCATGTACATAGTGACGGACCACAGTATCAAGTAATTATTTGCTATACAGTACGTGTTTATTTGGAAAATGAGAATGCATTGTTATGCAGCACAAGACCACATTTACCCACCCTATTACATATTTTAAACATACAACTGCTTCAAGAGGTTAGATAGGATATGAGTGTTCATCTGTCCTTCATGTTTCTGAAACTGGCTGGCCAGTGCTGCTCAGAGGAAAGTTTCTTCATGGATGGTAGTAAGGACAGGCAGTGAATAATGAGCAGACCTGGGATATAATAACAACTGGAATAACAAAGTGTAGGTTTAAGAAAGACCTTTGGTGTCCCTACTGTGCTGATAACATGGAACGGAAAAATAAATATCAATAATCTTCGTATTGAACCAACGATAGGCAGTACACAAATGCATGTTTATTCTGCTATCATTATGATGCGAGTAATGGAAGGCTCCTGACAGTTAAAATAAATGGATCTATGTTTTGTGTCCTCTCAGTCATTAGTGTTGTCCTTGTTTTACAGCATCGTGTCCAGTGGTGTGTTTCTGGACTCCGTGGTTTGATGTGAGCTACCCAGAATACGGGCCAGACGGTGGCGACTTCGAGACGTATGACAATATCAGGGATGAAGGCTATGATATCTGTGAACACCCGCTGAACATATCATGCCGCCCTCAACGATTCCCTGACATCCCAATCCACCAACTGGGTCAAAAAGTACACTGTGACATCGCCACGGGGCTTACCTGCAAGAACAGTGAGCAGACGCAAGGACCCAGCATGATCCCCGTGTGTTACAATTATGAAGTCAGTGTGTACTGCTGTAAGGAGATCTGTCCTACATCTCCTACGACCATTAGCCCTACAACAACACCATCCACAACTACAACAACAATGACAACCACACCGAAGACTACCACCACTACACCAACTACAACTACACCGAAGACCACCACCACTACACCAACTACAACAACTGGTACGTATAGTAAACATGGTTATCACATTAGCTGTCAACTGGCACTTTATTGCATTTGTTTATTATATCTAGTCACATAGTGCCAATTTTAGTTTTAAAATGTTTTATAACAGCAAGACTCCTCAAGCTCCATTTATCATCTGTAGGTTATGTTCTATTGAGATGAAGGGTAAGGGCACTAAATGACTAGAAAGCTGAGTAGAGTGTTCCATAACAAGGTCACATAATAGAGATATGGAGGGGTGAATGAAGTAACGAATATAGGGCATGTTTTGAAAAAGAGTTTGTGAAAAATCCGATATAGGCTCTAAGATAGCAGAGAAAAGAAGAGACAATGTGTTCAGTACTGTAAAAGAGGATTTGATTGGGGTAGCTGAGATATGAGTTTTATTCACTTCTAATAGGAGGGTGAGAGACTTTAGTGTTCACGATCAGAGTAAAGCAAGAGAGAAGAAAGAGGACAACATCAGAACAAAGAGAATAAATAAGAGTACCACTTGTGTATATGGAAGTGTATCAGCCATATTGTGAAAGTGAGGGGAATGGGCATTAAAACTAATGGCTGTGACTTGGACACTTACAGTTCTGTACCACTTTACGTCTAGTCTCTAACAACTCCTCCTGGAGTGGTGACTAATATTTTTGATTTCTCTCCTTTTTGTTGAAGGACCAACAAGCACCACTCTGACATCTACAAGTAAGTGTGAATTTAGGAAACTTTCACATGTGTTTCTTCGTTGATCATATTAAGCTGTTTAACCCCTTCGAGGCTGATGACGAGCTGGGCTCGTCATGGTGTAGCCTCCTCAAACACTGATGACGAGCCCAGCTCGTCATGAACAATGGGAATCCAGAGGATCCAGCACAGGGGGGGAAAACGCATAGCAGCCATGGAGTTAATAGCCCTGCATGCTTCTGGGCCTTGATACAATCTAAATATTGGAAACAGTGTATCCGAAGGTATCTGATGCAGACTCCAGGCATTTCAGTAATTTATGACAGTGGGACATTAGCATCCATTGCATTTCTAAATCAGGCTTCTGCAAGGTCCTGTTAGAGGTTGATGTGGAGGAGAATGTACCCTTTTATGTGTAAGGTTGTCTCCTACTAATTCCTGTAGTATGTTGTAGTGTAGGAGAACAAGTCTTCCATATTATCCAAGGCACCTGCATGTAAGATTCTGTAGGATGTAATTGTGCAAGATAAGATGTCTTTAAGTATCAAAGCAGTTTTTTTAGATGCATAAAGGTAGCTATTCTTCTGCCTTGTTCCTAACACCACTTTTCTGGTATTCTGCATGATGCCATGTGGCGTGAATGCAGGGCTCCATTGATTAAATTTACTGTGTTCCTAACCGCTTGTTAGTCACTGATTAGTTGTCCCACACCGTTGAGGTTTAGTGTGATACTCAGCTGCCATTCCCCTAGACACAGTCACTTCAACCCAGGCGATCCTTCTGCAGAGCGTGTAGTAATGAACAATCTGACCATGGTTCTAGTCTTTGCGTTATAATAATATGTACGATCAGGGAAAACACTTCTTCAGTGATATTTCTCAGATTTTGATGGTGGTAAAGAATTCTCAACAGCCTTTCCAGTCTTGTTCCTTGATGGATTACAATTCAAATTGTCTCTGGTGGACAGCAGGAACAACTCCAGCATGTCCCTAAACTTAGCATCAAATGGCTGATATTTGATCATGTAATGAAGACTGGATATATTTGCACCATTTGTCGTAAAATAAGTGGTGCATGTGTTCAGGTAGCTTGTGGGTAGCCCATACCAATGTTCAATGTCCCAACTGCTCCACTGTGAATAATACTTGCATGCTGCGAACTGAAGCCTTATCAAAGTTAACAAGTTCAATGTTGTCATAAAATAAACAACTGCTTTTCAAGCACAGGGCTCCATTTATGATGAATGCAGGAATCATTATCTCTTTAAAGGCGATAGTCAACATTTAACATTTACGCAGTCAACTCTAAGAAGGTATTAGAGTCTCTCCCTTTAGCCTGGCATTTTGAGAAGACTATTTACTGAAAAATCGAGACAAACTTCTGCTGTGTCTTATTTCAGGGAGACAAGCTCTGCTTAAGATAGTACAGCCCTCATTACGAGCTTGGGTCCCCTCTCTGGGCAAATTATAATGAAATATAAGTCCCAATTCCATGTGTGTTCAGGGCCCAGAATTATCAGGTCTAAAAATTCCAGATCGGATAGTTCTGGGCCAGGAGACACTGAGGGCCTCATTACGATGTGACTCTTAAAGTCACATCGTAGGTTTCACTTCCGACCGCCACATTAGAATGCAGGTGGTCATAAGTGCAACCGGCCAATCAATCTGGCTGCATTGCGATGCCTCAAGGATCCCATCAGCCAGTCGGAGGGTACACCGTAATCACTATGGATGACTTTTCTGGCATCAGAATCACGATGTCGGTTTCCAACAGGCTTTCCACGTTGGGCTTTCTGACATGGTGCCCCCCTGTTCTTTGTGGAAGGATGAACAGATTCTCACATTTCTTTATGGGAGCTTTTGCTTAGGCCGGATTAGGTCCACAGCACAAGCTTCCATAAGGAAATGGGAGTATGCAAACGCACCATGTGTGGTTGCATTTTAATACTGAGGTCAGGACTGCCGACCAGAGATTGGTCTGTCCTGATTCTGCAACAGTGTCGGGCTGCGAAATCATAATAAGGCCCTGAAACTGTCAGAGGTACTGCAGGGCGGGGGCTGAGGGCAACAGCATTGTCCGACCCCTGCCCACTGCCCACTCTCTGCAGCAGTCCTGTGTCCTGAGGGAGCAGACAATGTTTCCTCCAGACAAGCATGTGGGTGCCCTTTATTTCTGCAACTACCCCCCCACTGCCCTACACTACCCTCTCCCTCTAACACTGTCTGCTTCTTCATTGTTTTTTTTGCTGAAGTCAGCATCTGAAGTTAAGCATCTGGTAACTGTGGGTTAGCGCAATTACTCCCCATTTTGAGGAAAAAACTCTCAATATCAGGGCTCTATTGTGGAAATAGCAGCCGGTAACGTAGATTCTGTCTGCCAGAATGTCTTCCACAAAGTTTGGCGAACTCATAACACGGACCTATAAGGGAGGTGGTGTGTGAATAATCACACGGAGTGAGTTATTTTTATAATGTACACTTCAGCATTCTCATATATATAATTCATCAAAACATTGATGGTATAAGCCATGTGTGAAAGGCCAGCCATGTTTTAGTGACAATATCAGCTCAGTGCCTTATTTGTTATGTTTGCTGCCAGTGGCACTCAATTTTGGGAAATGCAACTTACATTTCATCATCAGTCTTTGACCAACAGCACTAGAGAGAAAGGTTGCAAAAAGCAAGATGAATGAAGAGAACGAAAGGGAACCATTTAAAAAGAGAGAGAGAAACATAGGGATAAAAAAACCTGCATGGGAGAGATAGGGAGATGGGATGCATAGAATGATGAAAGAGGATGCCTGAGGTAGAATTAGACCAGACAGGCATATTATTTGATAACTCCACCATTCAACAGCACTGTTGGAAGGTTCCTAAGAATAACATTGGGTCCGCACATTGTATTTTATAATTTAGGTACTAGGTTGTACTGTCCCTAGAACCATGAGACACAACTGAAAGTCTTTCTTAGTTCTGGCAAGTACTCATTTTCACATCACTGAGGATTTAACCGATAAATGATGGGATTCTTTTCACATTGATGCATGATTCTTGATGTGCACTTCCAGTGCTTCTAGTTTAACTGGTGGTGTTGTATTTATGAAGAATGAATATGCAATTGGAAGCTTGGGAGACCTTTCTTAATTTGTTGAGTGCTTTAATACTCTCAGGTGACCCCTCTCTAGACCGGGGAATGTGTCCCTCTTTTATCTATTTAACAGAAGGGGCTTGTTTCGGGGTAGTTAGGTTTTTCTACACCCACTATTTTGGTGTTCGGTAGAAGCTAACTCAAATTTTCCAGATCGATTCAAGAGGAGATTTGAAAGCAGGTAAATCTCAGTACTGTTTAATTTCTTAAACAGGAACATTGAATGCCAGAAAATACTTCTCTTTTCTGTCCTCTACCTCCACAAATGCCTGCACATAGATGTACCTTCCGCTCGGAGCTAAATGTATGAGATAAAAACCCCAAATCATTGTGGCTTCGCAACCTGAAATATTGCTACATTTGATGGGCAATAACTTTAAATCACACCTATTGGTGCGAAAATACTGCACAGCAACAGTAAAATCGCATGCCATTTTACCATAACCCCAGTACTGTAAAACTTATAATTAAGGCCAATCTTGTAAAACTCACCCTTTTACTTGCTTCTTTCCACACAAAGTTTGCTCTTTTCACTTACCAGACTCCAAGTGCAAACAGCTTTCCATCCCACTTTGAAAATGTCAGTGTATGGTTCTCTAACAGGGGTGTAACAAAGGCCCCTGCAGCCCCTGAGGAGAGGTAGGCAACCAACCTTTCAAGGGGCCCCCAAATCTTCATTGACCCTCATTCATCCCAAGACCAATGAATATCTGTGAGATATGTGAGAGTTGGGCACCTCTTCATATTCTCCAGGGGGGTCCCGTTATTTTGCTTTATGCCACTGTTTTTTAAACCTACATGCTTTGCTTGTCCGTTTTATTGCTATGCACAGTGTCCTTTGGCAATAGATTCTTGCTCCATAAATATCCTTAAAAAAGGAAAAAGTATGAACATCCGTATCTTAATATTTCAATGTTGTCTTGCAGCCGTCTGCACTCCTCGGACTGAGTGTGAATGGACAGACTGGATTGATGTTGACTACCCTCAGTACGGTCCTGAAGGTGGTGACTTTGAAACCTATGACAAGATCAGGGAGAACGGCATCGACATCTGCGGACATCCAGAGAACATCTCATGCCGAGCGCAGAGATTCCCAGACGCACCTCTTGAGGATCTGCAACAGAAAGTGACATGTGATGTCAAGACAGGGTTGATTTGCCTCAACAAGGAGCAGTCCGAGAGCACCATCATACCCATGTGTTACAACTATGAGATCAAAGTTTACTGCTGTCGTGAAATAACCTGTGGACCCACCACCCCTCACACCACGACCACACCTGGCACCACCACCACTCTCTGCACAACAGAAACCACAGAACCTACGTATCCAACATCTACAACCACAACCACAGGTACAGATAAATTCAATCTAGCATACTGAGCAGGGGTTCTGGAAGCAGGTAGTCAAATCTCAGCAGTGGTGTGAAGAATCCTTCATTTATATTGTCTAATTGCAGTCGTCGAATATTAAAGGTTTGGTGTTAATTATCTGGTAATGAGAGTATGCGCTATGCAAATTGCTACTGGTAGTGGCAAAGGGTACCTGACTAATGTTGACCCTGAGGGTTTGGAGTCTGATGATGAAGAGGCAAGTTAATCACTTTGTAGATGTAAGAGTAACCTTTATGATCATCATTGACTTTCAGATTGAGGTGATGCCCCAGAGAGTCTTGGGTCAACGGCCTGCCTCCAGCTGTAGAAGTTATGGCATGCTGTATAGACCCTATTTAAACTGCGCTCCTGGAATTATGCGATTCTGCAGCTCTTTTCGCATAATGACAGATTTGCGGCATTTAATAAAGAAACCATCATCTGTTGCATAATCTGCAGATTTTAGCAAAACAAGTATGTTTCTTGTTCAACTGGATCAAAAGTTAATAAAAACGTGGCGACCTGTTCGGTTGCAGTGAAAGGCCCATCGCAAACATGTAATGGCCATTTTTCAGTTGCTGAATTATACCACCTAAATCGCCTTTTCCTGCTGCATAATTTAGTCACCCCTGCCACATAATTTAGTGCTGTCTTGCAGCATAATTCCAGGGGGTCCTGAATATAAATCCCAAAAGCTTTTGCCAAATGTTTTTCCCCTCAACCCGTGGTAGACCAGCCACATAATTTGAAAATGTGAAGTCCTGAGTTTGTTAGAAATGACACTCCTGCATTTGTAGGTGAACAAATGTAATATTATGATTGTCTGAGACAACATAATCAAATCAATCAAATTAATTTTTACGTGCAAGCAGAAAAGTAACCTTTCTTCAACCAGAGCCTAGGCTCTTTATGCTGCAAACCAATTTGCATCACTTTTTAGCTTCAAAGTTCAATTTTTGTGTCTGTCGTGCAGTAACAATGTACAAGCATGTTGTTCAATTAGAGGGAAGAACATTCCCTGTTTTAAAATCATAATATCCAAAATCCAAATGAGGTCAGAGAAGAACTGTATTTAATTGGTAGTAAAATGTATTCTTTAAGCTATTATTTTTTGAATCGGTAAATTCTGAATTTTAACACTGCCTCAAGTTTCTGATACTTGTGTAAATGTCGGCTTATCCTAAAATAGAAACACTTTTCTGGATATTTCCTAAGAGAAACCCCTATCTACTTATCTTATTTCCGAAATTTCGAAATGTGCTAAGAATGATGGATGTGTTAAGCATATATATTTTTGGGGGGTTCTGGAAATGAATTGTGAATTAGGTCAAAATCCAGCTGCGATTCCTGCTTATTGTCAGCCCAGTTTTGAATAGGATCTTTACGCTTAGCCCTGTGAGTGAGAGATGAGTTTAGGTGCTGGGTGTCAATGAAGCAGCATGCACCAGAGGCGGTTATAACTAAAGCCTGAATCGGGAAGATAAGGGCTTTTGACTGTGGGACCAATAAATAGGGAATAAAGGCTATGGTCGAACTGCTAAGAAGTTGAGACATGTTTTAGACAGGTCTTAATACGTTCTGTGTTATCTAAATTTCTAGTTAAGACTCTAGGCTCCAGCGATACACATGGTCCAGGATCGAGGTATCCTTTAATAACAAGAATTGGATGTTGAAACCCGTAGTTTTTATACTGCAGTCGTCTTCTTGCCTTTATCTCTACTGACAATGGATTCAGGGTATCCAGATAAAGCACATTAAGGGCAGATTTAGAGTTTGGCAGTCTAGGTATTGCATTCCAAATGTGATGGACTAATCTGTCCACCAAATTCTCATCCCGTCTCATTTAGAGACAGACGGACTGCAACGTTTTTGTTATGGGAGCCTCCCCTTGACTCCATCAATGGAAAGCTTACTGTAATGGTCCAATGGAGTGGAGGCTGACAGAGAAAGGGCATTACAATAACCGCCCTATTTTGGGTGGGCGTGTAATGCCCTTGGTGATGAGGACAGAAAAAAAACAACCCGACTCTGACACCCTTGGAGAATTGTGAGAAACCATAAAATGTTAAAAGTTTAGTCGAGAACTATTAAAACAAACTGCTACCATCCACAAAAGTTTGTACCTTGAAGGGAACTGTTGTTAGTTCCTCTCAAGGTAAAGATATGACCTGTGGACTGGTAATCATCTCTAAATTAGGTGGACCGTAGTCTGTCAGGAAGGAGCAGGTAATGTTCAACACCACCCTGATGGACCGAGGACCTTCCATCAAGCTCTAAATTAAGCAATACGTCCCAATCAATTCTAGTTTCACCACTGGCAATGCCAATCTGCCATGAATGCATTATAGCTAGAAGGGCATATGAAAATACTTCAGTAGTAATTTCAGTATTATCAGTTGGAGCATGAAACAAGTACTGTATGGTGTGTAAAAACTGTATATGATTCCCTGAAAGCACCATGGGTGACATGATGGACTTCTGAACTCAACTGATATGTCTGCATTGTAGGGCAGTGACTTCCTCATTGTCCCTATGAACAGAGCAATACTATCTATCTATCTATCTATCTATCTATCTATCTATCTATCTATCTATCTATCTATCTATCTATCTATCTATCTATCTATCTATCTATCTATCTATCTATCTATCTATCTATCTATCTATCTGTATGTATGTATATATATATATATATATATCTATCTGTCTGTATGTATGTATGTATATATATATATATATATATATATATATATATATATATACATACATACAGACAGATAGATAGATAGATAGATAGATAGATAGATAGATAGATAGATAGATAGTTAGATATATATATATCACATTGATTGAACAGAGGATTCGGGCCCAAGTGACTGAAAATGTGCTCGTATATATATATATATATATATATATATATATATACTTTCACACAAACAGTCCCAGAATTGGGAACCCAGGTTTGAGTTCTACCATACGCCAAGCAACGACAAATGTGTAGTTTTCTTTCTGTGATTTTGTATTTCTGTGTTTTGTTTCTCTTATATCAATACCTAACACTTTATCTCCATCCACAGAAGGCCCCACATCTACAAAGCAGAGTACCACTTCAAAACTAACTACAACCCCTACCATAACAACAACAGAATCACCAACAACACCAACCACCACTACAATGAGCACTACCGCTACAAAGGAGACAACTACACCAACAACTACAGAGGAGCCTACAACTTCAACAATAACTACTACAATACCGACCACCACTACAGAAAGCACAACCACTACAATAAAGACTACACCAACTACCACAGAGGAACCTACTACCACAAAACATACAACTACAACACCAACCACCACTACGGAGAGCACCACCACTACAAGGACGACTAGAAGTCCAACAACAACCCCAAAAGAGGAGCCTACAACTTCAACAGTAACTACTACTACACCGACCACTACTACAGAAAGCACAACCACTACGGAGCAGACTACACCAACTACCACAGAGGAACCTACTACCACAAAACCTACAACTACAACACCAACCACCATCACGGAGAGCACCACCACTACAATGACGACTACAACTCCAACAACAACTCCGACAGAGGAGCCTACAACTTCAACAGTAACTTCTATAACACCGACTACCACTACAGAAAGCACAACCACTACAGAGAAGACTACATCAACTACCATAGAGGAGCCTACAACATCAACACCTACAACTACAACACCAACCACAACCATCCCCACTGAGAGCACCACCACTACAATGACGACCACAAGTCCAACAACAACCCCGACAGAGGAGCCTACAACTTCAACAGTAACTACTACAACACCAACCACCACTACAGAAAGCACAACCACTACAGAGAAGAGTACACCAACTACCACAAAACCTACAACTACGACACCAACCACCATCACGGAGAGCACCACCACTACAATGACGACTACAACTCCAACAACAACTCCGACAGAGGAGCCTACAACTTCAACAGTAACTTCTACAACACCGACTACCACTACAGAAAGCACAACCACTACAGAGAAGACTACATCAACTACCATAGAGGAGCCTACAACATCAACACCTACAACTACAACACCAACCACAACCATCCCCACTGAGAGCACCACCACTACAATGACGACCACAAGTCCAACAACAACCCCGACAGAGGAGCCTACAACTTCAACAGTAACTACTACAACACCGACCACCACTACAGAAAGCACAACCACTACAGAGAAGACTACACCAACTACCACAGAGGAGCCTACAACATCAACACCTACAACTACAACACCAACCACCACGACTGAGAGCACCACCACTACAATGAAGACCACAAGTCCAACAACAACCCCGACAGAGGAGCCTACAACGTCAACAGTAACTACTACAACACCGACCACCACTACAGAAAGCACAACCACTACAGAGAAGACTACACCAACTACCACAGAGGAACCTACTACCACAAAACCTACAACTACAACACCAACCACCACCACTACAATGAAGACTACAACTCCAACAACAACCCCGACAGAGGAGCCTACAACTTCAACAGTAACTACTACAACACCGACCGGAGCCTACAACTTCAACAGTAACTACTACAACACCGACCACCACTACAGAAAGCACAACCACTACAGAGAAGACTACACCAACTACCACTGAGGAGCCTACAACATCAACACCTACAACTACAACACCAACCACCACCACAGAGAGCACCACCACTACAATGAAGACCACAAGTCCAACAACAACCCCGACAGAGGAGCCTACAACTTCAACAGTAACTACTACAACACCGACCACCACTACAGAAAGCACAACCACTACAGAAAAGACTACATCAACTACCATAGAGGAGCCTACAACATCAACACCTACAACTACAACACCAACCACAACCATCCCCACTGAGAGCACCACCACTACAATGACGACCACAAGTCCAACAACAACCCCGACAGAGGAGCCTTCAACTTCAACAGTAACTACTACAACACCGACCACCACTACAGAAAGCACAACCACTACAAAGAAGACTACACCAACTACAACTACCACAGAGGAGCCCACAACCACAACACCTACAACTACAATGCCAACCACAACAACTGAGATCACCACCACTACCAAAAAGACAACAACTACTACAGAGGAGTCTACTACCCCAACACCGACCACTACCACTGGGAGCACTCAAACAACCACAGGTATAAGATAAAGTTTGGGTCCAATATTTGTAACATTGTTTGTGTGTAAAATACTGCCCTTTACTCAGGCTTTTTAGAATGATTGCCATTAGTGTTGGAAATTTGTAAAGGGAAATAAGTACACATTTGGAGAGCTCTGCTCCGACAAGGCTGTGAGTATCAGTATGGAATATTTCTTAGGGAGCATGCACCCCAAGGGTAACATGTGCAACAGGTGTTGTATGCTAAATTATCTGTATGTTCATGCCATGCACCATACATACATATTTTTACCAGTAACATGCATATTTTGTAAAATAGCAGGATTGAGCAAAATGAAATACTGAAGGGGGTATTTCTTGTGTCTTTTTTGGAATGATGTTCCCCATTTTAGTAGCTTGACAAGTGCATGTGGTTTGTATGGAGTAGGGGGGATGTTGTTTATGTTTCTTTTGATTTTGATGGAGACATTGGTCTTGAAACATCAGCTTATAAAAACTCTACACACGAATAACATTATGGAGCTTTGGTTGGGGGAAAACATAATAGGAGAACATGAAAGCAAGAATGAGGATGGATAGAGAGAAGAAGGGATGGCAAGATAGATGGAAGGATTAATGGGTGGATGGATGGATATATGACGAATTAAGAGAAATTGAAAGGATGGAGAGAATGATGGGTGAATGAAGGGAAGGAGAAGACAGAGAGAAGTTTTTTTTTGTCCTTCAAATTCATCCCTGCACTTAAACCATATATGGACGCCTTTGTGCCTCTGTCTGCATCTATTTTATTATTTAAATTCAGACTTGGTACGTTGTTGGTAAATACATTTACACACAGATGGGATTCTGTTGGCATGAAATCAAAGAATTGCCAGTCTGCCCTAATAGTATTGAGGACACAGAAGATCTACTTTTATTTTGCCTGACCGATGCCAAACCAAGGAGATCTTGGCTAAAACCGCTTTGTACAACACTAGGCACGTTAAAATATGGCGAGGCTTATAGAATATTAAGCTCAGACTGTAGTATCTTGATAGCTTTAAATCTTGGAAGCTATCTCTTACCAGTGAGGTGTATAAGAAAATCTGTAAGCAAAGTGATAGAATGCACACCTCCTTGTATTCAACTTCATACTGCTCTTTGCTGTGTTGTGTTGTGCAGACTGATGCCGTAGTCTCCCCAAATTACACGGATAAGTGATTCTCAATATCTATGGCCCGTGTCTTACGTGCCTCAGTTGCACAGCCTCGCCCTCACAATAAGTCAAGCTTCATCCGTTCGGTTCTCCATGTATAATCCATATTTTTATTAACTATTTCATACCTCATCCATTTTTTCTTTCACTTCAAAGACAGCTTAATTTAATTTTTTTTTCAAATGCCTTATGCATTCCTATCTGGGCCTTAACAATGGCACATTGGAATCAAACTCCTTTTCGCCTTTGAGATACTGGCCTCCTTTCGACTGGCCGACAGGCTCTCCGAGCCCTTCAAAAGCTAGCCGCTATGGCCGGCTTATTTAATTTCTGACTGCCTTCATCATAATGAGGCAGTTGTAAAGTAAACCACAAGGCCCATTACAATGCAGCTCCGAAGGCTCCAACCGCAGGTCAGAGCCTTTATGGGCTGCCTTGTAATCAGTCCCTTAATACTTTATGGGCTTGTATGAGGCCCAAAAGCTTGAATTAAGAGCCCACTGAGCCACACCAAATGCCCAGGACATGAGGGGCACCTCTTGGGGTCAGGAAGTCGTAGAATATCTGAAGGCCAGCCAACTAGCCCTTTGAGTCACTCTGGGGTCCTGGGTTTATGATGAAGTTGCAGTTCCAGTTTGTCTTCCCAGGGAAGAGGGCAGTAGGTCAGCACAGCATGGCAGAAGCTCCTTCAGAGTAGCAGTGCAGCAGATTAACACTCCTTTCAGAAGCCCAGCAATCCTGCTGGCAGATTATCCACATGTCCAGACATGTACAGAAGTGGTGGTGTCTGAGGTCCTTCTTTTATACAAGTTGTGCCACTGAAGTGGGGAGAAGTGTCTAGAAGCATGCCTTCGAACATCACAGGTGCCCTGCCTGCCCTGCCCTTGCTCCAAGCCGGCTGAAGTGACAATGCAAGATCATTAGGCCCTTTATGTGGAGCCAGGGCACAGTATTTTCAGGTGTTAGTGAGGCTGTGAAGAGCTTTTCCCTCCCATCCTGCCAATGATGGGCACAACCAGTCTCAAATAAGCTACCATGGTGTGTTGCTGTCTAGGAGGAATACACAAAGCACAAGTGCCAACTACAGCCAGTCGTGTGATGAGAGACAAGCTGCCGGCACCAAATGGCTAAAGCAAGAAGATGCCAACTTTCTAAAAGTTATAAATAGAAGATAGGTAGTCCACATTCCTACCCTCCCGTTTTGAACACATTTTAATCACTTTTAAATTATGCTCGAGGCAAGTCTACGTGCATGCTCAAAAAGTGCTCTGTCCCATTAGCACAAATTGGGAGTCAAAGAATACATGCTGCGTTATCACGAAACAGTTTCAAGGTGCACTGCATACAGGCAATTAACTCAGTAAAGAATCCAGTAATCTTGTAAGTAATCATTTTCATACATTTATGACTTTCTTCGATTGAAAGTTCAGATGGAGGCAATATGATTTAAACCCTTTTAATGCTCCCAGAATGCCCATCCGGGCTTTTCATGACAGCCAGGTGTTTCATATTTCAGTTTGAGTAACCAGATTCAATGTCCACCCAATGCATTTTGGGCTACAAGCCCTTCATCAGGGGTAACTGGAATTTCAAAATAGCCCATCAGAAACCATGTATAAATTATTCCACATTTCCAAATTCATTACATATGCTATGCATGCTGTACTCAAATATTTGTTGTATCAAAAGTATGCATGCCTTCCATCAATTAATAAAGTTACCCTTGCTCAAGTGGGCCGATCTCAGATTGCGTGTGGGTACATGTCTCTTTATCAATTTAGAGACGAATTTAGGGCCCACATTCTAAAGGAATTGAAAATAAGGCATCCAATTTTGAAAGGGCAACATTGAAATATTGGGAGCCGTGTGGAGCTGCTGCATGAGGGGAGTGGCACGTTGGCTGTTGAAAGATGAGTGTGGCTGCCTGGTTCTGCACCAGCTGCAGTTTCCTAACTAGATACCCAGGTAACCTGAGATATAGGGAGTTTGCATAATCTAGGTGAGATGCATGAACCATGTGCTGTCTGCTGTGCTAGTGTCTCTGAAGGTATAACCCAAGAATTCCTTTGAAAAGGGGTATGACCCCCCCCCCCGCCCTTTAGGTGGTAGAGTCTGTGACAGCCCTTGCCCCTGGGGTTCCTAAGATCATTAATGTCCCCTACAAATGTCGTCTTTGGGTACTCATTAACGGTTCTCTAACTTTTAAATGGTAAACACCTGACTTGTCGTCCCGAGAAGTCATAGGAAATTACAGTCACTTATTTGCATTAATCTACACCATCAAGTTGCGCATGTGCAAAATGTGTATACCTGA
The DNA here is from genome assembly GCF_964263255.1 of Lissotriton vulgaris. Taxonomy (NCBI): domain Eukaryota; kingdom Metazoa; phylum Chordata; class Amphibia; order Caudata; family Salamandridae; genus Lissotriton; species Lissotriton vulgaris. The sequence continues at coordinate 687,231 of NW_028249857.1, read as the reverse complement.
AGGGGCTGTGCAAGCAGGCACATCTCCTCTGGTTCTGCGGACGTGCTCTGTGACCACAGTTAGCAACCGAAGTGTCACACTCCGGGGTCTCTTCCATAATACTGCTGCCAGAGGCTTTGGTAGTGAAGAACTTGCAAAGGTGGTGACTGCTGAATAGCATCTTGAAGAGGTGAAAGAATAATTTGTACATGTGGAGAGAGACAGGTTGGAAACTAAACAAAAGATGGCGACGAAGAAGGTGAATGTAAAGGATGCAGATGGTTGCACAATACTGAATATGTAGGATGTCTGATGGAAGGGATTTATCGGTGTGAGAGTCAGTGGTAGGTACGCAGAGGTTCAGTAAGAGCAGGACTAAAAAAAGATGCTTGTTGTGTGACGTCAGAGGTGGTGTGTGCATTTTTCAGAAAACACTGCTATCTCTTACAACAAAAGGCCGAAATGTGTTTTATGTTCTGACACCTCCAGCTTGCAAAGATGGGAAGCAGGCAGTTGGCATCGTAGTCTACAGAAAGCAGACTGATCCTATAGGACAAACTGAAAACAAACAAGAGAAACGATTATATATTTCATAGCATTGTTTGGAATTATAAGGGAAATAGACTCAACGAGACTAACGTTGAAGAAGTCAGCAGTAAAATACGAAGTACAATCTCTGAAGCTAAATGGAAGGTTATATTGAAGCAGGCATGTACAATTGCAGATGTTAGTGTGGAGAGGAAGATGAAAGTTAGGAAGCTTACTCTTCCTGGGGTCTCTTTTAACTTTTATGCGTTGCTTCTGAAGTGCTTTCTAATTTTGCCTCTTTCTGTCTTTTTTGCCGAAGTGCCAACCACCTCCAGTTCCACACCTACAAGTAAGTGCTGAGCTTTTCTTTGCTGAATGTATATCTATGTAATGCTGCACTGTTGCTATGCCGTAGTCCATCCTGCCTGTCATTGCACTGTGCTAGCATCCAGCTTGAGCTCTGAGTGAAGTGGAGAATGTCTTACTAGACGCCTGATGCAGATTTTCAGGACTGCTGCAATTTAATAGAGTGAAATCGTGTCCTCCATTTCAAGTCAACTCTAGAAGCTCTTGCGGGATCTATGCAGGCAGAAGAACATTGGATTTCATACACACGTTTGGGGAGTCCCGAAGTGTCACTATGTATGTCATGCTGCTTCTACTGCACCTATGCAGAACACCAAGAGTTTCATCACAGTGTGACAGGACTGGGGATTGTCTCCATACCTGTAATGCAGGTGCTCGATGGCCCCTTCAGGATCTAGCAGTGAATGAATGAATGAATGAATGAATGAATGAAGGATCTAGCAGTGCAAGGCAGTGTATTGTACATTCTGTTTGATACTACATCTCCAAGCTTTTGACATAGCAGGACAGCAGAGCATCATATTCTTTATGCCTATGTAGATTCCTGAGAGCGAGTGCCGAACTCACGTTATTGTAGGCATTGACCTTTAATAAATGGGTTCAGATTCCTGCAAGTAGGAACCATGATCTGACAGCATCTCAGATTGTATGTGATATTCTCATGCAATTTGAAAGCTCTACTTTTAGATCGTCCTATTGGTGACAGTGGCCAATACAGTGTATATAAATCAGGACCTTCTGCTGGATATTAGATGAGGTGCTGCCCACTTTGTGTAGTTAGGATCTCCTGGGTTTATTACAATTAGAACAAGGCAACATGAGTTTATGGGTTTTAGGGCAAAGCGGATACCTGTGCACATAGGATTTTGCAGTGCAGATGAAGGTTTTTTAAATATTGAATGGTATTTATAAATTTGTTTTGTCTTAGAACTCCCTACAGTCACCTCTCTTTTCCCATGTGCGTCCTAAATGACCAAAATCTTTTTGATTCCAGGAACCTTCTTTGACCTGCCCTCAATTGTGTCTACCAGATAATTCTTGAAATGCACTGTATGGGGTAGCGCAAGGAAACAGTCCACTCAAAACATATTGATTGTCAGTTGCTGGATGATGTAGAGATCCTATAATGTATGGAGCAGCTTCCTACAGGATCTCAAAGTGCAGATGAAATTGCTCTCCGTGGCTTCTTGCACAGGTGCCTGTCACTTCATATGCTGCTGCTGGATAGCTGCAAGTAACTACAGAATAGGTTCATGATTCCATGAATCATCAGGGGTTAGTGCTAAATTAACTAAAATCCCAGAGGCATTGTGAGAAATTTAGATAATGTCCACCACCTCAGTGGCTTTGGGTCATCCTGACTTGAAGCACCCTTATATGTGGTAGACGCACTCAACAATCTGGAAATTGGGCCAGCAGCCCCTTATTATTGTATGATGATGTTATGTTATGTTATGTTATGTTAATTTATGTCTTTTATAGCGCTCGGCTACTCAGATGAGTGATCATGATATAGGGTGGCTAGTACCCTTACCATAACCCAGACCCAGTATTTTTTCTATTTTGTTGAAGCTAAGAGCAGAAGTCTCTGGGCAAGCAACAGAGATCACATAAACCAATGCATAAGATCAGAACCAACCTCAGCGTAACACACTACATATTGAATCCTTTCTGCATTAACAGAGGAGACTGAATCTTTTCTCACCATTTATCAATTGAAACCCACGTGGTGGGACTGACAAAACGTTAGAGCATGAATCCACTCTCCATAAATATCTCTGAGTAAATGCTACCCTTGATTTACACATTGATCAGGTAACTTTTGATAATGGACTAGCTGTGAGCATCTCGGAGTTTTCTTTAAATCAGGTTTTTAACCAGTTGACAATATTTTCTGGAATGTGATTTTTTAAGTTTCTTGATTGTCTCTCTACAGAAACCACGACCACTGCAGCAGTTACCACAACTGAGGCTATTTCTACAACTACAGAGAACATTAAGACACAAACACAAACTAAAATCACCCCAACAAAAGACGGACAAGGTCAGTACGACACCAAATACAACATCAACCACTACCACGACAAAACCAACAACCATAACTACCACTACCACCTCCACACCCACAGGTAGCATGGTAGCTGAGGACAGTGTGGCGTACATATTGTATAGTGCCTGCGACAGGCCAATTCACTGATCATACAATGGTCTGAACTCCAGGGCTACCTGGTGCTAAGGAACAACAAGGGATTTTCTTCACAAAGCTTTAAAATCAGTTCAGTGCCATATAATAAACAATTTCAGTGCACGGAATGGCCTTGTTTTAGGGTGAACACTGGAATCATGATCACTAACACTAAAATATTGATATTAATCAAAAAGAGCAGGTTAGAACCATATAGGCATACGTATTTTTTGTATGATAACTTGCTGTCTGCTAATAGCTCATCAGGGTTCTACCTGTAAATCAATTCAGTTACAGGTTTGTGTACATGTGCTTCCGCTGAGGAACACATGTGATTTTGGTTAGTGTATGACAGTTTATACATTATGCCCCTATATTCTGGGTTAGGAGGTGGAAGTCCTGCAAGGCAAAAGGGAAGGTGAGCTGTGAATGATCAAACAACATGCGTCCTATTATCTCATACATGAGTAGAGTTCTCCTGACTTTTCCAATGTCCACAGTCATTGAGTCTGTAGATTGTTAACAGTAAGACAAATGCATGATGTGCTCTCAGGCCTGCGGTTGTACCATGTATTAAGGGTGGATACCACTGTGTTCATCCTTTGAACAGGCAGCAAGATTCAGGCTCCATTGTGTTTGAGTCAGGGGGTGGTGAGATGGCCGGTCCAATAAGGCAGTGCCAAACGGCACCTGATTGATGAGTGAGGGGATACCTTAGGTGAGATTAGAGTTGCATTTGTAATTTATAATTCTAAAGGTAAATTAGGAGCGAATATATGGGGAAAGTGGTTCCACATGACGCTGTATGTAACCTATATGATGCTACTGAATTTGGACAATTAACAAGAGAGAGTAAACATAGGATATATTCCATAATGGCTTAAAATCTCAATGCTGTCTTACAGGCCTCTGCACACCTGGGATAGTGTGTGAATGGACGGAGTGGATCGATGTCAGCTACCCTGAGTTTACTCCTGAAGGGGGGGACTTTGAAACCTATGAGGAGATCAGGAAACACAATATCGATATCTGTGAGGCACCAGAGAACATCACATGCCGAGCTGAGAGATTCCCGGACAAACCTCTTGAGGATGTGCAACAGAAAGTGACCTGTGATGTCTCCAAGGGCTTGATCTGCCGCAACAAGGACCAGTCTGCAGGCAGCGTCATGCCCATGTGTTACAACTACCAGATCCGTGTTTACTGCTGTCGGGAAATAACTTGTGGATCCACAACCACTCGTGCCACCACCACACAGGTCACGACCACCACTCTCTGTCCCACGGAAACCACGGAAGTTCCGCCTCCGCCTCCGACACCTGAACCAACTACCACTCCAGGTAAAATATAGCAAACTTCCACACAAGTAATGAGCTTTTCATGCTGTGGGGCAAAGAGAAGGAAGCGGTTAGTTTAATTGCTCTGCCTCAGGTTGTGTGAAACACTAACTTACCAGTGCTGTAAGCCTTACAGCAGAAACCTGGGAGTAGACGTCGAACACTGTGTGTCAATGTGTTTAGACAATGTTTGCAAAATCGCCGAGGAAGATCCACTGCTCTTACTGCTGAAGGGATTTCCCTCTTGCATAGCATGGCCACTGGAATAGCGAGGTATGCTGCTCACTTATACAAGTAATTACTAGTCTCTATGATCTGCACTGGCTTGCAATGGGGCTATATCTGTACCAATCATGTAGAACCGAAGGCTCACAATCTCTTCACTGATTTGTATAATGAAATGATCGATGAATCTTGGGCAACAGGATTCCTTTGATTTATGGTGGTTGTAGCTGCAGGAGCTAAGGGTCTTCCTTTAGACCTTTCACCATCATTGCCAAAGAACAAGAACAACTGTTTCAGTGAAGTTAACTTAGTACTCATAACAGAGTACATTTAAATCCAGATTGTCTGAAACAGTGGGGCATATTTACATGTTCTGGCGCGTCTCTGCAAATCAGCAGGGATGCGCCAGAACGGATGCGTCATGCAATCCCCTCCTTCCGCCACCACAGAGGCGCCGCATTTACAATGCAGCACACCATGGTGCAAGGAAGGGAAGATGCGTGACGCATCTTGTGGCGTATGGGCGGCGCATTGCCGGAGTCGTGTCGCAAGCGCGACGCAACTCCTGCAATGCACAGGGGCCACCCATACTCAACGTGGTGCGTCACTCCTCACGCCTGCTTCAAGCAGGCGTAAGGATTTGACGCAGCAGCGTCGTAAAACTGACTCAGTGAAATCTTGAAGATTTCACTGCGTCAGTTGTACGGGGCTTTCCTGCAAGGGAACACCCACCCTGCGACAGAACGCCCACATGAAACCTGACGCAGGTTTTATGTGGTGCAGGGCTTTACAACGTGACGCATCTGCCTCACGTTGTAAATAAGTTGCAATGTGGTGCATTGTTTACGCCCCCGCTGCGTCACAAAAGTGACGTAACGGCGGCGTAAAAGTGTGCAAAGGGGCTTGTAAATCTGCCCCAGTGCGTTTTCTGAAAGAATAGGAATGATAGTGAATGCAGGAACTCAGCTGTTCTGGTAAATTGAACTTAATTCCCTTCTCCCAGCATATCTCACCAGAGAGGAAAGGCCTGAAAAATAATGAATTTCCACTGGAATCATTGGCAGAATTTACATATCTCATTGTAATTTTCCATTCGTTAGGGGAGTCACCGTGTAATTGAGAAGTAGTCCTGCAACCTTATGTCACTGATGCCTGATGTTTGGGTAACTTAAGGTGCAAATGTAACTGTAGAGGGAATAGAAAACTTGTTGAAATGGAGCCAAGCGAGGGATTCTATAGAGGGAGCAATGTAAACTATCCCCATTTCCACTCCTTATACTCCTGCTGTGTTGCCATACCTACCATACTCCTTCCTGTACTCTAACTCTACCATGTGCAGGTACACAGAGAAGTTGGCCGGGAGGTAGTAGAAAGGGTAGTTCAACCATATCCTCTCCCTCTCCTGTCCTAATAGCTTTCCCATCTTCCCTTTACTCCCAGCCCAATAGGGCATGAGTGAGATATGAGAAAGTAGGGAAGGAACCCAAATGGGCCTGAATGCCTGTGGTATGTAATTGGGCAGGTGGAATAATAAAATAATCTACTCACTGCTAGTGGGCGAGGGAGGTAAGGGGAAGTGACACACATCAATTTAAAATAGAAATGAAAACTTATTGGAGGGGGGTTATATTTTTACTAACTAAATAAATAGTGCAGAAAAGGGCACAAAAATTTACGAAAATTCATGTGCGGGGTTGATAAGTAACTGTTGATGTTTTGCAGCAACGTTTGTTCAGATTATATCGTCATATTAAATGCTTTAGGAGTTTCCTCACCGGTGTAATCCTCACATTCCTGCAATTGCTCGTAATGCTTGTTTCATACCCCATTTTACTATTGAATTCGTTATGCAATGTAAGGGATTATGTAATCACTAAAATACAGTTAAGGTGATTCAGACTAGTGCTACCCAAATATCAACATTTCAAACTACGAGCCTTTACATGTTACATGTACTGTAAGATTTATCCTTCATTTTCCATCCTAGCTCCATAGTCTATATGAGTGATCTGGTAGATTACAGTCAGGAACAGCTCTGGTCTTTTTGGAAATCGGAATGTGTAAGGCTTCCTGATAAGCAGACTAGAGAAACTCATTGCACTGCTACTGGGGAGAGGTTCAACAAGCTTCCACCCGGGCTGAAATCCTGGTTGTTGGAATCAATCCTGCAATGTCCTGGCTGCCTTTGAATGATCTGTGAGCAAAGTATTCAGTCTGAGAAAGTTTTGTCTTTCCTGGGGAGGTATCGTTGTGTCCTCTTGTTCTTCCTGATGACTCTCACCTAAATGTAATTCCTGTAACCATTTGTGACACCTGACATCCTTGGCATGGTTTTCCCTCCAACGTTTTGTCTTCAGCCCTCCTTTTTGGCTGACTTCATTTTTACTGGCCATAATGCTCTCTCCGTCAAACATGGTAGAATTGGCTCATAGCCCCTTGGCATATTTAATTTACTTGTAAGTTCCTAGTAAAGAGGCACTGCCTGTGGCCGGGTCCTGTAAATTAAATGCTATAGTGGGCCTGAAGCACTGACTTTGTCACCCACTTAAGTTGCCCTTTATATATGCTCCAGATCTGCCATTTTAGCCTGTGTGTGCAGTTTTTAAGCTGCCATGGTGACCTGGCAAAGTAAAACTTTTGCCAGGCCCAATCCTTTTTTTTAAAAACAAATGTCACCCCTAGGGCAGGCCTGGATAGCCCAGAGGGAAGGGCGAAGTGTATTTAAAAAGTGGGACATTGTCTTTTAAGTTTTACATGTCCAGTGATAAACTCTTAAATATGTTTTTTTTTTTACCACCGCAAGGCCTACCTTTACCATAGGATAATATTGGAGTTACTGTATAAACCTTTATAGGCTGTAACTTCCATAAGGGAACAGATTACCAGTTTGTATTTGGTGTCTTTGGAATACTAATAAAAAAATCCTCTCTCATGGTGACATCGGATTTTAAATTACAATTTTGAAAATGCTACTTTTAGAAAGTTGTGTAAAAAGGGGGGAAAACCTGGGATCCAAATTATTTATTTAAACAAGGAGCCACACTATATACTTTTTGTGGTCAGGGTTGTTTATTTACCCTCTTTTTTTGTTTCATTATTTTTTGTAACTTCCTAAAAGAAGCTCTCTCATTTCCAGAACAACATGAAAGTTGTACCACAATCAACATTAATCACAGACATATACGGACTACATTAGACAATACTCAATAATGATTATTTAACAAACATCATATAGAACACCATATGTTACACAATATGTTGAGAATTCCACAAACTGTTCATGTATATATATGAAATCCTATCTTATCCAGAGATAATGCTACTGTATATAACCCAATAGAGTAGCAATTTCCAAGTGCTTTCAACTGACTCAATGCACTTTGCCTGATTCACTGTTTGACTAATAAATACCATGAATGAATATGCCGACACGTTTCAAGCCACGTTTTTATTCCTTTACAGGCTTTCATCAGGGCTTCTTATTAAGAACATATTGGAACAATCTTATGTATGACTCTTGTGTCACAAAACTTTGAGACTCTAAAATTTTTCCTACTCCAGGTGGCGGCAAGAACTGTTGTTTTCCTTACTCTTGAAGGTTATAACTCAAGGGTGGTTATTCTTTCTTTTCCCTGTGCGTGTGAATACACTGAAGGTTGGCTCTGTGTGAGCCTTAAATGGTTTAACTGATGCACCGTGTTTGTCAAGTCGCCCACTACTATTTCGGGCGATCTAGATTAATGTTTCTTTTTCAATGTCCAGTGTGCACGGGATGTTTTCGGCAGCCGTTCGACTCACCAACGCCAAACGCTACGCTCGGGTAGAAGCGGATCCCAGGTTCTTCCTCCTTTTTACACATTGATTATTGGCCCTACCTGGTTCCAGTCATTTGGGCCTGACCCCCTTCCGGTTTAACTTTTAGAAAGTTGGCATTTTCCCGCTGCAGCCATTCGTGCCTGCAGCCAGGCAAGAAGATTCATTTTGTTTTAGCGGAGTTAAGCATGAGCATGAGGGACATCAGAAGCAGCAAATTGGTTGAGGCAATGAACTCATTGTATCAGTATCACATGATGTTTGTTACATTATGTGTGAGAGTATTAGGGTGTACAGCAAATGGGTTATTAGGAAAGATTTCCAAAAATATACAGTTTGATTTTTTACAAACAAAAAAAAGAAAACATAACAGTTTTTATAGATGAAATATTCATAATGGTAACACAAATATTTAGTTTCTATGAAGCAACATGACATTGGCCACTTCATTTGATATTTCTAGCACAAGTACAACAGAGCCTTCCTTCACAGAGAAAAATATTTTAAATACATTTTGTGCTAATTGGAAAGGAAATTGCATTCTATACTGAGAGAAAGAAAAAGCAGCCATGGGAAAAACACAAAAAGAGACAAACATATGACATCCTGCATGTTGCATTTGGATCGATTAGCGCAATTGCCTGCAAGAGAGGATGTGGAAATGGTCCTACGGTGAACATCCTTGCCTAATATTGAAGATGCTCCTTTTGGCACGAAAGAGAAGTCACGTGTATTAACTAAGCACAGAGGATAGTTTAATATTACCTGGCAATAAATGTACTTTGACCGCTACGGCAGGGGTGGTTTAACGACGGTTAAAGACATACCAGTAAGGTGATGATAATACTGAGTGAGAACCTCAAAACACAGTGAGATTCAGGAGAACACATTAAGTTAAAATGATGCCAAAAATGTCGGTTCTATAAACTGGATTATATTGACAGAAAAGTAAGTCACACTGCCCAGCAGTCTAACCCCTAACAACATTTAGACAGTCTGCAAATAAAGCTTGGGGAAAATAACAAATACCACCCACGTTTCTCATGATAAGTGTACTTTAAGTTACTGAACACTTCAACGTTTGTCATAAAAATAACAATTTATTTTATCTAACGCTGTACACAGGAAGACAATCTTCACATCATCTATTGAACATAATTGATGTTAACAAGCTCAATGCAACAAATGGAAATCATTATGTTCAATCTTGGGTTTGTATAAAAACTATTACTTTTTTGAGTCGTCAAAAAAATGTAAAAACGCATTTCTCAATTGAAACCCACGTGGTGGGACTGACAAAACGATTGAGCATGAGTCCACTCTCCATAAATATCTCTGAGTAAATGCTACCATTGACTTCCGCAGTTGATCAGGCAAATGATGATAATGGATTAGCTGTGAACATCTCGGAGTTTTCATTAAATCAGGTTTTTAACCTGTTGACACTATTTGCTGAATGGTGATTTTTTTTTTAAAGTTTCTTGATTGTCTCTCTACAGAAACAACGGCCACTGCGGCAGTTACCACAACGGAAACTACAACTACAGTCCCCACTACCACCCCCACCCCCACACCCACTACAACGGAAACTACAACTACAGTCACCACTACCACCCCCACTACAACGGAAACTACAACTACAGTCACCAGTAGTACCCCCACACCCACTACAACGGAAACTACAACTACAGTCCCCACTACCACCCCCACCCCCACACCCACTACAACGGAAACTACAACTACAGTCACCACTACCACCCCCACTACAACGGAAACTACAACTACAGTCACCACTACCACCCCTTCTACGACTATCACAACGATATGCCACTGTTTACATGAGGGAAACATATATTTGCCAGGTAAGACCTCTTTTTTTGGTTTATAAACTCCACTAATCGATGATTTGTATTTTTAATCCAGACATTTATGATTTATAGTGCTATAAAAATGTGTGACCCCAAGTTTAGCTGAACCTACAGCTAAAATCAGATTAAACCACCATATGTTCTAGCCTACTTTAGCAGGGATGCCTATAAGCTTTTTTTCACCGATGTGTCCTTTATCTAAGAAGGATTCGACAGTATTCACAATCTCTTTTATGAGGTGTTGAACACAGGCCCTAACTCAAAATCATTCTTTAAAACTGATAAATTGAACCCTGGGCAAGAAGCTAATCTGAAATGCCTTTATTGGACAGCGAGCACAAGCTTCGCCAGTCAAATAGTTCACAAGCGCTCTTTCTAGTTTTCCCTCTTCCAAATATAGAGTTTACACTATGACAGCAACTCCTTTGGTAGGGCCGATATGACGCTCTTAGCTTTACATTTGAGTGAGGATCAGCAGTCCCTCTCTGAGGCAGTCACACTCGCTCAACACCCATAGTTAATATGATTTCATTTTCTACAATTGGGTGTTCTGAAGAGGCATTGACCCTTTACTGTGCACTGCCTACATCATAGTAAATCCAGCAATGTGATGATTTGTTTTTTTGGTTCAAGGCAGTGCTTTAAATGGAAATGTAGAGGTGCAGATACTCACTATCCACAGTACCTGTTTACTTCTGAGAAGTACAGGCTTTCTCCCATTAAATGTATTGCAGCAGTGCGGGATAGTACTGATACACCCCTTTTCATATTAGAAAAGTGCTGGTTCTCAGTACCTGCCCATTTATGACAATGGTTCAGAGCTTAGCAATATCGGTAAATTAATGAATGGCAGTCCTATTTAAATGGGCAAAAACGCGAGCCTGCTTGATAATGTTTATACACTGCTTGTAGAAGAATTATCCCCAGCCTTATTAGGTTAAAAGCCAGCGCCTAGAAGTTATATCCTCGCTTTCACCCATCACTCTCCCCATCAGGCGTTTCTCTTCTGTTGAGAGGGGTAGGAGCCCCCAGTGTATACAGGGCACAGCTGTGGGTGGTAAAAAGAGCTCTGGTACACCCATCCCCTGCCAAGGAGCACAAGGTATTAGAGGTAAAGGACAGCACGGTCCCATAATGAAGTTGTTGCCTCTGTTCGTCATCTTTAGCATTTGCATACAAACCACACTGATTGTTACAAATCTTGAAATATTGCCTGCCACAATTCACAGTTTGAGAGCAGAGGACAAGCAGTGCTGTTAACACTCTTCTTAATAGCACTTTGCATGTATTTGTACTTAGTATTACTCCCTCTGAAAATCAGACTAGTAACACCGAGACCCCCAAACCTCCCTTATCACACTCATGACAGAAACATCAACGATATCGGCTTAAAAAGAACAATCCCATCAATGCCACTAAATGTCCTCATCACACTTAGTTTACTTTCCCTGAAGCGCAGGCGCAGTGATGATTACAATCATGGTGTGAATGTGGGCCATTAGTACGTTTACTAAAGCTCTCCTGCCTCGTTTCACCAAGCTGCCTCTGGGTGGCAGCAGAGCCCTACCTTTCCTTCTGGCCAAGCAGTATTTAAGGAGGCAATGTTGCAGTAAATGAACTCTTACAGGCACATGCATCAAAGGATTTTGCGATCGTAAACGGTGCGAATCGCAAAAATCGGCCGTTTGCGATCGCAAAATCTGCTTTTGGAATGCATGAAGGGTGAAGGCCCTCGCAATTTAAGAATTTGCAAATATTTGCGAATTCTCAAACTGCGATTGCATTTAAGGAATCGCATTTTGCGATTCCTTAAATGCAATGCATGAAACTTTAAAAAATTGTGATTTCGCAATTAGGTGGAGCAAATTAGCATGAGGTTGAATGTCATGGTAATTTGCGAAAACTTTGAAAAATGCACTTTTGTGCATTTTTCAAAGTTTCATTTTGTGCACACACATGCCCTTGGGGCATGTGTGTGCACAACATATGTGCACAGATTGATTTCAGGGGTGCAACAGGATGTCCTTTGGACACCCCTGCACACTTGAAATCGCATTCTCAATTTGCGATTCGCTAATTGCTAATCGCAAATTGAGAATGTCTCCCCATTCATTACTATGGGCCTCTAGGCCCATAGGAATGAATGGGGAGGTATTCCTTAATTGCGACTCGCAATTTGCGAGTCGCAATTAAGGAATATTAAGAAATCGCAATTTATTTAGCGATTTCTTGATGCATTGCATTTTGCAATTCCTTAATTGCGATTCCTTATTTTTCGCAATTAAGGAATCGCAAAAAGCAATATTGATGCATGTGCCTGATATTTCTTTGCAGACATCTCCACGTGCATTTCCCTCTTTTCCTCATCACACTAGCTCGTGCATGAGGTGCACCAACAGCCACAGGGCCGTTGCGGTAATGTTGGAACAGTGTTCCAAAGCATCCGGTATCTGTGCCAGCACTGTGCAAGCAGGGTCTCTGTCACCGGTGCTATACGCTGCAGCACTGTATTTAGCACTATGTATACTTACTACAAACTAATGTATGATAAGGAATTACCGTCACGGAAGTTAGGAGCTGATCCGTTGTTTTTCTATTACATAGGTGAGATGATCTACAATGGAAGCAGTGGCAACTGGTGTTTTTCTGCTTACTGCAATGACTACTGCGATACAATCTATTTTGACTGGGTCTGTTCGACGACTCCTGGTACAACAACAGAAACACCAACTACCACTCCAGTAATCACAACCACCCCAACTTCTACAAGAACAACCACTACACCAACTACTACAACTCCAGGGATCACAACCACCCCAACTACTACAACAACCACTACACCAACAACTACAACTCCAGGGATCACAACACCAGAAACAACAACTCCAGAAATCACTACTACCCCAACTACAACAACAACCACAACCACTACTACAACTTCAGGAACCACAACCCCAGAAACTACAACTCCAGAAATCACTACCACTTTAACTACGACAACACCAACAACCACAACAACAACTACAACGTCAGGAACAACAACCCCAGAAACTATAACTCCAGAAATCACTACCACTCTAACAACAACATCAACAACCACAACTACAACTTCAGGAACCACAACCCCAGAAACTACAACTCCAGAAATCACTACCCCTCCAACTACCACAACACCAACAACCACAACACCAACTTCTACAGCTACCAGAACTACAACCCCAGAAACAACCACTCCAGAAACCACAACCCCGAAAACTACAACTACAGGGACCACAACTAAAGAAATTACAACTTCAAGAACCACAACGACTCTAAAAACGACCACATCAAAAAGCACCCCTCCGACCACCACACCAACAACAGTTCCAAGCACAACTAAGCTGCCAGGTTGTCCTTTTGAGCCACACAGAGAGGTACGTAAATGCATATCTGCTAAAAGCAATGATTTCAATTAGTATTGTCTTAATTTCGAAACCCCGTACTGAGAATGATGATAATGATGACAACTAGATAAGAGGTTCAGCCCTATGATCTGAAAATGAGAATGCCACAGTCTAAGAATGTGCAGCATTCACAAGCCATCAGCTGTTATGAAAATACTATCCTATGAGCCAAAAAGTTACAAAATATTTCGCATTTTTGTGTTTTTGGGTACAGGGTAAAATAGCATTGGTTGCTCTTACTCATCTCTTCTTTTTGGTCTCTAGAACTCATGGTCCCTCTTGCTTCAAAGTTGGGTATTGCTTGATTCTGCCTTCGGACATGGTTAGGGAAATTTCCATCTCTTTGAGACTGGTAGAAATCTGACATTTCTAGGCCAACAATAGCCTTTGCTCTCTAGGGCTACTTGCAACCTCGAAAAATAACTTCTTGCAGTCCTCTTCCTTGTGTGCAGGTTACTCCTAGAGTGATAGCATACAAGGCTCCAGTATTTAACTCAAATGTCCTTATTTATTGTGGAGTTGGTCCTTGCCTTGCTCTGTTGATTGGGCTTGTGCCCACCCAAGGAAGTGCTAAGCCAAGAACCGCATGGCATCTTTGTTCTCTCCCTGTACTTCATGGGCGTTGCACAGTTACACCACTGTGTGCAGCCAACTTCTTGGTGGAGTAGTGGTACTTTCACGGCTGGTTTTGCTGAGTTTTCTTGTCTGCAACCCCACCATCCCGCTGGGATACTGTATCACTCACAGTGTGGCCATTCTAGCCATGACAGTCGGTGGATCCTAAGCGTGGGCAGGTTGGCTGCAGTGGAGGGGTGATGGTGGGGGTGGGGAGGAGCTCCTTTGGTTACCGTGGAGGCACTGCGAGGCTGAGTGGCAGTACAGTTGGGCCCCAGGCTGCAGATCAGCATGATCCCAACTCAGCTGCGGCCGGTAGTGGGAGTACCTGCGGGTGGTGACGTGGGGAGGGCGAGGGGCAGGGTGGGGGGTAGTAATGTATGGATAACGGACCTTAACAGGTAAGTAAACATATAAAGAAATAAAACGAATTTTGTTGCGCGCACAGCATCGCATTTGGTGATGCAGTGCACGCAACAACATTAATTTTTATTTATTTATATGTTTACGTACCTGCTAAGGTTCGTAATCCATACATTACTACCCCCCACCCAGACCCTCCCCCTCCCCACGTCACCGCCCGGCAGGTACTCCCACTAGCGGCCGCGGTTGTCCCACCTTGAGGAATTGAGGTTGGGCTCTTCCTCTAGCTCTGCAGTCCAGAGCATCAACCAGGAAAAAGCAGGCAGCAGGAAGCAGAGCCCTGCAACCACACTTATAACTAGCAGCCAGTTATATTATCAGGAGAAAATTCGGACACAACCAGCCCATGCAGAGTTTATACTTGGGAGTTGGTAATTATCTGGAGTCGGAAGCTTGGACTTGATCTGGAAGGATTCTTAAGGATCTAAGCCCCTCTTTAATACGACTCCTTGTAGGTGGCGGCGATCGAGGTAAGCAAGGTAAGTTCAGATCTCCATTTTTATATTATTTTATTAAGCTTTAGAAATAGTGGTGGTGCTGACTTCTCTCTCATCGTGGAAAATTCTGACTAAATGTACTGAATTAACGGTCACAATGACCATTCAAAAACTAAGGAGTCGCTCTATTTTAGTGAAAAGACAGCACACTGCAATACAAGTAAAAAGAGGAAGGAAAAAATACCTCCATGTTGGTTCACTAGAAGGGCTTTTCCCCTGTTTCCGAACTTTTCCCTAAACAGAAAACGATTACACCAGGATAGCAACCCCCAACGAGGAAGGAAAATGAGGTAGAAGATCCCCTAAAGTGGAAATGCGTCCTAAAGCAACTGCTGGGAATATTTCATTTTCTAAGACTAAAGTGATGACTTTTAAATGACGTGTCACTGTCATGCATTTAGTTGCATTGGTGGCTGGCATGGATCGAAGGTGATGGGGCGTGGAGGGGGTAAATAAAAAATGAAATTTCACTTACCTCCTCGTCGTGTCCACCTTGTCACATCTCTCTTCCTCGTCCCTCAGGCCAGAACAGGGAGCATCCAGGCCCCCTTGAGCCAATCACAATGCTGTGATGCAACATTGTGATTGGTCTGAGCGCCCTGGTTTGGCCCTCAGACTGGAACTGGGGACCTGGGCATGTTCTCCACCCAGGCTGTATATTGCAGCCTAGGGGAAGAACATGCTAAGTGCGTATGTAAGTTTGGCCTGGTGGGCCAAACATTCAGGCGAGTGAAAATCACTCTTTTCCTGCTCTGTCAGCAGAGTAGCCCCACCTCTCCCCACAAAGCTGCCACAACAAGAAAAAGTACAATGATAATAACATTGAGTTATTTTTTTCTTTTTCCTTACACTCCTGAAAAGCAGTGGGGCGATGCTCCTCCGCCTTTGCGGAGGAGCCACCACTGTTTAGTTGGCATACAGGTGGAATACCATTGGAAATGGAAAAATAACATCATTATTTATTCTGCCAAAACCCTAATAATAAACCGTACTAAATGCATCTAAGAAATACGGTCATAGGGCCACAGTTGTCTTAAACCAGTTCTATAATTCTTTGGGAAAGAAACATTAAAACATTTATTCAAAATATATAGTGACAAATCCCTGCAACCTTCATATATACTGTGGAATACACACCTATAAAGCAATGGTCTTTTATAATGAAGTAAAGATTCTTCGTAAATTGGCTTCAATTACGCAAGCAATTCCTGTGCAGATATTGCGACTAGAATTCGATCTTATAAGTACATCTGCCATTGCAATGGCAAACATACTGTGCTCGGCCTACATTCTATGTAACGCATAAGAAAGGCACACTCAAAGCTATTTTGAGACAGGGAACTCTTGTAACACAAAAGAAAATAACACTTTCAAGGTACATTTTAAACTGGTTTTCAATATACTGGAATGTAAGGTAGAATATGTATTCATTGGACCCCTGCGGAAATTAGCCTTTAAAAACAATCTATCCCAAGATTAATCAACTTAAGTGACATTAATCACTGTATGAATTCAAAAGTATATAAATCACTGTCGGTTTTTGTAGATGATACACTTCCCAAAAACTATTTATCCTTCAATATAGATCATAGTGTTAGGCGGGTTATACTGCTACTCAGGTTAGGGGTGCTACCACTAAATGCATACAATTATTATTCCAGAATTTGTAGGGCGCACAGCTACACCGATGGGTCTCCTGGCGCCGGGCGAGGGTAGGGAACCGTTGGTACATTTCTACAGGCTTGTGTGATCTGTGTCAGGGAGTGTTTCAAGATTTAAGACATGCACTCGATATTTGCCCCATAATTTCATTAGTACGTTGTCGATATCTAACTCCTTTATATTTTAAATTTAGCATAATAAGTACAGATGAAATGTCTGATTTTATAATGCCACCACCAAATGAATATGTGTTATAATATATTTAAAGTGTTCAATTTTTTTTGCACTGTTTTAAATATTTTAAGTAAGTGTTCTTTTGGACTTTTAATACGATTATGGTAATACTATTTTGTATTGCTAATACTTGAAATGTACTTAATCAATACATTTTGGCTTGGCTTATGGAGTTTACACATAGGGTAACATCAAAAGGCAACTATCTGGGTATAATAAAGCGTAGTTTCTCGGCAGGAACAAGTACATCGTCCATAGGATATTTTAGGTGGGCCTCTAAAAGTTTTCAGCAACGCAGGCAATTGGTACACAAAGTGAAATTCAGCGATAGGTGATTGGCTGCCCCTGGCCTGATATACCCACAGCCACCTTCGCAGAGTACCAGGGATTAGCTCAGAATCAATGTGGTGGGAGGTGTGAAATATGTGCTGTGCAGTGTCCAGGTTGAGAAGCATCACAGAGTCTCAGGGAGTAACAAAGGGTCCAGGAGGGAGTGGCATATGGCTGCCTGGGGAGGCTGCCTTGGTGAGGACTGCTCCCTCTTATTAGACAGCAGCATTGCAATCCCCCTTTCCTCAAAGCACACACGTAGATCATCTGCAGGAGTGCAGGCTTTTCTCTCCTTTAGACAAGGTAAAGCTGGGCGAGCTGAGGCACACACCTTCCTGTTTCATAGAACAGGCACAGAGTGAGCCCCACCAGCAGTGTTTGCCTCTTTACATAACATCTTAACCGCTGCGGTTTTTCCGCCACAGTGCGGGCGTTCTAAAGAGTGGGCGGGGCTCCGTTGGCCGACGGCAGCACCGTTGGCTGACGGCAGCACCGTTGGCCGACGGGAGCACGGAAGGGGTTAATCCACTGAAGAAGCACAGCATTGCATCAATAGTGCAATGGCAATGTCTCCTAACGCACAGAACCTGCTCACTCAAAGGCACTCACTATGCAGCACAGGGAGGTGTTAAGGCCTGGGCAGGGAGCCTGTGCTATGCAGTAGGTGCAGTGGTGCTGGAACAATTTTCAGAGTGGGGATGCTGCCATCAATATTACATTGCTGAAATCACAGGGATTCTAAAGAATCCAAAAGTCGTGTAAAGAAGAAGTGTAGCAAATGAACCACACCCATTCAGCAGGAGGGTGGAAGCATGTGGCATGTATTCAGTGGGGAATCTGGAGCGCATTGTCTCACCAATTTCCATTTTAAAAGAACAAGTCTACATTTGTCAGAAGACGGGGCCTGACAATTGTCCTCTGTCTTGGAAGGTGCAGCAAATGTGTCGATAAAAACACAATTAAAAAGCATCTTTATTGCTCATTCACCTTGTAAACTCCAGCAGGATTTTTTTGGGGGGTGCTGCAATAACAGTGCACCCCTACTTCCAGCGACAGTGAGTGAGTGTCAGAAGAGACAAATGTGGGGTAACATTCTCATGACACAAGGGTGTATATACTCATGAGTACTTATCCCATTCACAAGGCTCTCTGGACACAGAGTGGGAATGGAGGCAGTGGGGTCCAGGAATGAGAGGGGCAGAATGGAGGTAGCTGTTAAGCAGCAAGGGCACTGTTACACTTTGCACAGGGAGGTGCTGAGTTCCAAGAAGAATCAGCACTCAGGAGAGCAGGGTTAGAAGGGCTCCCAAAAGGTCACAAGCTTGTGACATCAGGGCAACACTACTCACCTGCACTGGCCACATATACGTGAATCATAGTAGGGAGGCGACCATGTTTGGGCAAAGGGATTGAAGAATGAGCAATTGCACCTGAAAGAAGGTGGGAGGACTCTGTCTTGAAACAATATTCAGCAGCAACATGGGGTGGCCGGTACATAGTTGTGGAACTAGCATTCATGCAATAGGTGCAAATGGGGCTCCTGTACGCTGAAATGCTCTTTGGTGCTTGAAGTTGGCACCACGCAGAGACTGCTGAGGGCTGGAGTCTAGACTCTGCACGGGAAAGAGCGGACCAGCGAGTAGGGCCATGGGGAATAGAAGAGGTAGCACAGGAGATGAGGGGCAAAGGGCGGGATCCACAGGGGATAACACAAGTAAGAGGGAAGGGAGAGTTGTCGTTAGAGGGCTTTATTTCAAGTAAGTGTAGCGTTAGTGCTGGGCTAGCGCTATGTGAGCGGGGCGTTACGCTAATTAAGACAGGAGCCACGTTTGCTGTCTACACGTGGCTCCGCACTGACTGCCGTAGCTACGCCTCTTTATTTATATCGTCACGCGTCAGTGCAGGGACGCCCTGTTGGCGCCGGTCAGCTAGACTGCTGCACTCGCTCCCCGGAACACTACATTAAGCATCTCTCACCAGGGCCGGTCCTAGGATATGTGGGGCCCCGGGCAGGATAGGAACACGTGAGGCCCCTAAGCAGAGACCACGCGGAATCGGATCGGGCCGGCTAAAGAAAGGTGTTTGTTTTATAATTAAAATTAAACCAAACTGCACACCCTCGACTGGATTTTGTCAATGGTTGTTAGCTGTTTAAGCTAAATGAGCAACAACAATGAATTGTTTTCCTTTCACCTTGTTGCGTTGATCAATAAGTAGCTCTTTCACACACATTTGCATAGAATCACAACTGGAATGCAGGACCAATGCTCTTTGTGCTCTGCAGAGAGGCCATATTTTGAATGATCATGTAATCTGAACACCTTTTTGACCCACAGACAGGCATAATGTGAAAGTTGTACTGCCTTCATCCTCAACTCCGAAGTGCTCAACTGTAGCCTGTTATAAAAACCTGAAGGCGACAGTACAAAGGGTGCATCATCCAAGAGTAATATGCTGTGAAATAAAATACAGTAACACACATGCTGAAAATAGCTAGCACTCTTGAGGAAAGCAAGATTAATTAAAGCATGTGAAATATAAACCGGAACAAAATCACTGCATTGTTTTACCCTAACATCAGGACCACTGGAATTATGTGGCAGGGTGAGTAAATTATGCGGCATGAAAATGCTAATTATGCGGCATAATCCGGCACATTTTGAAATATTATTACTTCATTTTTTTGCCATTTTTAAACTTGGTAAAACTGTTTGGGAACCGGTTGCACCCCATTAGTACCAATTTAACACCCAAATTTAGCCGTGAGAAATAGGTTGACTATTCCAGCTTTTCAACGGGCTTTCCCACATGCGCAAGACGTGTTGCTGCGTTTTTAGTAACTTTTGAACTGTTTGAGATAGAAAGCAATTTTCTTGTTAAAATCTGTAGATTATGCAGCAGATGATGGATTATGTGGCAAATGCGTCAAATGCATAATTGTGCAGAAATCGCTACACAATCGCATTATTACAGTGGCCCTGCCTAAGATGCAGCATCAGACTGGGAAAGAATATAGGCCCCAGTACCAAAATAAAAGGGGCCCCCATTAGTGAGTTAGTTAGCTAGAAAAGTGTCTCATGTTTGCAAACTAGGGTAGCTTTAAACTTGTAAAGACTTGCTGTATAACTTTTTTGTAAGGTATGGAAGACTGCACTGATTTTAGTTTTCTGCAGGCAATAAAAGCTTTAATATCATGAAAATCAACAGTAAAAACTGGCTCACATGACCATAAAGCAGGTCAACAACTAGCCAAAGAAACCACCAACATACTGACCTGACAGCAGGGCTTTAAGTGGGATGAAAAAACTAGGGGGGTCTTTCACAGGGGCATGGCTAATGTAGTTAAGGGAGTGGCTTAAAATCATGTAAGCTATTTAAATCTGTACTTAGCATAGTGCGCCGCCCAACTGGTATTTTGCTGCTTCTGTCCTTGCTTCAAGGTAAATATTACAACAAGTAAAATTACACCTATAACACGCCAGTACTATTGGCTTTGTCAGTGATTATCAGTTGCATATGATAAATAAGCAACATCTATGGCTTCCTTGTTTATAATATCGAAAATGCTCCAGTTCTGACATGATGAGACTGTGAAAGAACTATAACGAATGTTGTTGAAGTTGCATTAAAGGCAGCAGAGAGTTGTGCTGCTGCAGAGTTAAGATTTGTGTTTTCACTCTGAGGGTGACTGTAAAAATGGAGAGCGGCCCGTCTCATCACCTGCTTTTCTGAACTTTCATTGTTTTGCAGACACTAGATTAATGTTTTTGCAGGAAAAGTTAAGGCCCCTTTTCAATGTCAATATTATTTTAATACCAGGTCTAAGACTCGAGTAACCCCAGCAGACGTTAAACTCTGCTCTATCCACTTTTGCATGCTGATACTGCTCCTCTGCATGCACCTCTTGTCCTTGTCTCGTTGCTATACTCACACCTATCTGCTCTAAATCCCCCCCCCCCTTGTTATTCACTCCCTGCTCCCTTTCCACTTGTCCTAGGTGAGGAGTTTCCATTGTGATGCGCCGCCATTCTTTTGCTCTGCGCCCAGCAGGATATTTAGCCTTTCATTCATACAGGGGCAGGGCGCACTTCCCAGGCAAAGGCACTTTAATTAACTTTCTAATCGCTGTCATCGACATGCAGATGCAGCCATTAGGCCCACAGAGACAGGCCTGCAGGGGAGAGTGATAAAAAAAAAGAAATGTAATCTCTTGGGGGCCCCCTGGGCCTCGGAACTCTGGAGTCCTTAACTGCGCGAGGCCCCAAGGCTGCCAGCAGGCGCTGGGGCCCTGGGCAGCTGCCCATGCTGCCCATGCCTAGCGCCGGCCCTGTCTCTCACAGCAACCTTTACAGCCAAAGCAAATCTCTGAGGGAGGGAGGTGCATCCTGTCCCACTTAAGACTTCAACTTTCATAAGTAAGAGACCCTCCCCACACTCAAGAATGATAATATCATGTAAAACCTCTTCCCTACATACATGTATCAACTTTATTATTTTTGTCTCTTCCTTTTTCCTATCTGAACCTTTAGTTGATCTCCTCACACCTTATAATGCTGACAACTTTCATTTGCGCCTACCTCTTACTACCTCCTCTTCTTACTCTCTCTAATGCTTCATTCTCTTTTTTCTTGTGAAATGCAGCACAATGAAACCTGGATGCTGTGTAACTGCACAATGGCTCGATGCCTTGAAAACAACACAGTCGTGATTGAAGAAATCAAGTGTGTGCCTCCACCAATGATTCAGTGTGCCAGTGGTCGTCTTCCTGTGGCGGTGCCTGACGATGACCTGTGCTGCTGGCATTGGGAATGTGACTGTAAGTGCTCTTTGCCATCTCAGCTGTATCTAGCTTTTTGTGCACATATGACCTTATTTTTTGAGACATCTGAGTTACCTGTTAACCACATAATATTCTATTTGTTCGAGTACTTCCTTAAGCAGACGATTGTCTCTAGGGAGTGAAACGGGTTGGCCATGCAGTGGCAACTGATTTTAACTAATTCTCCTCATAGGCTGGTCCGAGGTTTATTTCCCCTGGACAATATGCATTTTGCAGGCTCACATATTAAAATTAGAAAGCGGATGACACTGCGTAATTTGATTCCTGTAAAATTTCACAAAATTCTATAAAAGTGTGAAATTATACGATTAAGAGGAAATATGGTTTGCCAGAATCCTGCATGGCTTTTTGCACATTTGCATGCAATTTTGGAAGTAAAGAGGTAAAAAAAAGTCTTGGGAGATACCGGTAGAGGTCTGTTACGTCAAAAAATGTCTCGGTGAGATATTTTCCTGGTGAATAAGTCTGTAATACACAAAAGGTGCACAAAATTGCTTAATACGGAATTTAACATGACACAAAGGGGCATATTATAAAGGACGGGCGATACATTATCGCCGCTTTTATCGGCAGGAAACTGCCGATAAAGCGGCAATAATGAGCTTGATAATATTCTCTATGGAATTCCAATCGAAGCCCATGTTAGATGTCTTCACATCTAACATGGACTTCGATTGAAATTCCATAGAGCATATTATCAAGCCCATTATCGCCGCCTTATCGGCAGTTTCCTGCCGATAAAAGCAGCGATAATGTATCACCCGTCCTTGATAATATGGCCCATAATTTGGGAATTTTACAACTTTCATCAGCACGATTAAACTTTCTCCCAGGCCTAGTTAAAATCTTAAAGTATAGTAAGCCATATATAACTACGATAGAAAGACTCCTGTATACATTTGCAAGACTGAGTCGGTATGCACACTGTGCACTGTGATTTGTCTGCCTTGCAGTTTGGCGTTGGGTAGAATGATGTCACACACAGCTCAGAACTGCACACTCTGTAGTTGAAGTGCATGTCTGTGTCAAGCCTGTCAAATGCTAGTCTAATAGTGTGATATCTTTATACCATCATATAGCAGTGGGGAGCTGCAGTGGGCGTTCTAGGACCTTTTTTTGTTTGTAACACCATGCTTCTTCGGTTTCCCTTATCCTTGGCTTTCTGTATAACACCGCTTTTGCAGTTTTCCAATCTTTAATTCTGTGTCCACTTGCTGTTACTGTTGCTCTTGCTAGGGAACCATGCGTTTCTAGTTTTGGAAACTTTTGCCTTTTGTACTCTAATGTCTCTTCGGTTTCTGTAACCCTTGTCTCTCTGGGCTGCTTATAAAACATCGTGTCAGTAGCAATCTTTGACCCTTCAGTTGGCCATGCTAAAACACTTTTGTTATTGTTGGACTCTTTTATTATTACTACTGCCACAATATTCTGTATCCCTCCGCAGGCCTCTGCACAGGCTGGGGTGATCCTCATTATAAGACCTTTGATGGAACCTACTACAGTTACCAAGGCAACTGCACCTACGTCCTAGTGGAAGAGATTGAGGAGACAATAGACAATTTTGGTGTTTACATTGATAACTACCACTGTGATGCCCGCGACAAGGTCTCCTGCCCACGCACCATCGTCGTGACACATGAATCGCAGGAAGTGCAGATAAAATCAGTCAGCCTCGCCCCTGTCAAAGTGCAGGTAAGAATGTTTCCCTGATATGGATGGGCATGTAGAGAGATATTCATGCAATTTCAGTCCTGCTCACTCATAAACTACTCAAACTCTTATATTTATTAGGTGCATGGTTTTAACTGCAGCAATCCTAGAGTTTTTGTTAGTTTATAACTTTGATTTTCAGCTCTCTTGTGTTACATAAGCTATAACCTTTTATTCTGTTCGTAATGGTCAGTCTCTGATAATGTAGCGTCTTTTATTACATTGCATTTATTGTAGCGATTACATAGTGCCTAATTTCCCTCCAGAGACCACAAAGCATTCTGGTGTTATTTTTGGCACCCTTTCGGAGCGCAAGGTCAGCAGGATGTTGGCTAAGGTTTGGTCTATATAATGGCTACTCGCTAACATTTTCTCAAGGGCCACAAATTTTGGTCTGTGATGTGACGAGGGCTCCATTGATGCCGGCAGGATGACGATTTTGGGGGGAGGGGTGCATCAAGGGCATAGGGGTAGTGAAGTGTATACATCGAGTGGCTGAATTGCACAGTATGAAACCTGAAAGCCTGAAACTAATCCCAGCTTCCCCACTTTCCCAAATTGTGCTGAATGAAATACACCTTTTGAATTTTGAAGAGATGTTATCATAGTTTTACACTTTTGCTGTAAGATAGCTTTAAAAATGAAGGTGTTTTTAAAGTTAAGTGGTGCAGTACTTACTTTTTTTAACCTTTAAATAAATGATTGCCTTTATATTTAACATCTTTTTGATGTTATTGCTGAGTTCAGTCAACAGCAGCCCAGTGGAGCTGTTGCTCCGGGGGCCGCATGTAAAGTCAGGAGGGCCACATGCGCCCCCCGGGCCGAACATTGTGTATCACTGGTCTATTTTGAAGGTGTGAAATGAGGTGTGTGAACCTCAAATACACGCATGGGGCAAGTGGAGGAGCCATTTATTGCTGTCGCAGAAGCTAACACTATTCATTCCAAAATGCAAATGGATAGGATGTAGAAAGTACAACAGAGGGCGGGAACCGCTTCATTAGAGCGACATTTATGTCATAATGGTCACCTCTGAGGGAGATACAATTTAGTTGATATGACTGAAGAACTAGTTTAGAAATGAGGAGAAGGGCCATAAAACTGAGTAGATGAGGTGGGCAGGGAGGATAGCAGACTTCTTTGCAATATACTGTACCTTACGTTACTTAAAAACGTTTCTTTAAGAGTTTAATTTGCCTGCTGCAGAAATCTACACACTTCTACAAAGATGGTTCACTGTGCACTCTGGGTGATGAGGATTGGAACACCGGGTAAAAAGAATAACACTGTAGGAAATTTAAGTCAATTTTGGTACAAATGCAAGCTAGAGAAATGGCCAGACACAAACGCTTTGTCTGAAAATTTCCTTCAGTAAATGAATGAAGAGATTTGCCACTACATGCAGAAATTCTGCTTGAAAGACGAAAGTAAGGTCGACTGTCACTGGAGTTGAGAAATAACCCTAATGATAATGAAACCTAAAATGAGGAACCACTGCATAAATGTGCGTGTTATCACCTTTCTCACATATAAGTGTGGAGACTCAAATATAATCAAAGCTGGGACAGAACAGAGCCAGAACATCCTGAACAAGGAGGATTTAGTCTGAACAAATCTATAGGAAAAAGCTACACAATCTGTACAATAATCTGGGGATGAGGGTCAGAGAAGTGAGGGCTTCGACTATTTTCTGCTAAATCATAACTTGGCCCTTAATGCTTTGAAGTTCTGGAATGGAAATTCATATATAGAAAATGCCTGGAGTTCTTTACATGGAAGAAGAAAATATATCTCAACCCCCTGACAGAGGTATGAATATACATGGGAACACACAATCATTCAAAGAGTTATGAGAGTAATTCAATTTGAGAACTAATTAGGAGTATTGACAACCACCTCCAATTCTAGAAGGCACTAAAAGCTTGTATTTTCCCATCACTACCAACACAAAGAAATATGTGTGCACCATAAATAATGGTCAATATGTATTTGTGTTCCATTCACACTTTCTGTAATACTTCACACATAAGTGTTATGATTGTGCCATGTTTGGAGTATGTCTTTGAACCTCATGCAACTCAACCAACATCTTAACAACATATCATTCTACATGAAGCTGCCTTCCAACCACACCTCCAGAAGTGTTCTCAGTGACTAAAGAGAATTGGAGCCCTCCAATGACCCGTCATGGATGTGAAGTGAAAATGAATCCTGTAATCATTTAATGAGACACTCTGTGACAACAAGTAGAGACAACATTTCAGTCTGGTCCCTAAGGGAAATAGACATTGCACACACAATGTCATAAACATGAAATTTAACTCTACCTTCCCTGATAAACTGGGACCACAAAAAAAGGGAAGGGTGGGAGTCGAGAAATCAGAAAATGCTAAATAGAGCGGTCCATCTGTGCTAAATAAATGGGTAATCAATGTAAAATATACATTGGTGCACAAAGTAAACCCCACAATGTACGTGACAGTGGATTGGACTCGTTTAAGAGTTGATGGAGTGAGTCAAATGATCTGCTTAAGATGTGGAGAAGATGGGAATGATTTTCTAAGGATTGCATGAGACTGGAGAAGCATGCACAATTTCTCTTCTGAAATTAGGGTATAACCTGTCCTATACAGTTCTGTAGGTCAAACCTATGGCATTATTGGAGGTGATGCATGAACAACATATCACACAGTACACTTAGGTCCTCATCGGTGGTGCTCCATGAATGTGGAAATAGAACTAATTGCAAACTGAAGTAATAATGCACCACCGAAGAAAATGGACTGGTTGAAAGTGATAGCCAGATGTTTGAAATATCAAAATAAGAACGGGAATCTCGGCTGATACATGGGAAAATATGGGGTCAGCAGAAATAATATTTTAATATCTGAGGGAGAGAACTTAAGTAATGATAAGTGAAAAAGTAGAAGATTTGTTGGAAGAAGGTCAACACTTAATAAGGGGAATTACAAACCATACATATACCCAGTGAACAGGAAAACACACTACTCTTACATTGAAGCAAAGAAGCAGGTGTTGCAGGAGAGTGGTAATTTTCTCATGATCAAAACTGTGAGGATTAATGTGGTACGATACTTGAAATTACCCTCTTTCCAGAGTGTAAAGCATTGATTTATGAACAAGGAATATCGCTGACAGAATACCGCCTGGCATAAATATTGCGTTCTAAATATCGCCCCACATTGGAGTTTATTGAAAGGAAATCTACACCCAATGGAAACATATTTTGTAAAGGATATGTAGGAAACTATCTTTATATATTTTGGCATTTCACCATGCAAGATTCGAAACATATAATCCAAGACTGGGTTTCACATTTCATATTTGTATAATCCAATTGCTGTAACCAAGTATCAGGACTATGCTCTTAGTGAGTCCCGCTTTGCGACTCAACATCTACATTTACCACTACCACCACCAGTACTACTAGTACCACTGATTATTATTATAGTTATTCATATTATTTTTGGTGTTGTTTTTATACTTGCTGTTCTGGTTGTTGTTATGAATAGTTTCTTCGGTGTTGTTAAACTTGTTGTTGTTGCTATTGTTATTAATATTATTGTAAGGGTTGCGGTTATGAATGCTGTTGTTATTAATGTTATTGCTGATGTTGCCGTTAGGCTTCTTGTTTTGGTTGTTGGTATTAATATTATTGTTGATGTTGTCGTTATGCTTGCTATTGTGGTTACAAATGTTGTTGTTTATGCTTGAAATTGTGATTGTTGTTATCAACATCATTGTTGTAGTTGTTATTAATATTATTGTTGTCGTTAGGCTTGCTGTTGTTGTTGTCATGGTTGTCCTTATCAGTCTTTCTAATTAGAGTCTTATCCTGAATTTTTTTTTACATTAGGGTACTTATTTGCATATGTCTAAAATTGTGAGCTGTCTAACACAGATTGATCAATATGTTGTCATTGTGAACCTACAAAAACTAATATCCTGCCTGTACAATTTTGTTTCCCGATTACTACAGGTACTAGTCCACCAAATGCAATGTCTCCTAACTAATCAACTGTCCCCTTCTTTGTAGGTCCTTGTGGACAATAAAATTGTGTCCTTGCCATTCAAGAAGTATGGTGTGAAAATCTACCAGTCAGGCATAAACTATGTGGTGGAGATTCCTGAGCTGGAGGCCAACATCACCTTCAATGGCTTGGCCTTCAGCATCAAACTACCCTACAAACGCTTTGGAAACAACACCCAGGGACAGTGCGGTAAGATGACTTAACTTCGCTGGCTTTCACACCTGTTGTAAACACTCTATTAGAACGCTTGTGCCCCCCTTGGAGAGCATGTCAGCAAACATCTTGTTTCTGTCTGAGGATAGCTGTAAAAGTGGCTCCTTTACCCATTCCTGTCAGTGGGGGAAAACCCGAAGAAATATGTTATTGCTCTACACTTATTCTCAGTGTACAAGAGCTTACAATAGTGTGAGACTGACCCCTTACAATCTAGTACTGTTTCTCTGCCAATAAGGTTTGACCTAGTCATCAGTTCCCTTTGACTCATGTCCCACAACATCATTGACACTTTCACAGTTTCTTGGAGCTCTTCAGATCCACAGACTTAGCTCCATGACTACCACCTTGAAGCTCCATGGTGTCCTTCATAATCACCCTCAGAGCGTCCATTATGGCTGCCACAATGAGTGGCATAATTGCATGGTGCCAACTATACTGAAAGGTGCATCTCTGTGGCCCTACCACAGCTAGACTTAGATCTCGATGATGCCATGTACGAACACTTGCGATCATCTCATACATCAAGGCCACAGATAGAAGTCCTTGATGGCCACATTTCCTGATATTTACTCTTGGCCCCCTAGACCTCCTCAGTGGCAAGACTGGTGTACATTTGCAGATACTAGTCTATGCCTAGCAGTTCAACTTTGGCAGAGAAAGGGATGCTGCTTTTAGTACTGAGGTACATTGGCAGAGTTGCATGTAATGTCCTTGTACTACAAAAGCAGGGGTTACTGCAGTTGGGACTGCAGGGCTTTAGGAGAGCTGTGTGTAAGTGCAGCGGGCAAGCTTTGAAACATCATGGGAGTTCCATTACATACTGAGGTGCATTGGCAGAATTGTATTTATGATCCTACTGCTAAGACAATGCAGGCTGCTGCAGTCAGGACAAAAGTTGCATTGGCAAACAGCACATAGGATCAGTGGTGGGGGCCACAGTTACGCCTGAGGTGCATTGGAAGAGCTATATGTAATCTTATTGATCCATCTTAAAGGTCCAAAAACACATGCAAAGAGGAGTGTTCATCCGTTTTCCGTGCCCAGAGTAAAAAAGCCAGTAAATCCTCTCTGAGGAGATCAACAAAAAGGCAAAATACCTACAACCTTGATTCTGCATTCCTTCATTTGATACTCCCACAATGATATTGTATGGCCTTTCAATCACATTTCTTCTCACTGTATTGCAGGAACTTGCACCAATAATCAACTTGATGACTGCAGGACACGCAGCGGTGAAATAATATCGAATTGTGAGATCATGGCGGACTCCTGGATTGTTCATGACTCCAACAAGCCGCACTGCCGTACCCAACCACCAATCAAACCACCTCCTTTGCTCAAGACTACCACCTCTCCCTGCAAGTACTCGCCTCTTTGTGACATCATCAATGGAAGGTAAATCTGCGATTATCACTCATGCAATGAGAAGTAAAACACTTATAGTGGGCCCTCCAAGTATCCTTGCTGACCCTTGCCCTTGATGTTAAACTATCCACTGCTATCCCTCAATTTACACTGACCGGACAGTCTCAGTCTGTGTACTGTCAATCTAGGAAAAGTGACACACAGCTCTTTTAAAATGGGATCTAGGGAGGAGTGCAGAAACCCACTAGTTACTCACATCTCATACTGACACCACGGCAGAACAGATTTACTGCTGATCACTACGGTCACTCATGGAAACCAAAGGCAGCGGAGACATCCTCTCGTTGGCGGCCATCTCACAAGAATTGCGCCGATAACAGACTCCCTCCCCCCACCACCACACCCGACAGCTTTACTATCGCAGAATCCACAGAGGCTTGAAAGCACCACGCCACCCTCGGCGGCCCTTCCTCCCAGATTCCATGGGCCTTATTTATGAAGGCCTTGCGTCAGTTTTGCGCCACCGGTGCGTCACTTTTTGTGACGCACCAGCGGTGTAAAAAATGCGCCTTGTTGCGCCATATTTAAAAAGTGACGCATCTAGGTAGATGCGTCACTTTTTAAACCCCTGCGCCACATTATACCTGCGTCAGGTATAATGTATGCAGAGGGGGGCGTTCCCCCACAAAAGCCTCGTAATAGTGACGCAGTGAAATCTATGAGATTTCACTGCGTCACTTTTAGGACGCTGTTGCGTCAAAATCTTGCGGCTGCCTCACAACAGGCGTAAGACTGACGAAAGCCCTTTCACATAGGGCTTTCCCCATGTGAAAGGACGCATTGCTGGAGTTGCGTCACTTTTGTGACACACTCCAGCAATGCGTCACATTTGCGCTTACAGATACGTCAGAAATGCTGACGTATCTGTAACTCCTTGCGCCATGATGCGTCATACATTAAATATGACGCATCAGGAATGTCGCAAGGAGTGCGCAGTGAAAAGTGATGCATCGCTGTTTTCATGCAGCGATGCGTCACTTTTCATAAATGAGGCCCCATATATACATGAGTATAGTGCTTTTCAGCACAAGCAAATGAGAATGTTTTTTAATGAGTAAGACAATTTCTGGATCTCACTTGCATGCACCATTTGACCATCGCCCCCACATCCAACATGTAACATAATGTTCATACGGTGTGATTTTCTCAAGTTAATTCAACTTACAGCTCAACTCAAGTGCTTGATTTATTAAAGAATGAGTGCTGACGCCGAAAGCTCAAGGGACATCTTAAGGATTCCGCGGGCCTGAGGCCAAACTTATTTTTTGAGGCCCTTGCTCGGAACAGCTTTGAATTATTATCCAGCTTCGGCTCTTTCATGCATTCTTTGGCAAGTTCACTGACACAGCACAGGCACACTGGACCCATTTCTAAATGTGTTTACATCGAATATTCAGGGACAGTGGCATGTGTTTTCAACATTGGAAAACAGCAGCAGCTCACTAATATGACTACAAATATTCTCTGTGACACCCTCTTATTTCTGGTGTGTGAGGTCCTGCTTTTAATGGATTTTGTGTGAAACATAAACACAACATTTCTCTACAAAATATATGTCAAAGACTCCCACAAATCACCAACATAAAAAAAACTAAAGGAAAACGGTATTTAAAGCAATCTGTTTAAGATTTTTTCAAGGTTATAACAGCAAGACTTTGCAGAACAGAGCTGGCTTTATTTGGGGAGCCCCTGAAAAGTCTGGGTCCTGGGTCAAAGCCTACTGTGCGCATGCCTTAAAACAGACGCCTGCTGTCGGCACTATTACATGTTGCATGCACCTTACCAAGGCTCTGTAGCCCTAAATCCTCCTCATGCCTCTTTATTGCACTACCAGACATTCCCCTGCCCGTATATCTCACTTTTGCAGGCTTCAGTTTTCTACCTTTGAGACTGTTTTTCCGTCTCTTACTCTTTTTTCCCCTTTGTTTTTCCCCTCTCTCTTGTTCGTGGGAAAATATCGGATGAGGAAAAGCCAGTGTTGGCTTGCAAAAAATAAGTTACATTCTGTCTCACCAGCACTACCTGCCTTAACTGTTTGGACTCTTAGAAACCCCATGTCTAACCCACTCACTTTGTGCTCTAGGACGTTCCAGAAGTGTCATGGTGCTGTTCCTCCAAAAGACTTCTTCCAGGCCTGTGTCTTTGACAGCTGCCACGTCCCTAACACTAACCTCGAGTGCGCCAGCTTGCAGAACTACGCCTTACTCTGCGCTGACCAAGGCATTTGTGTCGACTGGAGGAGCCAGGTGCTTCAGAGCTGTCGTAAGTGGTGAAATCATCTCAGGTGGAAAAATCCAGAAAAAAGAAAGCCATGGTGGGTTAGATCCCAGTTTGCCATAGAAAGTATGGAATATAAGCTGGAAGATTGTCAGGCAAACTGGTACCCAGAAAGGTCAGACTGGATGGGTTTCTGCAGTGGCGGCTGCTGTAACTTTTAAGTGGTAGGGCAGGGCAGGGAAAAAGATTTGAAAAAATAATGCTTACCTGCATTCTGCAGTGTCGGTGCTCTTCTGGTCTCTTCCCCTCGACCTCAACTCCCTGCATGCCACAGGGTCCCCTACGCCAATCCAGATGCTTCCTGCTGGTATTACCCAGAATGAGAGCAGCCCAGGATTGGTGTGCGCACCATAGTTAGGGGCTCTCCAAGGCCCTATGACCTTCTGCTTGTTCTCCACCGGCTGTAAAGCACAGCTCGGGTGGAGACACCTAAGTGCTGGTTTGGCCGGCCTAACGCCTTAACCGTGGCGTTTTTTCCGCCACAGTGCAGGCGTTCTAAAGAGTGGGCGGGGCTGTGTCGGCTGTTGGGCGATGGCAGCACTGGGGAGGGAGTGCTCCCGTCGGCAGCACAGAAGGGGTTAAATGGCCGGACAAACCATTATTCGCACTTGTAGCAGTGCCACCACTTCCCTCCTTCATGCAGCTGTGTCGACACGTGGGTATGGACGGCCCCACCCTCAGCTCAGCTGCAGGAAGTAGGTGAGGATAAATAACATGATAATAACCTTTGGTATTACCATTTTATTTTTTCATTTTTCACTGCTCAAAAGCAGTGAAGCGATGCTCCTTTGCCTTAGTAGAGGAGCTGCCACTGGATTTCTGCAGTTGATGATAGAGTGGCCATGAGTAACATGTGACTTATTGTGACGTCAGTTATCCAATTCCTTCACTGGCAAAGCCACCTGTCCCCTGCTATTGAGACCATGCTCCAGTGAAAAAGAGATTTTGGAAAGGTTTGGACATCCTTGATAGTTGTGATTGTTTCTGAACTCAGCTCTTTGGTTTACAGAAAATGCCAACATTTAGGGTCTAAACGTGAGAAAAACATTATGGAAGGAAAGTAATGAAGATGTCTTTATGATGTTACAAGAGAGAGAGTCAGTGGGGGAGGAGAGTCAAAGAAATGCAGCAAATGTGATGGGAAGAGAGAGGAGGAAAGTACAGTGGAGGAGAGACAGGGTGATGAACAAAGGAGAGATGAGGACAGAGAGAAGAGAGACACACTTGAGCCCCCAAAACACAAGAATTTCTGCATCAATTGCATATAAGCCAAATCTCAATCCACCTCTAACAATATTTATCACTTCAGAAAGGTATTTTCATGTTTGCGTCTGGGTCAAATCAACAAGGGGCAGTGTGAAGTACCTATCATGAAATAAAAGTGCAGGCAGGAGATGGTGAAGATCTACAAATGTATGGTTTCATTCATATCCCTTTGTCTTTTCTCTTGGCTAGCAATAACCTGTCCATCTCACAAAGTCTACCAGCCCTGTGGCCCGGCTGTGGAGGAGACCTGCTATGACAGGTAAAGGGATCTGAGAGGGCTGCCGGTGCTTGTATACGCATTTAGCTACAGGCCTGTGTGCAAAGCTACTCTGCATGTCATCAACGACGGTTCTTATCCGCACAGTGTCCAGACCCCTAGTAGGAAGCGGTCAGGGATCTCACACTCTCCATGTATGAAAGGGTGATGACTTTTATAAGATCAAATGAGAGTCATGACTCCTGGACAGTATGCAGTGGAAATGCTACAGAGTGCTGATGGTATTCAATGGGCATGGTCAGTGAGAATGATCCATGGTGCTAATGGCACTCAGTGTGAATGGGTCTTGGGAATGGTGGTCTAAGTAGGAATAACCCCTGATGGTAGTGGGTGAAAATGGCACTTAGTAATGATGTTATTTAGTAGGGCTGGTTCTTGATAATGTTGGCACTCACAGAGCTGATGCCACCTGGTAAGAAGACTCCAAACCAAAGATTGTACTCAGTTGAGATCACCCTTGTTAATGATACTACTCAGTGGAATGGTTGATAATGATGACAGTATTCACATTGAAAAGTTGATGGTAAGGATGTCAACTTAGTGGAAATGGTCCATGGTATTAATGGTTACTCAGTGGGAAAGGTTCTTGGTAATGACGGTACCCAGAGGAAATGGTGCATGGTGATGATAGTACTCTGTTAGAATGAATATGGCATTGATAGTACATAGTGGGCCTGGTCCTATGTGGTAATAATACTCAGTGAGAAAGGTACTTGCTAGTGATGATACTTACTAAGGAATATTCATGGTCTTAATGGAGCCTATAGGAATAGTTCAACATTATTTGGGACCCATTTGTGAGAGTAACCAAAGCATTCAGTGGGCATGATCCATGGTGCCTCTGACCTTCAGTGGGAAGCTTTCAAATTGAATGATACACTATATATGTGTTTAACATGTTGCAGATTGGGCAATATGAGTAGGTTCAGATGACTGCGGGATTCCAAAAGTTGGTGTGGCCTCTCAACATGGTTAGACTTTCCGTGTCTTTGCAGATAGCGCTGCACTTTCTTTAAAGTGTTTTGTGTGATACACCCCTCCATGCATGGAATAGTTAGAATAGTAACGTATTGCTTGGTCTTGGCTTTATAAGTTGCCTCAGCCAATTATCATGTATTTACAATGAAACGTAAAGTTATTGGCAGTACATTAAATTGCATCATTTTAACTGTGGTTATTGAGCAGCTGAATCCTTAAATGAGAGTCCCGCGTCGATCAGTGAGTTTCGAGGTCCCATCATATTTTCTATCAATCAATCAACTCAATACCACCAACAATCAATACTCTT
The DNA here is from genome assembly GCF_964263255.1 of Lissotriton vulgaris. Taxonomy (NCBI): domain Eukaryota; kingdom Metazoa; phylum Chordata; class Amphibia; order Caudata; family Salamandridae; genus Lissotriton; species Lissotriton vulgaris. Next base: position 652,375 of record NW_028249857.1, on the reverse strand, counting down.
TCATTGGCATTGCATTTAAATCCCTGTAGCTTTTTCGACCATTGGTCACTAGAGAGCACTCTGCCTCTTCAAACATCTATATAAGTTAATTGTAGAACATTTCACATCGAAAAGTAAGGACAAGACACATTTATCTTACCTGGGAGCATAATTCTTCACATGTGTTTTGTGAGAGTGCTGCTTTGTGAGTTATGTTACGTCCAAGTCGTGACGATTAAAAAATAAACGAATACATGAAGGGCAGCATGGCCTTGGTTGGTCTTTCCTAAACCGCGTGGATGTTTGTGAACTGCTACCGTCTCTCACCCAGCACGAGGTAATACGTTTACATTTTCTTATAGCGAGGATGGCACAGACAAGACCCCGACCAATCGGATTATGCTGGAAGGCTGCTTCTGTCCAAGTGGCACCAAGCTCCATGAACCCGGCGTCGACGTCTGCGTGGAGGAGTGCGGTAGGTGTCCAAGGAGTCCCGAAGTGCATGCCACCACTGTTCGAGTAGACATTTCTAGTACATACTACCTTTTTACAGACATAATCATGGTGTCATACGGTGATTCGTCTGTAAAACACTGAGGGGCAGATTTACAAGCCCCTTGCGCCACTTTTGCGTCACTTTTCCCATGTTAAAAGTGACGCAAACGTGGCGCAAGGGGCTTGTAAATCTGTCCCTGAATCCGACCCATGTTAAGTGTTAGTCTGTTGAAGTGACAATGCAATCAGGGCCGGCTTTAGCGCTGATGGTGCCCTGTGCGACAATCACTTTTGGCCCCCCCCCACATCCCATGACCACCTCTTTGGATTCTCTCCCTACCTCTGAAAAAGTGCCCCTTATCTCTCCCATCATAAAATATTGCTAAACACAGCGCCCCCTCCACAGGTCAGTGCCCAGTGCGACCGCACCAGTTCCACTGCTCTAAAGCCGGCCCTGAATGCAATCTGTTTGCCGAAGTGGGTATTTAACTTTACAGACGCAAAATACCTTTATATACTGAAAAATCCATTTGTCGGATTCCTGGTTGTATTTCTGCTCAGGCAGGTATGTCTGTCCCCATATGTAACGAGGATCGTGACCTCTGAAGGTGTTCTGTTCCTTCGCCACTATAGCAGGGTACCTCCACTTGCTAAGCTGTGTCCTGGCCTAAACAGGTACACAGACAGTACAGTATTTTGGAGGCACTGGGGTGGTTTTGAGAAGCAAAACACCGGGACTGACCATACATAAAAGAGGAACTAAGGGCCTCATTTATGTGAACTGTCGCATCGCTCCATTAAAACAGCGATGCAAAAGTTTTTATTGTGCCCTCCTAGCGATGCGATGGATGCGCCGTATTTAATGAACAAGGCTCCATGTCGCAAGAAGTTACAGATGCGTCAGTATTTCTGACATATCTGTAGGTGCAGTAATGACATATTGCTGAAGTGTGTCGCAAAAGGGATGCAACTCCAGCAATGTGTCATTACACATGGGCAAGTGCCATGTTAAATGTGCCTGCGTCAGTCTTACGCCTGCTGTGAGGCAGCGCAAGATTTTTCTGCAGTGGCCTCTATTGTGGAGAAGTGTGTGGAGAAGTGTGGCTCAATGGTTAGAGCGGCAGACCCTGATGCAGAAGTCTGGCCCGGGACCAGGGTTCACTTCCCACCTCGGCGGCTCTTGGACTCAATCGCTGCTGGGGCCGTTGTGGAGATTAAGCAAGCTATTGCCCAGAGTCACAGAGTGGGACGCATGATTAGACTAGGCACCGAGGCGAGAATTATCAGGTCTGGGGAGGACCTGATAATTCTCGCCTCAGTGCCTAGTCTAACTAATCATGCGTCCCACTCTGTGACTCTGGGCAATAGCTTGCTTAATCTCCACAACAGCCCCAGCAGCGCTTGGATGCCTGGCTTCACCTTGGGGGTGCCCAGGAGTGGACATTTCACAGGGAAAAGCCAGGAAGGGTTCCACAGCGGTATGAGTGCAGCGCCGGGACGCCCCGTTGCTGGGGCAGCTGTGCGCTTTACAAGTACAGCACATTTACATTTACATAATAAGAGGCTTTTTACAGGTGAACGCTCACCCTGCATACATTATACCTGACGCAGGTATAATGTAGCGCAGGGCTTTACAAAGTGACTCATCAGCTTAAATGTGTCACTGTGTAAATAGGGTGCAACGTGGTGCATTTTTTACGCCGCCAGTGCTTCTCAAAAAACAACGCAACAGTGGCGCAAAAGTGTCACAAGGCCTCATAAATAAGGCCCTGAAGTCTTTAGTCTGCATTCTGTGTGGAGAGCGAGAGAGATAGAGATCAAAACGTAACAGGAGAGCAATGGGCTTACAGAGAGGTATGTAGGCACCAGAGTTGTGACTTGGCTTTGCGAATGGGAGAGTTCTTGCTATCCATCAGGTGACTCACCTTACATTAGGTTGCAGAGCTATCTCTCGGTTACACAGTTCTAACAGTTGTAGCATCAAGCACCAGAGCTTTCAGTTAGTTCCACTGATTATGCACAGTGACGGCTAAGAAAGCAGGGCTGTCCCTCTAGTTGCCCTCACCCAGGTCCAACAGATAGAGCAACCTGGGCGCTCCATTCCATGAGAGGCAGATGCCTTCAGACATACATTACATGAAAAAGACCTCACTGTCACGAGGCACAGTTCTTGCAGGCAGTGGTACTGGGCAGCGATATAAACCCTTGGATTATACTGGAAATAAATGTAAAAGCATTAAGGTGCAAAGTTATTCCTTCAGTTGAACAAATCGTACAAGTGCCTTGTATGATGTACACAACTATCCATTGTACCGATGTTCTCTTAGTGATCACTGTTTTACACTATGTTGTCTTTTTTTACAGGATGCGTTGGGCCAGACAAGGTTCCCAGGAAGGTATGTTTGCGACTTACAGTACTCAATCTTTTACTTTTTACTCCAGCCTTTCTTACTAGTAGCATTTCCAAGGCCCAAAGGAGCTCACATTTCTTCTCACATCCTACTTTATTGCTTTCAAAAGTTCAGGGCCCCAATGCAGAAAGCGAGTCTGGGGTCGCAGACCTTGCAATCGTGTGTGACAGCAAGTGTGGTGTCAAACCATTGATTAATTACCAGCCAATAAGGTAGGGTGGTGACTGATTCATGAAAGGGATGCTGTACCTTGAGACGGCTTCCACTTCCGGAATCTGGTCATGTCTCCTCTGGGGAAGAGCAGCCGATGTGGGCCAGATGACCACCACTGTTCCATTGATGTCTTCCCAAAAGGGAACTTTTGGAAACATCACATGTCCCTTTACTTGACAAGGGATTAAAAAAAACGATGTTTCTTGATTGCGAATGAAAATCCAGGCATGGAAATCTGCTGTCTCTAGCAGGCAGTGTTTAATTTGTAAAATAATAAGTACAAATGCCCAAAGATTTATTCACAATCCCCCTGCCAGTGTTACTGAATGTCGGTATGCCGAATACCAAGGCTGCGTAGTCCTCATTCCACCTCATGTCTCTTTAATCCACTGCCAGACACTTTATCTACTCTTATACGTTGTTGCTTTCTACCTTTGTCAGGTTTTTTCTGCCTTTCTCTTCTACCTCCTTTCGCTCTTGTGTGATTTTTTCTCTCCTGCTATGAGTCAATGTATGATGAACACAAATAAGCACTGCGCCCCAAAAATAAGTGCCTGAGGACCACACCTGCAACCAGCTCAAGTTAAGCACTGCTTGCAGGCCGATGTGCCTGCATCCCCAGCCAATCACAAAAGGTTGGAACTTGCGATCTCCGTTATTTCCCTTAACTGGCCGTGGAAAATGCCACTGGCCATGATTTCTATTTCTATTTCTATTTCTATTTCTATTTTTTCTATTTAAAATTATTTGTACAGCGCACGTACACCAGCGGTTTCTTGGCGCTTGTAACTGAAAGAGGTCAGAGGAGAAATCTCGGGGTAGGCGAAAAGAGAGAAACTGAGGAATTAATTAAAGGATTTGGCAAAAAGGTATGCCTTGAGTTGTTTTCGAAATAACAGATATGAGGTTGAAGCTCTGAGTTCTGCAGGCAGAGAGTTCCAGAAAGTCGGGGCGAGGGTCGCAAACTTCGAGCCTCCCCATTTCTTTCTTCGAAACCGTGGGACAGTGAGAAGGGATTGGGAAGATGACCTTAGTTCCCTAGATGGAACATAGGGGATGATCTCTGAAGAGATGAAAGCTGGCGCCGTGCCCAGTCGTGCTTGGAAGGTGATAGATGCAAGCTTAAACTGAACACGGGCCCAGACAGGAAGCCAATGCAAAGCTTTCAAGAGAGGAGTGGTATGGGAGGATTTAGGGAGTTTGAACACCAGGCGTGCCGCCTGGTTCTGGATCTGCTGCAAGCGCCGAAGACTATATGCAGGAATACCTGCATATAGGGCGTTGCCATAATCCAGGCGGGATACGACCATGGCAAGAGTGATAAGTTTTAGTGCATCAAAAGAAAAAAAACGGGACACCTTACGAATGGTGCGAAGGGCCAGGAAGGAGGAAGAAACCACAGAACTCACCTGGGAGTGAAGGGTAAGTTGTGAGTTGAGCTTGATGCCAAGGGTTTTAACCGAGGTGGAGGGAACAGGTGGGGCACCAAGGGAAGGGGGCCAGAAAATGGGGGACCAGGGGCTGGATGAACCACCCGTCAACACCAGCTCGGTCTTATCTGGGTTGAGCTTAAGATGGTTGTGGTTCATCCAGTCCCGGATATGTATCATGGTAGTTTGAAAGTTGGAGATAGAATCGGGGGAAGAGGAGAGGTTGAACACAAGCTGGAGGTCATCCGCATAATTAAATACGGTGACCTCCATTTGTTGCAATGAAAAGATAAGAGGGGAGATGTAGAGATTGAATAAGAGGGGGGAAAGGGAGGAACCTTGGGAAACCCCGCACTGAATGTCACGGAAGTCTGCAGTGAAGTCACCCATGATCTATTTGTATTTTAGGGGCATGATTGTGTCACTGTACTAGAATCCCCTCCTCCATTGTTACTCCTGGCTTAAATTGTGTTAAGTCGGTTACGAGGTTTGTCCTTTTTCAAGCCAGTTTAGAGTTTATGTCATTTTGGGAATAAGTTCAAATGGTTTTGTCAGTGTTTTTTTATTTTTACCGGAGCTTGCCATTGCAGTAATTTTACCACTGTAAGAGCAGATTTAACTGCATGAGCAAGCTGAACTATGTCACTAATGTCTGAAAGTTGGCCCAGCAGGGCACCCGTCTCTGGGAGCACGGACTTCAAACCACCATTTACTGGCGGCTTCATGATCTTTGCTTGAGTTTTGAAGTGACGCCAGATACCGCAGTCTATGGTACTTGCGAGGCAGGTGATATTTGAAATCCTGGATTTTGCAAAGATCCTCCCCTGCATGTGAGGATCTGAGATTTTGACATGATAGTGAATGGTTGACCTTTCGAGGATGAAGGGAAAAATGTATGAAATTCATGCCACAAACGCAGTAAATGTATTTGTCTTTCACAGTTTGGAGAGATATTCATATTCGACTGCCAGGATTGCATCTGTCGCGAGGGCGGGAGTGGCATCGTGTGTGAGCCGCACAGGTGCATGAAGCAACGGAGCGCTGCCTGCAACGAGGACGGATTCTACCCTGTCATCCAGATCAGCCCCAGTGACCCGTGCTGCAACGAGACCGTCTGCAGTAAGCACGCACGCTCTCTTTTCGCATGCTTAAATACAGGCTTGGAAGGTTCTAGAAACTTAGGGGCTCATTTATGAGGCAGTGCGTCACTTTTACGCCGACGGTGCGTCACTTTTTGTGACGCACCAGCAGCGTAAAAAATGTGCCTTGTTGCACCTTATTTACAAAGTGACGCATCTAGTGCGTCATTTTGTAAACCCCTGCGCTACATTATACCTACGCCAGGTATAATGTATGCAGGGGGTGGGCGTTCTGATGCAAGAAAGGGTCATAGAAGTGACGTAGTGAAATCTATAAGATTTCACTGCGCCACTTCTAAGACACAAATGAATTTCTTACGCCTGCCTCACAGCAGGCGTAAAACTGACACAGGCCCTTTCACATGGGGCTTGCCCCATGTGAAAGGACACATTGCTGGAGTTTTCGTCACTTTTGTGACACACTCCCGCAATGCGTCACTTTTGCGCCATACAGATACGTCAGAAATACTGACGTATCTGTAACTCCTTGCGCCATGATGCGTCATACTGTAATTATGACGCATCAGTGTCGCAAGGAGGGCGCAGTGAAAAGTGACACATCGCTGTTTTCACGCAGCGATGTGTCACTTTTCATAAATGAGGCCCTCACTCGGCAAGGGCTTGTACCACTAGGACTTTTTATGCCGGGAGTTAGAGCTCTTTGGCTGCCTGGGGGCAACATCTCATGCCATCATGTCAGTTTCTTCTCTCATTAAGTCCACTGATACTTCATTCAGGACTGATATTATCTCTAAATATTTCCCCCTAAAAGCCAATCTCCCATATGGTAAGAAAATGACCACTACCAGTTGACAAAGCCTTACCTTGGGGTCTGCCCATCCGACTTTATGACAATGGGAAACTCATGGTACAGGAAAGGTTGAACACTGTAGGTCTGGCTGAAAACAGATACAGCTCCCCAACCTAGCTCATGTCATACCACACAAGCCTGCTAAAAGACAATTGGTCTGGTGTGCTAACAAATGTAACATCATTGGGGTATAGGCGTGCCTTAGTGTGTTAGCACTCAATGGTATTTGGTGAACTTAAAAAATCCACAGGAGGACATTTTAGGATAGGGGAGGGGTTAGGGAGCTGCAATTAGCCACACCTCCAAAAGACGTCAAAGGTCACAGATTGGGTGTAATCCATATTTTGTAAAGCACAAACATATCACCCTTTGAGGTTTCAAGGAGCTGGGGGCCGTCGGGGAAATTAAGTGAGCTATTGCCTAGAGTCACATGGTGCTGAGCTGCCCCTGACGCCAGTGGTCAAACCGGGAGCCCCACAACGGCGGCAGCCGATTTGGCTGCTGCTCCACATCTGTCCTATGGGTGGGATTGTAGGGTCCGTGTCTGGGTGAATGACAGAGGATGTGGGGAACTGTGTATGAAGAGGGATAGTGCTTAGAGGCAAGCTGCACACAAGCAGTGCAGTGGACTGTAGCAGAAAGGCATTCTGGACTCTGGGTAATATGACAGTTTTCAACCGCGTGATTGTTATCACACAACAGTTGTGTAGCGCACTCCTGCACAAGTGCAATTCTAGTGTACACCCATTATTTTCATTCAGCGGTGTCTTTCTTTTCCTAGGATGTGACGCCAGTTTGTGCCCAACGCAACATCCCAACTGCGGCCTGGGCTTCGATGCTGTTGGCACCATTCCCGAAGGCAGATGCTGCCCCGTCTACGAGTGTGGTAGGTATAACATCTCTGGGCATAACATAACGTTTACAGTCCAAGCACAGAGCAGGGATGAACCGTGCAATGAGTATGTTTATTTTTCTCACAAGCGCACTCTTCTGCATAGCAGAAGCTAATAATACAAGACCGAGCCTAAAGAATACTTGCATTCTCCGCACTTCCCTGTCCCCTTGACACCCAGCCCTCTTGCATCCTTTGCATGAATTCAAGTGCATGCTGCTCAGAGCCTACAGTCTCCTGACGGCTCACAGGTCTGCAGTCAAACGTGGACCAGTTGTGTTGCCTTCTTCCTGTCACCGAAGTGCAGATTAGTGGCCACAGCGCTGGCGAGGACAGGGCTCTAATGTCTGTAGTCCATGTAGTGGAAACTGAGAAATGAACCCAGCGACAATAAGAAGAGCAGCCCTTCTGTGTCTCTTTATTTATTTACTTATTTATTTATGTTTGTTCGGAAGTGGGAAGTTGCCATGTGTCTTACCTGTGAATGTATGGGATATTTATTAGCAATTTGAACTGAATGCCGTGGGGTTGTTGGCCCAAGCACTGCACTGCCATGGGATCATGCGTTGGCCAAGCTGGTGGAAGCCTCAGTGCAGTAACTGCAGGGCTGCTGGTCACGGAATAGGTGTACTGGGGGTCGGGTAGGGGTTTTAGGACATGAACCACTGGGGAACAGATGTTGTAGTGCAGCCACATGCTAGCCTCAGTACATGGATCAGAGGGCTTGCTGGTCAGAGAAGGGGTGCAGGCCAAGTGTTACATGGGCCAACTTGAGCAGGAGGATTCAGGGCGTCTGCCCAATGACAACCAGCCATGACAGGGATGCTTAGGAGTGAAAAGGCCAATTGCCAGGGCGAAGTCCGAGGTTTGTTGACAGATAAGGGTGTGGAAAGCTATAAAAACACGAGTTTTTGAGGGTAGAGATGGAGATGCTAAGCGTTGAGGTTATACAGTCACACAGGTATACTACTTAGTGCCAATATCAGCAACACTCCCCCACACACCTGGTTAATAGCTACTTAGAACATAAGAACTGAAATAAATCAGACAACACATGATTTGGTGGGAAAACTTGAAGGGGGGCTCCCACGGGGCCCCAAAGAGTGGAACATAGGTTATAGTGCCTAATGCAGCACTAAGGGGCTGCCCTTTTAGGAGGGCACACTTTGTGCACCGCGGACAGCTACATCACAATACTGCAACTGGTCTTCTGTCATGATAATATCACAGAAGTGTAGAACTGCCAGCTTCTGAAAATTGTTCACTGTGTGAGGAGGGACTGTGTGTGGAGGGGCGAGGCTTTGTGCCTGAGGCACTTTAATTCACTTGCTACCCCCACACCAAAACTCTCCAAAGCTTTTGAGGCATATGACAATGTCCTAGAGAGGTTTCACACCCTGGAATGGACATGGCCTGTGCAGAGCCTCCGGACTATTAGCTAGAAACCTGCTCTCTGCAAGGGCTGCCGGTTCATTATGTGCACTCTGTGTTACATCAGCTCCTTACCGTTTGACTGTGTGGAGGAACTCAATGTTGTGTGACACACAATGGAAGCAAGTGAGTTGGAAGGTCCGAAACTGCCCAGGTGGTTGCTGTTGTCAAGCAGAGGTCGAGCCTGTCACCTAGTTTGGGCGGCCTGGAAAGTTGACTCCCAAGGTGGAATGAGGAAACTTATCAAAACAGTGCTGAGAGCCAGGGGGGGCAGGAACTGGATTCCAGATCTCAAGTAGAAGCACTGCTACTGAAATAAAAAATGTAGGGTATGTAAGATAGTTCTAGGAAACAATAGACCCAACTAACATTCCTCCTTTTCCAAACTTTCTTTTGCAGTCCGCAAAAATGTCTGTGTACACGGAGGAGCAGAGTACCAGGTAGGTGTATACTTTCACCTGTGAGTCATACAAATTGTGAGAACATGTACTTGTTTCATTAGTGGGAGTGGCAGGATTGAGTCTGTGAATGAGTTTCTATGTGCTATGTGACTGCTGCAGGACTGACTGACTCTAGAGGGTATCTGGATGGACGCATGAGCTCTCATTTTAAGTTCAATTGTTTTTTATTTATTCTATTGTAGCCTAACTCTCCAGTCTTCTCGGACAAGTGTCAGAGTTGTGTCTGCAAAGCCGCAGTCAACAGCACTTTGGTGCCAACGGTGTCATGTGAACATGTTCCCTGCAACGTCCAGTGCGAACCGGTATGTCTTTAGTAGAGAGAACTTCTTGTGTCTTATAGAACTGTCCGGTTGTCTTAACTGTCCAATTCTGCTCAATACCGGCAATTCATTTGCACTCTATCATCTTGGTGCCTTAGGCCCAGAGTTGACAAAGTTTTGTGCTGATGCTCATACAATCATACAATGCAAAGCAGCGCAAACAGTAGCAACTGATCAACGTTTGCCCACAAAAGACATTTTGCTTACAATTTGACCCTCACGCAGCACCCAATCCTCTGTTTTTTTAAATGTATGAAATGGCAAGGAGAGTGTTTTGGGGGGACCAGTAAACAACACATTTGTTTTGGTGCAAAGCTAGCTCTATTAGTCTGGACAACCATGGCTTTGCCCCAAGTCCTAACGCAAGGTTAAAGAAAGAGCAGGTAAGTGGTAAAGCAGTATATCACCTGCTATACTTACGTGTTATATTTGCGTTTCCCAAGAGCACATATCTTTCACCCTTGTGCTGTTGTCAACATTTAAGAACCTGTACTGTCTGGAGTACTCAAGTATCAATCCTAGGCTAGACACTGCTGGCTTGTCTTTGCGCCACAATGCGAGGGTGCAAACCACAGAGTGTAGCTTGAGTTAGTGCAAGCACTTTGGGTGACATTATCAGCAGGCAACTCTTGCTAAATCTGCTGCTGTACAATATTTTGAACATTTAAACAAGGCAACTGTGAAATTTTTCATTCAGCGCTCAGTTGCATGGAGGACAGTCTAGACCCTATTCTGTGTGTAACTCCTATGCATTCTCTTGTACCATCGAAAAGCGTTTTTGTTAAAAGATTTGATACTGAAATTATTACAACATTTCTCTAAAGATTTTATTTTTTGACGGACGCTATTTTGGCAGATGCACTGTCTTCTTTGCTCATTTGCTGATTCAAAAAGGCAAGAATTTTTCTGTCCAAGGTCTACTGTGTTCCTTTGAAGTGTTGGGGAATATTTAGTATACATGTACCAGAGAAGTTTGACCTTTATGTAGAAATACACAGTGACTTCTGATGGTCCTCGTCCTGACCTCTGAAACCGAATAAAATATACATCAGTTCTTTGCGCCTTATTGTATCAAGCATTTGATGATGGGTGCTGGTGGTGATGTATCAAAGGTCCTTCCAAGCGCCACCTATATGTGTTTTCCAAATCATGTTGTGTGTTGGATACACTTACGAGGTGTACATTGCCCAAGCCAATGGTACATTTTCAGTTTTTAAAAGTGAATGCAGCCATTGTCATTATCATCTCAAGAAAGGTCAATAGTTTAGGTCAAAAAGTGCTCACCGTTCAACTGCTCCACCTTTTCAATCAGGCAGGCGTTAACACATTTAGCAAAGCGAAACTTCTTGAGGAGCATGCGCAGATTTTTATTCATTTGCAGCTGGGGAGGAAGTAGCAAATTAGTCACAGTTTGTAAACTGAAGATTAAATAATTTGTGGGACCCTTGCCAGAGTAAACCGCACAGGCAAAGCTGAAACCAGTGCTTAATTTGAGCTGGTGGTTTCCAGTGCTCAGCAGGAGCACTTAATTGTCAACACACTTATGACAGTCTGCCACTTTGTGCTTCTGTTTGTCTAATTTTGAGAAGGGCACAACAAAAGTTGTTTATTAATACAGAAAACATAAACAATGCCTAATTTCCTCTGCCCAAGTCATCCCTATAGCTTTTTGGGACCTGGAATAGTGTGAATTGTCACACTTGTAAGAGTTTGACAGTTAGTAGTTGTGTTAGTATTGTCCTTGGCAGTGCCGGCAGGGGCAATGGGTGGTGCAAGCTGCAGAGGCCTCCTGACGAGGGCCCTTACAATTATTTAGTTTTCTAATTAAGTACTGGCTGAAACTCATGTAAGGTCTTTGAGAAGAACAATAAGGGTGAATATTTGTTATGGTTAATTATGTGCATAAATACTTAGTTTGCCTGCAGACTCCCCAGTGGTGTATTTTGGCTGTACTGAAGGCCTCAACCTTTCCACACTGCTCCTATAGTCCAAGGCCAACTCTCTGCTCCCGTGTTGCTATAGAGATGTATCTAATTTCTACTCCTTACTTTCCAGGGATTCACCCTGATAAGCGGCGACAGGAAAGAATGTTGTGGGGTCTGTCAGCAAACTCACTGCATAGTGAAGGTGGACGGAGTGACTAAACTACTCAGAGTAAGTTGCAAATTACTCAGAACAAGTGCTTTTAGCGCAGAGTATGGTGGAAACTTTGTCCTTAAGATTCATGAACGCTAGAACCGATGGATTCAAAGGCAGAATGCAGATTTTCCCCCGCTTTGATAGTCCGAAAATCTGGATTTCATTAAAGACATGGAGGCTAATGTTACTTTCTCCCCTGCCAAAAGGGTTTCTAAAAGTTCACGACATATTTGAAAATTAGCAACGTTCGCCCATTGTGCAAAGTGTTGTATGCCAGATTAGAGTGCCACCAAGCCTTAGTCACTCACTGTCTCTGCTTTCTGTCATATCTGTCTCTAGAATGGAGAGACAATCCCCTCTCAGAATGATAACTGCACCATGTACAGCTGCACCGTGATCAGGAATCAGTTCATCACCTCCACGTCACACATCTCCTGCCCGCCGTTCCAAGAGGAGGACTGTATGCCTGTAAGTATCCCTGGACATAAGGTCACAGACTCCCACACACACAGGTGTATAGTGACTGGCTGGTAAGCTGGTACAGTGAATATCCCATACAATGGCTCCGTAGTTGGGCACACTCTGCAGGCATTTACTCAAAATGTTGGAAACCTAGTGGGCTCTTCTCAGACTTTCTTTCTTTAAGCTTTGACAAAAAATGTAGCTCTCTGCTGGCTAATATGGGGGGCTATGATTTAAGTGCCTGAAGGTGATTACGTTTTGGTGGGCACTTTATAAACAGACAGTATCAGCAACTCGCAGAAACCATTTTGAATTGACGCCATAAAAGGATACCAATTGTGCTGAACGAATGTGGCACCTTTCCCGGGGTCTAGGCCAAAATGCAAGTGCAGAGGCATTTCTCGGGGTTGGAAACGACAGCTAGAACCCTTCTCTCACAGAATTGCTTATTACGTTGTTTAACATTTATGAATGAATCTAAGTGGAGCTTATTTAAATATTCAGTAGTTGCCCACAACAAATGCCACGGGATTGTTCCGTTGAAGTAATTGACATCCCCTGCTGAACACACCTAGTGTTCCAGGAGACACACAATGGGGCAGATTTACAATTCCTAGGGCATTCCTGCCAATCAGCAGGGATGCGCCAGGAAACTTGCGACATGCATTACAATCCTTGCACCACCACGGATGCGCCGCATTTACAATGCGGTGTGCCATGGCGCAAGGAAATGCCGATGCGTGTCGCATCTGCCAGCGTTAGGTTGGCGCATTGCTGGAGTCATGTTGCTGGCGCGACACAACTCCAGCACTGTTCCAACCCAGCAAATCTGCAACATGGTGCGTCAAGCCTTACACCTGCATCAAGTAGGCGTAAGGTTTTAACGCAGCGGCGTCGGAAAAGTGACTGCGTGAAGTCTTGTAGATTTCACTGCGTCACTTTTCCGTGGTGTTTCTGCGACAGAACGCCCACCCTGCGCCGGAACAACCACATGAAACCTGCCGCAGGTTTCAGTTTCATGTGGCGCTTGGCTTTACAACGTGACGCATCTCCCTAGATGCGTCACGTTGTAATTCCGTCACAGCATTGCTCTAGCTTTACTCTGCCGCTGCGTCACAGAAGTGAAGCAACGGCGGCACAAAAGTGGAGTAAGGGGCTTGTAAATCTACCCCAATGCGTGTATCTCTTCGGTATGGAGCGCCGATCATCCCTGTTAAGAATTGTGCTTTTAGACCGACATCTTGTTTGCCCTTCGACATCTCTCTTTCAGCTACTAAGAACTACTGCCCACTTCTCTACCATTTCTTATTAAGTATAGATATATACCCATATTCAGAGACAACTCAGAGGGAGCTACTTCAGAGCTTCAGACTGTAGTCCTGGAATCTGAGTGGCTGAGAAGAAGCATTCATATTTTTCTAAAAGTAGACCTAGATATCAAGGCCCCTCCCCAGAGAGCCCTCCAGCTAGATGACTTGCTGTATTGTACTTGACTGACCCCACTGAGGCAACTCAGCTATCCATGGCTGCCCTGGAGCCAGTGTGGGCTCAACCGAGGTTGCCTCCATAGGAAATTAAATGCAGCCTCTCTCTCTTGTGGAGCGAGGCGGATAATGTGGTTAATGGCATAACGGAAGTCAGGTGTGGAGGAAATGCAGATTAGGCAGAAGATATGTCTTCAGTTTAATTACCTTTGTCTACTGTTGTTGCAATACATGATCTGCTGCAATACACAGTAGAGCTGTGAAACATTGGTTTCCGTTCTGGTGACCTCACTCAAAATATTGACAAAACACCTCTGTGCCTCACACATGCTGCTACCTAGAAATGGTTAGAAGGGATTACAACCTCAAAAATTCAGCATTCATGGGGGAGGAGAGGGGAGACATTTTCATTTCCAAAATGCATTTTGAACTATTTAAATTTACAAAAGGTGTCATTTAAAGCATGTCCTCTCATGTCTTTCCACAGGGTACAGTTGAGCTGATGCCCAATGGCTGCTGTAAAGTATGTGAGTATTGACAGCTTCGAATTCACATTTACCCTCACAAGTAGAGGATGATATTTCCTCATCCGCCACCTCTTCAGTTCATGCCTTTTTAACTCTTCTCTCACTTCCATTCCCCTCTCAAGGCATCACCCTCTGCCTTATTTTATTGGCTACTATTCTTCACTGTCTTTTGTGCTAGTATCTTATATCTTTCCTTCTTCTCTGTTTTCTTCGTTCTTCTCTTTTCTTCCACCTTCTTTAGTTTGCCATCACACTGTTCTTGCCTGTGTCTGTTTTTTTCCCTTTGCTGTTTGTACTTTCTCTGCTTTTCTTTTCTTTCTTTTACTCAGGCCGTGTCCTCCTGGAGGTTGCCATTTCTGGTTGTCTATCCCTGTAGTGTTTACACTTCATTCCTCATCTGTTTCTGTAGGTATTGAGCAGAAGACCGCTTGTGAGGTGAAACATTTTGAAGACTACATTTCCCACAACAACTGCACGTCCTCTGAGAAGGTGACAGTGCAACAGTGCGAGGGCTCCTGTGGAACCTACTCCATGTACGTGAGAATCTGAGTACTCCTGAGTTGTAGTACAGAGGGGCTGTCTAGTTTCGATATCACAGCCAGCCTTTATCTGCTAATCTAGACTGTAATACGTACTGCAATATAGACCAATTTGAATCTGGTTTTCTTGAAAGTCCTGGGACAAGTTATGTCCTACTATTATACTTACACTGGAACACTGGATGTTGATTGTGCTGATGATTTGAGACTCATTAATGATGTTTCCTGGTTTCTTCTATATGAAGATCTGACTGGTTTGAATGATTATTTACCCGATTTGAGTGGTAATTTGCCATTTGTGTAGAATCTTGAGGTGAATGAAGAATGCTTTGCGATATGTGTATGAAGATTCCTAGTTTGTGTATGAAGTTTTCAGTTGTGTGAATGATTCTTTTGGGTTTGTGAATGATAATTTAAGATGTGAGATTGATGATTGCTGGATTTTGTCAGAAGACATGAGTTGTATGAAAGATTTTTCAATATGTGTGAGGGGTGATTTTAGATGTTTGGTTGATGCTTCTTCATTTGTGTATCAAGATTTGAGTTGTCTGAAGGATCCTTTGAGGAGCTTGATTGGGATTTGAGACATGAGAATTATATATCTTGGATTGCGAATGAAGATGTGTGTTGCATGAAGGAATTACTGTGGTGTGTGAATGGTGATTTGCGATATGACACAGATGAATCCTGGTTTTGGTATGAAGATGTGACTTGCATGATGGATTGTTGAGGTATGTGAAGGATTATTTGAAATTTGGGCTTGAGGAGTCCTGGTTTGAGTGTGTGGATTTGAGTTGTTTGAATGACTATTTGGTTGAGTGAATAAAGATTTAAGATGCATGAAAGATTATTCCTGGTTTGCAAATGAAGATCTGAGTGGTGCGAGTGATTATTTGTTGTCTGTACTTTTATTACCGGTTGTTTTTAAATGTTATACTCCTTTGCATAACAGTCCGTATATGAAAGTATCTTTTTTACTTATTACTATATTGTAATGGTTTTTATTAACTACACAATAAAGAATTAACCCAGTTATTTGTTGTCTGTAAAGGATGATATAGGTGTGTGAATGATGAAGCCTGCTTTGTTTATGAAGTGTTGTATTGTATGGATGAATATTGAAGATGTTTGAGTGGTAATTTGAGATGTTTGAAGGATCATTTGAAGCGTATGAACGATGATTTCCGATATCTGAATGAAGATTACTGGTTTGTAAATAAAGTTGTGTATGTGTGAATGGTTATTTTGGATCTGTGAATGATGATGTAAGGTGTAGAATGATGAGTATGGGATTATTTTTATTTAAAAAAAAAGTTTTCATTTTTTTTTCGAGTTCAGTACAGAAATAGTGGAGATTTCCCAAAAGCTTGATCTTGTTCAGTATTACATTAACATTGTTATTCAACAGCAGCAGTATATATGACAGTAACAAATAAGCTTTCAGAGTTGGTAACTCAGGTCCCCTGTCTCTAAGGCCCTTCCCTCCCCCCATGCCCCCAGGCAACCGCTTGGCCCTGGGGGATCACTGTGAGTCCTCTATCAGGAGACCATCATGTTTTATCCATTGTTTCCATATTGTCTGGAACTTTTTGGGACAGCCATGAGCTATATATATATATTGCTTTCTGTCCTGATATATACAACTCCATTGCCTTCCTCCACTCATCTATTGAGGGCTTAGTGTAGTTACCCATTTGTGTGCCAAGTCTCGTTTGCCCACCACTAGTCCTAAATTAAGCAGTGTTAACTTTTTTTGGGGAGATCAACTTCCGTATGTATACCCTGCAAAACAAAAATGGGGTTCAGGGGTATCTTATCCTCTAGGATGTCTTCTAACTCCTTCAGTAGGGTTACCCAGTGTTTCTGGATGTGTTGGCATTCCCATATCGTGTAGAAATAATTACCGTGGGTCATGTTGCATTTAGGCAATTGGGTGTGTTAGCCCTCCCTATGAGGCGCAGTTGAGTTCTATCACAGTATATCCTATGCAGATATTTAAATTGAATCAATCTAAGGTGGGTCTTGTTAGCCACCTCCCTGGGGTGCAGAAGCACAATTTCCCAATCCGGGTTGTCAATCTCACCTAGGTCTACCCCCCATTTCGCTCTCAATTTCAAAAGAGAGTCCGGTTTGTTGTTTATTATGGCTCAATACGTCCAGAAGACTGCCTTTTCCTTGATTTTACCCTTTAAGAGTCGTCTCTCTAATGGGGCGTATTCGGGAAGTTTGTCTATGCCTATGCACTATGCCCTCCAAGAGTGTGCTAGCTGCAAGTATTTATAGTATTGTGTCTGGTGCATATTGTGCTCTTTCTGGAGAAAGGTAAATGCTGCCCGCTCAGTATGGTCCATTATGTCTATAATTTGCGAGATCCCCAGCAAGTCCCATTTCCCAAGTCCAGTCAGCTATGTGAATTCTTTAAGTCGTCCCCCCACCCAGAGAGGGGTTTCCCTTGTCACACGGTTGTCCCACTTCATTTGCCTTTCCGCTTTCTTCCACGCTGTGATCACCACTCGTGTGTCCATTAAACATTTTGCCGTACCCTTCCCACCGTAGAGGTAATGTGTTTGCGGGCGCTTTCCAGATTATGGGATTATTAAACACCCTTTGAGGTGTGATGTAGTGATTTGTAATGTTTAATTGATGATTTAAGGTGTTTATTTGATGATTCCTCATTTGTGCATCAAGACTTGAGTTGTCTGACGGATTCTTTGTGGCAGGTGATTGAGATGTGTCATTGATGGTTCCTGGCTCGTGTATGCATATTTGAATTGTATGGATGATTATTTGGTGTGTATGAATGATGATTTCAGACCTGTGAATGACTTAAGTACAGTGAAATATTATTTGGGATGTGTGAATCCTGATTTCAGACCTATGAATGACTTAAGTAAAGTGAAAGATTATTTGGGATGTGTGAATGATGCACCACTTATAATGTTTAACTACACAAGACAAGGCAATTTCTTTTATCAGCTGATGACAGATAATAATTCGTTACCAGGGGCTGCAGTTGAGAGGAGGGCACCACCAAAACGGAAGGGGGTCTGCCGAGTCCTGAGTTGGTGTCTGCTATGTTTTGAGTGAAATGTTTTGTGCTCATCCATTGACTGGTCGGGTCAGGGTGATATGCAGCTTAAAGCAGGGTGCACAAAGAGACATTTTGTGTGAATTGAATGTCTCCCTTCTATTTTGTAGGTACTCCGCTCGGGCGAATTCAATGTCCCACAAGTGTACTTGCTGCCAGGAGCTGGAGACCAGCGAGAGGCCTGTGGTTCTGCACTGCAGTGACGGGACGCAGGTCAACCACCAGTACCTGTTTGTGGAGAAGTGCGGCTGCATCAGCACTAACTGTGGCCCGATCTCTGACAAGCGAGCCCGAAGAGACACCCACCGACTCCGGAGGTCGAAGCCAAACTATAGCTTACCTTGAGAAGTGATAGGACTCTGGCTTGAGAAACGACGGAATTCCTCTTGAACATTTTCAAACTACGAACACTTTAAATAAATGCTTTGCTTCTGAGAAGGCCTTTTCCTCTTGTGCTCCACAAGGATTCAATTGATAGCCTATTTATTTACTCTGGAGAACCAGTACTCTACTGGACAGCACTTTGTAACAATGAAATGTTTGTGACCGCACCGTCATATCCTCCCTTCCTTTAATAAATGTATTCTGCTAAAGTAGGACTGTAAGAGAATGTTTTTGCGATATATTGAGTTATTTTCCAGAGTGGTGCTTCAGAAACTAGATCTTGCACTGACAATGTCAAAGCTGAGTAACGAAAGTAGAGTGATACTAAAATACCACAAGCACACACAGTCCATTAGAATGGTAACCATGATTTGAAATCTGGAACTCTTCTGACCTAAAATCTAACATATTGTCCAAGTGTATCTAACGTTCTGTTTATATTCTGCAAATAATGTGTGATTTGTGCAGACTGGTAGTTTAATGCTGAAAAGAAAACATACAAAATACCTTTGGTGGAATTCCATTTGGCAAGTTACAACAAGTCGTTTCTACTGGATGCAGTTGCTTACAAATGTTTTTTGGACAAATCTTAAACTGCTATTCAGTTAAACTGAGCTGTAGATTCCTGTTACATCTTAGATTTGGCCTTTGATGGTGTCTATTGGTCCCTGTTAACGATGAGATGAGATCTCAAAATAATTTATATTTAAAAAATAGAATATCCTATATTTTTACTATCAGCATATACATCAGAAGAGCAACACTGAAGTTTTGCAAATGGCTGAAGTTGAAACCATTTGTTATAGTCCAACTGGATTTTTCATAATGGCCACCTCAAGAATCCGTTGTACTAGAAAAAAACATTGTACAATGAAGTTGGCAGTAGACATGACTGGAGAAGATTCAGTGTTCCTATTCTTGAAGGGGTCTGAGACTAAATCGAGAATTGTAAAGAGATACACAAGGGCAGGTGCTTGGTGTGTGTGAAGGTCGGAAGGGCCTAGGCCAGCAGGTGTGGAAAGCAAAGAATGACTTTACCCTGGCAGGGTTGGTGGCCAATAGCAAACAACCTCAACGTTTCCACTAGAGTAAGGATTTTCACCAATCAACACATCCAATCACAAAAGAAACATGGGACTGGATATTGGCACTTTTGAACCCCCAGCTAGTGTTTCTGAGGGATTACCTTTTTCCTTCCTTTATAGAATAGTCTGGGTTCTTAAGCACCTGAAAACGGCCAGTAGTAGAAGCAAAATCCCTTCCAGAAAACTCGTTTTGGGAGGACCAAAGGAGAACAAAAGGAGGAGTTGGTCAGCGTTTCCTGCTTGCCACAGCGTCCGAAGAAGGCTTGATATGCCGAAATGCATTACGCTCTGCATCCTGTTAATAAAGGTTCCTCCAACAGTTCCCCGCAGTGGCCTCTGATCTCTTATGAATTAAGCGGTCCTTTGGAAACAAATATTTGCGCTTGTCGGCAGCGCAAAGGGGCCCCACTCTCTAAGTGTGCTGCGGTATTTGCTGACACAAGTGGCAACGCTCTGGACAATAACTTCCGAGGTATCGGATTACCGCAGGACAGCCGTTTGCATCAGCGTGGGCAAGAGGCGACTGCCAGGAGCAGCTCACTATTGGGAGAAGGTGGGATCACTAAAATTGCCGCCTTCAGCCCTACCCGACATCGATGTACTCAGGCAGAGTGTTGGGGACCTGAGGAGGTACTGGACATTGAACACAGCGCAACCAACAGTCACATTATCGCTTCGCTTTTGCCAGGTATTACAGCATGCACCAAGCAACAACCTCGCCAATGCACTTACCACCCAGGTGCATGATGGGATCTGTGGTCCACAGACACCGGACTGCAGCTGCCAATGAATCGGCGTGGTCAGCTGACTTTCCCTGGATAGGGGGAGGACCAAAGGAGAACAAAAGGAGGAGTTGGTCAGCGTTTCCTGCTTGCCACAGCGTCCGAAGAAGGCTTGATATGCCGAAATGCATTACGCTCTGCATCCTGTTAATAAAGGTTCCTCCAACAGTTCCCCGCAGTGGCCTCTGATCTCTTATGAATTAAGCGGTCCTTTGGAAACAAATATTTGCGCTTGTCGGCAGCGCAAAGGGGCCCCACTCTCTAAGTGTGCTGCGGTATTTGCTGACACAAGTGGCAACGCTCTGGACAATAACTTCCGAGGTATCGGATTACCGCAGGACAGCCGTTTGCATCAGCGTGGGCAAGAGGCGACTGCCAGGAGCAGCTCACTATTGGGAGAAGGTGGGATCACTAAAATTGCCGCCTTCAGCCCTACCCGACATCGATGTACTCAGGCAGAGTGTTGGGGACCTGAGGAGGTACTGGACATTGAACACAGCGCAACCAACAGTCACATTATCGCTTCGCTTTTGCCAGGTATTACAGCATGCACCAAGCAACAACCTCGCCAATGCACTTACCACCCAGGTGCATGATGGGATCTGTGGTCCACAGACACCGGACTGCAGCTGCCAATGAATCGGCGTGGTCAGCTGACTTTCCCTGGATAGGGGGAGGACCAAAGGAGAACAAAAGGAGGAGTTGGTCAGCGTTTCCTGCTTGCCACAGCGTCCGAAGAAGGCTTGATATGCCGAAATGCATTACGCTCTGCATCCTGTTAATAAAGGTTCCTCCAACAGTTCCCCGCAGTGGCCTCTGATCTCTTATGAATTAAGCGGTCCTTTGGAAACATATATATATATATATATATATGAGAAAACGAATGTATGTCTGTCTGTCTGTCTGTCTGTTTGTCCTTTATGCATTACTACACCATTCATTGAATCACCAAGAAACATTGGGAAGTTGTTGAGTACATTCTCGCAAAGGTTTCTGGTATACATTTTTTTAAAATATCGGCCCCCAGGGCCCTCATAATCTTTCAAATACTGATGTACGCACCGGACGGAAAAACAACAAATCGTGTATCCACAAGCACTCGAATAAATAAATAGAATTAAAACACCATTCATCCGATCACCTTGAAACTTTGGGAAGTTGTTGAGTACACTCCCGCAAAGGTTCCTGGCATAACATTTTTTTAAATATCGGCCCCCCGGGGCCCTCATAATCTTTTGAATACTGATGTACGCACCAAATGGAAAAACAAAAAATCGTGCATCCACAAGCACGCAAATAAATAAATAGAACTAAAACGACACTTTGAGATGGTTTCCATATTAAAATGAATAAGTTTCAATAAAAATGACACAATGTAAATTGAATGTTATCATAACGAGTTTCCTTGAATCTCCTTACTTCGGAGATCGCAGCAACGCGCGACGGGTAAGCTAGTTATTGAAATAAAGAAAAATATCCAGTTCCTTTACACCACTCCTTGTGCTTTCCAAACCGTACGGTGTATTATAAAAGCTTAATATAGCACAAACCTAAACAGACAACGACCATGGCGTGCATTGCAAAGGCGTACAAAATTCTAAACAGACATGAGCAAAGTCAATAGGCCTGACCTTTTTTTAAAATTTATTATTGAAAGAGCTTGTCAATTGGTGGGCGAGCAGTTGTGTCTGTTTTGGGATTGTATGAATGTACGCTAGTAGCTGTCTGGTCTGGGATAGGTGTGTGGGTGAATGTGGGAAACTGTGAGCGGATGAAAGGTAGATAAAAGGATGAATGAGTTACCACGTGCTCGAGTGAGCAGCAGGTGTACAGAATTACCTCTTGCCTCCAATATGACTCTAACTATGTATGCACTGATTTGTCGTCTATTTTATTCATCCTGCTATGCAATTACTAACTCTATAATCCTTAAAATCATGGCTAAGATAATCAGAGCCTATGGTTTTGAAACAGTCATACGCTGATGACACGCAATTACTGATCAACCTTGGACCTGATCACACCGGCACTAAACACAGATTCAAACTATGCATGACGGCCATAAATGACAGGATGACAAATAACCACTTCTTTCTCAACGTTAGTAAAACAGAAGTCATGCTCCTTGGTGATTAACTGAAACTATGGACAAATGACTGGTGGCTGCCTCCTCTGGGACCCTGCCACCCACCCAAGACAGCAGCCCGCAATCTTGGAGTGATAATAAACAACAAACTCTAAATGGTGGATCACATTATTTATGTGGTTCGTACCAGCTACGGTCTAATGCACAATCTTAGAAAAATCTTCCAATGGATTTCCCTCTCCTCTCGCATGCCCCTCGTACAGGGCCTAATCGTCAGCCGCATGGACTACGGAAATGCGCTACTTGAGAAAGCTTCAGGTCCTGCAGAATACTGCGGCCAGGCTGGTCCGAAGCCTCCCCTTTACTCTCCATTTGCACCCATTCTGAAGACCCACCACTGACTCCCCATCAGAAAGAGAATCAACTTAAAACTCTGCTGTCTGGTACACAAAACACTTAACAGTAAAGGGGCCACAATATCTAGCAAAGAAACTGATAAAACACCAACCAGTTACAATCCTTCGCTCCACCAGTAAACATTTCCTAACTGTAACCAAGGTCTGCACAGTAAGGAACGGTGGCAGATCCTTTTCCAGAATTGCTCCTGAAACATGGAACACACTGCCCCTACATCTCCATCTGCAAACCGATCAAAAGAAATTCTGCAAAGCCCTCAAAACCTGGCTTTTTTAACTCTGCCTCCCCATCCCTTCTGGTTTTTTGAGTATCAGCTAGCGCTATGAGACCTATGGGTGATATACGCCCTTAACAAATACCAAACACAAATACAAATGTATTCATTCTGCCATCTCTCCGGTTATTCATTATCTTGTTCATTCAGCCGGGTGCTCATTATTCCATCTCTCTGTTGTGTCGCACACTTGGGCAGTGCCGACACCAAAGGAATGGACGTGACGGGCAAGGGCTGGGGTCCTAGCACATGAATAACGACAGGAGCCTTATGTGAGGTGTAACTACAGGTCGATGTCTCCGTCGCCAACTGGCCGACGTGGACGTGCTCCTGCCCTTTTATTAACTGGCCATTACGTGTCGGATACGTCACGACGTAGTCACGCCATCACATATCGTGACAATACATTCCTCCCCAACAAGATTTTTAAACAACATAAAATTATGCATTTACTGTATCAGTTACCAAACTTCTGAGGGTCCCACGGGAAACAATTATCCCAAATCTGCAGCAGGGGCACTCAATGAACAGAATGATTAATAAGGAACAGTCTTACATTACGTAGCCTCTCAGTCATGAGGAGGGTGCAGGGTTTCTCCGCAGGTTGTATCGGGACAGACCTCGACCAGGCAGCATTGGATCAGCCGCCTCTGGAGCCTCTTCAGATGGTAGAGGGTCAGACACGGTGGGGGCATCAGTGCTCACCTCCGCCTCCGTTTTGCCAGCCCAACATCATTCAAGTCAGGGTCCTCACCGGGGCCACTCAGGACGGTGGGAGCAATGGAAGTTGCGACAGGGTCCATTGTCGTGGCATGAAATTGTTTGAAGTGGGAAATGTTGCGAGTCACAGCCTCTTGTCCCCGAGTCAAACCAACTCGGGTTCCCTTGACGCTCACCACAGTCCAGGGCAACCTTTCGTAAGGGAGTTGGAACTTTCCCCCTTGACATCTATTTCTCAACAGGACCAGGTCATCTTCCTTGATCAGGCTGGCTTGAGCATTACGGCGATGACCCACCTGAGCATGAACCTTCTTCCGTTGCGTATCAATCCGGCAATCATCGGGGCTCTCTGGTTGCCACTGAGGATGATGAGGTATGGTGTGCATGACGGCCCGACCCATCAGCAGGTGAGCAGGGGCTACCCCAGTGGTGGTGTGAGGGGTCTGCTGATAGCTATGTGAAAATGGCGAATTCAATAGATTGTTTTTTGTCATGGGCAATTCGTATAACTTCATTGAGGGTCCTCATGAACCGTTCGGCCTCACCGTTGGCTTGAGGCCAACGGGGCGTGATTCGACGGTGCTGTATTACAAGACTGGTGAGGTATTCAGACAGTTCTTGTCCGTGAAATGGTGGTCCATTATCGTTCCGTAGTTCCTTCATCAAGCCATGGGTGGCCATTATCTTCTCGATCTTGGGTATCACCTCACCTGCGCTGAGAGTCCCAACAATCTCCACTTCCGGATATTTTGAATAGTCATCGATGGCCACTAAGGTGTGCCGGCCATCTGGAAGACTGCCAAAATCCATGCTCACACAGGACCAGGGAGACTGCGGGCGAGGTTCAGTTATGATCGGGGCAGGGTGAGGTAAGTCTCCAGTGACTTGACAGGCTGGACAGGACCGGACCATGCCTTCTACCAGCTCATCCATGAGTGGAAACCAGACTTTAGAACAAAGACGTGATTTAGTCTTGACCATGCCCTGATGGCTGACATGTGCAAGTTTTACACGCCTGGTAGTGAGCGCAGTGGGTATGACCGGACGGTGCCCTCGCAGCAAACAGCCAGTGGGGTCTTCAGTGAGTTAGTCCTTCAAATGATGCAAGCTTTCCATTATCCTTTGGGCAGGAATAGTCAAGACTTTCCACTCTTCCTTGGCCTTGTGCCAATTCCCATGCTGTAGAATTCTTTTAGCCCGTTGAAGACACTCATCCTGTGCCGTGGCTTCCGCAAGGCTCTGCATCGACAGGGGGAGGGGACAGGATCTGGCAGTGATATATCGAACATACTCCTCCGTGTCCGCTGCATCCATCTTTTCTCTGTCAGTGGCTTTTCGGGGGTGTCTGGATAGGTAGTCCGCCGGGTTGCGGGACCCCCGCTGATACTCCACACGGCAGTTGTCCTGCAGTTGGAGCATCCATTTTTCGATCCTCGGTGGAGGTTGGGTAGATGTCCCAGCAAAGAGGGCCGCCAATGGCTTGTGATCTGTCGTGACGGTGAACGGTTTGCCATAGACATAGAGGTGAAAGTGGCGACACCACCAGTGAATGGCGATAGCCTCTTTCTCTATTTGAGAATATCTTTGCTCTGTCACCGTTAGAGACCGCTTGCGAACGCCACTGGTGCCCAGTCTTCCTCCAGTCGTCGTTTCTGTAACAGGACAGCACCCAGGCCCACCGCCCAGCATCCACCGCAATTTGGGTCATCTTCTCCGGATCAAAGAAGGCTAGTGTAGTCGCTTCCGAAAGGGCATTTTTAATATTTTTGAAGGCTTTTTCCTGAAGGGTGCCCCATTACCAGGGGACAGACTCCTTAGTCAGTTCTCGGAGCGGCGCCGTGAGCGATGTCAAGTCCTTAATTAATCTACCGCAGTAGTTGACCATCCCCAGAAAGCTTCGGACCTCGGTCACACTGGCTGGGGCAACGGCGCTCTTGATGTCACGCACTTTCTCTGGATCTGGGTTAACACCTTCCATGGAAAAAGTATATCCAAAGAATTGCAGCTTAATTCTCAAAAATTCACATTTCTCACGATGAAGTGTTAGACCAGCTTCGCGCAGCCTTCGGAGCACTTGGGTGAGACGGGCATTGTGTTGGGGTAGAGACTTGGCATGAACCATTATGCCATCACTGACGTTGATGACTCCTGGAATGTCAGCAATCAACTCTTGTATGACTTGTTGAAACACCTCGGCAGCGCTGGATACTCCGAAACTGAGCCGGATGTAGCGTCTCAGTCCCACATGGGTAGAGAATTTGGTTATGTTGCGTGACGCCTCATCGAGAACCAGTTGATAGTATCCGGATCGTAAATCGAGCTTGGAGAACCGGCAGGCTCCCGCCATTTCCCCAATGAGGTCGTCAATGGTAGGGGTGATGTGCCGCTCGCGCTTTATGGCGGCATTCGGTAGGCGCATGTCGACACAGATGCGCACCGCCCCTGGCTGCTTGGGCTTCCGAGTGACCACAATGGGTGAGACCCATGGAGTGGGTCCTGTCACCTTTTCAATCATACCGGCAGCCTCAAGTTTCTTCAGTTCTTGTTCCTCTTGGGGTCTCAGATGAAAGGCAATCCTCCGATGCCGTAAGGCCACCGGTTGGATGGTGGGGTCCACATGCAGGTGTATTTCTTTCCCTTTGAATCTGCCAATCCCTTCAAATACCTCTGCGAACTCCTCCAGGAGATGTTGTATGGATTCTTGATGTACGCTGAAAGAGAAAGATACAATCCACAGATCCTTGGCAGCACGGCATCCTTGGAGCATGCCTTGACCATCCTCCGTAACGTAGATGTTGGTGTGGATGTTCTGGTTTCGATGCGTCACTGCCGTTTTAAACCGCCCCAGGATCTTCAACGGAGTGTACTGTCCATGTGCGAACACCACTATTGCGGAGGGCTGAAGCAGAGGTGTGGGTCGCAAGGAAAGGTGAAGGGCAGCTGCCACGATGTTAATAATGGCCCCAGTGACAACCACCGCGTTGATCTCTTGGTCCCCCACCTGAAGATGGCATTGGGGCAGACGCCGTGCTTTGCGGGTCGTGGTCCTGATCATGTGCACCTTGTGCACTACCCTCTCTTCCTCTTCATCATCGTCCATGTCACTTGGCGATTTGTCATCCTCTATCACCGCGTTGACCCTTGGTCGCGGTTTGCGAAATTTCTTGGCTCTATACACTTTTTTGAAGTGGTTGAATCGCCCACAACCTGAGCATCTCTTTCCTTTCGCTGGACAGTCGGCAGATGGATGGGGTGTTCCCCCACAGTATATAGTGGTAGTGGCAGGCGCCGCCACAGCACCACGTGGGCCTCTCCTGTTCCCCCTCAACATTGGTTTGGTGGTGACTGCGTTAACTGGTTCGGTCTTTACCGGTACTTGGAGGGCTCCCTCCATGTGGGCCACACGGGCCTTAGATAGCTCTTTGGTGCGTCCAAGAGTAAAAATCTCAGACAAAGGTTTGCCAGATTCCTCAAGGATTCATTCCCTAAGCTTGGCCGAAGTGCAGCCTTGAATGATCTGCCCTCTTATCTCCTTCGTTTCGTCCTGGAACCCACACGATGAGGCAAGATTTTTTAGCCGCGCACGGTAGGTGTCCAGGGACTCGTCCGGAAGGTGCCGGGCCTGGCGAAAAATGAATTTCTCGTAGTCCTGATTAGCCATGGGCTCAAAGTGAGCATTTAGGGCATTTATTAAAGTGTGGTGAATTTTTGGCGTCGCTTCCACAATCGTTTTGGCAATATTGTGAATGTCTTTCCCTCCTAAGTGGAGCAGCATTTCTCTTTTCTGTTCTTTGTGCACTTTGGTAGCTTCAAAGAAGCTCTTTAGGTGGTCGACCCAATCCTTCCATTTGGGCCCTAGGGATGACGGGGAGCCTTCAACTATGAAGGGCTCAATGGGGGGAATTTGCGACATGACTTCTGCCCACGCACGCTACTCCGTCTTTCCGGCGTGTTGCCAAAGGAGCTGCCTTCCTGTATTGGGATGGATGACGTGCACGCTGCGCTGGGGCGGATGACACCCTGGACGAGCGCTGCAACTCACTGTCTCTGTGGCACTATATTCTGGTGTTGGGGTGTGTCCCCTCAGTTTCACCTTCCCCTGGTACTTCTGCGGGGTCTGGCTAGTGTCAATCCCTCCCCGGCAGGGCACAGTGCTCTCAATTCCTCTCCCACGTGTCTCCCGGGCTTTCCTCCAAATGCGTGAGGAAGCACTGGCCAGAAATGGGCAGGGCTGATTCGTGGCCTGATCCAGGACTTCACTTCACTGCCACCGGGAGTGCAACGCTGAATACTGCCTCCGTGTGCGCTGTCACGCTGCCTTCACGTGCGCTGTCCTACCCGCACTGGGCCGACACTCGGCCGGGTGAGGAGAGGCGGGGAAGCGCGGACCGGCAGAGCACCACTCGGGGCAGAGGAGCATGTCAGGGGCAGGCCCGGGAATCGGGCTTGCGACCAGCGGCTCCCACTCGCAGCAGCCTCACCTCGGGGCCATGCCGGGCCGTCGCACAGGGGTACCATGCTCCACGAGCAGCAGGAGCCGGAGGCAACACGCCAGGGCCGCACCAGCACCAGCTGAAGGGCACAAGCACCGCAAGCCACACAACACGCTCGCGGCCGCCACCACACGAAAGTACGCCCACCCTCGTCGCCAGTGTTGTTTCGCACACTTGGGCAGTGCCGACACCAAAGGAATGGACGTGACGGGCAGGGGCTGGGGGCCTAGCACATGAATAACGACAGGAGCCTTATCTGAGGTGTAACTACAGGTCGCTGTCTCCGTCGCCAACTGGCCGACGTGGACGTGCTCCTGCCCTTTTATCAACTGGCCATTACGTGTCGCATACGTCACAACGTAGTGACGCCATCACATATTGCGACATTACACTCTCTACCCTTTAAATTATTTCACATTCAATTTCTCAAAAATGCCCGTAACCATAAACACAAAACTGCAAATCAAGGAAAAAAATACTTTTATTAAAAACAAAGCCACACCTATTGACTTTTCTAAGGCTTGCTTAACCTTACGCCGCAGGAATAACAACTCCTCCAGAAAATATTGAACAATTCAGCACATATGCAAAGTGGGAAAAACGAGGAGAAATGAAACAATTTCTCCTTGTTATGTCTGTCTCCATGAGGCACAGATTTTTGGTACTAATCCCTGTCCACTCATGATTGTATGTCCCTTTAACTCAAAGCAATGCAGGTGACTTGCATTGGATTGCAGCTTCTCCCTGAACATTTTGTATTAGGTTTGCATTCGAAAAGTAAGACAAAACGAAGCAAAGTGCTTGTAAATTTGGACCCAGATACCTTGAGACTAGCTCTGTGTGAGTTGCCTGATATCATAAATAAGTTTATGTAATCAAGTACAATTTGGTGAAGGTACATGAAATTATGCAAAATGTGATTCTGTCATTCAACATTATATTTGAACATGGAAAGTGCGTCCTCCAATCAGTATTTGAAGCGAGGGTGCATTTCCTGCAAATAAATAGCACGAAAAACACATTTCCCTGGGACAACAGCCATTCGTGTTTTTGTTATTTATTCACGTTTCCTGCACTGCAATTTCATCACAAATGGCGGTACAATTACATGACATAATGGGATACTTTCTGGATTTTCACGTAAAAAGAGTAATGCAAAATTCTCCAAATTACTCAAATTAGCACAATTTAAATTTTACCTTGGAGTAACTTTAAACACACAGTCACAGTTATGCCCAGAAGGCACTGGGTCATGACCATGCTATGGTCATGACAGCAGATACATGCCCTCGTTTAATAAGTCAGTGTTTGCCTAGTTGTTTAAAGCTGTCAGAGGGCAGCAGAAGTGAATGAGCTAGGTGCATCTTCTAGCCAGTGCCATGATCCACTTCAATATCGTCCCTCAGACTATGGATACTGACGATTTATTTGCTTGTGGCTCCATCAGGGCTGCCACAAGTCACATATAGCAGGACAATGCTCATTCTCTACAGATGGATGGACAGTGAATGAAAACTGTGGCACAGACACAAATGAGAAACTACAAGGTCAAACACCCTAATAAGACAAGAAGTGAAATCTAACCCACCAACCACGTTGGCTCCTTGGAAATGTCGTCTTATCCAATAAAACCCAATCTTAAAAAAAAAAAAAAAAAAATACATAATTTATCAGAAAAGCAATTTGTATTTTTTTTAAATAAGCATTTTTTGTTTTCTATCAAAAGTTTTAGTGTGTAGGCTTAAATTAAGCAAATCGCAAGGCTGCTGAAAAATTCTCCTACTGTTAATTTAAGATGACAAAAAATAGAGTCAAAGTAGGTCCAAGACAGGGACATATCCTATCTATGTGAGTGCAACTGCACAATCTAAGACAAAGACAGCATCATGCATCATGAAATCTGTGAACAACAGAAAAATTGCGAATTGGATTCTCCCAGCAGCTAAGCTAAGGTTTTCAAATTCCTGAAACAAAGCGATTGACACATTTATTCCCTATCAAAGATGCTCATAGAATTGGTCACATGTCAAAGGGCCAAATTGCGAATTCAGAGGTCTTATCGCCATACCGCCATGGTAGCGGTCCCAAGAATACCACCACTGCAGTGGTCTCTTGCCCACCATATTCCAATGCCACCGCTGGCCCAGCGGCTGTGTTTCTTATGGCTAGCATTATGTTTTCATATGTGTTGATGTAGGTGTAAATATTTTCACTGCTGAAGTGCTGAATGTACACATATGCATGACATGTGAAAAAATACCTACTACCAGTATTTTCCCTTTGCTGGAGTCTGGACCATATGTGCCCAGTCCAGTCAATGGGCAGTACAAAACAGATTTTTGAGCCAACAAGGTAGTTTTCTTTGGGGTCAAGATACTGCTGTGAAGGGGGAATTTGGAGAAGGGATCCACGTGGGAGACTGGAGGGAAGAAAAGGAAATGGGTGAGTATGCACACCTTTTTTTTCGATACTGACGACTTGAAGGAGACAGTCCTCCCGCCATGGTCAGCTCCTTGGAAAGCAACTCATAAATCAGATAGTGGTGAACTTATCTGTACCGCCCTCTGACAGCTGCTTTTCCCCTATTTCTGTTGAGGCGGTCACTGAATAGCTGGCGGTGGCACTCCGGCAATCTTTCATTCAGCAAACCGCCAACATCATAATACGACGGGCGAACCACCAACTGTGCTGGGGGGTTTCGACACAATTTTGTAGGCGGTTCACTTACCACCAAACTGTAATCAGGCCCTAAATCTTTTGATATTTTTAAAAGAAAATGCATAGTGATTTCATGAGAACAAGACCAGTTAACTTTGGAAAGTATCATCTTACAAGCAAGGTATCGACAATCATGTCTCCAGTGACAAAGACGGCCAACTCCTTGGCCGTGAGACAGATCGTCTGGTTAAAATGTTTCACATTGTAAAGTAAACATGGCCATTGCTTGCAATATTAGTTGCACATTGTAAGATGTACTTCACATTAATTGTACACTCAGTATATGGAAGGAAGGTAAATTGCATTACGTATCACTAGGTTATGGCGGATAGAGGTGAAGGGATAGAGGTGGCTTTGAGGAGGGAAGGTAGGAGGCACATACATTTTAGTAAAGGTAATGAGAGAAGCTATCTGAGCCATGAAGTAGGCACCAAGCACTGACAGGGTACACATGTAGCCTTGCGAGAAATACACATTATAATAGCATAATTGGCATAATATTTGGAATTTCGTGTTACGCTTGTTCGATAAATTATACCATAATGCCACTTTAGGTAGTTACGCTCATTTTTGTGGTAACAATTTACAGCAAATATTCCATTCATGGTAAAAACCTACTGCACAGACACAGTGTTGCAGCAGAAGCTTTTTTCTTTTTTTAACTGTTGTATCACTGTTCCGGGCCCATGAAAATGATTTTGCGAATTTAGTCACCTAACTCAGGTTCTGTACTTCAACACAGAAGCATTGGTCCTCAGATGGACTTTTCTTGGTCGTAGTGAGGATTGAGAAATCAGAATGTCCAACTGTTGAAAATAAGGTTCATGTACACTACTTTCCTTTATCACACATTTAGAAATCAATATCTCATTAGTACATTTTCTATGGAATTAAACATTAAGACCCAATACCAGACCCAGACAAATTTAGATAATTTGGTTATTGTATCAAAGATCCAAAATCAATGCATATAAGTAACAATTTAAGTAGATTGGTCATGAGTCTACAGCATATTGTATACAACTAAACATTTGTTCAAACATTCTATTGCTAAATAGAGAATCCATACAGAGGATGGTTAAGGTTACAGATTCCTACCACCAACAAAAGCAGGTGGATGGTTAAAAAGAGTTCTCTTAGAAGGGTTAAAGGGATCAAGTTAAAGTCCACTAAGGGAGAGTCCATGGACATGGTCAAAAGGGAATGGAGCAAAATCAGGAAAGTTCAGATCTTGTTTCTCACCAGATGATTCCAAGTAGTCCGGCAGGCAAGTTCATTAGCAAAGAAAAAAGGCATGGGTTATGGAAAGGTGATCATAAGGCTGTCAGCAAAGAAGGATTCCAATCAAAAGGCTAAGAGCAGCAGCAGCAGTAGAAGTCCCAAAAAAGAGAAGAGAATAAAGGGACAACTCCATCCTCTTTTGGAAAGTCACTTGTTATACTACAAATAGTTCATTTGTGACATCAGTTGCCACCTCACAATGGTCTGACCATCACATGACCATTCTTTCATTCACCAGATATACAAAATGGATATTCCAACATATTTTCCCATGTTGCTCATGGGAAATGATTGTCCATTACGTCCTCACAGGTTAGTTGAAAAGAGTCTATGTGCTTTGTTGCTCTTTGTGGATTAATTCAAAAGGTCAAGTTCCTACCAGTTTCCTTGCAATGAAATATTGGAAAAGTGTCTTATTGATTAAAGCATGTTGCATAAACAGAACAGATAAAGCAACATTTGAGAAACATAACAAATGTCCATTACACTAGGCTATGAAATAATGCAGTCGAAGGGAAAAAAGGCAATTCAATGCATTTAAAGTTAGCATTTCTTCTTTAGTAAAATAAACTCATGATTAGGCGTGCTAACCTTCTAGGGTAAGGCTGTTCCAGGAGTTCTCACAAGGTTTTATCAATTGTTTTTAATTTTCATGAACTGAAATTGAACTGACTTTGTTTTAACTTGACACTCTTGATTGGAGTAATTAGTTGGTGCTCGGCCTTCAGGCAGAATTATTGCTCCGCTCAGAACTTTGACCCTTGGCGGTTCACATGACGAGAGTGGGTCCATCATCTTTGAGGCTACGGACATTCTAGCCCATAAAAGGAGATTGCTGGCGCAACCGCGCAGCACTAACCTTCTAGAATAAGGCTGTCCTGGGAGTTCTCACAAGGTTTTATCAGTTGTCTTTAGTTTTCATGAACTGAAATTGAACTGAATTTGAATCTGGTTTTGTTTTAACTTGGCACTCTTGCTTGGGGAATTAGTTGGGGCTCATCCTTCAGGCACAATTCCTGCTCCACGCAGCATAACGTTGACCCTCTGCAGTTCCCATAGGCAGAGCGGTTCCACCATCTTTGATGCTACAGACGTACTAGCATATAAAAGGAGTAGGCTGACATGACCGCAAGCAGCTGGTTTGCCAGTGGTACACCCAAAGGCAAGCCCGTCTGCGCAGTGGGCACGCCACTGGCACGCCCAAAAGCAAGCACATCTGCGCCCAGCCTGGACGGCACCGGGGGCCAGGCCCCCTGGTAGTTTTAATCAAGAATTCTTGCGGTACTCGGTGGTAGAACTACACTCCTGGAATGCGGGGACTTGCTCTAACTGCAGCCATTCTTTAAACATAGCCTTAGGACAGGCAAGATGCGCCAGTTGCCTCCCATATCCTATTGCCTGGTCGGATCACTTTCTCATTCCCTATCAGAGCCTTGGTTCTGTTCTCCTAACCAGACCACCATCAGCTCAACCAAATAAGGTTCACAAATGGCCGCTGGTGACCCTGCCCTTACATCTAATTTGAATCGTGTGCCCCCATGCCTAGACTCCTGCAAGCAGATTGCTAATCAACAGGTATAAGCATAGATTGAGGGGGCCCTTGACACCAAAGCCCCCTGGAAGACACTGTACATAACTCGATCTAGACCCACTGCAGAATGGTTAGGAAGGACCTTTTTCAGACAAAAAAGGCATGCAAGTTCCTTATACGTGAACGGCATGAGAGCTACCATATCTCAGATAGAGCCACAAATTCACAGGCGTTAAGGGATTACCACAGACAGATCAGGCTCTCTCTGACCCTATTTTTGCGCAAAGGAAAGACAAAACAAATAATTTCCCTTTTGAGAGTTTCATAATAGTTAAATCTCACATCACTAGATCCCGTGGTAGTAATCAGGGCCCCTACTTCCAACAACTGTAATCAGATTGCTCACTTTTTTTCAGATACAATTTCTTCTTTGTATGCCTCCTTCCCAGAAAAAAGCAAACAACTATAGTTTCTCTCCCCCTGTATCATTATCTGGCTCATTTCCAGAAAGTCCCTTAGCATCAAAAACGCCTCTGTAGAAGAAATTTGCTCTCTTGCTGCAAAGGTTAAGTCCGGGTCCCCGCAAGATATGGCCTCTACGACCATTTTGGAATGGTGGCTCGTCACTCTTGCGCCAACTCTATGTGCATTTCTCAATCTAGCTTTCAAAGCTGGACAACTCCCAGCTGGGTGGAAAAATTCTATGGTGGGTCCTCTCCTTAAGAAACCCGCTTTGGACCCTTCCAAGCCTGAACATTTTCAGCAGGTTTCGATCTTTACTTGCTTACTTTGCAAAAATTGCAGAAAAACATGTAAACTCTCTACTAATGAAGTTCATTGATAAAAATTACCTTCTTCACATCACAAAATCTGGTTTCAGACTGTAGTATAGCATGGAATCTGCTGTATTACTAGCCTCAAAAACGCTATGGGGCAGATTTATGAAGGGCTTGCGCCACGTTTACGCCACCGTTGCGTGACGCAACGGCACGGAAACGTGGCGCATCCCTGCTCCCTATTTACAACGCGACACATCTAGGAGATGCGTCACGTTGTACAGCACTGCGCCATGAGGAGGCGTTCCTGCGCAGGGGGGGCGTTCCTGCGCAGGAACGCCTCCTGAAAGTGGCTGAGTGAAATCTATGAGATTTCACTCAGTCACTTTCAGGGCAATGCTGCGTCAAAACCCTGCGCCTGCTTGAAGCAGGCGTAAGGCTTGAGGCAGCATTGAAAGAATAGGCCCCCCCAGAGCATTGCTGGAGCTGCGGCGCGCTTGCGACGCAACTCTAGCAATGCGCCACATTTCCGGCACAGATGCGTCACGCATCTGTGCCGTTTTTGCCCCATGGTGCGCCGCATTTATGATGGTGGCGTAGCTGTGGCGCACTGTGGCGCATGTTAACTGGCGCATCCCTCGGGATGCGCCAGTTAACATAAATCTGCCCCTATGTACATTGGCTAACAATGGGAAGATGGCTGCAATAGTCTTGCTAGACCTAAGTGCAGACTTTGATACCGTATCACACGGTCTACTCCTGGAACAGATGTGGCTACTAGGGGAAATGCCTACAAATGGCTTGCCAATCTTCCGGACAAGCACTCATTCCAGGTGTTTCAGAAACCTTACACCTCGGATTTTATCCCTCTACAACATGGTGTGCTGCAAGGATCAGCTTTAAGTCAGACCCTGTTCAACCTCTATCTTCGTCCCCTGGCCGATGTGGGCAAATGCCACGGGGTGAGGATTATGTCCTATGCTGACGACACTCAGTTGATCATCACACTGGCGCAAGATGATGGGAGGGCCACATATAACTTCAAGTCCTGTCTGGTGGACCTGACGGCATAGATGGATGCCAGCTCTCTTAGACTTAATGCATATAAGACAGAGGTTCTGGTGATCTAGAGGCAGCACTCCATCTGTTCTTCTGCCTGGTGACTCTGTGGATTGGGCCCCATTCTGGTCCCTAAACTCAAAGTGAAGAACTTGGGTGTCACTTTTGACACAACAACATCTTTCGAAAAGCAGATCGCAGCTTTGGTCAATACCTGCTTTGGCGTGCTAAAAATGGTACAAAAAATTCTGGGATTATTACCGGATTCTGCTAAGAAAGCGGCTATCCATTCTTTGCTGGACTACTGTAAGGTACTCTAGCTTCAAAAGGTGCAGAATGCTGCAGCTCGGTTACTCCTGAATATCTCAAAACGATCGTCAGGATTTGCTGAACTTCATTGGCTCCCTGTAAGGCATAGAGTTTCCTTCAAAGCACTCTGCTATGTGCACCGGATACCCAATCAGGAGGGCCCAGGATATCTGTAGCCTCTGAGTCAAGCTTACACTACCACCAGGCACATTAGGTCTTCCGGGGCAGCGCTGGTGGTGGTTCCTAGAGTGAATAGAATGCACCTGGGAGGTAGCCGATTAAGACTCCTAGCAGCTAAACTTTAGAATTCTATGCCCCAGGACTTGAGATCAGAGCCATCTTAAGCTTGTTTTCGGAAAATTCTTAAGACTTGGCTAGTTGGGAAATGGCATAGGATAGATTTTCTTTGTTGTAATACCTGAATGACTGTTACCTGGAGCTAAATGCAGCTTATCCTCAGCGCTGGAACACTCCTTCTGGAGTAACCATGCAGTCTATAAACCTCATAACATAATATAACAGATTCAAGCATAAAGAAATAAATTAAGTATACGATATAGAGAAATAATTGTAATGTTAGTGAATATTGCATAGAAATGTTCAACTCTGATTATGGCCTACCACTACAATTTTCAAAGACCATTCATAAATTATTCCCTAGAAGCCAGTCTAATAAAATGTATTGCTGAATATAACATTCTAATAATACCAGGCATTAATATTGAAATTATCATTCATGTAATATATTTCATATAGTTTTTGCACCAATTTTCTCTTTTGTTGAGATGCATTCCATTGAAGGCAATAAGGATGCTAAGTCTGATCATTAATAGTTGCACAATATATCACTGAAAGCACTTTCATCAATAATTTTCATAACTATTTTGTTAAACTATTGTAGTAATCAAATAAT
This sequence comes from Lissotriton vulgaris, assembly GCF_964263255.1. Taxonomy (NCBI): domain Eukaryota; kingdom Metazoa; phylum Chordata; class Amphibia; order Caudata; family Salamandridae; genus Lissotriton; species Lissotriton vulgaris. The sequence goes on along the minus strand of NW_028249857.1, from coordinate 615,726 downwards.
GGGCATGATAAACGTATTGTATTTAGATTTTTGTATTATTTCTACAAATTTAACACACTTTTGTAGCGCTGATACTTCAACTTTTCTTGGTTTCAGTGTTGTTTTTCTTGACTTGTGCAAAATATAGAATAACATTTCTGAGTAAAAATTGGTTATTGTGTAGTGTAAAGAATAACCACCTTGTATGCTGTAATAAGCCCCCCGTCTTATGGCGAATCATACCATCACATATTATAGTTTTGTTGTTTTCAACCTTTTCCTTCTGGACTCTTTCAGAATTTTCATTGCATCAAAATATTTGCATTGTTCATCTTTTAGTTCAAGATCAGATCTTGTTCTTTTCACTCCCTATATATTCTTTTTATACCTACAGAATTTGATAGATAATATCATCAGCATTATGCACAAAGAGATTGCCATTAACGGTCTCAAGACAAAAATCACTAATCCATTACCTAAATTACATAAACAGTTTCTAACAGTTGACAATCCTTTACCTATCATTTCCGAAACAGCATCAGCTTTTAACCCTTTCAAGTCTTTGTTTAAGTCAGTATTATTTTTAATGTCGCTTTCCAAAACTTTCAAAAATAGAAACAATCTCCCTCTCAACCTATATTCCTTTTTCACAAGTGCATAATGTGAGCTTAAAAAAATCTCTAAATGACCAAATCACAAATAATTAACAAAAATATAATTTTTATTTCATATCTTTTATCTTCATTTATTTTATCAAAAATATTTTCTTCATACTACCAATTTTATAAATCATTTTTTTAAACACATAATATATACACAATTTAATACAAGATCTTACAAAGAGTCATATAATTCTATCTCAATGAAGAATACAAAAAACAATATATAAGAAACAACACCAGGCAGAGAGACACAGGCCAAACTCACAAACCAACATTCATACCAAATTCATTCATACCTAAAACAACCTTCATATTCATTCCATATATCTAGGAACTGGAAGTACAGAATGACTCTGTAGTGTAAATGACCAAAGTACAATAACTGCATATAGCAGGGTCTAACAAGGCAGTGGTCGACACGTTTCGGTGGCTGCAGAATGATGAAATGCCACCTTCTTCAGGACCTGCCAGATATAAAGCTTTAAAAAAGCCACTCAACCCGGGGAAGGAAAACACAACCTGGAAAAATATAATATAAAAGTAAAAAACCTGGCCCAAATGTCAAAATGTCAGACAATAAGTAAAATTATCAATTGGACCAATTTATTCGACAAGCACAAAAGATACAAACATTTCCATTCTCACAATTACCATGGCTTTGATGTGCAAGTACTCAGTTGTCTCCCTTATACTGAGGTGACATTCAAAAGAAACCACATATAATATATGAATAACTCATCAGGCCTGACTTGCTCAGGGCTAATAAAGGGTTATACATATACAACCAACATATGCTAACACCACCACGAAAATGTTGTGAGTGAACAATTACAGATACACAAATGCATAAGACAGAGCTTTCCAAACTGTGTGTCCCGACACAGTACTGTGTCGCCTGCAAATGGTGGGTGTGTCGCAGGAACTTAGCATTGCTGCTAATTAGGAGGCATTCCTAGACACTCTGCTCTATGGGGGACGGGCATTTCACAATAAAGCCTCATTAACAAGTAAATGGTCTTTTAAAGACCTGTGAAGCACTAGGTGGGCTGTGTGTGTGCCCAGGAAGCTGGGGTGAGGTGACAGAGGGAGGGAGACAGAGGAAGGGAGACAGAGGGAGGGAGACAGAGGGAGGGAGACAGAGGGAGGGAGACAGAGGGAGGTAGAGAGGCGGAGGGAGAGAGGCAGAGGGAGGGAGGGAGAGGGAGGGAGGCAGAGGCAGGGAGGCAGAGGGAGGGAGGCAGAGGGAGAGGGAGGGAGAGAGGCAGAGGGAGGGAGAGAGGCAGAGGTAGGGAGAGAGGCAGAGAGGCAGAGGGAGGGTGAGAGGCAAAGGGAGGGAGAGAGGCAGACAGAGGGAGAGAGGCAGAGGGAGGGAGAGAGGCAGAGGGAGGGAGAGAGGCAGAGGGAGGAGAGAGGCAGAGGGAGAGAGACAGAGGGAGAGAGACAGAGGGAGGGAGACAGAGGGAGGGAGACAGAGGGAGGGAGACAGAGGGAGGGAGACAGGGGGAGGGAGACAGGGGGAGGGAGACAGGGGGAGGGAGACAGGGGGAGGGAGACAGAGGGAGGGAGACAGAGGGAGGGAGACAGAGGGAGGGAGACAGAGGGAGGGAGACAGAGGGAGGGAGACAGAGGGAAAGAGACAGAAGGAGAGAGACAGAGGGAGGGAGGCAGAGGGCGACAGAGGGAGGGAGGCAGAGGGTGACAGAGGGAGGGAGGCAGAGGGCGACAGAGGGAGGGAGACAGACGGAGGGAGGCAGAGGGCGACAGACGGAGGGAGGCAGAGGGCGACAGAGGGAGGGACGCAGAGGGCGACAGAGGGAGGGATGCAGAGGGCGACAGAGGGAGGGAAGCAGAGGGCAACAGAGGGAGGGAAGCAGAGGGCAACAGAGGGAGGGAGGCAGGGGGAGTGCGACAGAGGGAGAGCGACAGACAGAGGGCGACAGACAGACAGACGGCGATAGACAGACAGAGGGCGACAGATAGACAGAGGGTGACAGTTAGACAGAGGGCGACAGACAGACAGAGGGAGACAGACAAACAGAGGGAGACAGACAAACAGAGGGAGACAGACAGAGGGAGACAGACAGACAGAGGGAGACAGACAGACAGAGGGAAACTGAGGGAGACAGACAGAGTGAAACCGTGGGAGACAGAGGGAGTTAGTCCTGGGTAGGGAGAGGGAGACAGAGAGAGGGAGACAGAGATAGGGAGACAGACAGAGGGAGACAGTTCTCGAGAGAGAGAGAGAGAGAGAGGGAGACAGACAGACAGACAGACAGACAGAGAGAGAGAGAGAGAGAGAGAGAGGGAGAGAGAGAGAGACAGAGAGAGGGGAAGAGGGAGGGAGAGATAGAGAGAGGGAGGTACGGAGAGAGAGAGAGAGAGAGAGAGAGAGAGAGAAAGATGTGTGTATGCTGGTCTGGTGGCTCAGTGGACAAAGGAATCCACTGCAGGGGTCTGTGTTCAACCTCATGGTCTTAAATTTGTTTGAAAATTCACCATTTGCCCACTTGTATTTCAAAAATAAATTCCGGCGGGAGAACCTTAAGTGATTCGGGCTTGCTCACTACGCTCGCTACACTGCTCTACTGTGTCCCAAAATGATACATCTCCAAAAAGTGTGTCACCAACAGGATGTATGACGGTACCACGCGTACTTTTACAACGCGTACCGTTACAACGCTACTTTTACCACGCAAGTCGTTACAACGACTTGCGTGGAGGGGCGCTGGATAGTAAATTTTTTAATTTACTATTCCAACTCCAGTCCCCGTGGACTCTAGGGAAGGAGTTGGATAGTAAATTAAACTATTTACTATCCTGGAGCGCCATCCAGCGCAAGTCGTGGTAACGACTTGCGTGGTAAAAGTAGCGTGGTAACAGCACCGCGTTGTAAAAAATGCGTGCTAACCGTTGTATACCCACCAACATGAAAAGTTTGGAAAGCTTTGGCTTAAGACATAGTGCAATTTCTAACACGTCAACAAAGGTAGAAGAGGAGACCACAATATCCAATGGGCTATGTACATGAGACCTATTTCATTCTCTATGCTTACTAGTAGTGAGCCTCCACTGTCATCTACTATAGTAGCTTTATTTGTTTCATATGTCCTGCAACAGTTGAAGACAGACACTTTTCATGATGATTACCATAGAACAAGGCTCTACTATCCTGTAGGAACAGAATAAACAGAGCAAACAATTTCTCATAATGCCGCTCAACACTACTTCAAACTTGAAACAAGCCACAACCATATGGTAACTATGAGTTGAGGCTAATTGCTGCCCATATCCAAAATTCTCAGATAACCACAAGGTTAAAGGTTATCGCCCATCATACAGTCACCAGTATGTGGGGCCACCCATATCTACATAAAGATAACTTTTACAATCGCATCGTGTCTTACCTGAAAGACGACTGTAGATGGTATAACCCTGCTTCACAAGGAGAGTTCCCACAAGAACAAGTTCTACTATCCTGTGAAGGCGGGGAACAAAGAGAGGAGATTTCTTATACCTAAACCCCTAAATATCTCATTGAGACAACCACATACTCAAGTAGCTGTGTAGTTGAAAAATAAACACAGCAGTGATACCTTTCTGAAGACGGGAACTTCTCAAATTTGTGTGTGTAGATTCTCAAGTGTTTTAAACATGGTATCACTAAAGGAATTTATTTGAAAAAACATATACAATCAATATATGTCAACACCTACTCCCTCGTCTGTTAAGTAGTGCCAAGAAATGCGAGAGAACAAACTCAATTACCTTTTATGACGCAAAAAGGTTGTTCAAAGCATCTCCAAGATTTCCATGTATATACAGTATCCTATGTCAATAAGTATCCATTTTAACTGTAAGTCAAAAAACAACAATCCATCATCACTATGCGTGCCCCCTAAATGCACTGCTCTCACATCAGATAAATAGTAGGCGGTATTTACCTATAAACCACCTCTATATGTCACACTGTCCACGCTGGGTCCTGCACCTTCAACTCTCAATAGTAGTAGGCATCATCCTATATTAGTCTAAAAAATATCGACCATGCCACATGTAAATCTTAGAGAAAGATAAACTTCAAATTAAGCAATGTACTAATTTGCAGATAACACCTCAACAACTGCAAATATATTAACATCTCCCATACCGTTTGTAAAGACAGGCTCTATATCACCCTAAATCAGTGGGGAAATCAGTCTAACGGTACGAAGGTACCCCCCCCCACATCTATACATCTATAGTAGCACTACCCAGCATATCGGCATACACACCAGGACCCGCTACAATTAAAGTACGGTCTCTCCTCACCTCTCACGTGGATCGTCACCCGCATAAACCAAGCACTCACGTCGGCCCGATCGCCAGAACACTGAATGCCGGTCGGTTTTAAATACTGCAATCACCCGCTTGCCTAATAACCAACACCTGAGTCGATCCGTAGATATGAAGGGAGGACAAAGCTTGCCGAATTCCGCCACCATCATGAATAGGAGATGCGCCCCAAAGTATACATGGCACAAGGCGCTATCATGAACATAGAGGGTGGACAATCCCCTCCGAGTAACACCAACATATTGCATAGGGAGCAAAAAACCGGTACCGAAATATCCCTAAACTAAACCCTTCTCAATCAGTGAAAGGCGAGGACACTACTCATGCGCATTTCACAAAAATAAAGGTTGAAAACACTGCTCATACGGGATTCGCAATACACTACTTCTGCGAGGGTCCATAAACATGGGAGTTGATGTCAGGGTTGCCTGTCTCCTACCTGGTGGTGTAAAGTAGGAGACATGCACACAACTAGTCAATATTAGTAAAAACGGAAACTAATATCAAAAAAAGTTACCAAAATATAGGGAAAAAGATGCCTCTCTCGAACGAGAGCAATTCAATGAATTGGTTTAGACAGGGTGTCTAAAATAGAGTGGAACAAGCATTGCTAACAAAAGGATATAAAAAGATGCTGCCACCATCTAAAGACAATGCTTTCATTACCAGCCAAGTTCAGACATACCGGTTACCAATTACTAACATCAGAAAGAGCACATGACGCCCAAATTGCCCCGATCGATAGTGGTCCTAGTCTATCAAAAGAAAAAACACCCTAGTCAAAAATGCTACTCCAGTGATGTACAAGTACCTAGGTTAATCACCAAGGTTGAGTAACATACCATTGAATATCTTCATTTAGCCCCTGTTTCACACTGTCCATAGAGAAGATCCAAAAGGTTTCCCTCTTTTACGGATGACTTCAATGGGAAAACCAGCCTTACTCTTTATTTTTTCTAAAATACACCATCTGATATCATTCTCAGGGTGATTTTTTTTTTACATACTGCATAACTTCCAAAACATTGCTATTATCCGGAAATTACGTGCAAAAATGTTGAACCTTCTAACAATAAGCCCCCTTCAGCAGAGGGAACTAAGAAAACTGACTCCGGCCATACACCCTCCAAAAACAACTCAAATTTAACTCCACAGGCTTCTTCTAGGGATGGTCTATCCAAACCGACAATCCCTGAAGCACTTGATAATGTTAAATGTAAGGTCCGGAAAAATATCCATCTGCCCCCAGATGCCTGTCCCTATGTTGTTATACTTACTGGGGTCACTGAAATACCCGCAACTGAACAAGAGTCATATCAGACCCTAAAAAATAAAGTATGCCACTGGTTAGCCAATAATTATCCTCTCCCTCCAAATATTCTCTGTAATATCTTGATGATAGAGAGAGCTCCATGGGTAAGACATAATAGGAAAAATCTTCCAGGGGATTGTGTAGTGATCACTTTCGAGAATACTGAGGTCGTAGAATTTATTTGTAGCAGAAGGGCCCCGAGATACCAGGCGAGCACAGTAACCGCTAGACCTCTCTCCTATTTTTATCTCCCACACAATCAAGCCGACAATCGATGGAGTTGGCTTAAGGGTCCTCACGATCGTAAACCCAGACAGAGATCCAATCTTCCCTGGATGCCACAAACCCCTGGATGGGAGGAGGAATGGGGTGGGGGTTGGAACCTGGTTGGGAACAGAGGAGGCAGACCACCTCAAGGTGGCCCTTTCTTTGGTCCGCATTCTTCTCAACTACATCATTTCCCCCAACAGCGAAATGGACCTCCCAATGCTCTGTACTTCCCAATGGCGAATCGTTTTGAATGCCTCTCAAATACAGACTGGGTGGACTGACATATGCGGGGCTCTCCAAAGGGAAGGGGACCTCAGACCAATTTAATTCCTCCTCATAAGGAAGTGGCAACATCGGTCTTGATTACGGACAAACCCTCTTTTACTCCCTCTGATAGTTCGTTGGAGGCGCAGGAACGGGGCACACCATCTTTTCTCCCAGCCACACCTCCCCCACTTTGTAAATTCCTTACTTGGAATGTGGCGGGTCTAAATGCAAAGGCGTTGGACCCCATATGGCAAGAGTTTGTAAAACAATACGACATAGTGGGTTTGCAAGAAACCTGGGACACCACAACTAATTTTGCACTAGATGGCTTTCGTAGCTTTTTTACCCCCGCAGCCTCTAGTGCAAGAGGTAGGGCAAAAGGTGGCCTACTTACACTGTGTTCCCTGGAGCTGGTAGGGGCATTCAAACAATTGGAATCTGCACCTGCAAACACGCTAGTCGTGGAGTGGACCTTACCTGGCTTCCAACCTTTTCTAGTGGTTAATTTTTATAATTCCAGGGAGTCTTTATTTGTGAATGAACATTTGACTTCCTTACTACAATTTTTGTCAGCCTACAGAAGCGACTGCACCTCTTCCCTAGAGATGATCATCTTGGGTGATTTTAATATTCATCCCTGTGAGGGTGATTGCCTTAATGATAGCTATGGGGGTTCACCGACGGTGGCCATCCCCCATTTTGTGCATACAATTGAGGGTGAGTGTCTTGAGTCTTTCCTGGCGACTTTAAATCTATTTGAATTTGCCCAAAGTAGGAACGATCCCAGAGCCCCAACCTTCGTGGGGAAAGACGCTAATACTATTATAGACTTCATTTTTGTTTCATCTGGGGTACTAGCTAAGGCACGCGAGTACATGGTGGTCACTGCTAGTTTCAGTGATCACAATCCTGTCCTCCTGATGCTGGACCTAGACTGTTTCCGGACCCATAATCCAACAGATGTGGCAGCCCCAAGGGACTTGATAACTAAAGACCAGGGAAGGCGCCTAAAATGGGAACAAATAGTACCTGAACACTTCTTCCATTCACTTGCCCAAGAGTCAGAGGCAGATATGGCAGTATGTCTGGACCCAACTTCTCGAGGCCCGGATGTAGTAGTCGCATACGAGGAGATATGCGGAAGGATTGCTAAGAATCTGGAGCTAAGGTCTACCGGGCAAAGGATTAAGAAACCCCAGAAATGGTTCAATAAAGAATGCTCCCAGAAACATAGTGCTCTGATGAAAGCTCTAAAACAAAAACCTAGGGACAGGACGTTGGTGGCCAATTTAAGGAAGGATTACAAAACTGCAGTTCGTAAACGCAAAGCTGGAATCAAGGAAGAAGCTTGGGAGAGCCTTTTATCCACGGATGTATTGAGAGACAGCAAAAAGTTTTGGGCCATTGTGAACCAGCCCTTCTTCTCCAATGAAGGGAAGACCGACATGGACTGTGTGATAGAAGATGATAGATGGGTAGCCCACTTCGAAAAGATCTACGAATCCACAGCACCTGGTCTAACCGATAATGTCCATAAATCCCCTAACATGGTTATGGAATTTAGTAGTTTGGAGGTTGAAAGGGCGATTAGAGACACAAGTAAACACAAAGCCCCGGGCCCTGACGGGGTTCCTGCAGACCTCTACATCCAATACCCCCAATTTTGGTCGAAGATATTAATGAACGTTTTTAACGCAATACCCTCAGCTGGTTTTCCTTCCTCTTGGTCCACCTCTGTCATTGTGCCCATATTCAAGAAAGAGAACAGGGGGGACCCGGCTTGCTACAGGCCAATCTCCTTGCTGGACTCTGCCGTTAAGATCTTGGGCAGGGTCATTTTGCAGAGGCTTGAGGACTGGCTTGGAGAGAGCAGGATCCTCTCGGAGTTACAGTATGGCTTCAGAGCACACAGAGGGACCATGGACCAATGTCTCAACCTCCACCTAATTATCAGCAAGTATACAGTGGCGAAGGGGGGACTCCTTTATTTGGGTTTTATGGACTTATCATCCGCTTTTGATTTGGTCAATCGTTCTAAACTGTGGACTATTTTGGGCAATATGGGTTTGGACACAACTTTGGTTAATTTTCTGCACGATCTTCATTTAAATTTATTTGCATCTGTTAGGGTGAACAGGGATGGAAGGTGCACAGCAAAGTTCAAGTCTGGAAGAGGTGTCAGACAAGGCTGCATTCCGGCACCTCTCCTTTTCACACTGTACATCAACTCCCTGGGTAATTCACTGAACTCAGTCACCCCAGACATTCCGCGTATGGGGGGGTACCTATTCCGGTCCTCCTATACGCGGACGACGCCGTCCTCTTAGCTCGGACTGGCACAGGCCTCCAAAAACTCTTAGATCACTTTGGCCTCTTTATGGAAGCTCTCGATCTTAAAATTAACTCGACCAAATCCCATGTTATGGTTACAGGTTCACGGAAAAAACACACGAAGATCAGATCTTTTAGCTGTAATAGTTCACCAATTTCCAGGGTCCCTTTCTTTTGCTATCTGGGCGTCACCTTCGATGAGAAAGGAACATGGGGCGCACAAATGAGATTAAAACAGAATGGAGTTACTAGATCCACCACAGCCCTTCTGCATTTATCTAAAAAACTGGGATCAAAACCTATGGAAGCCATGACCCGTATCTATAAAGCTAAATGTTTGGCAATTGCCTCTTATGGGGCTGCCATATGGGGCTATGTCTCATGCCCAGGCATTCAGTTTGCAGAAAA